>NC_143252.1:110112100-111312100 GCF_984573655.1 Nuphar pumila | reverse complement strand
TAAGCTTAAGGAGACAACTCCTTACTGAAATTCTACCTTTACAATGGGCTTACAGCCCTTATTTATAAGCTTTAGCAACTCATAAGAGTTGTTGTGCTGATTCCCAACAGCTCTAATTAGAGCCGTTGGGAGTCAGCCCAACATCTCTTATTCTTACCTGTGTACAACAGTCAGTGGCTGACTGTTTGTACAGAAATAGTACATAAAAAAAGGATAAAATAAAAAGAAAAAGTTACAAAAATAAGAAAAATTAAAAGGAAGAATTACAATCATATTCAACGACATGAATATGCATAAAATTACTAAAATACCCCTACAACTAATACAAGAAAGAAATATATATTATATATATAAGTAGATGGATACATGTACATATATATGAAATATATATGTATATGTATCTTCTTTTATACATATAAAATATATATTATAAAATACATTGTCTTATGGATTACAATTTAACATAAATAACTCTATGTCATCCATTTGATCTTCTCCTTGCAGCATGGGGGTGGTGCAAACTTCATCCCTTACTGGCCAGCTGCTCTCTACACGGCTGTTCCAAGTCGATCTTTCTTTCCCAGAGGATTTTTATGGGATGAAGGATTTCACCAGCTTGTGATTTGGTATGTGGTGTTTTTCTTCTCTCCATGCTATTCTGTTTAGTATATTATTGCCTAGGAGACTCTCTTTTATTGGCTGCTTATGGTGAGTATATTAAATGGATGCTTTAAATTTTAATTGTTTTAGATGCTTGTCTTAGTGAATATTTTCATTCTTACCAGGAGATGGGACATTGGCATTTGTTTGGATATCCTTGCACACTGGTTAGACTTAATTAATATTGAGGGTTGGATTCCTCGTGAGAAAATATTAGGTGCTGAAGCAAGAAGGTGATTCGGATTTCTGTGTTCTGGGTTTTATCAATTTGTCTTTTCAAGTAGCTAAGGCACAATTTTTTCTGAGAATTTTATCATGTAAACTTCCTTCAGAATTTCCTTGCAGTAAGGTTCCTGAGGAATTTGTTGTTCAGCATCCCCTACATGGTAATCCGCCCACGTTGTTTCTTGTTATACAAGGTGATTGGGTACCCTCTCTAAATTGATTCAACTTATTGTTCGTATTTGCTGTTATTTATGCTTACTGCTGGATAAAAGGTCATAGCATTCTTTATTTGTCTTCAACTACTATGTATATTCATGTTGCTTTCTGGTACTCTGGTTTGGTATTAAAAAGATGATGTTCTTGCTGAAGGTAGCATGCACCCATTCAAAGGTTACAAAAACCATCATTCAAATGCTACTTGCATCTCTGTATACAGTCTTTTACTATTTTCTTTGAACATACTCTAGTTATTTGTTAAAGTATCACAACAGAAATGAAGCATATCTAGCACATCCAGGAAATCATGTTGGTAAGAACCGGTTATATTGTCTTATTGAACTGCAGTGGTGCTGATCAAGCTTGTCCTGATATAGCATATTGCTATTAAACTTCTTATAAGCACATGATTTATCACGGCAAGCAAAAGTGCATTAATAACAGAATCTATAGCATTAAAGTACCGGTTTATAACCATAATTACCAAAGAAGTGGATGTGAAGAGCGAGCCGTGCAGAGTGTGTTTAAGAAATTATTGGATGCATAAAGCATAAAGTCTAAAGAAAGTGCAAGGGAAAGTGATTAAAAAACAACAGTTGAAACACGTAGAAAATAACATAAAAATATAGTTAAAGCTTGTATCCCTTTAAGATGAATTGTAAGCATTTTTGTCAATAATGTTCATTATATGTGTATATTTTATAATCATCACAAATTTAAAACAATGCAATTCTTTTAACATGAGAAAGATATTTACAATATCAAGGGGGTTCATTCCCATACTAGGAGAAGCAAGGTATACATTTTTGGAAAATGTGTTCATAAACTTTCAAAAACATGAAAGAGTGTGTGGTTTCATGCTTCTGAAGCAAGCTTCCTAGAAAGCGAGCTTTTGAAGTTTAAATAAGTTTCAAGTAACTATGGGCTTAACTCTTACTTTTAATGGCTGTTACGGACCGATCCAGATCCATCACTGATGAGTCTGATTTCATGCTTTGCTTTGGTTGATTTCCTTGCTTTTGTATTATGTTTGGCTAGAAGGAATTCATGAACTTGGGAAGGTAAATGAGTAAGTTAGCTCTATAAATATGTAAGGTAAGTTAATGAAGGATTGGTCTTTTCTCCCTCATTCTCCACTTCTCAGAGGACTTGGCCTATAGGGCAAGAGAGATGACTCTCTCAAGCCCTAGGAGGATGCCACCCTAGAGTGACACCTCTCTCCCTCTCTTCCCGTGTCTTCTTTCCCCCTATGATCTTTTCTGTCTCTCTTCTCTTGCCTCAGCCAACCCTTGGAATTCGGTCTTCCAAGGATCAGATCCCTGAGAGAGAGAGAGAGAGAGAGAGAGAGAGAGAGAGAGAGAGAGAGAGAGAGAGAGAGAGAGAGAGAGAGAGAGAGGTGTCCCTCTTGGTTGGCGTCCTCCTAGGGCATGAGAGGGAGAGTCGTCTCTCTTGCCCTAGGCCAAGTCCTCTGAGAGGTGGAGAATGAGGGAGAAAAGATCAATCCTTCATTAACTTGAATATGGGCTAGGCCTTACATATTTATAGAGCTAGCTTACTCATTTCCCTTCTCAAGTGCATGAATTCCCTCTACCCAAACATAATATGAAAGCAAGGAAATCAACTAAAGAAAAACACGGAATCGGACTCATCAGCAGATCTGAATCGGTCCGTAACAGTGGCTTCTCATGACCATAACTTGTTTGCAAGCTGTAGTTCATGCGGAACAAGGTGATTTTTTGAGCAAATTATTTGAATTAGACATCATGTGTTGTTAATGATTCAATGTTTGTTTGTTTGGATATCCTACACATGATTGCCTCTATTGTACTGATCTAATTGTACCTTAAAACACCCACAAGTACCTCTGTACACACGAGTAATTTGGAATTTATTTGGAGTTAGGAAAAAGTATAACTACCTAATATTATATTTTTCTAACGGTCAAGTTAATCATTAAAGTTCCATTGCATCTAGCAAAATGCTTTATTAGAAGTCAAGATCTCATTTAGCTTATCCTCTCTCTCTCTCTTTCACACACACACACACGATATGTACTTAGAAAAGAGTGCATGATGTAATTGTGAGCTTGTGTGCAATATACTGATCTTACAAAAGATTCCCCTCGAGGGAACTGACCTATTCTCAAGCTCCATGGGGGATGGCAATTGGAATAGGGGCACATGATTCCATTGTGGCTATAACATATCTACATGGGGCAATCTGTGAAGGTTGGATTGAAGATATTTTCATTAGTATAGTGCATGCAATACCCTTTCAATGTGACACATGATTTTCTTTCATGATGAAGATCTCAGAAGCATGAAGCTTTTTACCATATTATATGAGAAAATGTCTCCTAACATTTTTGCCGTTTATATGTCAACCTAGCTTTTGTAATACATGAGAAATATCCTTTGTATTTGAGCAAAATGATCAGAAGGGCTTTCCCTTGTCAAATCAAGTTCTTTCTCCCAAAACTTTGATATCAATGATTGCTAGTATTTATGAACTTCATGCTTCACAATGAATTCCTTTTATCATTCTTTATTCAGTATCATTGTTGGTAATGCTTGCTCAAAAATTTAGAATTTAGTCACTGGATTCTCCTGTTTTAGTCATATTCTGACTTCGATTCATGCTCTTGTACATGCCCAGTTAAGTGGAAACTTGCTCCGTACGAGACAGGAATGTGCTTCATGAATGCATGTGTACGTCCAAGAAATATGGATTGTTTTTATATCTAATTTGTTAAGACAGTCTCATCAAGCTCAAGATCAGTCTTCTTTTATTTTATATTTTAAAAAGTTGACGACTTTATACTTATATCTATGCAAGTGAAAATGCTGTCTTGTACATGTGCATTGATTTCAAAATAAGCATTGAAGCCTAATACACAGAAGAATGCATCCATGAAGCATTTATAGAATAATTTCCTTCAAGTTGATTAATTCAATATCTTTTATGATATATGGAGACTTGGAATGAGCTTGAGAAATGAACTTTTCTTGGGAGCGCTTACACACATGCACACCTACACAATCACCGTGCTTGCATGCTCATACGCTTTCAAATACATTCCCTTATATTGGTGTTGATGTGTTGAGAGAGAGAATAGTTTTGATGGCACATTAATATGGTCCATATGCTTTTATGGCCATTAGAAAGCTAATGATGTAGATTGGTCAGATTCAGTGTGAATGTGCACATTACTGAAACTGGCCTAATTGTATATTGGTTAATTGGATTCGGATTTGAATGGAAAAAGCTAACTCTGAATCTAGATTTGACTAGCTTAAATTGTTAAGAAATATGTAATATTGGTTTGGTCTCTTAAAATTTTGCCTTGTATATACCTAAGTATACTCAAGTATGCTTAGAGGTATTTTTTCTTGTGTTTATTTCTTTTTGCATTTTTCTTTGTATTCAAGGTATACTAGAGGTATACCTATTGTTCATGTATCTTAGTTAAGGTATATTAAAGGTATACCTATTGGACTTTGGGTAAGTATACTTTACTATATGTTTGAGATTAGATTAGGGTTTTATTTTCTCTTGTTGGTCATTATTGAAATGACTAAATATTTTATTTTTGTATTTTTTTTCTCTTTTTTTTATAATGCCCAACTAGCCATTGGAATTTGTTGACTAGTCAAACTAACCCTTAGATAACCTCCTCTATGTATTGCTTTTTTTGTTGTATAGTTCAGAGAATGATAAGTGTAAATAAGGGTGTATGTGTGTGTAGCATTGCTATCAAAAACTCGCCTTGAGGCGCGGCCCTCTGCCTCAAGGCGCAAAAAAAAAATTTAAAGATTTCTAAGACATAATCAACAAGATTTTTGTAGGTTAATCTCATATATTTTCCAGTTATTTCAGTTATGTAATCAGTTTCTTAGTATATTTTAACTTTTGTTGGTTAATCTCATATATTTTCCAGTTATGTAATCAGTTTTTATATGTTACTTAAAGTAACATATAAAAGTAACTTACTTTTATATGTTAATCTCATATTTTTAGAATAATCTCATATATTTTAACTTTTGTTTGTTAATCTCATATATTTTTCAGTTATGAATTCAGTTTTTTAGTTACTTTTATAAGTTAATCTCATATTTTTTAGAATAATCTCATATATTTTAACTTTTGTAGGTTAATCTCATATATTTTCCAGTTATTTCAGTTATGTAATCAGTTTCTTAATATATTTTAACTTTTGTTGGTTAATCTCATATATTTTCCAGTTATGTAATCAGTTTTTAGTTACTTTTATATGTTAATCTCATATTTTTTTGTACTTATTTGAGATTTTATATTTCTTATTGGTTGTTATTTCATCAATAAAGCATTTCTTTATTTATTTGTATTTTTAGATATTTTTTTAAAGTTTTCAAAAAAAAATTGAGGCTTACGCTTTACGCCTCACCAATTTTTTTGGTGGACGCCTCAACACTTTTCACAACACTGGTGTGTAGTGAGGATTTCTTGTAAATATTGTGAATTTTGAATATTAATAAAATTATTTATTTTTCTTTTTTTTCTTTTCTATATTTCTTTGTTTGTCTTTGGATGAATACATTATGCAAATGTATTTAGTTTTGGATGACAAAATGTCATTTTTGCTTGTTTTGGTCTCTGATTCCATGACATAAATAGCTAGTCGGATATATTTTTACATTTAACTGAATTTGGATCTTGTTATGATTCAGATTAGATCATAAAACTCTATACTGGACCCAAATTCAATTATTAGTCAGATATTCACTCTACAGATTGCAGCCGAATTTGGTCATAGATACAACCCAAATATGCACTGTTGACATATCTCCAGAAGCATCTGGGTTTGGAATAAGTAATTTGCTACATGTTTTTCTTATCAAGGTCAAATGTACTGCACAATGTTAAATCTTTTGCATGCCTTTTAAACTTTTAAAACTTAAAAAATCCAACAAGAATGAAATCAAATGCATGATAATCTGTAATCCATTTTTAGTGCAATAAATTAACTCATAGATGTGTCTTTGTGCATATTTGAACCCTTTTCCTTTTTTGGCCTTATACGCCCAAGCTTTTGGTCCCACTACTGGCATCAACAGTTAGAAATGTCATTTTTAGCTTCAGTCGCATTTGCTAATTTACGCATTTGCTTATTGGCTCTGATTTTTTCATTTACAGATTGCATGATATTTGTGGAAAACTTCATTATTATCGTGATACCTCTACTTGCACTCTTGGCCATTAATTTTTTGAATAAAATGATAAAATGTACTTTTTCCAAGGCATGTTGTTTCCTTTTTCTTTTCCAATTTGATTTCCCTATGCAAATTATGACACTTGTTTCAAGAATTTTGGTTAGGTTCATTGAAGCTACTGCATCGAATTTTAAGTGTTACAACTTACAAGTCTTTCATTTAAACATGGTCTCTGTTCAGTCAGTGTATGGGATTCTTTTTTATTTCTTGCAGATCTGCTTGAGGGCATAAAAAAAAAGAAGTTTACACTTACTGAAAGCAGTCAGATATATGCCTTCTTAGATAGGGCTTATGTTCGGCTTGAAGCATGGTTCAGCTGGTTTAATACAACACAAATAGGTTGGTTTCTTAACACATAATACCTTTGACATGATAATTGTCATTTTTATCTTTTTAGTTCCTTTGATTTGGTAGTTAGATCTAATCCATTATTTAATCAGGATCACTTTAAGTTAAAATTAGTCTTAGTTGACATAAATATGGGCGGTGAAGTTGCAGTATCTTTTATTTGGATTTATTTTGCTGATTTAAACCCCAGTATCTTTTAATAGGAGAGCTGATTAGTTCCTTTGATATGCCTTTTTATTGGCCAAATGATATGTTTCTCATATATTCATTTCATGAATAGATTTAGAATATATTAAAAAGTCAGTGCTTTAGATCTGCAGAATGGTGTATACACCTCTTTTCTTTCTTCAAATTCTTATCATCATTGTGAGAGTTTTATGTTTAGAGAAGAGTTTAAGCAATACCATGGTTAGATATTTTTCTTTTTAAGACAAAAGTTCCAAGCTTGATTTTTTTTTTATCAAACAGGCTAGAATCCCAAGAGGGTTATCCCTCAGCTTGCCTGTCAAAATGAAAGGGAAGCAATGATGAGGATAATTTTAATAAACATTTTAAAGGGATTTGTTCAATCAAAATAATTTTTATGCAATGCCAAAATATTCTCTTGGTTGGTCATAGATGTGAGTAATTCAATGTGATTGTGCCATATTTTATTGATTGTGTTTATAGATGCCTGTCCCACTGGATGAGAATAGGTTGTTTTCCTAGTTGAGGCAACAGACTATATTGTATCTCTTTTTCAAGTATATGATTGCTATGCATGTTAAATTTAGTCTCATAAGGGTAATGCATTATTTCTCAACTGGATTGAGGAATTCAATCCTTGCTAAGTTGGAAAGAAACGTGCAGTCTTGTATCCTGCAAAGTAGGAAACTCTTGGATTACAAGACACAATTATCTTCTTCTCAAAAAAAGGCCCACAATTATCAAATCCTGTCAAACTTGTATATCTATTGGCATATGTGCCACATAATATGCATTGATGGTGTTGTGTGGTTGTTGTTATGGCCCAAAAAGAAACTTGCTTTTTCAGAGTCTCTAGTGGTTGTCTCAGATGGCTTGAGTGGTGGGACTTGGGGCATGGAAAGCCTAGCAAAATAATATTGAATTTTGTATGTTGCTGATCTAGGAAGACATTGTGTAGGGTGTACTTGCTACCTAAAATGGCATGAGGATATTGTGTGATATTTGCTAGCTCTTTGTTTCAACTCTGTGTGATTAAATATCGATATTGCCCTTTCCAAAATGGAATCTTCAAATTCTGAATTCAGATACTAATCTTAATTATCAGATTGAGTTTAAACTTGGACATATACCCATGAATGAACACTATTCAACCCATCCGGTCTCTACCCATGCACCACTAGTATCACTCATGGTTATGTGGAGCCTGAATTGGATAATGTCTTTAGCAGATCCTTCCATGTGTTGATAATGTTCCTAAATTCCTGTCCTGGTTAGTGGGGTTTTTCCCTAGTTAGTGCAAGCTATATGGTAATGCACTTTCAAGTATATGATGCATCAAAGAAAACTCAAAGCAGGATAGTGAGACAGATATGAAGATAAAATTTCAACCTAATAAAAGTGAAGTATTCATGATGTGCCCTTAAGTGGTTCAATTTCATGCTGTTAGAACATGGTGGTCCATGCCTTTCATGTCATACATGGAGCACACTCTTGAGGAAGATGACCCTAAGTGGTTAAATCATTTCCACAGATAGCTGGAGCAATTACCTAAACTGATAGACCTATGAAATTTGGCACATAATGCACATGTTAGCCCTTGCTTTGGTGGTCTTACATCCTGCGAAACTAACCTTCCAGGATAAAAAATTGTATTATCCACGTCCATTGTTCATTTCAAGTGGCTTGTGCTAGTGGCTCTTAGGGAAATGATAGTCTAGCAAGTTAATATGGACTTGCATTATATGAGGATGGAAAGGGTTAGGTTCTACTTGCTAATTATGAACATCATGATATGCTTTATATGACCATGCTAATTTACATTTTCGAGAGGAGATCTTACATGTTCAATATGACCTGAATGAGATTAGACTTTGACATGTGCCTGTGAAAGTATCTTCAACAAGATACTAAGATCAAAACCTTAATATTCTTGATAACAAATACGTGCACACATGCACAATAAGAACACTTAGAACATTTGTGTACAAAAGCACAAATCAATCTCACAAATGCACTAAAAGAATAAAAAGCTTTTATTGAATGCTTGGGCTTTGACCCAAAGCCATGCCTAATACAAGAATGAGGGCCCTTATTTATAGGGCATTAGTGGGCCTTGGAAGGGGCTCCACACATAGTCGTTGGAGGGGTCCAACGACTAGTGTGTTGGCCCCTCCCAAGGTAAGTACAACTTATCTAATAAAAAAGAAAAAGAAAATACAAAAAATAATTACAAGCATATTCACGAAAAAATATGCATAAAAAGACTAAACTACCCCTATGACTTATCAGATTTCCATATCTGATACAGCGTCTGCAGGAAACAGGGCAAGAGAGAGAGAGAGAGAGAGAGAGAGAGAGAGAGAGAGAGAGAGAGAGAGAGAGAGAGAGAGAGAGAGAGAGAGAGAGAAACCAATGGCTGGGGCGGCTCACGATGCTCGACCTCCAAGCCCTAATCATTTAATATAAAACAGCAAATATACAACTATCCTTGTAATATCAGAGATATTACAAGGATTCCATTAATGATACTAGAGCAGCATGTGTTTCATTAACATACCATGCGTATGGATCTGGATCCAGATCCATACGCAAGCTATATTTTAACACCCTCCCTCAAGTTGTACGTGATTTTGGATCATGTACAACTTGCTCTTCAATAGCCAAAATTGACGTCCTGTTAACCCCTTGGTAAACAAGTCTGCCACTTGATCTTCTGTTCGAACATGACGTAGTTCTATCTCCTTCATCTCGACTTTCTGCCGTATGAAATGTTGATCAATCTCAATGTGCTTCGTTCTGCTATGCTGGATAGGATTACATGCAATGTTTATTGCGCTTTGATTATCACATAGAAGAAACGATCGAATAATTGTCTCCCCAAGATCACTCAATAAGTGTCTAATCCATGTGGCTTCTGCCGTGCCTGCAGCCATCGATCTGTATTCAGCCTCTGTACTCGATCGTGCCATTGCTTTTTGTTATCTGCTGCTCCAGGACACTAAATTGTGTCCAATATATACACAATATCCAGAGACAGATCGTCTCTCATCTGGATCCCCTGCCCAATCTGCGTCTGTATAAGTGATGAGTTCGTGTCCTCTATGCAAATTATTGTTCTTGCGATAAACAAGTCCATCTCCTATAGTTCCTTTTAAATAATGTAGAATGCGCTTCACAGCTTCCATATGACCCTCCGTTGGAGCATGCATAAACTGGGATACCTGATTGACAACATAAACTATATCAGGTCTGGTAAAGGTCAAGTACTGTAACATTCCTACGAGACTTCTATACATTGTAGGGTTGACACAAAGATGACCATCTTCAGAGCTCAGCCTTTGATGTAATACACTAGGAGTACTGACTGGTTTGCAATTCGTCATCCCGGCTCTTTCCAGAAGGTCAAGAGTGTATTTTTGTTGCATGAGTGTCAATGTGTCTCGTTGTCTGTCAACTTCCACACTAAGAAAGTACCTCAACTCCCCTAAATCTTTCATTTTGAAAGTTTTCATTAAAAACTGCTTCACGTCTTGCACATGATTATCTGAACTCCCAGTGATCACAATGTCATCAACATATATAAGAAGCAGTATAACAATGTCTGCCTTTTGGCAAATAAAGAGTGAGTGATCCAGAGAGCATTTTCTAAAACCATAACTTTGAATTTGCATAGAGAAACTTTCAAACCAGGAACAGGACGCCTGTTTCAATCCATACAAAGATTTCCTTAGTTTGCACACCCAGGCAGTAGGATCCTTCTCGACATAACCAGGAGGTTGCTCCATATACACTTCTTCCTTTAAAGTTCCATGCAAAAATGCATTTTTAACATCCATCTGGCTAAGGCTCCAACCTCGATCGACTGCTAGGGATATGATGACACGAATAGTACCCATTTTGACTACCGGACTAAAAGTTTCATCGTAGTCTTCACCATATTGTTGTGTGAATCCTCGAGCAACAAGTCGTGCCTTATATCTGTCAATGCTTCCTTCAGGCTTATACTTTGTTTTATAAACCCATTTTGAGCCAACTACATTCTTTCCTTCTGGCCGAGGGACTATTTCCCAAGTCTGGCATTCATGAAGGGCTTCCATTTCTTCATTCATAGCTTCAGTTCAATGACGGGATTGAAGAGCTTGAGTAAAACAAGTGGGTTCAGCCTGTTTTGTGAGCTGAGACATAAACAGCTGGAAATCAAGGGAGAAGGTCTCATAACTCACCCATCGTTGAATAGGATGCTTAATGCGTGACGACCTTTGAGCCAGATCATTGGCGATGCTTTCCACATTCCTCGGCTCTGTATTTTTGTCTCGTCTAGTGTATACCTGCCCAGAGAAGCGTTCTACTGGGGGTGGCTCAACTGGAGATGATTCAACATGTATTTGTGAGTCATTCAACTCCCTACTCAAGCCGAAGGAAGGACAATTTGTCTGACATGTTTCTCCTGTATTAGCAAAAAGATTTGCGCTCATCCATGGATCATATACTTCTAATTCTCGAGATGGCAATGCTGCAGAGTCATTGACCTGAAAATTTCGTTCGTCAAAAACAACATTTCTGGAGGTCCTAATACGTTTTGTAGTAGGATCATAGCATCGATAACCTTTGTATTCATCTGCATACCCCACAAATCTGCACTTGACAGCCTTGTCCTGAAACTTATTTCGCAGAGATGAATCAATATGTACATAACATACACAACCAAAAACACGCAGCTCATCGTAAGAGGGATGTTGCCCGAATAAAGTATAATAGGGAGATTTCCGATCCAAAAGTGCCATAGGAAGACGATTTATGATATGAACAGATGTGTGAAAAACTTCTGTCCAGAGACTAACGGGCACATTGCTATCATGTAACATGCTCATCGCGCTCTCAACAATATGCATGTGTTTCCTCTCTGCAACCCCATTTTGTTGAGGAGTATGAGGGCAAGAAACCTGTCGACTTATTCCTTTATCCCGAAGAAAGGCAATAAACTCGTTCGATGAATACTCTCCTCCACCATCACATTGTAAATGCACAATATCACAAGCAAACTTTGTTTTGACCATCGAATGGAATTCCCGAAATATTTGAAAAACTTCATGCTTGTGTTTTAAGAAATATATCCAATTTTAACGGGAATATGAATCAATAAGGATAACATAGTAACGACTGCCCGAAAGAGAAGGAATAGGTGCGGGTCCCCAAACATCAGAACAAATAATCTCAAATGGCTTTGAAGCTCTTTTATTTATAATATGAAAAGGAAGAACATGACTCTTGCAGAGTTCGCATGAGGAACATTTATTTTTATTATCAGAAAATGAACTTAAACTAGATTCTGGAAGGAGACCATCAGATACAAGGTTTTCAACGAAACCTCGATTACAATGTCCCAAACGACTATGCCAAATATCTGGCTTATTACAATGAGATGAATTAAAAACTGTCAATGAAGGAAAAAACAAAGACTCTGAAGGCGAAGACACTGAAGAATGCTTGGACGACTTCAACTGGAGAACTGGGACTGAAGACGAAGACACTGAAGGGATCTCCTTGAAGACGTACATGTTTCCTTGTCGCTCCCCCTTAGCGAACGTCTTCTTCGTTCGTAGATCCTTAACATAAACAGAAGAGGGAGTAAATTCGACGGAAGAATTCATATCGTCAACAAGTTTAGCGATATAAAAAATGTTCTTTTTAATATTAGGAGCAAGAATGACATTGGACAAGTGAAGTGAGGACTTTGACATACGGATATGTGCATTGCCAGTATGACTAATGGAGTGATAAGTTTCATCTCCCGCAACTATACTACCTTTTTCAAAATAAGGCAATAAGTGAGATAACTTACCCGCATTACCCGTAACATGCGTGGCGGCACCTGAATCAACATACCATTCACCTTGTTCATTTTGCTTGATCGTCATCTGTGACAATGCTGATAACAAAAGTTGTTGCACATCTGTGGATGGCCCTTTTGTGTCCATAGCAGTAGCGGATTTATTTTCAATTTTGTTTATTTTTCCTCTATTCTGTAGATTGAACCAACAATCAGCTTTCACATGTCCTCTTTTGTTACATAAGAAACAAGTGGGCACTCTCTCCTCTGATTCCCTGTGTTAAAACCCCCTGAAATATTAGGTGTAGGCAAGATACCACGTCCTCCTTGCCCAAAACGTCCGCGGTCTCTGCCTCCTTGATGCCCTCCATTCCATCGTCCAAAACCTACAGAAGTGTCCATGGCCAAAACTGAATGAGGACGAGCTGATTCATTTCCTTCTGCCCTTTGCTTCATAATCATCTCATGCTGGAGAAGTTTCGCTTGGAGGTCGTCAAAAGTGGGCAAGTGAGGAAGGCATGATAAAGCTGTGGTAAACATGTCAAAGTCATGACCCAATCCACTGAGGAGTTGTTGAACTTTATCTTTATCTGCAATAGCACTTCCAACAACAGCCAATTGATCAGTAATACTCTTCAAGCGGCCTATGTATTCCATGACTGTCATGGAGCCTTTCTTCAAACTTTGAAATTCATTTTTTAAGAACATAACTCGGGATTCTGATATCTGAGAGTAAGTCTGTGACAACTTGCTCCACAGATCCGCCACAGTGCAATCATCTGAAAGAGTAACCAACACTTCTTGAGAGAGTGTTGACGTAATATAAGCAACTAAAGACTGATCTCGCTTCCTCCAAACTGTATACTCTGGATTCTTAATGAAAATGGTAATTGTGTCACCTTTCTCATCCTTGGTTTCCTGCAAAATAAGCCGTGGTGGTATAGGAACTAAACCATCCAAATGTTCATCGAGATCCTGACTCCATATAAAAGGAAGGATTTGCCTTTTCCATGTCAAAAAATTAGAATGAGTAAGTTTTTCTGTAACAAGCTGACTCAAGAAATTGGCAGATGGACTGGATGATGAAGACGAAGAGTAATCCATATCAGTAGAATAATGAATAAGCAAACAAGATGAATGAAAAGAAATAAACAGATTTGGGATCACTTAATCAATCAGTAAAACTGTAATAAAGCAGATACTTGTACGACCAAAAAAAAATGTTGCACAAAGAACACTAAAACAACAATGAAGGAAGGAAAAGAAACTTGTGGAATCAAAACTGGTTTGAAATAAAAGGGAAACATTAGTCGGTGATGTGTAAAAAAAAATTGGAACCAACACAGATGATAGAATGACAGAAAAGAGAGAACTTAGGATGAACACAGTCGATGAGTACGCTGAAGGAGAAACACGCTGAAAGGAGGAACGCGCAGTTCACGATCTGCGAAAGTAGAAACACGCTGCTGCTGTTTCAGAGATTTTATATCTGGTACGCTGAAAGTACCAACTTTCAGAAGGGGGAAATCTGCTTCAGAAGGGGGAAATCTGTTGTTTTATATCTGGTACGCTGAAAGTACAAACTTTCAGAAGGGGGAACTGATACGCTGTGAAGATACGTTGTTTCAGTAGGAGAGATCTGTTGTTTCAGACCTTCTTCACGCAAGGAGAGATCTGTTGTGAAGATACCCTGTTTCAGAAGGGGGAAATCTGTTGTTTCAGACCTTCTTCATGCACAGGGAGTTTTCTTGTTCACGCTGACCCCATCTCGATGAACACGCTATGCTCTGATACCATATCAGATTTTCATATCTGATACAGCGTCTGCAGGAAACAGGGCGAGAGAGAGAGAGAGAGAGAGAGAGAGAGAGAGAGAGAGAGAGAGAGAAACCAATGGCTGGGGCGGCTCACGATGCTCGACCTCCAAGCCCTAATCATTTAATATAAAACAGCAAATATACAACTATCCTTGTAATATTAGAGATATTACAAGGATGCCATTAATGATACTAAAGCAACATGTGTTTCATTAACATACCATGCGTATGGATCTCCAGATCCATACGCAAGCTATATTTTAACACGACTATCAATACAAAAATATATATTATATATATAATAAGTATATACATATACATATATATAATATATGTATATGTATTACCTTATATATAAAAAATATATATTGGAGTACATGAAATGAATTACATAATTTAACACCCCCCTCAAACTTAGGGCACAATGACCGAGAGTTTGCCAAGGAGGAAGTTGAATCGCGGAGCACACAAGGCTTTAGTGAAGAAATCTGCCAGTTGATATTCTGACGTGACATATGGAAGGTCAATGACACCTTTTAGATACGCTTCACGAACATAGTGACAATCCATCTCTATGTGTTTAGTTCGTTCATGAAAAGTGTAATTTTTAGCAATATAAATCGCACTTTTGTTGTCACAGCATAGCTTGGTGGGCTCTTCTATTGTGACCCCCATGTCTTCTAGCAACTGATGGATCCACACAATTTCTATGGTAGTAGTCGTCATGACACGATATTCAGCTTCAGTTGATGATAGAGACACTTTTTGTTATTTCTTACATCTTCACGAAATCAGTGAGTCTCCTAAAAACACAAAAAAATCAGTGGTGGAGTGACGGTTATTTGGGTCACCTCCCCAATCAGAGTTAGTATAAGCAGTTAGTTTTAAAATAGAAGAAAAGGACAAAAAAACTCTCTTATTTAGAGTACCCTTTATGTATCTTACGACTCACAAGATGACACTCATGTGGACTGATGTTGGTGCATGCTGAAACTGGCTTGCAGTATAAACTGCATGAAAGATATTTGGTCTGGTAATACTCAGATACATCAACGATCCTACAAGTTGTCTCTAGGGAGTAGGATCAGAAAGATGAACACCATCATCAATCTTCATTTTAGTTCCTACTATAGCAAGAGTTTCGCAAACCTTTTCATCCGTAATACCTGACCTGTCAATGATCTCAGAAGCAAGCTTAGTTTGAGATAAAAATACCTTCTATGAGAGTATGCTACTTCAATATCCAAAAAATAAGTTAGAAAACCCAATTCAGACATTTCAAATTTATCTTTCAAAATTGATTTTGTGCTCTTAACTTCATTAGAATCACTACTAGTGATGAGCATATCATCCACATACAACAGCAAGATCAGAATCCCTGCATTGGATTTTCTAACAAACAAAGAATATCAGTAAAACAGGATAAAAAACCATTTTTTAACATTACAGAATTAAACCTATCATACCAAGCCTTGGGAGCTTGTTTCAAACCATAAAGTGCTTTTCGAAAGCAAAGCACTTTCCCTTTGGGGGCCTTCATTCCGGGTGGGGCATCCATATAGACTTCTTCATTCAGATCGTCATTTAGAAAGACATTTTTAACGTCCATTGATAGATGTTTTACTTATTGATTGAAGTAACAGTTATGATACACCGGACAATAACCATTCGAGCCACAGGGGCGAAGGTTTCCTCATAGTCAATCCCATATTCTTGATTATACCCCTTTGCAACTAATCGAACCTTATATCTCTCAAAGGATCCATCACTCTTAGTTTTAACCTTAAATACCCATCTACACCCTATTGTTTTCTTATCCTTAAGAAGGTCTTGAAATTCTCACATCTTGGCTCTTTTTAGAGCTCTGAGTTCATTTTTCATCGCAACTATCAATTCAGAACTTTTTCGTGCTTCCTCAAAGTTTCTAGGTTCTACGTAAGAATGGATAGCACTAAGAAGGACTCTATATTTGGGTGAAAAAGAGTCATACAATATAAACCTAGAGGGAGCTTTCCTATGTCTTGCGGTCCTACGTAGGTTCTCCTCACCTTGAGGAACAGTCTGACTATCATCATATTTTTCAAGAGCACTTCGGAAGGTGTTTCTATCTCTATGAACATAGGTGATGAGATCTTTAGATGGTCCCTCATCGATATGTTGATCAGAGAAGAAGAGAGGAATGATTTCCTCAAATTCATTATCACTTGAGTCATTCTGACTTGACTCATTATCACTAGTATCATCATCTTTGACTAACAGTTTAAGTAGAAAAAATAGTCTACATTCTCATTATGTGATTCTGGGCTTTCAAAACCACTAAGATTTTTCAAAAAACTCACATTTCTGAAAATATACAATTTGTCATTTTTAACATCATAATATCGAAAACCCTTTAGGGTTTTCGAATAACCAAGAAAGGCACAAGGAATAGCTTTTGGGGAAAGCTTATCATTTTTATCGGCAAGGACAAAACATTTACATCGAAAAACCCTTAACCTACTATAATCAGGTTCTTTTTCGTATAACTTTTCAAAGGGAGAAATTTTATTCAAATTTTTTGATGGAAGCCTATTTATGAGATAGACTGAAGTAAGGGCTGCCTCAGCCCAGAGTTTCTTTGGGATGTTTTGCGAAATGAGCAAAGTTCTAGTTGTTTCAATAATATGACTGTGTTTTAGTTTGGCTAACCCATTCTGTTGTGGGTTTTTCGGATAAGATTTTTTATGGAGAATACCATAATTTTCAAGATAACTCTTGAATTCATTTGAAAGGTATTCACCTCCGGAGTCGAATCTAAGAATTTTTAAACTTCCATTGAATTGATTTAAAATCATCATATGAAATGTTTTAAACGTTGAAAAAACTTCATGTTTATGTTTAAGAAAGTATATCTAACAAAACCTAGTATAATCATCTACAAAAATTACATAATATGAGAATCCTCTTTTAGATATCACAGGAGCGAGACCCCATACATCAGAATGAGCCATTTTAAAGGGTTTTGTTGAAAACATGGATCTTTGAGAAAAAGGAAGATTTTTCATCTTCCCAAGAATACATTCATTACATGCAAAATTTCTTTTACAAAGATGTTTAATAAAAGGCAAATAAGAGATTTTAACAATGTTGGGATGTCCTAGTCTCTTATGCCATACATGAATATCTTTGTTTTGAACAACATTACAAAATTAATTCTTGGGAACTTGGAGACAATCAACGTAGTAGAGGTCTCCTCTCCTAGAGCCTTCTCCAATCAATCTCCAGGACCGGCAATCCTGAATCCAACATTTATTAGAAGAGAATTTTATATCGCAACCATGGTACGAGAGTTGAGAGACTGAAAGTAAATTTAAATTTAGTTTTGGTATAAGACAAATTTTTGGAATAAAAAAATCTTGTTTTTCAAAATTGCCTATTTCTTTAATTTCAAGAGGTGTTCCATCCGCCGTTGAGACAAAAGATGGAAGAGAGTTTTTAGAAAATTCAGAAAGAGAACAAACACTTGGGGTCATATGAAAAGATGCACCGGAATCTAAAAGCCAAGATGTCTTACCGGGAGGTGAGGAGGTAGACATAGCGGCTTCGAAAATGCCTCCCTTGAGAAGAGGTTGTAAAGCTTCTACGATTTGTTGAAGAGAAAGAGACCCATTTGATGATGATGGTCGTTCCTTGGGTTGAGATGATATAGTCATTGCAAGAAATTTCTTTCATTTTGGGCAAATAGGCTTAATATGCCCTGGTTCTTTACAAAAATGACAATTTAACTTGCTATAGTCTCTTTTTCCATAACGATCATTTCCTCCTTGACCTTGATTCTTGAAATGAGGAGGTTTGTAGGTCTTCACATTATTCTCCGGTCTTGACACGACATTCACCCCTTCACAATCTTCTTGAGTAGAAGAGGTAGCAAGAATGCTAGGATTACTCTTACTAATTCCCGTACGGGTTTCCTCCCCACTTAATTTAGTGATAACATCTTTAATTGAGGGAGATGTGAAAGCGGAGAGAAGAGAGGACCGAATTTGTTCAAATTCGGGTCTAAGTCCATTTAGAAAATTAAAGAAACGATCTTCTTCAAGTTGTTTATGTCTTAATTCGATCGCTTCATCACTCCACTTTGGTTCAAGCATAGCAAGCTCGTCCCAAATGGAAGATAACTCGGCAAAGTATTCCCGAATAGTCATCTCATTTTTGTTGGAAGGTCAATGCCCTCTTTTGGAGATAATATTTGTGTGACAAGTCTCTTGAAATATACATTTTTTCAAGATATACCCAAGCTTCGGAAGCTTTTTTGAACTTAATAATGTTGGCATTGATCTTGGTTTCAACGGATGAAAAAATCCAAGACAAGATCTTGAAGTTTTTCATCTCCCATTCGTCATGCTTTCTTGAGTAATCTTCAAGAGCCCTTTGTCTTTTTTTCCCTTCAAGGATCTTAATATCCTCCTTTTCAACGATTATAATTTTTGGTTCGGGTTCCGGTATCGAACCTTAAACATACCCCCAAAGCCCCTTTCCTTTAATATGGGCTTCTATATTTTCGGCCCAAACATGATAATTTGAACCATTAAGTTTAAACCCAAGGAAGAAGTGAGAGTCCTTTTCGCCCATTAGAGAGGATAGAAGTTGAAAAATAACAGTACCTCAAAAGATTTTCAAGTCTTTCTTGACAAAAGAGGCTTCTAAAATATTGTCCGAAGAAGATTATCCACTTCAAACTTCAATAGCTTGAAGTTGCATTTTTCGAGGCACTAAAAAATGAAGAAACGCATAATCATCCTTCAACGGGGCTCTGATACCATGTGAAAGTATCTTCAACACGCAAGACCTTAATATTCTTGATAACAAATACGTGCACACATGCACAATAAGAACACTTAGAACACTTGTGCACAAAAGCACAAATCAATCTCACAAATGCACTAAAAGAATAAAAAGCTTTTATTGAATGCTTGGGCTTTGACCCAAAGCCATGCCTAATACAAGAATGAGGGCCCTTATTTATAGGGCATTAGTGGGCCTTAGAAGGGGCTCCACACATAGTCGATGGAGCCCCTCTAACGGTCACATTTACAAATGTGACCGTTGGAGGGGTCCAACGACTAGTGTGTTGGCCCCTCCCAAGGTAAGTACAACTTATCTAATAAAAAAGAAAAAGAATTTAACGAAAAAGAAAAAGAAAATACAAAAAATAATTACAAGCATATTCACGAAAAAAATATGCATAAAAAGACTAAACTACCCTTACGACTATCAATACAAAAATATATTATATATATAATAAGTAGATACATATACATATATATAATATATGTATATGTATTACCTTATATATATAAAATATATATTGGAGTACATGAAATGGATTACATAATTTAACAGTGCCCTCATTTGACCATCTGGGCTCTGTCCATAAACCTTAATTGAATTAAACTGTGGGCATTTTTTAAGTTTGAAGTTTATTCCTGTGTCTTATTCTAAATGGGGCGTACATCTAGGGTATAGTTGTATTGCCTCATTTAATGTTTAACGATGTTTTTAATGTTTAGTTTGGTGAAAATGCCCTGGTTTTCCTTGATAGGGAAGGATTCAGGCAACTACTATTGGCATGGCAGAGACAACAGGACAATACATGAGCTCAATCCAAAGGTTATTCTACAACTTCTGAATTCATTTCAGTATGTGGAATTGTGGATGCTGTTTCAATTTGAATTCACTTATTTCTATAAATTTAGTGGAAAGGATTCAACCACTATCTGTGGAAAGGATTCAACCATACTGTTTAGTACTTATACATGGTCGCTACAAAGTCTTATAATATCATGGCTGTTTTAATTAATGGATGTGAAAATAAGATTGTTCTTATCTTAACTTAGTGCTTTCATTCACGGTTTAATTGGTTGTTAGCACTTAAAAGATGAGTATCCAGAAGGATGATTCTTGTGGTACTCAATAGATATTTGTTAACTATTAACCATATAAGCCGATATCAAGTTTTATAATCCCCCATGTAGGCCTACCTGTATGTAGTGATACCAAGTTTTATAATCTCCATGTAGGAATACCACTGTTTTACCATCCAAAGTTGATGCCCGAGTAAGCTAGCGTCGCTTGAAATTGTGCATATGTTAGCCTATGGTCATCAAGCTGATAGTGCAATCAAACCATATCCATTTAGTAGACCTGATGATCAATATGTAGCAAATCACAACACACAAGATTCCACATTTATCAATTTGGTTAGTCTGGAATGTAGCTATAACATGTGTCTGTGTTTGTGTGTGCACATTATTGTGTTTTCTAGTCAAGGAAAATTGAAATCAAAGTTGGAATTGATAAATGGCGTTGCTTCCAAATGTTAACAATTGGGACAAGTTCCCCTACAAGTTACAGTGTCACCAAAGGTATGATTAACAGTGGAGACTTGGAACTGGCATGAGAGGTGTTAATTGTGACTTTATCTCGGTCTAACAACCTCTGGTGAAAACCTTATCCATATGTTTTATCTTTTAAAAGCAGCATCATTGGAAAATTACAAATAAATGAATTACTTGTCCTGCAGAAACATGACTGATTATTGAAATGTGATCCTTTTCTTTTAATTGCTTAGGAGACTTACTGGTTGCCATGTAAGCATGGTCTTATATTGTTCTTAACAATGTAGTATTTCTTGTCCTTGTTCAGTATCTAGGCTCTTATAGTTACCCTTTTGTAGGGAAGAAGGATATAACAATTTGGTGTTTTTTTTTTAACCTTTTCTGAAATACAAAAACATGTATATCATTATATTCTTATCATGTTGGAGTAAATCAGCTGATATATTTCAAGCATATTGTTTAGTACTTATCCTGTGAATAAGAAGCATTTTTCAACACTAACTGATCATTTTGTCAAAACACAAATAAATAGTACTTCTAATTAAATTCCTGTTGTTACTGTGTGATTTTTCCATCTAATTTAGTATATCTGATCCTCCCCATTGTTTGAAACCCTTTAAAGTTTTTATATCTTTAATCCTTTCTCTTGTAGACACTTACTTCTGGGCTAGATGATTATCCACGTGCATCACACCCTAGTGAGGAAGAGCGCCACTTAGATCTAAGATGTTGGATTCTTCTAGCAGCCAATTGTATGCATTCTATTGCGAAGCTTTTGGGGCCAACAAGTGATTCAGTGAAGGTGCATAACAGACAGCCTTACTCCTGTTAGAGTTTTTTGCTTAAAATTTTTTATCAGGTCAATTTTGTGGTATTCATGTGTTTTTATGATTTCATAAATGGCAGGTGTATTCCTCAATATCTGAACATCTTTCCAGTTTTGAACATCTCAATAAGGTAGATCTTGATGATCATGTTGCTATCCAGTTTAGTGTTTCCTTTTTCTGTTTGTAAGCCTTTGTCTGCTATGCTATGTTACTGTGAGAGGGCACCTTGGATGCCGTATCCGTGTCGATGCGGGTACTGGTACGGACGCAGCATTTTCCGTGTCCTATATTATATTATATTATGTATTATATTTTCAATATATAATATATATTTTCAGTATATTTTAGATATATAATATATATTTTTCAGTATATATTTAGTCGTGTCCCCGTACCCATATTTTTTGGAATTTCCGTAACCGCACCTGTACCCAGGTGACATAGCTGCTATGTCTTTAAGTCACAGTATCATCTGTTTGTTCCATCTAGTGCTGAACATAGGATATCATTTGATCAGTGAACATCCATCTAAATCATATCCATTCTCGAGGTGAATCAATGTGCGAGCATCCATATAAAATGTAGGTAGGATATGGACCTGCATAGTACTTGGATGTATATTGATGTGGATAAGGTTCTTCAAAATACTAGTCTAATCTGTACTGCATCTGTATCCAACCATGTCCAACTAATATGTTTGACATTATATACATGTGTATGGTTCCAAATGGATTAGGTATGGATTGGTCTTTCTGTATGGGGTTGACATAGATGTGGCCCAGAACTGTACATGAAGTGTGTCATACTGTCATGTCTATTCAACCTGTTTTCAGACCTTAGCTCTATCATCACAGAGTACAGATACCATCAGTACTCTTTATTATTATTTTCAAATAGTTGTAGATTGCAAGTTTGTCCTTTTATCTTTCCCATCATGTTACCGATAGACTATTTGGAGTTCAATGTCAGCTATTATTACATAGACACTTCTACTAGGTCGAGGTGTCGGTGTCGGTGTCGGACACTGCTGGATACCGACACGCCATTTTTAAAAGCGAAAGTATCTAAAAATTGGACATTGTGTGTCTGACACGCCATGTCCATAACATGTCCAACATATATATATATATATATATATATATATATATATATATATGTCACAGGGATTCGGCTAGCAGGGTGCCGCACCCGCGTCGACGCGACTCGACGCGGGTGCGTGTGCGGTCAACCCGATCCTGGGTGCGTTGACCGCACCTAGGATCATTTAGGTCCATTTTTTTTTGGATTTTTTTTTTTTAAAATTTGCCCAAATAGGCTGCGATTTTTTAAAAAAAAAAATTATGTTGACAGCAGCTGTTCTGTCAGCTGCTGACAGCTGCGAAATTTGAAAAAAAACCGCGGTTCCCCGACCCCCTTTATATATGTGTATATATATATATATATACATACATTTTTGCCCCTCCCGCACCCGGGTTTTTTGGAAGTGCTGAATCCCCGCACCCATGTGACATATATATATATATATATATATAAAGAGAGGTTTGTAACACCCCCTCCCCCTCCTTTTTTTCTTTTTTACTAATGAGCAGCACTCTCATTACCTCATTGATGAGGGGGGATTCCCTCTTTCCTCCCTTGACTTTTGATAATGAGAGGGAAGAAAGGGTTGCCTACAACAATTCCTATTTCTTTTTCATTAATGATAAGTACACTCCTTATTAATGAGGGGCCCATCTCATTATTGAGCATGAAGAAGAAAGGAGGTTGCTTTATGCCACATCCTTTATTTTTTCCTCTCATTAATGAGGAGATAAGAGAAGCAACCTCTACTTCTCTCTTTTTTGGTGAAAAGAGGGGTTTAAAGTCTGAAATTTTCTTTTGTTTTATAAAAAAGTAAAAAGGAAAATGATTGTACTGTACGGCAAAAATGACACCAGAAAGACATTAAAATTCCAAAATCGCAATTTTATGGCCTTTTTAGCCTTCACACCTATCGTTTTCGGTGCAAATTTCCTCCGTATGTGAATTTCCTCTGTCTTCATCAGAAATGCCTTAGTCATCGGCATCGTCGGCAACCGCCGCCTCAGCTGACACTTAATCTTCATCACCCTATCAAAAAACAATATTTGATGGATCCCCTAGTTGTGCGGGTATGGCGGATTTCACCGTGATTGGAGGAGCCACCACTTGGCGGTGGAGAATGGTCTGAGTTTTCTGATGGAAACTCGAACTTCGAAACCTCGCAAATACCTGAGTTACCATACATTAAAAATTTACCAAATTTGCATAAAATAAGTTCAAGCGAATTTTCTTTTAAACTCGAACCGACAAATATTGGAAATACTTTAGTTGCCTCGCATAAAAAATATAATAACGTTGCATAAAAATATGTGATTTATTTTTTAACTCAAACCAGCAAACCTCGCAAATACTTGAGTTATCTTGCAAAAAAAATATAATGTCATATAAAAAATTTGCAAATTTTTTTAACTCGAACTGACAAACCTCGTAAATACTTGAGTTACCTAACAATAACAATTTACGAAATTTGCATAAAATAAGTGCGAGGAAACTTTTTTTAAACTCTCAAACCTCCAAACATCGCAAACACCTAAGTTACTTCACATAAAAAATGTAATAATGTTGCATAAAAAATTGCGATTTTTTTTAACTCGAACTGACAAACCTTGCAAATACTTGAGTTGCCTCACAGATTTTTTATGCGATGTTATTATATTTTTTATACAAAGTAACTCAGGTATTTGCAGCAGTTTGTGTGTTCGAGTTTAAAAGAAAGTTCATAAATTTTTTATGCCAATTTAAGTTTTTATGCGAAGTAACTCAGGTATTTGCGATATTTGGAGGTTTGAGAGTTTAAAAAAAATCTCGCACTTATTTTATGTGAATTTTGTAAATTGTTTATATGAGGTAACTCGAGTATTTGCGAGGTTTGTCAGTTTGAATTAAAAAGAAAATTGCAGATTTTTTATGCGATATTATATTGTTTATGTGGTAACTCAATTATTTGCGATGTTTGTTGGTTCGAGTTTAAAAGAATGTTTGCTCACTTATTTTATGCAAATTTGGTAAATTTCTAATGTACGATAACTTTGGTATTTGCGAGGTTTCGAGTTTCCATCAGAAAGCCCAGGCCATTCTCCGCCACCAAGTGGTGGCACCTCTAGTCGCAGAAGAATTCGTCATACCTGCACCACTAGGGATCCACTGGAGTCTGGTTTTTGACAGGGTGATAGAGATTAAGCGACGACTGCTGACGATAGCAGCAGCTAAGGCATTTTCGGTGGAGTTGGAGAAAATTCATACCGAAAACAATAGGTACGAAGGCTAAAAAGGTCCTAAAAATAACAACATTTGCGATTTTGGACAGCAGACAAATTTATGAAATTTCAAGGTCTTTTAGGAAACATGTCACTACTGTACTGTGCGGTCATTTTTTGAAATAAAAAAATATTTTTTATTAGATATGGATTTTGATCCAATGCACACACACATGTATATAGTCGTGTCCAAGTGTTTAGTTTTTCAAGACCTGCTGTGTCTGACATTGACACGTGTCAGTGTCCAAGTAACATAGAATGCCGGGCACCTTTGTTTGCATTTGCAGAAGTCTTATCTTACCTTGTGGCAGATGCAAGTCTTATCTTACCTTGTTGTGGCAGATGCACTTTGATAAAGATTCTGGAGCCTACTATGATTTTGGGAATCACACTGAGAAGGTATTTGTTTGTCTCTATGTGCCCTTCGAATATGGTACTTAGAAATCTTGATATTATCTTTTATCAAAAGCATAAAAACATCATCTTTTTATGTCCCTTATTTTTCTTTTCTTCACATTTCTTGCTTTGCTCTATGTAAGAATGCTTTATATATATGTTTATATGATGATAGGAAAACATAGTTTCATTTTAGTCAAAATCCAGGGCTAAGATAAGATGTGAAAAAGTCTTTGTTATTTTCTTGTGATTCTAATATTTACCTTAATTGTATATTAGTAATATTATATCAAGTTAACAAAGTTTTGTTAGTCAAATAAGTTCATGAATTTAATGTCATGAAAGCCTGGATACCTTGAATGAATTCAGACATCCAAGACAAGAACATATAACTGCTTCATTCCAGGGATGTGAATATAAGTGATAACCTATGTTGCACTCATTAGAGAGATCTTTGTAATCTTAGCCCCAAGCTTTTGTTTTTATTTTTGGATTTGAGCGTACATTGTATAGTTAATTTTGACTGCAATTACAAGCGCATTAATGGTTTTCCCTAGGTAAGCTTGAGATGGCGTGAAAGAATGGAACCAAGCAGTGGCCATGTGCATAGAGAACTGATTCGTGTAGTATCACGGGAACCAGACTTAACATTAGTTCCTCATATTGGCTATGTCAGTCTTTTCCCCTTTATGATGGAAATAATACCACCTGTAAGTTCTTAACTGCTTTCTCCATACTTTGTAGGCTAGGAAAATACAACTAAAATTTCTGTTCCCAAGTCATTTTCTTTCCTATTTCACATGTATTGAGATACTTGCTGACAACAGCCATGCCATGCATAGGCCTCACAAATTCTAGAAAAGCAGCTTGACCTTATCGCAAACCGGAGCATCTTATGGACAGATTATGGGCTCAGATCCCTGGCCAAAACAAGGTGAGTTTTGCTTGGTCCATAAAAGTTCGTTATAGACTTTCATGTATGAAAATAGAGTTGTTAGTAGGCTTCATGAGTTCTGACCATTGATTACAGTTCTCAGCTATATGGTTAGTCCATAGTGTACAATTAGCTTATTGCCTATGTCACAGGGATTCGGCCAACCAGGTGCCGCACCCGCGTTGACGCGATGCGGGTGCAGCACCCGGTGTGGTCAACCCGACCCTTGGTGCGGTCAACACACCCAGGGTCATTTATGCCCAATTTTTGGACTTTAAAAAAAAAAAAACGATGAAATGGGCTGAGAGGTTTTTTTTCCCCTAATCCTCCCGACCTCTCGGCGGCTGAGTGTTGTAGGCCAAGTAGTTGCAGACAAAGGGCTTCCGACGGAAAAAACCCTAGCCGAAAGAAAAAAAAGATTTTGAGGATCGTCATAGGGAAATATGGTTGCACGGTTCACTGTGGGTTTGGGATCCCCGACTGCGTGCCATCAGACCGTCGTGTCTGGCAGCTCCTTTCGAGGGAGCTTCCTTCACGCCGACTAGCCCCTGCCACGTGCGCTCTCACTGGACGGCCCCTGTTGCATGCACTCTACCGGACGGCCCCACTGTGTGTACTTAGCCTCTTCCCTGTTGTCTGTCTCCACCGTCCTCCAAAGGATGGCTGTGCTCGGCTGCAATTGTTGTCAGAGTATGCCGGAGAGAGGAAGCTCCAGGGAGAATAAAAAAAGGGGGAAATGAGGGAAAAAGAAGGGATTAGGGTTCGAGAAGGGTCGATTTTCCATTTTATATGATTGTGAATTTGATTTTACTTTTATGCCTTTTCCTTTTCTATTAATTATGGTTATATCTTTTTATTGTGTTATTACCCTTTTGTCCCTATACTTTACTGATATTACCAGTTGTATCCTCTCTGCATCAAATAACTTTTTTGCCCCTGAGTTTCCTGTTATTTACATTTGTGCCATCTGTTTTTACAGAACAGAGGCCTTTGTTTCTGGTAAATGTTTCGGGTAATTTCCAGAAATAGGACTGTTCACTGGAAAATACTCTAGACATCTCCGAACTTTCTAAAAATTTCATAAAGCTTCCTGAACTTATATATATATATATTTATAATTTTGCCCTCCCGCACCCAAGTTTTTTTAAAGTGCCGCATCCCCGCACCCATGTGACAGCCTATTGCTTTAAAGCTTGGGCAGCTAGCGCAAACTGTGGTGTAGCAAGAAACTAGATTGAAAAATAGGGAGAAAAAAAGAGACAACAACAACAAACAACAACAACTACGCCTTCATCCCAAAACAATTGGGGAGAAAAAAAGAGAGAACCGTAAATTATCAGATATAATATTCATGACAAGCCAGCCTAATATCAGGATAACTGCGGTATGCTGAAGTTGGCTGCGTATGCTGGAAGCCTGGAACCGAGATTTTTTTGGCATGGCCTATAATATTTCTTCTTCTGGTGTAAGAATTTCCAGTTATACTATCTGTTTTAGTCAATAAAACCGAAGGAATATTTTACCCAACATCATATGCAAAGCGTAAGCATCATTCAGCATGGCTGTGTTACATACATCATGCTTTGCATTGTGGATGTATTAGGCAGATCATGTGATATTGATGCCTTCATACTGGGAAAACAGAAGCATATTGAAGTTGCTGTACTGCAGAAATGACCTTTATAGAGGATCCTTAAATTATTTAATGGCTCTTAAGTCATTCACTTTGTTTCGTGTTAGATTTTTTTTGTCCTCAATTATTCCTCTCTTTTGTCTTGTTTCCCCTTTACATCCATTTTTAAGCTGTCCTTTAATCTGTTTAAACATTCCTGCACTTACAGCCCACTGGTTGTGTGTTGATGTAGCTCACTCTACATGAAACGCAACACGGAGCATGACGCACCTTACTGGAGAGGTCCTATTTGGATAAATATGAACTATAGAATTCTCTCTGCACTTCGGCATTACTCACAAGGTAAATTGGTGCATAAGTTCTTTTAGCATGTCAATCATTTTATCATTGATCATTATAATATATTAAAGGTGATTCAATACAGAAAGTGGACCGTATCAAACCCGTGCTCGAGATATATACAAAGATCTGAGGGACAATCTAATCAGGTAATGTAAACCCTTGTAAAAGAGTGACTGTTTCTCACAGAGTTCAGAGTGCTTTTGTCACCCATATATGCTTTTCTTTCTTGATAGGAATATTGTGCAAAATTATTATGAAAGTGGATACTTGTGGGAACAGTACGATCAGAGGAGTGGGAAAGGAAAAGGTGCACATCCGTTTACTGGTTGGACTTCGCTTTGCCTTTTAATTATGGCAGAGGCTTACTGATTCATGCAGTTCGTTGAGGATGGTGGGAAAGTGAAAGGTATACATCCCTTTACTAGTCGACTTCCTGCTTATTGATTACCAAAGGGTTCTCTTGATTGCATCCAGGAGATCTGGAATGCCCTTGATGTTTAATTTTGGATCTCAGTAGTTTATGCTAGAAGTTTGGAATTGGATTGTAAAATTATGGTCATTATAATGTTATAGCTTCTAGGAATTGTATCTATTTTGTGTCAATGAATTAGATTTTGTTTGATATTAAAAAACGAAGAATGTTGTTTCAACCATATTCTCCTGCGACCCGCTGTCCCTATGTGAAAAGAAAAAAATTGGGTTAATTGACTCAAACCAAAGCATGGTTTTAGCAAACAAGCAACGATGAATGCATCTGCAGGTTCAGATTATGCAAAAAGTACTTTTAAACTTTTTTTTCCTCGGCACCAGCCTTGGTGGTTTATTGATGGAAGTTGGCATTGCCTATTGTTCATGTATTCGACTAAGCTATTACCAGAACTGGAGATCGAGAGTGCTATTGGAAGGCCAAAATCAAATGGGAGTAATAGCTGTCAGCTATTGCAAAGCTAAAAACTATGAAATATCCTCCTGGCTGACCCACCGGATTCTCAACTTCACCATTGCTTTGATTTTGGATTGTCCTACTGGCGAAACTGGCAACAAAATGGTCCACTCATGGAATAATGTTGGTACTGATCCATAACTTTTTTTATAGTCAAGCTGGGGTTAGGAAGACCCCTACCGGTTCATTGATTGTAGGTAATTATAGTAAATCTGTGTACAAAATCACCCATCCACGAGTGGGTTCTAATCTGGAGGTGATCCTTCCAAGTTTTGAGCATGCCGCCTCCTAGCAAGTTCAGCTAAATATCTACCAAAAAATCTGATTTACAGTAAGTAAAGCGTACCTGGACCCTGTCAAAACTGTACAGAGAGTCTACCAAAGATGATGTTTGTTCTTTTTTGGTCCTTGTCCCTCCAAAATCCGGATAGTATCGCTGGCTAGGTTTGCTCGGCCTATTTCAAGAACAACTTTCCCTGTTATCCTCTATTCTTTGATGATGTCCACCCATGTACACCATTCTCTATCCTCCAACATACCTTTAGTGAAACAACCGGCTTTAACAAAACTGCCATCAGGACTGTGTACTATGCAATCCACATGCCACACTTTCTTATAAATGTTGTTAATATTCAGCTTCATCCATCTCTTAGGGGAGGGTCCCATGCACGTAGAAATCTCCATCTTTGAGCCACCGTTGAAGTTGAGTTCTTTAGGTTGGTCATTATTTGTTCTCTCATTGTACGTATGATGTGCTGTTATATCTGTTGAGTTTTTGGTGAGACCTCAAAAATGAACTCATTTCGAGCTCTTCGTAGCATCCATATGATAGTGGAAGGTAATCTCCCAGTTGACTTGGATCAGCTTTTTCTTGAATCTTCTTCCTGACCACCTCTCCAAATCCTCCTTTACACTAGTACCTGGCCTTCATTTCTTACCAAAGAAATTAGCTATGGGCACGTTTGGAAGAGAGAAAAACTCTCACAGGAAAAGAAAGTTCTGCTTACGAGAGTTTTTGATATGAGAAGTTTTCTAAAAGAAAGTTTTTTGCTTGTTTGTGTATCATGAGAAAAATAGAGTAGAAAAATGTAAAAAATGAGAGAGAGGTGGTGATGGTGGTGGGTGGTGGTGAGATAGCTGGTGAGATGATGGGTGCTAGTGAGATGTGAGATGGGTGGTGGGGAGTGTAAAAATAAATTCTCTTGGTAAGAAACATACCTCCACCTCTTCATGGAAGAATGTTTTATATCAAAAAGTGTACTTTTTAGAGAAAAAAAAAGTCTCACTTGGAAAGGTCAGAAAATCCGTACAGATTTTTCATCTTGCATCACTTTTCTTACATCTTTCTCGCTTCCAAACGTGCCCTATGTGTCACCCAAGGGCATCTGAGGAAGAGATGTGCCTCGGTTCCCTGCTCCCTTCTGAAAAGCTGTCATCTACTGGCTATCTGGAAGCCTAATATTTTCAAACTTTGAGTTAGCAACTTACCTTTCATTGCCAATCTCAAGTGTTATGATCGCACGTGGAGGGGCTTTTTTGTGACATACCTTCTTGAATAGGCCATTTTGTTGCCCTTTACTTATACAGTCCCACACTCTTCGAGAATCCATCCACCGACTTCCATTGGATCTCATCTTTAATCCTTGGGTGGCATACCTTCTTGAATAGGTCATTTCACTGCCCCTTCTTCCTTATACGGTCCCACACACTCTTCAAAGACAATCCATCCACCGACTTCCATTGGATCTCATCTTTAATCCTAGGGTGCCATACTTGTCCCTCAACTTCCTTCATGACCGGAGGGAGCAGCCTTATTCTAATGTCAGTAAGTTTCATGTGTGATGGTTTTTAACTTTTTATCAATAATCTCCTCAATATGAATACGCAGTGTTATATAATTTTTTTTTTGTTGAGAATTCATGGGCAGCTATTGAATAAGAGGTCCCCTCTCCATCCAGGGGTCAAACTAAAATTTTGTTTCATTTTCTCCCATGACAACTCAGTGTATACCCTCCAGAAGTTCCACTGCTCCACTTCTGATTCCCCTCCACCCGTGAGATACTACTTGGTTCTTTTGAGGTACCCATGTGAATTCCTTATTTAAATATTTGGTTTTCACTAGCAGAATGCATGGGCTACCCTCATTGTGACATAGCCTCCAAGCTAGTTTTGACAGGACAGCATTATTGGTATCTTCAAAGCTTTTAACCTCAAAGCCCACCTCTTCATTGTTGGCTTACACACATGTTCCCATTTCAGATGTGTATGTTTGTGGTGCATGTCATCATACCATAAAAAAATTGGCATAATCATCTCCATCTCTTAGATGGTGGCAGTAGGAAGACAAAATATTACACATTCTATTTTTTAATACCCTTCTGATTGGTGGAAGTTCCAAGGATGCCACTGGAACATTCTTAACTTGCCAACCACTCAACTGCTAAATTTGAGCGATTCTTACTTGAGAGAAATTACAAGGAACAAAAGTGTTTTTTCCTTGTTGACCTTTAGACCAGACTGCCTCTCAAAAACCCTCAACAGTGATAAAAAATTCTTATGGTGTTACCCGTGTCAAGCAAGAAGAATAAGACATCATCAGCATAAATGGTGTCATTTAAGCCTTTCACCTTGAATTGAGCTATGTTGATGTGATTTAGTCTTTTAAGCATCTTCCTGAAGAAGTTCACCACTGACTTGCAGAGATCTCTTCCCACTATGTTGTACCATTTTCTTTCAGGACCAGGGACACACTCAGGGTCTAACTCAAAAACTGCTTGGTGAACCTTGTCCACTTTTACCTCTGCGTTCAACATATCATTTTCCTCCTCAGTCACCCTAGGATCTGACGAGCCCTCAATCCCTTCTTGTGACAGCTCTTCCCCAAAAATTAGATCACTGAAGTAAGCAATACCCTCCCTTTTGATTTCCTCCTTGTCTTTGGCTTCTGACCCCATCCTCCATAATAATGGGACAGATATTTCTTTTCATGATATTCTTATTCACCATGGCATGGAAATACCTAGTATTCCTATCCCTTTCTTTACATCGTGATTTTTGCTTCAACATCTCTTCCATTTGATACAAGGTAAGGAGTTTGTCTCACTTATGCAATTGCTTTCATCTCCTTCTTCCAGGTCTCTCTCTCTCTTTGACAGCTCTCTAGTTCCTCCCCCAATGACCTTGATTGGGAGTGGGATGAGTTCTCTATGTTCCATTTCCTCATTTCTCTTTTAATTGATTCAAGCTTCGCTACTATTCTGTACATGGGACATCCACTCTCCCTCCTCTCCCAACAGTTTTTTTATTATATCTTCACATCCTTCTTTTAAGGGTCCAGAAACTGAAAATTTTAAAGGACGACATAATTCAGTGTCATGCTTGACTATATAGCAGCAACCCATTGTGATCTGAGATAGTTCCGGGAAGAACCCGCACCATCGTGTTAGGAAGGCTATTGACCCATCGATCATTCACCAAAGCTCTATCCAATCGGCCTGCCCATTCTGCCAGCTTCCATAAGCCTGCGTCGGTTTATCATCTCATTAAATTATTGTGAGTTCAGGTGGCCCATATGAGACCCCTGTCTCTCTTCGATAGCCCTGGTGGTGTTCCAATCGCCCAATAACACCCAAGGTTCTTCTCTCGGGTGCTGATCTAATAAAGCCCACAACATATTCCCTTGATTTGTGTCGTTCTGGCCATACACTCCACAAGCCATAACCAGATCGCTCCCCTGCTCCACAGACACACTACATGGACTCCACACCCCACTGCGCCAATTGAGGATCTCCTTTTGAATGGTGGGCATTAGCTCTTTTGTACTTTTCGTTTCCAGCATAAAAATTGCGTCAATTCAATGATATTTGAGGACCCCTGCAATGTGTTTGCAGGCCCATCGCCTACCCAGACCCCCAACAATCAAAGACATTATCTTCGTGGATATGGGTTTCCAAATCCTGGTCAGTTAGACTGACTACCTCTGTTCCCGAGAGCTTCCTTTGAAGTGTTACTCACTGCCTCAACTTCTGCCGATGTTGGACGAATATCCACGTTGTTGGATTTTTCATGGGACGGGAGATCACTGTCATCCATGTTCCCTCTCTCCTTCAACACATCTATACGGGTCAAGGAGAATTTTTTTCCTGAAATGGGGTTGAAACCCTCTTGTAGACCCCCGGTTCTCCTTCCCTATAACTTCTTTCCTTCTTGGGTTGGTTGGGTTTTCCAATTAGGGATGGCAGTGGATCGGGGCAGAGGTGGGGAACAAGGTCTTCACCCTCGCTCCATCTCAAAATCCTAACTTTCATATCTGCCTTCATCTTCACACAGGTTTGATTTTAACCTCCGTCACTGCTTCTATATCCGTTTCATGTCTTTCGTCCTGGGACCAAACGGGCCGAGGCTCCGTTTTTTCTTGATCCACTGTCATATCACTAAAAGAAAGATGAGATGGGGGTGGGGGCGGGGAAAGCGTAAGTCCATCCCCGAACAGGTTTTAATTTTAATCTCTATCCCTTTCCGTTTCATGTCTTGGATCTCTGCCACGTAGCAGCCTGCATGCAAGAGGCCCTTGTACGCATGCTACCTTCTGATCCTTCCCTCTTGATTTTGAGGTTTGGCCTACTTGACCATGACTCTCCGTGTCCTTCCCAATAGGGATACGACCCTCGATCGGCTCCGCCGGAGCCTCAGCATCTCCGGGGACCCGTGAATTTGGCGAGCGTCCTCCTCCGTCTGTCGATTTTTGTAGGCTGTGTTTCTCTGTTTCATAATGCGTCACCCCCGGTGTCTCAAAAAGCTACCCCTCCACTGCTTCTTGTTCATCCCCGTGCAAAGGTTGGGTGCCATGGAGTGCTCTTCGGCCCCCATCGTTTTATAGGGTTGGTCTTCCTCCGATAATGCCTGGAAGCGGTTCATCGGCCTCTTCCTCTAGACTTCTCGTCGTTGCTTGGGAGATTTTCGAGTCACCGTGACCTGATGCCACCCCTCATCATCGCGTTTGCGGCTGTTTTCGGCCATCGCCGGGCGACTCCGGCAGAGATCCGAGGCGTGTGTGATCGCGCCGCAGAGACTACAATATCTAATGCTACTCTCATAGAGCACCTCCTGTTGAAAAGTCTGGCCATTCTCTATAGCGATTTCGACAAAAGGTGTTGGCCGAAAGTTTAGGGTAACGTCCATTCTTAGGCGAGCGTATTGCACTCGTTCCCTTGTTCGACAAGGTTTGCACCCAGAGCCATCGCAATCCCATCAAACACAACTCCACCGATAATTCCGGCAGACGGATCCAAATCGGCACCCTCGACTTGCCTTCCAGCCTCATCGGTTTACCAGGCTTTCATGGGTTGCGCCCGACGACTCTCCACGCTCTGTTTCGAGTTATATACCGCAATTGCTCGTATGTGCTCGTCTGTGCTCGCCGTGATGAGGAATAGGCCGTCTTTAAACGTTGAGAATGTAATCCCTTTCAAGCTCGCCCAATGCTTTTTTAGCGTATCAATCCATAGTTCATGCTCTTGTCTGTTAGGCTTTCGGGAAATCCAGCTATTGTCGTTAATCCCATAGGTTAGAGTAAATGCAAGTATCGACTCACCGGAATCTGCATCAGAGGGCGGGGGCTTCCTTGGTCGGCCTTCACCACTTCCACTGCAAAATGTAGGGATGGCAGTGGACCGGGGGAAAACGCTCTCCTGCCTCTCTCCCCGTTTTGACCGGGGATGGAGGACATGAAACGGGGAAGGAGGCGGGAATGGACTTATGCTTTTTCCTGCCCCTTCTCGTCTCCATCCTGATCTCTGCCTGGCCTCGCCCTGCCATGTCTCCAATCCTTGGGATGGCAATGGATGGAGGAGAAACGGAGTCCCCCTCACTTCTTTCCTTTTGAAGGATGGAGGACATTAAACGGGGATGGATGCAAGAAGGAAGGTTAAAATCAAAACCCATGTGAGGATGAAGGTGAAGATTTTGAGACGGGGGCGGTGGTGGTGGAGACCTTGTCCCCCAGTCCACTGCCATCCCTAGTAAATTGCTGAGGTTAAATATGTCCCCTTGTTACCACGTTTGCCCATGATCTTTGCTCATGGCTCCGTTCCGAATCCGGCTTTGATGCCTCCACTCCATGCATAATGGCTGATTCATCTTTCTATCTTTCCGGCGGTGGAGGCCACTCCTCCAGGCCCTTACAGGAAGATAATAGATAAGCCAAAACCTTGATCTTTGCCTTAAGATTCCAAGAATAACGAGTTGCAGCACACAACGATGTCTAAAATTCATGTTTATAGTAACTTTTCTTCTTTTCTCAAAAGAAAATTGTTTATAGGCTTAGTAGAGTCCTTTGGACGAGAGTTGCAAGAGGAGTTTGTGACGCACCATGCATCCTATGTTCGGCGCTGTCATTGATATGGAAAATTAGTTCAAGGTGATGCGTGCTCCAACCATAAGGGCGTGTTTGATGGTGCCGAAAAACATTGCGGGGGAAATATTGGTCTTTTGATGGCGTGTGTGGGATCCTTGAAAACCAAAAGTTTCTCTCAAGGGTAAACTTTTGGCACCATCAAACGTTAGGGCATGTTTGGAAGCAAGAAAGATTCTCACAGGAAAAAAAAAATGCCTATAGAAGTTTTGATATGATAACATTTCTAAATAAAAAAATTTCACTTGTTTTTGCATGACCAGACCCCAAACCAACCATTGTTTAGAATTGGAGATGAGATCAAATCATAATTGACCCAACTCATATCTGACCCGTTTGTATCCATACTTGTGATAGGTAAATAGCTAACTGGATCCTTGTGATAGGTAAGTAGGCATTTGAATACTTGAATACGTAAGTTGGATTTTGATATTAAAAGATGTACAGTGCACATTAAAGGATTAACTGTGGTTTATTTGCACTTGCAAGCTAGAAGTTCATATCACTTTCTCTCTATAAATTAGACATGGCAATCGTAATCCCTGTAGAAAGTAAATGATAAGAACCTACCTTCTTTGAAGATTTGGTTTTTTTGACATGAAATGTCCCTCATTGCTGGATAGCAGTTACTTTCTTGGTTTTCAACTTTTACATGGGAAAAAAACTAGTAACGGCTAATAGTGAACCCACAGAGAGAGAGAGAGAGAGAGTCTAGCATTTTCACAGGTAGTCTAGCTGAACAGAAGCAGAAACCTTTAAAACAACGGAATCAGCACTAGGTACATCACATTTCTCCAAGAAATGTTTCTAAAATACATGATGCTGTAAGCTGCAAAATAACTCTACAATTTGCTACCGTTGCATACGAGAATGGATGACACTAGAAAGACTTGCTTAAGTACAATAAAGCGTTTTGCCCACATCCTCGATTTTCTCTTGGTGAGAAAATTCAGCTACGATCCTCAAGTTATGTGTTTGGACTTGGTAAAGTTCAAGCAGATTCGATATCACCATTTTCCAACATTTCTGTATCTTCAGACATAATGATCTCCATATTCCTCATATCTCGCTTCAAAACCACCCCCAACCTTGCAATGGCTTCAGTTTGCTGTTGTAATACCTGATGTCAAACAATTAAAAAATAGAGTGAGAAGCCAGCAGTTAGGGTAACTAGAGGGATGATAATCTCACATCCTGCATATCAGAAAGACTCTGCTCATCTATTTTGGTTGACCCAGGAAGAAGCGCAGAACTGCCAACCCCAGCATGCATCCGAGAAATAGTCAATAAATTTTGAACCCTACTAGGTAGTTCTGCTCCTGACCCTTTCAGCTGCAATATTCAGTTATATTTCAAACCTCCAACCTTAGCAGAAAGTACAAAGTATACTAAAAAAGGCGTAGGTAAAATTAGCAGCTGAGGAGAAAAAGGAGGTACCTGTCTTGCCAATGCATTTAGTTTTTCAGCCAACAAAGTTTCACCTTTGGTCAGAGGCACTCGAAATCCCTTCCCTTCCAAAGCCTCTATTATTCTCATCATCTGCATTTTAGTAAGGGTCCAAGGGCCCAAATAAGTGCATCAAATATATCGATATCACTTTCAATAACTTCAACATATTTTCAAAAGATTTGTGTGCTTGTTTAGTCAATCCAATGGTGGCACCAATCATCGTGTTTAAACTTGGATAAATCTCAAACAAGCTTTTCTGTCTAATTTATTAAAAAACATCAAATTAACATCAGCCCAAAAATCTGAGATGTTTCATTCAGTTCTGCAGGTAACCAATGATTGACGACATCAGTATAGGCCTGCAAGCATGCTGTTGGGAATTAACAGGGGCACCCTAAAGTTGAATCCTTAGTTGCTATGTATTAACCACTAACGACAGCAACATGTCTTCAGAAAGTTGTCTCATGAATGCTTTTTAAGTACATGAGTATATGTGTGTGTGTTCCATGACAGCATCTTTTGAAGTCTATGACCACCAACATGATCCTACAAGCTCCTTCCCTCAGGCTAATCCAAGCAATAAAACTATACAGGCAAGATTATTTTTTCTTTTTTCCTTTTTTTTCAATAAAGATGTTAAAGTTCTTTTGGTGGCTCAAAGCAACAAATAGTATATATATATATATATAATCATGTTGTGTGTGACTGCAAATCAATTTATGCTTAAGAGAAAAATTGTTGTGGCTTCCAGAAATGATTGAGATTGATGAAGATTCATGATCTTAAACTTACACTAATTAAGAATGACATGAGATAAATAATGGCTTAATTAAAAGGATGCTTTTAATATGTTCATATTTTGCACTAGTACAATGTGCTGACCCAATCTTCCAGCAATAGGAACAGCTGGTTCGTTCTAAAAAAAAGGAAAGAGTTGCTTCAAATGCATCGATTTGAGACATTTCCCACTGTTCTTCCAGATGGCAGAAACTTCAGCGAGAGTTTCTATTTCAATGGTCCAGGTTTTTTTTTTTTTTTTTTTGGGGGGGGGGGGGGGTGAAATCGGCCTCCAACTTACTATGACAATGATTATTATTGAAGAAGCACAAATTAGAAAGGTGTAAATTTGAAACATATCTCACCCTCAAAAGGCTCCTTTGAAGTCCTTGCTCTTTTTGCCTCAACCTTTGAATCCATGGAAGAGTGTCTGCTAGAAAATGCCTCTGAAGCTGCATCATATAACAAGCACATAAATAACTAAAAAATAAAAACATAAAGTGATATAACTCAAAGCATTCTGCATAATAAGTACAATTCCACGCCTGCCGCAAAACCAGAGCTTGCTTGTAACAGTAGAATAGTGGCAGGCAAAAGGAATGCCCAAAAATTGTGCCAACTTGGTTGATTCTTTTAATTTTTGACCAGATGCGGGAAAAGAGCAGAAAGGCAGGTTGGCAGCAAATCGGTCCCTAAACACACCAGTCTGCTTTTTACATGGCTCCGGTGTCTATACTAAATGAGTTGCAAAAACGAACCAACTTCACATTTAATTGTGTTGTCCGAAGTCTCTCGCTGTCGGAAGCTAATGCTTCATCTTGCAGCTGCACCATCAGAAAGAAACAGTTTAAAAGCTTACTTTCAAAGCATGAACTATCAACTTATAAACAAACCGCAGTTGTATGAATGGTAAGAAATAAGAAGAATCGCTTAAAAACTCATGATTATCCCATGAATTAAAGGCAACCATGAATGCACGCTTCATGCTAAGAATTGCCTATTCTCTATTGATATGAAATCTGTAACAACCCCCCTTTCCAAATCCAAAAGATTGCTTAGAAGAGTTAAATACACTAATATTATGGAAATAACAGGAACATAAACTTACCTTCAATCTGTTAGAAAGATCCTTGAAGCCTTGTACGAGCTGCGGCCATAGTCGTTCCCGGTCCGAGCTTTCCATCCCTTCCAATTTCGCCATCGCCTCCGCCCACATTATCTGGCACAATTATCTAAACTCAGAAATAAACTATGAACTTAGGATGGGGAGTAACCAAAAAAAAAGAAGGGAAATTCAACAACTACCAACAAACAATATTTCACAAGAGCATGAGAGAGATACCGACGTCCGATATACCGACGGGCTTCGCTCTAAACGCTGGATCAGTCACACTGAACAACAAATGCTGAAATCAACACATGAGATCCTTATAAACCCATGAACGATCGGAAATCTTCGGAACCCAAACTCCCGAAAAACAAAAAACGCGATAAAGGGAGGAGAACCAATAAAACCTTGAATGCATATTTAGTGTTTCCAGGTTCATCCTTGTAAGCATCGACAATGGCCTAAACATAAATCAACGAACGATAACATCATGAAACTCGATCGAATTATCAAGCACAACGACAGAGAGAGAGAGAGAGACCTGGATGTCCCGGTCGGCGAGAGAGAAGGGAAGAGGGGCGACGGGAGCCATCTGGGTCGTCAATTGGGCGCCGGAGAACGCCGGCGCCGGAGTCGGGAAGCTGAGGGAAGGAGTAGGCTGCGGTTGGAAGAAAGGGAAGGACTGAGGCTGGGAAGAAAACGGGGAGGCCGTCGCCGGAGAAGAGAAGAGGGTGGACCCGAACGACGGGGAGGAGAAGGCGGGATTGGACGGAGTCCCGAACGCCCCCGACGAAGATCCGGCGCCGAACATCCTCTCCGGAGATCACCACCAACACCACCACGAAGAAAAGCGGATCAGAGGGAGAAAAAAACCCTAGTTCAACTATTTTTTGGGGGGAAAACTCACGGAGGAAAAATGGGTATATTTGTAGGCTGAGACGGGAAGGGCAATACGAGTCTATTCCACCAATAGTGACTCGGAAATGAGGATCGGAATTTGCGAATATCGGGGTTTCAGTTAGTGGGTCCAGGGACTGTGAACTGGTCGAGTATCGGAACCATTAGTTCACAAACAAAACCTGACCCTCCGGGAGGCATCCATACGAGCCGAGCTTGGCATGTGCAAGGTAGGCTCGTTCAAGCAACTATCTGTACAGGCAAGCCTGAGCTCGGTTCGAGCTTGAACCACTGGTGTTCAGGCTCGGCTCATGCCGAGCTGGCTCTGAAGCTCATCTCGAGTCAGTTTTTAGCAGGATGCACACGGTTGGGCTTGAGCCGGACTTGGCATGTACAAGCTCGGCTCACCCCAAAAAACAAGATGTACAGGCTCATCCCAAGCCTAAATCGAGTTGAGTTGAGTTTGTACATGCCAAGCCTAGGTCAGTGTTTCACAATGAGCTGGCCTGGGCTTGGTCCATGGCTTGGTTTGGGCTCAAGAGAGAGAGAGAGAGAGAGCTCTCATACTCACCACTGGCGAAGCGCCACTGCCTTTCTTCTTCTTCTCCTCATTCTTCATCTTCCTCATCCTCCCCCCCCCCCAAGAGTGAAAGGGGAAGAAAAAGAGTGAGAAAGAAGAAGAGAGAGAGAGGGAAAGAGAAAGAGAGAGATAAAGGGTAAGAAAGGGAAGAGAGAGAGAGAGAGAGAAAGGGGTGAGGGGCGTGAAGGGTGGGGCTCAAGCGGGGAAGAGACAAAGCGAGAAAAGGGAGAGTGTGTGTGAAAGAAACAGGATAAGGTGAGGTGGGGCTTGAGAAGAGGCAGGGCAAATCCAAGATACCTATAAAATCAAGCCATGTCGAACTCGATAGGCCGATCAGGCTCAGCTCATTTGCTCAGCCTGAGCCATAGAGCTAGTATAAGCTCAGCTCATTTGTAGCATGAGTCGAGCTCGAGCCGGCTTCGTTCATTGTGCATCACTACCCTCAGGTAGGGGTGTCAACGGGTCGGGTTTGGTTCAGACCTAGTTTGAACTATACCCAAACCTAATTTTAGATTATGATATTGGGTCTAGACTTGGGTCTAATTGGACCCACCATAAGAGAAACCATACATAGATCCTATAAAGATTACATGAACCAAACCCAAACCATACCCACTAAAATAATATTTTTTATTATTTTTACATTGAAAATTTATTAATCTTAATTGGAACTCAGATCGGACTGGGTCTAGTATGAAATTTCACAAACTATAATAGGCTCTATATATTAATCAGACCCTTCGAGTTCGACCTAGATTCTAATCAGGCCTTCTTATTTATCATTAAACCTTGACCTTTTGTCAAACCTGCGCCATTGACATCCTATTGTAATACTCCTGATTTATAACTCAATTTTTAAAGTTTTTTTTTATGAAGGCCTTATCAATGGCATTGCTCAAATCGGATTAAGCACTAGGGTGTGTGCTTGAGCGCAAGCATGAGCGTATATTAGCCAACTAGAATTAAGTTTGATAAAGCGATTAAAATACAATAACCCTTTATCAAGATAATAGAAATAATACAGTGAAATCAATAATATTATAGACATCATATCAAACCATCAACTAGTCAAATAAATTTTATAAATTAAAAAAAAAAAACATTCACTATTAAGTAAATTAAAAATATTCATAACAGGTCGAGTTCAAAACCAATAAGTCAATTCCAAAGTCAAGTGTCAAAACCCCATAGCATTATGAAACAAAACCTTGTCAGTCCAGTCATCCATGTTCGAAAATAACTGTCCAATCAAGAATCTTCACGTGAAATTTTAAAATTATATGGAGTGATAACATCTCCAAGTATGGTAAAATCACACAAAAGTGCATAGATTAAGATATCATCAAATAATTTTAGTTATTCAATAACTTAACTATAACATGTATTAATCAGAACTAAATTCAATTGTAACAATTAACGCATACACTCCTAAAAAATAACATTTAACAATTAACACATTTATATAACCTTTTATGCACGAACAATTTATGCATGAACAGTTAATCAATGCATAAACTTAAATAACAATTATGCATACATTCAAATGCATGAGTACATTTTATTTTTCTCATTATATTTTCTTTATCAGATGATACATGCAATACTCTAACTATATGTGCAATAAAAAATTATTTTAATATCACAACTACCTATGGGTACGACATTGTCCTAATCGGAGAAAAAGGCAACGACCCAGGGTATATATTCAAATAATTTGTGACTTATTAACCTAACCATATACGACTCCTCGAGTCATGGGGTTGGGTGATCTAATATTGAAAAAGAGCTACACCTTCTAACATGATATATAAGTATTCATTCAATTGAAGTGCATATCACATCGCGAATGCAGTAGTAGCTTAGTCTCATTTCTTCGTGACTGAGAAAAATATCCTTTCGTGACATAAAAAAATCTCACGAAGCCAAAAGTATCGCTTACACTCTCTTTGTAAGTTACAAGAGAATTTAGTACACATTTCACTTTTTATTCAAACAATTATCTTGTCATTTATGTTTTACTAGATTTAACCACACGTAGGGTTAATGGCCACCAGTTCGGGCATAGGCAAAGACATTTAATACAGTCTAACTAGATTCTCATAAATACAATCCACAAATGCATTTTCATGCTCAAATAGGCCAAACAACAATCTCTTATGTGTGCAATAAACATTACCTCAATACATAAGTCACATTATGTATACATTATAATATTAATTCAACCATGCATTCAGTGCACATAAGCCTATTATCATGCTTCACATATATCATGTCATGTTAAATATAAGAATATCATAATATCATACAAGTATATCATCACATTATGCAAGCATATTAATATATCATGCAGTGTATTTTAGCATTATAACTGAAATGACATTATAACAAATTAAAATGTGCTCGTAAGTGATGACACACACATATAGCCTCATTAAGCCCACACAACGTAGACTAACAGGCTATGTGTTTATCTGGTCTAGTTCTAAAATACACTCATGTTCAACTGATCATTTTTCAAAACCATGGCATGCATGCAAATAAGAATTCCAAAATCAGAATTGCATGGATAAGATTTATCAGTCAATATAAATTTTGTCATAACTTGAATATGATGAATTTAAATCTAAGATTTTTATTGCATATGTGCTATCTGTCTACAAGCGAAAACCTAGATCCAAACCAATTCCAGATCAGAGAATAATAAATCTTTTACTGAAACTTCTTTTTTGTTCACATAATAGAAGTGTCTGATTTGGCCTTTTTGAAGAAAAATAAATAAATTTTGTAATTTTTATTGTAGTTAGCTTAGTGTATCCGACATAAGCTTCAAAAGAAATCATGTCTAAACTTCATACCAATAGAGAATTAAAATTTACGCATTGCAGTTTGTTTATGTTCTTCAAGAGATTGTGTTCTGAAAATTTTAGTTTTTAAACAAAATTCTATGATTTTTAATTCTCAAACAATAATGAATCAGTGCAAAAGTTTTTTATCATGTGTTATTCAATACATAAACTAACACACATAAAAACATTGGCTAAAAAACTTAAATAGCTTGAGAGAAATAAAATCTACAAAGACATGCGGCCATCATAATTTTTTTGTTAAGATACAAATTTTGTGTCGACTTTCAAAGGTCATATCTTTCAATCTATACTCAAACGAACCAACATTTTTTTTCTGAAGTTACTCCTACATGTCTGAAACATCCATCTAAAATTTAAGATTTTTTAGATTCACTATTTTAAAAAACCATGAATTTCTTTCATACTGATCAAAATAAAAATAACACGACATAATGTATTTTTAAGAAGCACAATAATGATTCTATGTTTTTCATAAAAAAAAAACATTATAATCATGCATTTCATAATTTTGATTCAATATAAACACACCATACACATGCATATAAATATCTAAATATTTTATAAAACACAAAAACAACATACATATCATGAATGAAATATAAAATCCAATATTTTTACACAAAAAATATGTTTTTCCCAAAAAATGACTTTCGAAAATAAATTTGGGTTTATAAAACCCTTCAACAAGATTTGTAATCCATAAATATCATATTCAATAAAGCCTACACGTTTTCATCTTGCTAAACACATAAAAAAATACTAGATTTGGATTTGGGTTAATCCGAAATCTCAAACCGCATATCTACACGGTACCATTTTGCATAATTTCATAAAAATTGATGAAAACCTATATATAGATTTAATTTATGGTTCTAAACCATGATCTTGAATCATGATTTAGTTTCACATGAATCAATCCTATATCTGAACCTGTTTGTATAGATTTTTTATAAACAAAAACAATAATTTCAATAAATAAAATATGTTTTTCTCATAAACAATTTTTGGAAACTTGTTTCAGGTTTTTAAAACTTGTATACATAACACATATAAGATCTGACGTAGATCTGGAACAATATATGTGTTGGGATGCATAGAAAAATCATCCTCAATTCATGAATCATGTACCCTAGTCTGTACACACATCCAAAGTTGATAAACCCTACCTTAGAAATTAAGAATGATTGGACTATGTATGGACACCTTCTTCTTCGTGCTTGGCTTCTTTAATCGGCTGCACATTAAATAACAGCACAACCACACCTAAGGGAATATGTACATGGAGGATTGTAAAGGAGGAAGAAAGAAGAGAGGGAGAGACAGGAACCCAAAAACATTGTGAGAGAGAGAGGGAGAGAATGTTGCTAATGAGTTGGGTTCTCATGAAGACTTCTATTTATGTGTATGGCTTAGGCAAGATTCATATATTTAATATAAAAGATTAATATATATTAATCTCTCTTATTAATTTAAAAAATAATATGTATTATTTATTTTAATTATAACTCCTAATTAAATTAAATTAAATAGGAGGAACAAAAGGTGATAATGTCTCACCCGAGCTTAGAGTTCTGGTGATAAGGTGAAATTTTGAAAGGCCAACAAACACGAAGACTCTATTGAATTCGATGTTTAAATAATTGACTCGATAGCCCTCAAATGTAGATCATCGTGATGGCATTTGATTTAATCGCATGTGCACGGATAGATCGAGAAAAATAGTCAATGTCAAAAAATATTGTTTTTTGGCTTATAAGTAGGCATGAACTTCGACCGACGATAGAATACTCTCATCACCACCAATTCAAGCGTATACATAGTCAATCTCAATGCCCTCAAGATGAGAAATGTCAATTGACGACTCCAGTTAAATCGGTGAGCCACCGATCAACCGAAATATTTGTCAGAATAGTAATGACGATGCTCGGGGCGTCCCATCCCAGAGTCCTAATTACAATATATGAGATCCAATTTTGGATGAAGATGCTAAAATTACAACTATCCAAATTCTAAATCCAAACATGAATTTCATCTTTATAACTCAAAGAAATGTATAAAAAATTCTCAAGTGTTACACCTGCCATCAGGGCACACGTTTCCTTTTTTTTGGTATTTTTTATAGGCAACAATAGGTACGAGTATAAAATAGGGATGTAAATGGATCCGAATATGGTTAGACATCCAATCCGAGCCCAACATTGTTTTTTGGATATGAATTATTTAAGTAAAATCCAAATGGAGTTTTAGATATGCTCAATGGAATCACTTTTGAATTTAAGTAGCATTCATATCAACATTTTAAGTTGGATATAGAGTTGATACGATTATGCATTTTTTACACGCAGCTTGTTTTTTTCCTTTTATTGGATCCAGTATTACCACATTCATTTTGGATCCAGTTTCAATCTAACCTGAGTCTATATTTATATTTACTATTTGCATTTTAGATCCAGTTTTGGATCTGACAAGATCCATGATCCCAAATCTGACCCGTTTTCACCCCTAGTGCAAACCAATCGAATTCAAGGATGGATCATGCCAGGTCCAATCGAAATCCAAAATGTGAACAATGTATCTAAACGTGGATCCAGACCCCAATCAAGACCTGATAAGGTGAGGTTGAAATTGGCTCCAAACTATATGTGAAAATACTGGATTCAGTAAAAAAAAAGTTTTTTATATGTAAAAAATACAAATTGATTGGATTTTGACCCAATTCCAAATTAAACTCCACTTACAATATTAAATGAGAATGCACACTTGGACCTTACTTTAACTATCTTATATTGGAAATAACATGTCGCAATCGCAATACTTTTTCAAGTTTAGCAAAAGAGTATCATCTCTGATAGTAACCCGTCACTGCTAGCTCTAATGCCATTCATTTATACGATGAACGACCACTACAAAAAAGCAGTAGATTAGCGACGACCACATTCTGTCGCTAATCCGTCGCTACGCATGTTAGCGACGGATTAGCGACAACGAGGCAACGGTATGCTTACGTTGCGAATATTTCGACGCTAACTGGCGACGGATTTATTCCGTCGCCAGGTCCGTCGCTAATTGTGACGGACTAACGAGCGCTATATTCCGTCCCCAATCCGCCGGTACTAAACGGCGACCACGGCTTGGCGACGGATTTACTTTCGTCGCTATGCCATCGCTAGATTTATATGAATAGCGACGGATGGTTCCGTCGCAAACAAGAAAAAAAAAATTTGAAAAAATTATTTGAAAATTAAATACCGAGAACGGTACAATTTATATTTCCTGTACAATTTATATTTCCTGTAAATAAAAAACAAACCACACAAAAAATTCCATATAACAAGAATCTACAACAATTAATCGTTCCACCTTCAAATTAACAAGTTTAATTATTTACAATTCAACAATTACAATTAGGAAACATAAAAAAATAGAACTTCTTCAACACAATTCTCTAATCATTGCCAAAATTTTGTGCGTCTCCTTGTTCATTGTCTTTATCTGTCCCTTCAGCTCCACTACGTTGATTATCGCTAGCAGCCTACACAAGAAAAGAACAATCAGTATTGATAAACAAAATATAGTGAAATAAATTACACACTATATGTGATTCTATCATGTGCTCATGTGTGATCTAAGGCAATAAAAAAACTCTATATGTGATTCTATCATGCTCATATGTGCTCTAAGGCAGACAAAAAGTTATATATATATATATATATATATATATATATATATATATATATATATATATATATATATATATATGTGATTCTATCATGCTCATATGTGTGCTAAGGCAGTCAAAAAATTGAATATGTGATTATAGCATGTTCATATGCGTTCTAAGGCAGCTAGAAAAACTCTATATGTGATTCTACCATGCTCAGATGTGCTTTAAGGCAGGCAAAAAACTATATATGTGATTCGATCATGCTCGTATGTGTGCTAAGGCAGTCAAAAAATTGAATATGTGATTATAGCATGCTCATATTGCTCTAAGGCAGGCAAAGCAAAAAAATTTATATGTGATTCTATCATAAATGATATATGTTCTAAAGCAGTAAAAAAACTCTATATGTGATTTGTGCATGCTCATATGTGTTTTAAGGTAGTCAAAAAACTAAATATGTGATTATAACATGCTCATATGTGTTCTTAGGCAGTCAAAAAATTGAATATGTGATTATAACATGCTCATATGTGCTCTAAGGCAGGCAAAAAAAATTTATATGTGATTATAGCATGCTCATATGTGCTCTAAGGCAATAAAAAAACTCTATATGTGATTCTATCATGCTCATATGTGTGCTAAGGCAGTCAAAAAACTGAATATGTGATTATAACATGCTCATATGTGTTCTTAGGCAGTCAAAAAACTGAATATGTGATTATAGCATGCTCATATGTGTTCTTAGGCAGTCAAAAAAACTTTATATGTGATTCTATCATGCTCATATGTGTTCTAAGGCAGTCAAAAAAACTTTATATGTGATTCTATCATGCTCATATGTGTTCTTAGGCAGTCAAAAAACTGAATATGTAATTATAGCATGCTTATATGTGCTCTAAGACAGTCAAAAAAACTTTATATGTGATTATAGCATGCTCATATGTGCTCTAAGGCAATAAAAAAACTCTATATGTTATTATAGCATGCTCATATGTGCTCTAAGGCAGGCAAAAAACTCTATGTGATTCTATCATGCTCATATGTGCTCTAAGGCAGACAAAAAGTTATATATGTGATTCGATTATGCTCATATTGTTCTAAGGTAGACAAAAAACTGAATATGTGATTATACCTGAGAGAGACCTGGAATCGAAGATCCCCTGTTCAGAACAAGATTGTTGATCTCATTTCGAAGAAAGGGGGCGACAGTGTATTGGAAGTAGTTATTCAGTGATTCATTAACGATCTGACGTACATCATCACCAGAAAGAATAGTCGGCTGCTTGGAGCTTATGTCAGCGCAAGAAGTCGGTGAGCCGTAACTGGAAGAACCAATAACTGGTGAAGTGTTCATATTACTCCAAAACCCGAACACGTGACCTTTTTTGGGTTCACCTGCTGCAGTCACCCATGCTGTAGGATCAAATGATGGATGCTGAGTAGCGTCATCGCCATATCGCTCTACCATCTGTTGCTCATATGCCTCCTACAAAATAATGTTTAAAGTATTCATTAATAATTAATGATAACATTATGATAACTTGCATATATATTGCAATGATTATTAATAGAATTAATACATACCGTTGTCGTTCTCGCCTTCTCTAATACGAAGACTCCCGTGGTCTTCCGTTTATGTGTTTCAACAAACATATCCTTATATGGTACACTGCCTCCTTTTTCTGCTTTCTGCGAAGTTAAATAACAAAAGATTTAGTACACAAGTTTGCAACAATACTTATAAAATTAATATTATATATTAATGAGTTACCATTTTCTTCAGGTGGCTCCCAAATGTCCTAGATCCACCTATGTGTAGACGAGCTTCGGGCATCTTCGGTCGATTTTGTGCAGCCTTCGCAGAGCGATTTCTAAATGCATCTCCCGCCCACTTATCGCACATTTCATCCCAGTAATCTCTCCTGATAGTAATAGGGCAATGGTCCTTCCACAATAATGGATCATCTACTACGCCAGATGCTTTTTTTGCTGCAGTCTTCATAGTGTGCAGCATGTCTGCAAATCGATTGGCAGTCACCTTCTGCCACACCTTTCTTGCATCATTTTCTTCCACCGTAGTTGCGAAGCGATTCGAAGCCTACAAATATTTTCAGAAAGTTAGTAGACATTACTTAAATAAATTAAATATGAAACACATTAACTATGAGGAACAACTATATACCATGAATGAGGACCACAATCTGTCTAACACCTCCTTTGAGTACTCTTTCCATTGAGCAACTGGTCCTGGTAGATGTTGAAGAAGTGAATTCCTAATCTCCCGTACTACTTCTTGTGGCTCAAACCTCGTGCTGCACATGAATTATTACACAGTAAATATCAATATAAAATATTTAAAAGATATGCAATAATCGAAAACAAAATACTTACGGTCGATTATCGATATACACTATTCGAATGAGTCTTCTTGTGCCAGCCTGAGAAGACCCTGTTTCCTGTGTTGGCTCTTGACTTGTGTGATCAACTGGTGTAGGTGGGTCGTGTACAAGCGCAACATCATCTGTAAAAAAAATACATTAGAAATTCTCAGAATGTGCATTTGAACTAATCAAGCATCCAATTAGTTATATGATATACCTATCACAGGAGCCCGTGAAGATGAAGGTTGAGCCTGGCTACTACTAGATGAGCGACCACTATAACCTCCATGAACCATATTCTAACAAATAACATATGTCATACAATACATTCAAATAATTCACATCAAGTATTACAATGCATTCAAGTCATTCACATCAAGCATTGCAATGCATTCAAATCATTCACATCAAGTATTACAATGCATTCAAATAATTCAAATCATTCACATCAAGTATTAACTTCGCCTGTGTAGTTATACACTGCCGGTCCCAAGCCCGGATAAAGGAGGAGGGTTGCGGTAGGCCTGTGACAGCCAGCATAAAAACTTTGTCATATCCTATGAAAATCAACCAATATGAGAATTTCGTTGGGGCGTTCCCTACTGAGCGACGCGCTGTACTCTCTAGGCCCAGAGGCAGTGATAAATGTGCAAGGGTTGCTAGGTCGTCGCCCAGAAGCGACGCGTCACACCGGCGCTCGGGTGTGGTGTCAAATAGGCAAGGGTTCCCTCACTTTGTTGGACGGGTGGGGGTAAAGAAGTTAGTCCAAGACCATAAAATTAGGTTAGCCACTTGGAACATAGGGTCTTTAACTGGTAAGTTGGTAGAGTTAGTAGATGTTATGTGTAGGAGAAAGATTGATATTTTATGTCTTCAAGAGACCAAATGGGTAGGTGAGAAAGCTAAAGTGATAGAACCTTGGGGATATAAGATTTGGTATACAGGAATAAATAGGAATAGGAATGGAGTAGGGATTGTTATGAGTCGTCAGTTTATAGATAATGTAGTTGAGGTCCGTAGGAAGGGTGATAGAATTTTACTTATTAAATTAATATTAGGTACGGATATTATTAATATTATTAGTGTTTATGCACCTCAAGTAGGTTTAGATGATTCAATTAAGCATCAATTTTGGGAAGATTTAGATGGAGTAGTACAAGAGACATCTTATGAAGAAAAGCTTTTCATCGGCGGTGACCTTAATGGACATGTAGGCATTAGTAGGGATGGATTTGAGAATATCCATGGAGGCTATGGTATAGGAGAAAGAAATGAAAGTGGAGAAAGGATTTTAGATTTTTGTTTGTCCTATGATATGATCTTAGCAAACACTTGGTTTAGGAAGAGGGAGTCTCACCTAGTAACATTTAAAAGTGGGGTTAATACGAGTCAGATAGATTTTTTCCTACTTAGAAAGAGAGATAGGGGTTGTTGCATCGATTGTAAGGTTATACCAGGAGAAAGTGTAGCTACACAACATAGAGTCTTAATTTTAGATCTTAGAATTAGACAATGCCGCAAAAGGGATAGACATAGGATAGATCCTAGAATTAAGTGGTGGGCACTGAAAGGAGCTAAACAAGGAATGTTTGTAGAGCAGGTAGTTAAGGAAGTTGATTGGTGTCTCGAGGAGGATTCAGAATCAATGTGGAATAAGATAGCGGGTGGTATGAAAAAAGTAGCTAAGGAGGTATTGGGTGAGTCTAAAGGCGGTGCACCACTAGGTAAGGATACATCATGGTGGAACGAGGATGTCAAATTAGCTATTAAGGTTAAAAGAGAGTGTTATCGAAATCTAAGTAAGAGTCGTGATAATGAGAATTTGAAGAAGTATATGATAGCAAAGAAGGAAGCTAAAAAAGTTGTTCGAAACGCGAGGGCTAAGGTATATAAGGAGGTTTATGACAAGTTGGATACCAAAGAAGGCGAGAAGGATATTTATAGGCTTGCAAAGATGAGAGATAGGAAATCGAAGGATTTGGGTATGGTTAGATGTATCAAAGATGAAACGCAAAGGGTTTTAGTCAAAGATGAGGAGATTAAGGAGAGATAGAAAGATTATTTTGATAAGCTATTTAATGATAGTCATGCTCAAGATCTTGGAGACTTCTCCATTTCTTTTCATGAGATAAATCGTGACTTCATGCGCAAGATTCAAAAGAAAGAGATTGCAGAGGCTTTGAAGAAAATGAAATCAAGAAGGGCAGTTGGCCCAGATGGTATACCTATCGAGGCTTGGAAATGCTTGGGAGAGAAAGGTTTAGAATGGTTGACAAATCTTTTTAACTTGATTTGGCGAACAAATAAGATGCCTAATGAGTGGAGGAAGAGTACTTTGGTGCCTTTATATAAGAATAAGGGTGATATACAAGATTGCACAAACTATCGTGGTATAAAACTCATGAGTCATACTATGAAACTTTGGGAGAGGGTGATTGAGTCTAGGTTGAGGAAGGTTGTCATGATATCGGAGAATCAATTTGGTTTTATGCCTGGAAGATCAACTATGAAAGCTATACATCTTCTTAGACAACTTATTGAAAGATATAGAGAGAGGAACAAAGATTTGCATATGGTTTTTATTGATTTAGAGAAGGCATACGATAGAGTACCTAGGGACGTTCTCTGGTGGACAATGATGAAGAAAGGTGTTTCTCTCAAGTACATTAGTATAATTAAAGATATGTATGAAGGAGTAGTAACCAATGTCCGCACTTGTGGAGGGGTGACAACCAATTTTCCGATAACGGTTGGGTTACATCAAGGATCTGCTTTAAGCCCTTTCCTATTTGCGATAGTGATGGATGAGCTTACGAGATCAATTCAAGAAAATGTACCGTGGTGTATGTTGTTTGCTGATGATATTGTTTTGATTGATGAGTCTAGAGCTGGGGTTAATGCTAAGTTAGAATTATGGAGACAGACATTGGAAGCTAGAGGTTTTAAGTTGAGTAAGAGTAAGACTGAATATATGGAATGTCGGTTTAGTAAGCAACGAAGTAGTGATGGGAGTGTAGTGAAGCTTGGTGAGCAAGATATACCGGTGAATGATTATTTCAAATATTTGGGATCCATCATTCAAAAGTATGGAGAAATTGATGGAGATGTAAATCATAGGATAAAGGTTGGGTGGATGAAATGGAAAAGTGCTACTGGAGTGCTGTGCGATCGTAGAATGCCATTGCGGTTGAAGGGAAAGTTTTATAGGACGACTATTAGACCCGCTTTACTATATGGTACGGAATGTTGGGCTGCTAAGCGACATCATATTCAAAAAATGAGTGTAGCTGAGATGCGGATGCTTAGATGGATGTGTGGAAATATAATAAAAGATAAGATTCGGAACGAAGAGATACGTAAGAAGGTAGGTGTTGCACCCATTGAAAATAAGATGCGAGAGAATCGTTTACGGTGGTTTGGACATATTCGGCGAAGGCCTAATGATGCTCCAGTTAGAAGGTTGGAGAAATGGGAAAATATATTAGTTAAAAGAGGTCGGGATTGGCCTAGGAAGACTTGGATGGAGATGATAGGAAAGGATATGAATGCTTTGAACCTCACCGAGGACATGGCGTTGGATAGAAATGATTGGAGGAAAAGGATTCATGTGGAAGCCCCAAAATGAATTTCTTTTTTGGTTCATATCGCTGACCCCAATTGTTTTGGGATGAAGGCGTAGTTGTTGTTGTTGTTGTTGTTGTATTCACATCAAGTATTACAATAATTCAAATCCTTCGTTGCATAAATTATAATATATTCAAATAATTGAAATCATTCACATAAAGTATTGCAATGCATTCAAATCATTCGTATCAAGTATTATAATACATTAAATAATTCAAATCATTCACATCAAGTATTACAATGCATTCAAATCATTCGTATCAAGTATTACAATACATTCAAATAAAATTTTTAATCATTCACACCAAGTATTGCAATACAACTCACATCAAGTACTGCAATGCATTTAAATAGAGGTTTGTAGTATAAGATTTTGCTCACTAGCTTGAGAATTCTTCCTCGTCACTAGTTTGACTTTCTTCTTCTTCTTCTTCTTCTTCATTGTTTGCTCATCCAATTGGTACATCATTTGGATCACATTCCTCTATGAATGTTTCATCGGCCAATAGAGATATGACATGCATATCATGCGCAACATCGTGACCATAAGCGAAGTCATAGACATCATCTGATTGATAGTAATCGCTGTCTTCAGCTAACTCATTTTCATGTAACTGATCATACTCGGGGTATAGTTTGGACTTCACCTTGCAAACTGCCCACCATTCATTTCTATCTGACTTTTTTATACTCGGATATGAAGTATAATAAACTTGTTGAAGAAATTAAAACCACCAAGATAACTTGTCTGAAATGCCAAAGATACAAACTAGAGTGCTAGAAAAAAATGGACAAACCCTCAGTTCAAACAATAAATATGCATGCGGTGCTCAAATCTGTTACAATGTGAAGGCTGAAATGATGCCTATCAAGATGAAGAAGACAATGGGAATGGGTGCCCATTGTAAGATTGCTTATAACAGATACAAAGAAATTGCTTAAATCATAGTCATGCCACAATTGCATGATATAACAATGTGATGTTAAAGTGAAAAACACACGAATTGTAGCAGAAGCAGACTTATCTTAAATATAGCACAAATACAATTAGAAGGCACCTAACAATGAGCAGATACAGTCAACAAATCTCAAAATTTCAATATCCTGCATGATGAATCTTTTTTTCCTGGCCATATTGAAAGGCATTGAAAATATGAAAAGCAACATAAAGTTCATGCAACACTGCCAAATCAGGAATGAATCAGGAGTTTATGATGTCTCAGTTATAATCATCATAAAGTTCATACAACACTCCCAAGTCCACAATGAATCAGGGTTAAAATGTCTCAATTAGACAACAGGCAAAGAAATGTCAATGTGTTGCAAAGGAATTGCAATCTCATCCATTAATTGGAACTGAGGTTAAATCTACACATAACATCAAAGAAATAAGTTGATGTGCTATTGCAAAACATTGCTACAATACAAAAGAATACAAAAATTTCCACAACAGTTAAAATTTCGGTTTGTTTCAATCTTCTGTCCAATAGTTACACGGCATACAGATAACACACGAGAACAAGCTGGTGCAACATACTGAGAACTCATAGAGGTTTTTTATTATAATGGCTACTATTTTATATGGTACCCAACAAACACTTGGAAAAGTAAAAATTTCCAATACCATCTCAACAATTAATTAACAGGGCATCTGATCATGATGCATGTTATGTTCACAACAAGATGAAGTTTCCAACAGATAGGAAAGGGGCAACGAAGTAGTCATCTTCCAGAAAATGGTTATCAGCAAACAGGTAAATAGAAACCTACCAGAATGCCTGAACTGGAACGTGATTCCGTGTGAGGTTTAAACACAAAACTTCTCAGGCTGCCATCATCACATGATAGCTTCTCAGGAATATTCCTTGATGAAGAAAATGCATCAAATATGACACCATAATTGACATCATTAATGTATGGCCGAAATGAAAAGGTTGAGTAGTTGGAGAGGGCTCTGCAAGCTACATTACAAAATAGGATATGGTGTTCTCAGCATGTTTCTCCCAATTAACATCGTAAAGAATAAGCTTTATCCAAAATAAGTGGAAATTTGCAGCAGAAACAAAACAATGGTGTACTAATCCTACATCAATCCATCAGCATCAACCCACTTAGATGTGACAGATAATGAAATATCTCATGATATGCAATAGTGTAATAATACTGGATCGTCACTATAAAAATGAGCATGGGAAGTGTCACAGATTCTACAAATAAACAAATAAACATGACAGCTGCTCCTGGCACCAGATGCTAATTTAGGACAAAGGATGGAATCAACAAAAAAATAATAACAAATATTTATAAGCACCACATAATTTTTTATCAGCAACATGCCCATAGCCATAAAGGTCCATCAAGAGATGGACGGGATGAATGAAACATATTTCCTTGGCAGGATGCCAAGAGTACGAAGAGAGAGAGAGAGAGAGAGAGAGAGAGAGAGAGAGAGAGAGAGAGAGAGGATGATATCCCTTTAAAAGAAACCCTAAAACATCTCCCACCTCCAGTAGTGTTTGAGGGATTGAAAGAGCACAACGGCTAGGTTAAAAAAGAGAAGGCGATAGATATTGGGAAAGAGGAAGCTATAAAAGGAAGGGAGATGACAGAATTCTTTACCTCGCTAAGGCAACACTGGATGCTCGTTGTAGTACCCAGACGAAACCTATCGATCAAACCCATCGCTCAGACCCCTGTCGATCAAGAACTATAGAAACCTGACGATCTAACTCCGTCGCTCAAACCCCTATCGAGCAAAACTTGAACCCCGACGATCTTGCATCATGTACGGGATCGTCCTTTTGGGTATTCGAGGGTTTCAAGGAAGATGGTGGTGAAGGGATCAGGTGGATAGGAGAAGGTGAGAGGGTTTTGAGGAAGATGGTTCGCAGGTAGCAGGGTTTGCGAAGGATGACGATGGTCTGGCGATGGAGGAGCAACAGTGGGGAGAGGGCGCAGCTAGGAAAGGGGAGCGACGACTGGCGAGCGGCGGCTGGCGAGCGGGAGGGAGAGGGCAGCGGGCGGGAGCAAGACAACGAAACAGGAAAAAGAGAAAGAGGGATGGGATTAGGGATTTACGCGACATTTAGCGACGACTTAGCGACGGAATTATTCCGTCGCTAAGCCATCGTAAATCAAAATACCAAAACAGCGACGAAATATAGTTTGTCGTTACGCCGTCGCTAATTAGCGACGGATTAGCGACGACAGAGTTCCCTCTCTAAATCAATCGCTAAAATGGTGTTCTTGTAATAAGAATTAGCGACAAAAAATTGCAGTTGCTAATCTGTCGCTAAGTAGCGCCGAATTAGCGATGAAAGTTGTTTCCTCGTTAATCCATCGCTAATTAGCGACATATTGTTTCTCTAGCTAATCTGTCGCTAATTCGCGACGGAAAAAATCCATCGCAAATTTCCGTCGCTAATTAACAATTTTCTTGTAGTGGACATCCAAAATACCATAGATTGATTCTTATTTTGTAATTGGGCACCACATTTTTTTCTCTGAGCCATAGATGTCTTAGATGCAACAATTATAGCGAGATTTTAAAATATCTTGCGATAATATCACGAGAAATTGCCTTAAAGTTTAAAATGATAATTTCTCTCAAGATTTTCAAACCGTGGCAAATATCATGATATTTATGTTTTTAACAGATATTTATTGTGACCCCCCCCCTGAGATTTTTATTTTTAAATGTATTTTATTTATATCTTCTTATAAAATTTATTTTTTTATTGCCGAGATTGCTGAAAATTTTCAAAATCTCCCGAGTTTTGGACTGCCGATATTTTGCCATTTTAAACTTTTGTCACTATGATGGCATCTAAAGTTTTCAAAATGAACGGCTGAAAAACAATTCACAAGATGATACTTGAGATGCCGTTCATCGCACATCAGAGCGAGCACCGACAGGTTAGCATGGAAGCTTGCTCTGACCATATAGAAAAGCACAAAAAAGAACAAAAACTTGAGAAAATACAAATTGTGATCACCAATTCTCAAGACTTTAGTTTACTAGGGAACTTCCAACCTCTCTCAACAATCCAAGGTATAGAAATAAAGGGCGCAAAAAAAATGCATTTTGGCCATAAACTAACACAAAAACCTACCATCAAATTCTTGACTTACAATTAAAGAATCTTATTTTTTTACCTTTAACAAAATTATTTATCATCAAATACTTTATTTATTGTAATTAATTATATATTCTAAAATTTGTTTTTGTTTTTTGAGCTTACTTTGTCCAAGAGTGCTGAATGTTCATAAGGGTAGTAAGGTCTTGTTTGATGCACGGTTCCCAGCGGGTTTCAGACGGAAATCATGCTGGGAACATGGATGCCAACAAACGTTAGACGTGGTGGATGCATGAAACGTGTTTGCCGCGTAAAAAAAAAAACACGTAATTTTTGTAACACCCCATCCCCTGTTACGAAAACTGGACGCGAGGGTCGGGAGGAAGGAGTTGTTACACGAGAAAAATCTCTCCCTCTCTCTCTCACCTCTGCAGGCCAGGCGAGACTACCGATGGCTGGTGAGGCCACTGGCGACTGGAGAGGCCATCGGCGACCGACGAGGCCATCGGCGACCGACGAGGCCATCGACAAAGTTAGGAGTCGGTAGTTTTTTTCCCTCTTTGTTCAGTTTCGTTATTCTTCATTTTCGTCGTGTCATGGATCATCGATGCTTCAGAGGTATGACTCCTATCCCTTTCTTCCTTCCTCTCATCTTTTTTGGATTTCTCTTCCTTTTTTGATTAGGTTAGATTTGATTAGGGTCTTTTCTTTTATTTTTTATTTTTTTTTGATCTTCTATTTTTTCTTGATTAAAACTTTTATATAGGCATTCTTTTTTTTCTATTTTTTTTTATTTTTTTTGTCTTCTTCTTCTTGATCAAAATCTTGATTAGGGTATTCTTCTTCTTATTCTTTTTTATTTTTGTTTTCTTTGATTTTTTTAAACATTTTTTTTTGATTTTATGGCTTGTCCATGTTGTTGTAACAAACGTTGAACTTTAGAACACATACTAGGAGGGCGGTTGAAACAAATGTTGAACTTGGAACAGTTGTTACAAAAGTAACAAAACAGTGATATACGCAGAACCTTTTAGGTGTTCTGTTCTGTATTTTCATGAACAAGCCATCAAACAAGTGGCTAACAAAATAATTGGAGCCAACATTAGAAATGTACGCCACACCTTTTAGGTGTTGACACATTATTGAAAGCCTTGTTTTCAAAATGATTAGCTTGTCAAGCAACCGGAAGGCAGCAGATGGCACGCCAAGAAGCAGGGTGTCAATGGGTCGAGTTTGATCTGGATCTGACCCATACCATACCCTATAGAGTCAGGGTTTGGTGATATAGTTCACGTAGGACCTCAGACCCGTAAAGTCTGATTAATACATGGAGCCAGTTATGGTTTGTGAAATTTCATACCAGACCCAGGCCCAACCCGAGTTTCTCGACTATGATCTGCAATTTTTCAATGTAAAAAGGATAAAAAATATTATTTTACAGGGTATGGTCCGGTTCCGATTCATGTAATCTTTATAGGATTTGGGTATGGTTTATTTTATAGTAGATCCGATTAAATCAGAACCAGACCCTAACCAAACCCGACCCGTTAACACCCCTACCAATGAGGTACGAGACAAGAGTGGAAAACGGCACCTTTATGGGCGTGAAATTTCAGAGATTTTCAAACATGAAAAACTTACTGGAAATTTAATCGAGAAAATCAGGAAAATAACTACAAAACAAAGCAAAACATAACAAAATGACTTACTACAAAATACACGTTAAGAAAAACGATACATAAAATAAAAAATAGAAGATGGGTCACGGTACTTTAAGAATATAAGGATTCCATCGCATTTTTTTATCTAAAAAATGATAGTCTTACGATGTACTGAACATTACTTTATATTAGTAAACTAAGATAACTAACAAAATATCTGGTTAATTTCTGTTTTTTTTCCTGAAAAAATCGCGATATTTATCACAGTTTAGAATCAAAAGCACCGAAAGGGTACCTCCCCCGCTCTCCGGTCAGCCGTAGTATGTGAGGGTACATTCGGGTTTGTACAAAAATTAAAGGGTAGTTTTTGAATAAAAAAATTAATAATGAAAGATGGCAGGAAATGAAAGAAGACTTATTTTAGAAACTCAATAGAGTAAGACGAACACTTAAATGTTGTCCGGGACTATAAATGGGAGAGAACGTCGCATCCATTCAACCGCCATCGTCGATCCTCTCCTGCAACAAAACGAAAGGGAGGGAGAGAGAGAGAGAGAGAAATGACAGATCTTGCCTCTCCGTCGCCGTCCGGACCCAGATCCGCCGCAGATCTCTTCGGAGATCCGGCGGATTCCCGGCCTATCTGGTTCAAGAAGGACGCATTCTTGCAGAACGATTTCGATCCCGAGTCGTACGTCTCCGATCTACGCCGGTTCGTCCCCCTCGAAAACCTCCGGGACGAGCTGCGCGCCCACCTCTCGCTCCTCAAGAACGAGCTCATTGAGCTCATCAACCGCGACTACGGCGATTTCGTCAACCTCAGCACGAAGCTCGTCGACGTGAACGGGGCGATACTGCGGATGCGGGCGCCGTTGACGGAGCTCCGCGGGAAGATCTCGCAGTTTAGGGTGAGCGTCGAGAACTCGCTGTCGGCGCTCCACGACGGGCTGCGGCAGCGGGCGGAGGCGTCGGCGGCTCGAGAGATTCTGGAGCTTCTCCTCGACACTTCTCACGTCGTGTCCAAGGTTCGTTGTGATCGGGATTTTCTCATCTCGGGGCAAAATGTTGTTGTTGATTTCCCTCAAATCTCTGTTTGTATAGACAAATTTGGATTCGATATGGAGGTTTTTGTGTTGAATTATGAGAATTGATGAAAACAGAGAACTAGCATATGTTTTGCTAAAAATTATGTGTGGATTTGTTATTAGGGTTTCTTATTAATGTGAACTTATCTTTGGTCTAATGTTGCTTATCTGTATGATTGGAAACTGTATTGTATTGGCTCTCTCATGTACTTTTTTGAGACGCAAGCTTTTCGTGGCGTGTTTCCTCCTTTGTCGAACTTAAAAATACGTTTTCCTGGTTGATCGAATCGGAATTAGATGGCAGAATTGAATGGGATCATGTTTTTTAACTGAGACTGAAATTCACATAGCAATGGCGTAGTTGAAGTTGTTCTGATATGTTTACTTTTGGACAAAAAGTTGAAAGGTTTCACGTTACGGTGACGTTTTTGAGATATCTACACAAACAAAAGGGTAAAGCCAGGGGGCAGAGAGAGTTGAATTGTTTTAAAACAAGAGACCGCCTCTAGAATGTGCATGAGGCTGACTTTCTTGGTTGGTGGATTATATTATTTTCCTCTCACATTAAAATTTTTTTAGTTGATGGACTTGATCCTATCTGTAGTCTAATGGCGTCCTGGATTTGCATTTTACTTTCAAAGGGAAGTGCGATCCTTTATACAAGTGGCCTTTTATGTCGCAGGAAGTAAAAACTCTGAATTGGAGCTTGTTAGAGGCTCTTTGTATTGTTCCGTTGTGTTAACCTAGCCATCATACAGAAACATTTTGTTCTTGATTTTTTCCTAGTTAATAGATTCTTTTGGTTTAATAGTAGATCATCCATTAGGTGACTTGGAAAAATGGTGTCCCATTTGTGCATAACAGTCATAATGTTCTGGGGCTCTCCCAACCGCTTCACCATGTTGATTGTTTCAAGAAATGTCAGCCACGATCAAATCCGTGCATCATATGGGTAGTTCTGATTTTGTTAAAAAGTGTACGCACTTTAAGTAGATAATAAAACGATTGTAAAAGAAGCAACCAAACCGCCCCTCCCCCCCTTCTTCCCCATTTTCTTTTCCCCTTTCGGGTTCCTATGTTGTCTTGCAGCTGATCACGTCCAGACTATGAATGCAAGGTTTATCATGGACGTGTCATAGGTTCTTAAAGTAGATTGTCTATTATTTCTGGATTATGTGATGATTCTATCAGTGACTGTTGATCGTTTTATTCAATTACATATTTTTTTCCAGAACCACGTTATGGTTATTGTTCATATGTCACACATTTCTTTCCTTCATTCTTAGTCTAGAAGAAATATTAAGAAGCAGCTTACTTGTATAGTTTTTTAATATTAACTCTAGATTCTTGAAGAGAATTCAAATATGCGTCTTGTTGAAAGAATGGTTGGTATTACTATTTCATATTTTCTTTTCTTTTCCTCTTCCAGGTGGAGAAACTCATATTGGAGTTGCCTAGTATGCCTGCTGATTGGTCAAATGCAGACGCTGCTCCTGCAAACAAGAGTTCTTTTAGCAATATGACTCTTAATGGTTCTCAACATGTTGAGAATGGAGCAAACCTAAGAGAGACCCAAAGCATGCTATTGGAGAGAATTGCTAGTGAGATGAATCGGCTTAACTTCTATGTTGCTCATGCTCAGGTCTCTTTCACGTCCATTATTTTGCTTTTTCTTTTTTCTTTTCAATTGTTCTCCTTTTGGTTATGGGTTATTTGTCTCTATTTTCTAAGATGACAAACAACATTACTAAGTGTTCTGGATCTTCGTCTTTGAACGTTGTTTCATGAATCCTATGATTTTTTTTTGTATCAGAATTTCAAAAAATATTGGGTTCTTTTTTTGTCTTCTTATATGCTTTTATATGCATTTTATCTTGTGATAAGTCCCTCCAAAACTAGTCATATTCTGTACACTTTTTTCTCATTAATAAAACCATAAAAATATTTTCTTTGTAATGTTTTGAAGTTTGAACCAGCTATTTGGTTATTTTTTTTAAAATGCATAGCAGCTTCTTTTTTTTTTCTCTGTGCAACTTTATATATATAAAGTTGAATGATATGTTTAAATAGTTTCTGAAGTTCTTCAATCTAGAAATTATTAGTTTGGATATATAATGATTATCAACCTCACAAAAACTAGGTGGATGCTTCATGTAAGCCTCTTCTTTCATATAACTGTGCAAGTTTATTTTTTAATGTGTTTTATGAGAAATCCAATTGTTGAGGCAAACCTAATACTATTACTCATCTAACTTTTCATGGTTCTTTGGTTCTATATCAGTCTTTGCATTATATATACATGCATGTATGTGCTAGCACAAGTTTGTGCATGTGTGTGTGAAAAGCTATGTCACATGGGTGCGGGTGCGGTGCTTTCAAAAAACTTGGGTGTGGGGGTGCGGCAAAATATATATATATATATATATATATATAAAGTCCAAAAGTTGGACATAAATGACCCTGGGTGTGTTGACCGCACCCAGGGTCAGGTTGACCACACCAGGTGCTGCACCCGCACGCGCACCCACGTCGCGTCGCCGCGGGTGCGGCACCTAGTTGGCCGAGTCCCTGTGACATAGGTGAAAAGATAATCTTTTGTTAGTAAATGAAGAAAGAATACATGAAAATGCAATTTTCATGTTTATAATTATTGTCAGCCTCCTCTTCTTTCGTATCACTATGCAAGTTTGTTTTTAATGTGCTTATGAGAAAGCCAATTGTTGATGCAAGTGTAATAATATTACTGATCTTACTTTTAAAATGCATAGCAGCTTTTTTTTTCTATTTTCTCTGTGCAACTTTGTATATGTTAAGTTGAATGATATGTTTAAATAGTTTCTGAAGTTCTTCAATCTAGACATTATTGGTTTGGATATATAATGATTATCAACCTCACAAAAACTAGGTGGGTGCTTCATGTAAGCCTCTTATTTCTTATCACTGTGCAAGTTTATTTTTTAATGTGCTTTATGAGAAAGCCAAGTGTTGAGGCAAGCATAATACTATTACTCATCTTACTTTTCATGGTCCTTTGGTTCTATATCAGTCTTTGCATTATATATACATGCATGTATGTGCATGCGCAAGTTTGTGCATGTGTGTGTGAAAAGATAATCTTTTGTTAGTAAATAAAGAAAGAATACATGAAAATGCAATTTTCATGTATATAATTATTGTCGGCCTCCTCTTCTTTCGTATCACTGTGCAAGTTTATTTTCAATGTGCTTATGAGAAAGCCGATTGTTGAGGCAAGTGTAATACCATTCGTGATCTTACTTTTCATGGGTCCTTTGGTTCTATATCAGTCTTTGTTCATTATATATACATGCACATATGTGTGTGCACATGTTTGTGCATGTGTGTGTAAAAGAATAATCTTTTGTTAGTAAATAAAGAAAGAATACGTGAAAATGCCATTTTCCAGGAGTCAACTACATTCCATGTTTATCTGCAGTCCCCTAGTCCTTATTTCTAAGTTCCATACTTTTTTCTGCCATAGCTCTCATCCTTCTCTTATCTCCTTTGGTTTGATGTCAATTCTTGTTCTTTAATATTTCACCCTTGAAATCTTGAAAATCTATGCAAAGTACTCAAATTGTCTGTTTTCAAATATGATGCTTAGTGTGGATAGATTGCCTAATATGTTTTGGCATTTGGTTTTCTTCAGCCTTCTATCCTATCTGTTCCTTTTGCTTTCACCTATCTGTTAATTTTGGTTTCACCATCATGCCTTCTTGCATGTGGTTTCCCAACTCTCCTTTGAGGATTAGCAGAAACATTTTGGTGATTGTAGATCATGTCAAGACAGTGTTCTACTTCAAGATTCTTCCTGTCCCCAAATTCTTCAAGGGTTACCTGACCTCATTGGGCGCCACATTTTCTTGTTCTTCTCCTTTGAATCGGTGATATGGAGATCTTTGCTGAATCATCATCTGCAATATTCACGAAGTTTGGATGTCTGCTCTTCAAAGTGCCTTTTTTTATTCTTGAACAAAATCTCCTTTCATCCAAGTAATATGGTATGGGATTATGCATTTTGGTTTTGACTGTAGCAGCTATTGTTGTTCTTTATCTTTTCTTCATTGTTTGTTTTGCATGTGGTAAGTGTTTACAAAAGCTTGTTGTTTTATTACAGTGTCTATGAGTATTTATTTTTATGTGGTTTTCTTTTCTCTGGTTCCTCTACTCACTGTATTTTCTTATATCTGTTCTATATCGTGGCAGTACAGAATCTTCCCTTCATCCAAAACATGGACTCACGAATTCAAAGTGCTAGTTCATCAATAGAGAATAGCTTGGGCCATTGCTTTATAGCTGCACTTGAACATCAGGATGCTAGTGCAATTTACAATTGTTTACGTGCATATGCTGCTATTGATAATACTGAAGGAGCTGAAGAAATTTTTCGTTCAACAGTAGTAGCCACATTGATTCAGCAAGTTATCCCTCAAAGCCCTTCGTTGCTGGTTGATGGGGCTTCCTCAGATGAGTTAGAGGAAAATTACCAGCAAATCAAGGAACTTATTAGAAAAGATTGCAATTTTTTGCTGGATATTGCTGCCACAGGTATATTATTGTCATCTTTGTTCCTTGGAGATAATCCATTAGCAGCTTACCTTTTCCTTTGAGTTATGATGTTTGTTGTGTGAAGATAATGTGATCTTTTACCATGTGCTCAGTGGTTACCTTTTGTTGTATTTCAGCAAATTCAGGTCTGCATGTGTTTGACTTCTTGGCCAACTCTATACTAAAGGAGGTACTTATTGCAATTCAAAAGGGAAAACCAGGGGCATTATCTCCTGGGAAGCCTACAGAGTTTTTGAAAAACTATAAATCAAGCCTGGACTTCTTGGCATATCTTGAAGGTAAGTTATTGAAGAGGAAGACTTTTATTTCATTAAAGCTTCATTAATCATAGGTCTATAAATATTTCTTATTGATGATAAGTTCGATCTGTCATGTAAGGCTACTGCCCGTCCAGATCTGCTGTTGTTGGCTTTCGTTCTCGGCCTGTCTATGCAGAGTTCATGAAACAGTGGAATATTGGGGTCTATTTCTCCTTGAGGTACGTGATAGGTTCATGGTTTTCAGTAGTTAATACCTTTTCTAAGCATGGGCTTTTTTTCACTAGAATGATACCTCTGTGAATACATTAGATTTCAGGAAATAGCTTCAGCTTTAGACTCTGCTCTGATGGTAGCTACCATCACTCCGATTCTAGATTCACATTCTAGTGAGAACAGTACTGGAGGTTTGACTCTAAACCAAAGTCTTGTGCTTATGGAAAGCTTGAGAACCTGCTGGAAAGAGGATGTTCTTGTGATTTCTTGCTCCGACAAATTTCTTAGATTGTCACTGCAACTTGTATCAAGGTCCTTCCTCAAACATCAGCTTTGAATGAGAAACTGTTGTTTTTAAGAATTTGCAAGATGCCTGTTCTAAGCACATTTTTTTGTACAGATATTCAACTTGGTTGTCATCTGGACTTGCTGTTCGTAAGAAGGGTAGTGCAAGCTCAGTTTCTGGTGGTGAATGGGGCCTTGCTGCCAGCCCAGATGATTTTATTTATGTAAGTGTAATTCTGAATCTTTTTGCATTTTGAGCATTGCTTCTTAAGTTTCTGTAGGTTCAGATATGTACATGATGATTTTAAGAACAGATTGCTGTTATAGTGTTCAGGTCACTCAGTTTAGCCATATGATTAGGCATGTTTTTTATTTGTTATTGTGTTAAAAAAAGGTTCTTTAGCTGAAAAGCTGAATTTGAAGCATCCTGGTGGGTAAAACATTGTTATCGCTGTTTAGTTGGATTGCTAATAATTGATAATTTGGCTTTCTTTTTTAATTTCCAGGTATTGCATGATCTTGGTGTTTTAGTCTCTGATATTACTGGTGATTTTTTGGAACGAGTGCTTGACCTTCTTGCTTCTTGCCCTGCTGAAGTGCTTGCTCAAGTAAAGAGATGCATCACACAATCAGGAAAATATTTGGGGGATTTGGCACCTGTTTTTATGGATACTATGATTGAAGCCCTTGTAGAGAAGTCTGTAGAGGTTGGTAGTTTTCTACCCCCTTCTATTTAACATGATTTGACAGAACGATTTTATTGCTGCTGATTTTTTTTCTGCAAAACAGTATAACTAATTTGTGGTTCATTTCAGTGTGACTAGTCCCACTTGGACTTGTCACATGCTATATCACATGGTCATGGATTCAGATATGCATGCATGGACAACAGAGATGAGCTTTTTATGGAAATTTGGGCATATGAGAATAGATATATTTAAACATATAATTTATAAGTTTTTATAGATATGGCTGGGTAAGAGTCAAAATTCCTCAAGCATAAGCATGCAATTCAAAGTCCATTTTCAAGATTATTGAGGAAAAAAAATCACAAAGAATAACAAATAATAGGAAACAAAGCCTAAAAGCCCATTGTCCATGATGTATGATGATGTGTCGAAGTCACCTAGAAATGTGACCCATGTCTGTGACATAGATTGTATGCTGCATGCTGTCAGACCTTTCGACGGATAGGAAGCAACCTTCCTAAGTAACAATATTCTTTTGACAAGGGAATCAGTTTGTGTTGAACATTGAAAACGTCCACAATAAGTTTTGTAAGTTAAGAGCTCCTTGTACATACGGACATAAATACACACATACACACATACACACATGCATACATATGTATCTACATGCATATGTGCACACACATGCTCACACACACGTTTGTTAATTTGAAGTTCTTGTTCTAAATTTCTGATTTTTCCTGAAAATTTGCCAAGATATTCTTGCTGGGAACAATTGTTTTTTAAATTCTCCCATGATTCTGCGTCTTGATATTCTGCAGAGATACAAATGCTGGTGTTCATCGTTATATCTTTCTTTCTTTGACTGATCACATCAAATGATCCATCTGTAAAGCACTTTTCAGGGCAGTGTTGTGTGTTGGACGTGGCACATGTCTATCATATAATTAAACTATGTCTAAGAAAATTTTTTCTTTCTATAATCCATGTTTTTAGGATTAAGTTGACTCTTATAAGCTACCTTTGATGACGGATGCCTTTAAAAAGAAACAAGAAGGGTATTAGTGAATGTTTGAGTGGCTTTAGCTGATATAACTGATTTAGGTTGTGATGTGCTTTATTTGATCAACCTACCATGGCATGCATCGGCCAATAAGTTTCATGGACTGTCTCATTCTTTTCCTTGTCAGTTGGTTACTGGAAAATTATATAGTTTTTATTCATTCAAAATGAACTCAATAATAATGGCTGCAAGACAATGTTGAAGCCTCAGTAGCTGGATTCATCTATTTGGGTCTTGATTCTGTAAGTTTGGAGCCAATTGATGCTTCCAACAAGATGAGAGTTTGCTTCTCACATGATAAGGGCATGCTTTTATAAAGTATATGTTTTTCAACAAATGAAAAACTTTGTTTCATCTTTGCCTATCGAAAAAAAAAAACTTGGTTTGATCTTTGATCTACAGAGGCCAGAATATATAAGATGTCGGTTGTTTCCTGGGTTGTTCTTAGGGTGTGCATAATGAAAGTTGTAACATGCTGTTTCCTGTGAATTTCTTAGCTAGGTGCCAAAGATCAGAAGAAGCTAGACCCTTGATTTAGATGGAATCTTCTTCAGCTATATTTTCTTGACTTTGAAAAATATTAACGACATAAGATGACCTTTCTGTTTTGCATAGCAACCTACTCCAACTAATGTTGTTAGATGTGTTGGGACGAGGCAAAGCGTTACAGCATTGATGAAGCTAATGAAAAATTGTTAGGTATTGAGGTGTTGAACCACAAGTATCACGATTATATAGTTAAAAATAATTGAAAAATCAAAATAATTTAAAAACAAATAAGAAAATAAACATTTGATTATAGAAAAAAAATAATAAAGGGATACTTTAGACAAATCCAACATATGGGCTGATGAAATGACATTGTTAAAGCACTGCAGACAAAATCAGTTGTTGGTAAACATTCTGCCTTTTTTTTAGATAGAGAGAGAGAGAAGTAAACGTTCAGTTTTTAATAAAATAAGAAGTAAAAAAATGTAACAATAAAAGCATGTAAAACAGAGTCATGCAATCACGTATATATGCAAATTTTATGAAATGTGGGTAGTGGGCATGACAGACATTATAACGTGTGACCAAGTTCATGAAATCCAATTCTATTTGCAGAAACTTGAAAATTTCATGAACCTGGTCATGTTTTAAGTGATGTCTCGTGTTAAATGAGTGCTGATGTCATGGCTGAGTTTGTGTTCACAGCTATCATACTACAAAATCATATGGTAAAGCTTTCCTACTTTCTATTTTGCCACATGGACCAATTTCTATATGAAAATTGTCTCTATCATGGTCATCCTTGTTTCCGATACCAACAGTCAATATGAAGTTATAAAACTTTCAGTCTCAGCAAAGAGAAAAGAACGAGGTCAATGGGCTGTCTTTCAGACAACCGATACCAACATATCCCTTTTTATATTTTGTATGTTGGATATTAGCCAAATGAGGGGTTTGACCCATCATTTGTCCATGCGCAAGCCTCACTTTGTGCTGTGCCTCAAGGTTGAGGCGTACACTTCATGGTTTAAATTGCATGCTTCAGGAACCCATGCGCCTCAATCCTGAGTTTCAAGGCATGAGGGCTGGGCAAGGCTTTGAGGCATAACATTAATTCCAACAGTGAGAATTTTTGTTCTTAAAGGGTTTAGTTTTTTCTTTTTTTTCCTGACATCAAGCTTGAAATTATTTTGTAGGACTTGAGGCAGCTTAAGGGAATAACTGCAACGTATAGAATGACAAATAAACCACCCCCTGTAAGACACTCGCCTTATGTATTAGGAGTTTTGCGGCCTCTGAAGGTATGCTTATTCTTTGTGCGTTGTGTTTTTCTTCACCAATATTCTTTTTATGTTTCAACACTTCAACATTTGTCAATGTATGTGTTTATATATATGCTTTAATTTGATCTAGTTGTCAGCTTTAGTTTAATTAGTTGATGTGATGCCTCGTGCATTTGGATAAGAATCCTTCAGTGATATAAATGCTGGGTTATTTCTCTTCCCTCGAAGCCAAGTGAATCTGTCTTGGTAGTATTTTTTTGGGCATCTGGTTGCTCTCGAAAAACTTGTTATGTAATCATGTGAAGTTTCAGTCAAGGTTTTAAAACCCGTGACTCGGAACTCGACTCGTGACTCGGCGGGTCAACTCGGTGACTCGGACCGGGTTTTGTTAACTTTTGATTTTAAAAGAAAAACAATATATAATTTGTCTGAAACCATGTTTTTGAGTAAACATAGTCTCCAAATGTCTGTAAGAATATAAAAACAACTGCAAAGAGCTATAGAGGTTTGCTTGAATAATTGAATTTGATATCTATACAAGCACTTTGACAGTCAATTTGTCATGTGCCACAGAAATCTGGGAGTTTAAAGATTAAAAGTTTATTAGATGTAGAACAGTTGGTCACGACAAGCAAAAATTCATTAATTTTGCTAGTTTAAGTCCCGACTCCCAAACCATTTCATCAGCTTGCAGAAAGTACTAGACTCTTTTAGCCTTACTCAAGACCTGGTTCTCCATTTCAACAGTTTATCTGATTTTTCATATCAATCCCAATTTTGAGGTAAACAAGGTCTGAAACTGCAAAATAGACCATTTTTTATTTGACAAAAGCAAATGCATACAAAAATCTCCTGGTTTTGCCAATAGAGTAAGTTTTTCAATGTATGTTTTTACACAGTCAATTGTACATACAATCTATTAGAACACAATTTTTTTTTTCAAATAGTTTGTCAACATGTAAGCAAGTTTCTCAAGGCTTCAAAGGTGTGATTCCTAGCAAATAAACCATGTTGAACACATATATGAGGTCAGATTGCTTAGATACAACTTGCACCTATGATTTTTCAACTAGATTGTACAGACGGTAGACTGCATATATGTATATATATCATTACCATTTGAAACTCAAAAAACAAATTTCAAACATCCCAGAACTCGCCCGAGTCAGGCCGAGTCAAGCCGAGTCAGGCCGAGTCAAGCCCGAGTTTTGGCAAACTGAGTTTGCCTTGCCGGGTTGACTTGCTGGAGGGCCGAGCCGAGCCGAGTCAGCCGAGTCAACGAGTTGACTCGGCGAGTTTTAAAACACTGGTTTCAGTCAAAATTGTCTTTGTAGTAGTTGTAAATTTTTTTGTCTTGTATTAAAGTCTTAATTGTTTCTGATTGTGCAACATATGTTTGTCTCTTAGCCCTCTGTTGCAGTTCCTTTTCTTTTTCTACTTTATTCATTTTAATCTCGTTCTCCCTTAAATGTGAAATTGACTGCTTGGGAGAACTACCTGGCTGTATGTGTGCAGCAACTTCCTTCTGCTAGATATCTATGTCATCTTATTGGTATTTATTTGCATGTAGTCTTTTCTCGAGGGAGGGCGAACATCATATTTGAACGAAGAAACTAGAAGAGCACTACTTGTTGGTGCTGCCGAAAAGATAACTAATCGCTACAATGAGTTGGCTGGGGAGCTTGTTAGTGTGGTTAGTATGAACAAGTCCTTAAAGGATCTGAATAGGCGTATTTATGGATCTCTCTTTTCTTTCTGCGAACCGTTGCATGTATAAGAGCTTGGTTTTGTTCTCTAGGCAAGGAAAACCGAGTCATCACTTCTGAGGATTAGGCAAGGTGCTCAAAGACGTGCTGGTGCAAGCTCAGATGCATCAGAAACCAATATATCTGACACAGATAAAATCTGCATGCAGTTATTTTTGGATATTCAGGTACCAAAAAATATCTTATTATGAGGCATAACATGAGATATGTCATGTGCAAGTTGCTTCTTCATCCCTCACTGAAGTGTATACGTTAGGTATACAACATTATGTTTGTATGTACCTACACATGCATGCACATACTTATGCTTGAGTTGGTCAATGTATTACTTATTTGTTTTTTTCTTTTCGTTATCTATCAGGAATATGGACGGAACCTATCTGCTCTTGGGGTTACAGCGGCTGACATACCAGCTTATCGTTCACTCTGGCAGTGCGTGGCTCCACAAGACAAACAGGAGCTAATACAATTCTAATGTAAGCATATGAATCATATCCTGTTATCTCATCAGAAATGCAGGTGTCTTGCAAAATCTGTTCAAGTTCTTGTTCTTTTCCTTTTCAAGAAAATTTTGGTATCTTAATGGTTTTCAAACGTGGTGTACAGTATAGTTGAATCTATTTTCTTTTCGGGGGAATTTTTTTCTTTCCAATCTTAGAAATGAAACACGGTATTGGAGCATGTCATGGAATTGATTGGTAAATGCATGTGATGGCGTCAGGTATGTCTTCTAAAAGCAGACAAAGCTAGTTGTTACTGCGATAGCAATGGAAAAGATCATGCATTGTTGTGAAATTTTGTTTCTCCACTAGTTGGAAAGGAAGTATGCACATCTGGCAGGCCGCGGTAGGACGAGTTCTTGTTTATGCAGGACGTTCATGTAGTTGATTGTGTTGAAAGAGGTGAAATAAATGTTTGGGCGAGTTGTTGGATCATTGTTTTGGAAAAGCCTGACAAATCAGATGCAGCGTCCACTGTTCATGATCTTTTTCTGTAAAAATAATAGCATATTACCAAAACATATCTCTCTTAATGATGTTTTGGTCCTTTGTATTGGTGGTCAAAAATTGAATATTGATTTGTTACCAAAATCAAGTTGCATGCAACGGCGAAAAGGGTAGTACCATCCCCTTCATGTTACCTTTTTTTGTTAGGTCCTGTTAGGACCCTCCAAAAATCATAGTTTCAAGTATTCTTTGCTAGATCTGAATGGTTAGAGGTTAGATGTGTTTATCCTTGTTTACTCAATAGCGAACATGTATTTTATTAAGATTTTTTATGCTCAGGTGTATTTTAAAGAGGTAAAAAAATTCAACTGTTGATATTATACTAGAATTTAATGATAAAATATTTACATTTTTACATCAAATCAATTTGAAAAATAACTTATTTCTTATTAGAATGATAAACACATCTAACGGTTCAGATCGAGCAAAACATACTTACAAATTATGAATTTTAGAGGGTCTTAATCGGACCTAACGGCAAAAGGGGTAGGACCATCCCCCTACATGTCAATATCATGGATGAAATCTTGAAATTGAATGAATCTTATAAGGTTATATTATAAATGAATATCACGATATATTCAATTTGTCTGCAATTTCTAAAAAATTTGCTTTTGTTGGTTTTTTTTCTTTTTTTCACACGATTTTCTAGTTTTCAAATATCTAACTTTCTAAGTCTTGATCTGATAGAAATCTGGAAAGAATTGGTAGCCTTACAGGAATTCAACATTCGATAACTCGCTCCCGAAGATTCCAGAGTTTCTCCCTTTAAGACGTGTCTGGTGAAAACAAATTTCTTTTTACCATGTCTGACATAATTAAATTTAAGCATAATTGGGTACATATTTGAACGTGGCATGGATAACCCCGTTTAGTTGTATTTGGTAAGCCAAAACCATATTTGATTATAACCGGATGTGGATATGATTTTGATTTTTTTTACTATCGAATCAGACAAATATCCGGATCTGTTTACATTTTAAAAAGTGGATGTGGTATTAGCTTTTCACCTTCTGAATCTGAATTGAATTTGAATCTGTTTAGCCAACATTAGATCAGTCAAATATGGTATTTGACCACATCTGATCCGAATCTGAACGGTTTACATCCCTAATCTCATGAGATCAGGGTATGATGAGCTTTTCAATTAATGATCATGACTTTGCATATGATTGACATTGGGATATTTACAGATTTGGACGTGAAAAAACACAGTGGTTTCGATTGCTTAACTAGTTGGATCTGGAAAGTGGATCCAAGTTGATTTTGCTTTATTGGATTTGATTCATAATTTGGATTATTTGAAGACTTTGGATATGAAAACGCACTCAGATTAGTAACCCTTCCCACATCCAAGTGTGGATCTGGTTCAGAGCCGAATCCTTGAAAGATTTAAATCTATGAGCATTAGCATGTAATTATGAGTTGGGATTTGGTTCAACCCATTAAATGACATTCTTCAATCTTCTCTTTTATTGGTAGGTGTCCTACATACGTTATAATATATTTGCTTCTAGTTATGTACCTCCAAACATCCATCTTTGCATAAGCAATTAAGCATCATCTGAAAGTGAATCAATTCACACTGGATGCAAATGGGTCAGATCTAGGATGGAGGTTTTGCAAATTTTGGCTGTTCCAGATCTGATTCTATTCAATTCCCTCATGTATTTAGCTGTTCTGGATCCGATATGGCAATCCTGATCCTCGATAGCAATGCTAAGATGGTACCAATTGCCCTCGATGCTCCCATTCTCTATCTATGGTAAAATGAAAGTGGTGTTTTTTCCGTTTTGTGTAAAAAATCTTAGGGTTAGTGTTAGGGGTGCCACTGGGTCAGGTTTTAAATCGTCTTATTGTAAGTTCTCTACAGCTTTTTTAGAAAAAACAGCAATGAACATAGCTACCCAAAAAATCCAATACATAAGGAAAAATAGAAGATGAAACCATGTCCCTAGGCAATTCAATCCCTCTGAAAAGCTGCTTGAGGTCATCATCTACCTTGATTACTGCCCTTGGATCATTTGGATACACAATATCCTCCTGAGAGTTCAAGTTTGAGAGCAACCTATGAATCAAAAGATACAAAACCTATGAATCAAGAGATTCACGCAGCTTGTTGAACAAATTGCATCCAAAGAATAAAACATGAAGAAGGCAGCTAATTTAAATGAGCAGTCGAAGCATAGCCAGGCACCATAAACTCATGGATATCATGTAAAAAAACATGACAAATAACTTATCAAAGTGACTGCAAAACCATCAATTAACACTTGATGGTTTTAGTAACCTATCAAAGTGACTGCAAAACCTATCAAAAAAATGTAAAAAACTAGTGCAATTTTTCATAAAGTGAAATTGCAAGTGCGCATAAAAACAGGGAGTGGCTGTAGAGAAAAGAGCTGTTTGCAAAAGACATTGAAACAACTGGAAGCATTATAAAAATGTGTTAGAAAACATCTAACTGTAATGAGAACTAGAGAAGGAGCATAATCACAAGGCCACTAATGGTTAAAATACAAAAGCCATCATGTGCAAGCACAAGAACACAATATAAGCCACACTAAGTCCTAAGCACAAAATAAAAATTATAATTTTATTAACTCTCAAATGCTTAAGAAAAGCAAAAGAAAAAAATATGGAAGAACTCCCATATATACAACAAACTAGGAAAAAAAATGAATCCCCAACCCTCTATAGTTTTGCAAAACCTATAGAGGGTTGGGGATGCCCATAATGGGACCCCACCCTTCTATAGCCGGGTGTAAGGCACCAACCAGGTAAGCCCGACCTGACTCAATTATCACTTTGCCAATTAATTTAGATGCTTTCAAAAAATTGTCCCATGCCCCCCATTCCCTATCTATCATGTTTCCTCTCTTCATGAAGCATCCTGCCTCCAAGATACCCCCCCTCGTGGCTTTGCATTGCATATCCCATGTGCCATCCATTTCTGAAAATGCTGTATATGTTTACCTTTACCCAAACTTGGTGCAGGGGGGGGGGCACCCCTTCTCCCAAAGTTATGGGGCTATTTTGCCGAGTTCTCCAAGAATATTTATGACCTGTTAGCGCACCCTATATATAACATCTTTGGGCATCTGTTGTTTAGATTTATCTTTATGCCCAAAGGTAGCTTCATTTCTCTCTAAACAAATTCGACATATAACATGGAAGGATATGCCCCAACTATCTTTAACCTTCTTATCCTTAGAATGAATCCTTGACCATCTAGTTAGCCCCTCTTGCATAAAGAGGTCAGACACTTTGCTCCAAACCTGCACCACCCACGGGCATCGAAAGAACAAATGTAGTTTGCAAAACCCACATCGACTTGGAAATTGAAACCCCTTAATCAGGTGTAAGCAATTTGTTCTCCGTTGCAAATCTGAGAATGATAGCCCCTCTATGAGGGGCTTTTCTATGCCATACCTTTTTAAAGATATCAAGCTCTTGCCATTTACTTCTTATGAATTCCCATGCACTCTTCATTGAAAAGTCATCCTTGGCTTTCCATGTGATAGTATCTCTATAACCCTGATGCCATTCCTGTGCTTCCACCTCCCTCAATACCTGTTGGGGCATTCTTACCCTAACATCCATTATATTCATGTGCGGTTGGCACTCCCTATCAACTATCTCTCCGGCAGAAATGTTACGCAAGTCATTGTATAAAATATGTTGTGAGTTATGAGGAAGAAAGAAAGTTCAAAGGGGGAAGAAAAGAAGAAAATTGAGAAAGAAAGAGATGTAGAAATAAAAACAATTTCTAAAACAAAGAAGATAGAACAGGAAGAAGAGAGATCTGTAGAAGAAGACTTTTCCATTTCTTTGGAATGGAAGGTGGAATCCTTACAATATATATGAAAGAAAAAAAATCCCGAGCTCTTGGATATATCCATGGGTCAAACCAGAATTATGTGTTTCTGCCATGACCCACCTTCCAGTGCAGGCTTTCAAGAATTGCCCTGATCCACATCTGACTCCCCTCCATCCATGGGACACTCCTAAGCTCTTGGTAACTCCTTGGGGGAAAGGGGTAAGCCCACTGAGTTTTACGCTGTCAAGACAACCGAAGCAGGTTATATGTTCCCCCCCCCGAACAGGGCAGTTAGCTACATCTCATGATCGGGGGTCCCAAAGAGCACCACGTATGTAAGCATGTGCGTCTCGTATCCCCATGTTTGTCAGCATTAATTAGCGTTGGAGTTTGATAAGATTGCAAAGACTTAAGTACCCTCTCCTCCATTGGTGCAAAAAAAATGACGGTTCTTGAAAAGGAGTGGTTGTAAAGACTTAAGTGCCCCGAAGATGATTATTTAAGACCCAGTCTCTGCACTGCAGGATTATCCGAGAAAGAAATCTCCCCTAGAGGGGGCCATGAACATCAACCCTCTCACTCTCTCTCTTCATTCTATTTCTGCTTCTGTGCACATCCATTAGAAGATCATACATTGCTCCATCAAGCACCGACTGACCTATACATTGACTCTTGTGAAGCCTGATTCAGAGTTTTTACCCTTACAGGAGGAGGGTTTGGGGGCTCCTCCCAGCGTGGGTATCATCATTCAACTAAATGAGTTGTAGATCCTGATTCAGAGTTTTTACCCTTACAAGAGAGGGGTAAAACCTCATCTCACTCTCTCTCCCTTCTCTCTCTACTTCTGTGCACATCCAACAAACGATCCAACATTTCTCCATCAAACACCGACTGACCTGCACACTAACTATAGCATCGTTCAACTTGATGAGTTGTGGAACCTGATTTAGAGTTTTTGCCCTTACAGGAGGGGGGTTTGGGGGCTCCTCCCAGCGTGGGTAGCATCATTCAACTTGAAGAGTTGTGGAGTCTGATTCAAAGTTTTTATCCATTCATATTTTAAGGCATTAGATCTCATTTTTGAACAGCCACGCATGTGCAGTTTGCTTTCACCATATTCAGTTGCTTTCTAGATTATACTTTGAATTCTTGTGCATTTTAGATCTATCAATTTGTATGTAACCAGAGCTCATTTTAACTTGAATTTTTTACTGCAACTTCATGCATATGTCTTCATGCTCTCCACCAAAAATCAGATCATTCTGAGTTTGTTTGACCCACTTTAAAAATCGAGATTCAAAACCTGTTATTTTGCACCGTCAGGATTTTAGCAGAATCAGGACCAACTTGCGGAAGTGATTTCTCCCTAACCAGAGATGATTTTTCCGATCCGTAAAAAGGGTTGTTTTCTAAATTGAATCTAGTTTGTTCATACCAAATTTCAGCGATTTCTATGGTGTTTTTGTACCAAATTCGGGTCAAAAACCATAACCCTGTCACCCTATGTCATTTTAACGGCTCAGATTTTGATCCATTTGTTTGAATTTTATTTTCCTAATGGAAGATCATTTTTCAATTCTGTAAAACGGGTTCTCTTTGTTTATGTGTTTAGTTCATCTCTGTAAATTTTCAGAATTTTTCATAGTAAATTACTATTTTATTTTGATTAAATACCAGAACTTTGTATCCAGATTTTATAAATGTTCTGATTTTGGCCCCCATATCATGACTGTTGTAGCACTTCTTCAACAAATCGTTATTTGATTGGCAATATTCTTCAGCAAATTATTGTTATGATTTTTTTGAGTTTCTAATGAGTCTCTACTATGATTTGTAGTATTTTTGGGTCTCCAACGAGCCTCACAATGATTTATAGTGTTGTTCGATCTTTTAACTATGATTTATAGTGCTTTGGGGTCTCCAACGAGCCCCACAACGATTTATAGTATTTTTCGGTCTTTTAACTATGATTTATAGTGTTTTCGGGTCTCTAACGAGACCCACAGCGATTTATAGTGTTGTTGGACCTCGCTATAGCGATTTGTAGTGTTTGTCGCTAAACACTACAGCGATTTGTGATACAAATCGCTATCCGAATCAGGACCAACTTGTCAGGGTCATATCTCCCTAACAAGAGATCGGATTTCAAATCCGTAAAAAGTGGTGTCTTCGTTATGAAGTCTAGTTTATTCCTGTAAATTTTTAGCAATTTCTATGGTCATTTGTACCTCATTTAGATCTAAAACCAGACCCCTATCAGTCTGCCTTATTTGAGTGACATAGGTTTTTATTTCATTTTGTAAGAGTCATATCTCCCCAACGGAAGATCATTTTTCAAATCGAAAAAGGGTTTTCTTCCTCTATGTGTCTAGTTTATATCTAAAAAGTTTTATAACTTTTTATGCTCATTTGATATTTCGAACCTGTTAAAAACTGAGACATGTTATAAAATGTTATAAAACTTAAAAAGTTTGAAACTTCCTCTATGTGTCTCAATTTTTAACAGGTTTGAAATATCAAATGAGCATAAAAAGTTATAAAACTTTCCAGATATAAACTAAACATATAGACGAAGAAAACCCTTTTTACGGATTTAGAAAATGATCTTCCGTTGAGGAGATATGACTCTTACAAAATGAAATAAAACCTATGTCACTCAAATAAGACAAACTGATAGGGGTTTGGTTTTAGATCCAAATGGGGTGTCAAATGACCATTGAAATTACTGAAAATTTACAGGAATAAACTAGACTTCATAACAAAGATACCACTTTTTACGGATTTGAAATCCGATCTCTGGTTAGGGAGATATGGCCCTGACAAGTTGGTCCTGATTCGGATAGCGATTTGTATCACAAATCACTGTAGTGTTTAGCGATTTGTAGTGTTTCTCGCTAAACACTACAGCGTTTTGTGATACAAATCGCTATCTGAATCAGGACCAACTTGTCAGGGTCATATCTCCCTAACCAGAGATCGGATTTCAAATCCGTAAAAAGTAGTGTCTTCGTTATAAAGTCTAGTTTATTCCTGTAAATTTTCAGCGATTTATATGGTCATTTGATACCCCATTTGGATCTAAAACCAGACCCCTATCAGTCTGCCTTATTTGAGTGACATAGGTTTTTATTTCATTTTGTAAGAGTCATATCTCCCCAACGGAAGATCATTTTTCAAATTCGTAAAAAGGGTTTTTTCCTCTATGTGTCTAGTTTATATCTGGAAAGTTTTATAACTTTTTATGCTCATTTGATATTTCGAACCTGTTAAAAACCGAGACATGTTATAAAATGTTATAAAACTTAAAAAGTTTGAAACTTCCTCTATGTGTCTCGATTTTTAACAGGTTTGAAATATAAAATGAGCATAAAAAGTTATAAAACTTTCCAGATATAAACTAGACACATAGAAGAAGAAAACCCTTTTTACGGATTTGAAAAATGATCTTCCGTTAGGGAGATATGACTCTTACAAAATGAAATAAAAACCTATGTCACTCAAATAAGAAAGACTGATAGGGGTCTAGTTTTAGATCCAAATGGGGTATCAAATGACCATAGAAATCACTGAAAATTTACAGGAATAAACTAGACTTTATAACAAAGATACCACTTTTTACGAATTTGAAATCCAATCTCTGGTTAGGGAGATATGGCCCTGACAAGTTGGTCCTGATTCGAATAGCGATTTGTATCACAAATCGCTGTAGTGTTTAGCGATTTGTAGTGTTTCTTGCTAAACACTACAGCGATTTGTGATACAAATCGCTATCCGAATTAGGACCAACTTGTCAGGGTCATATCTCCCTAACGAGAGATCGGATTTCAAATCCGTAAAAAGTAGTGTCTTCTTTATGAAGTCTAGTTTATTCCTGTAAATTTTCAGCGATTTCTATGATCATTTGATACCCCATTTGGATCTAAAACCATATCCCTATCAGTCTGTCTTATTTGAGTGACATAGGTTTTTATTTCATTTTGTAAGAGTCATATCTCCCAAACGGAAGATCATTTTTCAAATCCGTAAAAAGGGTTTTCTTCCTCTATGTGTTTGATTTATATCTATAAAGTTTTATAACTTTTTATGCTCATTTGATATTTCAAACCTGTTAAAAATCAAGACACATAGAGGAAGTTTCAAACTTTTTAAGTTTTATAACATTTTATAACATGTCTCGGTTTTTAACAGGTTCGAAATATTAAATGAGCATAAAAAGTTATAAAACTTTTCAGATATAAACTAGACACATAGAGGAAAAAAACCCTTTTTACGGATTTGAAAAATGATCTTCCGTTGGGGAGATATGACTCTTACAAAATGAAATAAAAACCTATGTCACTCAAATAAGGCAGACTGATAGGGGTCTGGTTTTAGATCCAAATGAGGTATCAAATGACAATAGAAATTGCTAAAAATTTACAGGAATAAACTAGACTTCATAACAAAGACACCATTTTTTACGGATTTGAAATCCGATCTCTGGTTAGGGAGATATGACCCTGACAAGTTGGTCCTGATTCGGATAGCGATTTGTATCACAAATCGCTGTAGTGTTTAGCGACAAACACTACAAATCGCTATAGCGAGGTCCAACAACACTATAAATCGCTGTGGGTCTCGTTAGAGACCCGAAAACACTATAAATCATAGTTAAAAGACCGAAAAATACTATAAATCGTTGTGGGGCTCGTTGGAGACCCCAAAGCACTATAAATCATAGTTAAAAGATCGAACAACACTATAAATCTTTGTGAGGCTCGTTGGAGACCCAAAAATACTAAAAATCATAGTAGAGACTCATTAGAAACTCAAAAAAGTCATAACAATAATTTGCTGAAGAATATTGTCAATCAAATAACGATTTGTTGAAGAAGTGCTACAACAGTCATGATATGGGGCCAAAATCAGAACATTTATAAAATCCGGATACAAGGTTCTGGTATTTAATCAAAATAAAATAGTAATTGACCATGAAAAATTCTGAAAATTTACAGGGATCAACTATACACATAAACAAAGAGAACCCGTTTTAAAGAATTAAAAAATGATCTTCCATTAGGAAAATAAAATTCAAACAAATGGATCAAAATCTGAGCCGTTAAAATGACACAGGGTGACAGGGTTATGGTTTTTGACTCGAAACTGGTATAAAAACACCATAGAAATCGCTGAAATTTGGTATGAACAAACTAGATTCAATTTAAAAAACAACCTATTTTACGGATCGGAAAAATCATCTCTGGTTAGGGAGAAATCACTTCCGCAAGTTGGTCCTGATTCTGCTAAAATCCTGACGGTGCAAAATAAAAGGTTTTGAATCTCGATTTTTAAAGTGGGTCAAACAAACTCAGAATGATCTGATTTTTGGTGGAGAGCATGAAGACATATGCATGAAGTTGCAGTAAAAATTTAAAATTAAAATGAGCTCTGGTTACATACAAATCGATAGATCTAAAATGCACAAGAATTCAAAGTATAATCTAGAAAGCAACTGAACATGATGAAAGCAAACTGCACATGCGTGGATGTTCAAACATGAGATCTAATGCCTTAAAATATGAATGGGTAAAAACTTTGAATCAGACTCCACAACTCTTCAAGTTGAATGATGCTACCCACGTTGGAGGAGCCCCCAAACCCCTCTCATATAAGGGTAAAAACTCTGAATCAGGATCTACAACTCATTTAGTTGAATGATGCTACCCACGCTGGGATGAACCCCCGGACCCCCCTCCTGTAAGGGCAAAAACTCTAAATCAGGCACATAAGTAGAGAGAGAAGGGAGAGAGAGTGAGAGAGTTGGTGTTCTTGGCCTTCTCCAGGAGGAACCCTTTACCTACCTTGATTTCTTCTCTAGAGAGAGAGAGAGGGTTTTACAGTGTTTTACGAAGAAGGAAGAAGAAGAAGATGACGATGGAGCAATGTAGGATCGTCTGTTGGATGTGCACAGAAGTAGAGAGAGAAGAGAGAGAGAGTGAGAGGGTTGTTGTTCATGGCCTTCTCCAGGAAGAACTATTTGTTTCCCTTGATTTCTTCTCTAGAGAGAGAGAGAGAGGGTTTTACAGTGTTTTACGGAGAAAGAAGAAAAAGACATGTTTGTCTTTTTTTTGAACAGAAAAAGAAGAAGACTTTGAAGAGTCAACATCATCCTCGACTTTCTGGATGGAGGACATGTTTGTCCTTTTTTTGAACTGTTTGTTTTTTCTTTTTTAAAGGAAGGGCATTTTTGTCATTTTCTCAAACCATCACTTTATGAGAAGAATAGCAAGAAAGGGTTCTTAAGTCTTTGCAACAACACCAGAGTCCGATGCAAAGTTATGTCAACATACACGGGAATACGAGCCCCATGTGCTTGTATACGTGGTGCTCATTCAAAGCCCCGAACACAGACGTGGGATTCAATGAATCATCGGGGGCGAACATACACAACCCTCTCCAAGACAGCGACCATAAGTATGGCTAGCAGATTTAGATCTACCAATGGGGTGGGTCTGCCTAACCCCAGCTTTCTTTGTCTAAAAAAAGTATGGCTGGCAGAGCCAGCGCGGCTAGGTCTCTGTTCTTCGGGACAGTTTCTCCTTGTAAAAGAGAAAAAAGAAAAATTCTTGTTAGGCAACACTAGTAATGGTAATGACCAAACTGTTGTAGGCAAGATGTCTTTTGACAAGCGAGTTGTATCAATTTTAAACCAGGATCCAAACAATCATCATGGATCTATGAGCCAACTAGACCCACCTTATGGTTCGGGTGGATAGTGTCGGATTTCAGGATCCAAGCCATACACATACGCATGCAAATGCTTCCAACAGCTGACTGCACTGTGATATTGCCACAGAGACAGGATCAGGTCAGGGCTCAAGTGTGTCAGTTGCCCTTCAAGATGAATTGATGGGAAGTGCATCCTTGCAGTTGGTAGGGGTGTCGACGGATCGGACCTTCACTGCACTTGGATGACTCTAGATTCAAATCGGACTTTAAAGACCTGGTATTGGGTCCGGACCAGGGTCTGACATGACTTACCATAGGAAAAATGATATCTGGGTCCCATAACATTGCACAAACTGGACCTGATCCTTACCTGATAAAATTATATTTTTCTTTATATTCTTGCATAGGGATGTCAATGGGCCGGGTTTGTATTCGGTGCCCGACCGACCCAGACTTGAATTTCTGAGTATGGGCATAAAAACTGCTGCCCAAATAATATTCGGGTCGACACGACCCCGACCTGAGCAATATGCTGGCCATGTTTGGATTTTTTGCTAGGTAGCAGCCAGACCTGAGTGTTTTATATGCATTTTTAGTAAAAGTAAATTTCTGAAAGTATATGGATCTGGGCTTGGGATTTCGTTAGCAAAACCTGAACCTGAACTTGAACCCAATAATTTGTTATTTTGGGCAAGTTCGGGTGCATCCTGATGGGTCAGGTATCCAACCCATTGACTGCCCTATTCTTACATTGAAAAACTGCAGAGCTTAATTGAAACTAAGGTTGGACCTGGGTCCAGTATGAAATTTCATGAACCATACCTGGCTCCATGTATTAATTGAATTCTATGAGTCTGAACCCAATACTTTATATGTCCTCCTTATTTGTTGCCAAACTGAGAAATTATAGGATTTGGTACAGGTTGAGATGGGAACGTACCCAACCCGTTAATAACCATAATCCTTCAATGAGTCACTTTTTTTTTCCCTTGCAATGTTGGCCATATGTGCAGCATTTTAAGGCTTTAATATCAACTGCCCACAAAGTGAGTATGCTTGGATGTCACTCATAACTAAGGGTCAGGGATGTAAACGGTTAAGATTGAGATCAGATATGGCCAATACCATATTTGACTAATGGGATGTTGGTTAAATGGATTTGAATTCAGATTCATATTCAGATGGTGAAGAGATCGCACCATATCTGTTTTTTTATATGTAAATTGATTCGGATATACATCAAATTTGAATATTTATCAGATTTAATTGCAAAAAAACAAAATATATCTATATCAGATTATAATCAAATATAGTTTTGGTTTACCAATAACCAAATGCTAAAACAGAATTGAATTCAGTCTGATATAGAATAGAATCCAATCCATTGACATCCCTATTAAGGGTGCGTTCAAATACATTGGATATTGGATCTGAAGTAATATAAGATCCATGTATTAACTCCTTGAGTTAAGTCAGAGATCAATACACCTAAGGGGGGGGGGGGGGAGTAGGTAGGGATGACAGTGAGCTGGGGGAAAACGGGGTCTGCCTCGCCCCATTTGGACCGGGGATGGAGGACATGAAACAGGGATGAAGGTTAAAATCAAAATTCATGCGGGGATGGACTTATGCTTTCCCCCACCCGCCCCATCCCCAATCCTTCTTTAGGGATGGCAATGGATCGAGGGAAAACGGGGCTTCACCCTGCCTTGCCCCGTTTGGACTGGAGATGAAGGACATGAAATGGGGATGGAGGTTAAAATCCAAACCCATGGAGAGATGGAGGTGGGGATGGAGGTCCTGATTTTGAGATAGGGTGGGGTGGAGTAGGTGGTAGCTGCCTACCACTTTTCTAGCCTACCGCCAGACTAAACAAAGGTAGTTTTTTAGTTAAAAATTGATGGTTTATAATTTTAAAATTATTCAATGCTTAAAAATTATAAATTTTTTTATCAAAAAAATATGATCCAAATATCATTTCCTAGCAAATCAACATTTATAGGGTCAGATTGTCTAAAAACAACCCCAAAATACCTATTTACTAGTGGTAGGCTGCCAGTAAGCTCAAAAAATGGTAGACAGCTACCACTTGCCTAATATCTTTAGTGGGCCCTCGCCAATTGAGAGTCTTGAATATGAGATCCGAGGCAATCAAATGCCACCTAAGGAACACGATGAGGGAAGCTTCTACCTTGATCCACACTTTATTGCATAACGACCTAAACAAAGAATGCCAGCCCTCCACTAGGGGGCAGATATGGTCAGGATTATGGTTCTTTAAATCTGGATCCAAATGCTTGTTACCAACTTTGTGTCCCAGATGTAAATTTTAAATGGTAATGCTGAATATAATTAAAAAAGAAAAAGTGGAAAACAAGAGTTTTACTTGTAAACTATAAAAAGTGGTTCGCTGGGAAATTGAAAAAAGTCTGATCAAGTAGTAAGTTCGAATCAGATAGAAATGTACACATTTTGGATCTTAGTTCAGAATCCCTAATTTTGAATACTGCATCGGATCCAGGTCGAGGTCCAACCGAATCCGATCCATTTGCACCACCCACTCCATTAGAAACCCCTCCCAAGGAAAGGGGGCCCACAGGCCGTAGATGTCGCTCTCTCCTTTTTCAGCGCAACGTCCAAAACCCGCGAGTAATGGAAAGGTCAAACCCCGCAAAATATTTTTGAAAACCAAACGGTGGAGGGAGGTGTGTTGGCTTCCCTCGCAATCTTCCCCTAATTTTCCTAAAATACCCTTATCGTGAAGTTGCTCCGCCTCTTTCCTGTTTAAATTACCTCAAATGATTCACGAAATCACTAAATCACCATCCTTTTGATTTAGCACCAAACTGTGGAGGATTACGTTCATGTAAAGTGAAATGGGTATTGAGGGCTTTTACGTTTATTAAAAATTGAACCTGTCTCCCGCAAGCCTCCTCCCCAAATTAGAAAAATTCGAACTCTCCCGCCATCTCTCTCTCTCTCTCTCACTATAAACTTGGCTCCCCTTCTTCGTCTTCCCCAACTCTCTCTCTAAACTTGGTTCCCCTTCGTCTTCCCCAACTCTCTCTCTCTCTCAATTTGGTTCCCCTTCTTCGTCTTCCCCAACACACACTCTCTAAATTTGGTTCCCCTTCGTATTCCCCAACGCGCGCGCGCACACACACTCTCTCCGCCTAAAAAACCCATCTCTCTCTCTCTCTCTCTCTTTGTTGCTCTAGAAGAAACCTAATTCCTATAACTTCATCCCTTCCGTCTTCCTGAAGGAGGGGGAGATGCCGGCGATGATAGAGGAGCCGCTGCTGCAGTCGAACCCGGAGCGCTTCTGCATGTTCCCAATCAAGTATCCCCAGATATGGGAGATGTACAAGAAGGCGGAGGCCTCCTTCTGGACGGCAGAGGAGGTGGACCTCTCCCAGGACCTCCGCCACTGGGACGAATCCCTCAACCCCGACGAGCGACACTTCATCACCCACGTCCTCGCCTTCTTCGCCGCCTCCGATGGCATCGTCCTCGAGAACCTCGCCGGCCGCTTCATGAAGGAGGTACAGGTCGCTGAGGCCCGTGCTTTCTACGGTTTCCAGATCGCCATCGAGAACATCCATTCCGAGATGTACTCGCTCCTTCTCCAGACCTACGTCCGCGATTCCACCGAGCTCCATCGTCTCTTTCGCGCCATTGACACCATTCCCTGCATCGCCAAGAAGGCGAATTGGGCCCTCCAGTGGATCGAGGGCTCGGAATCATTTGCCGAGCGCCTCGTCGCCTTTGCTGCCGTCGAAGGTGTTTTCTTCTCCGGCAGCTTCTGCGCCATCTTCTGGCTCAAGAAACGCGGGCTAATGCCGGGGCTCACCTTCTCCAACGAGCTCATTTCCCGTGACGAGGGGCTGCACACCGACTTCGCCTGCCTGCTCTACGGCCTCCTCAGACACCCGCTTGATGAGGCGAGGGTGCAGCAGATCGTCCGCGATGCCGTCGACATCGAGTGCGAATTCATTTCTGATGCTCTGCCGGTGGCGCTGGTGGGGATGAACGCGGGCCTCATGTCGCGGTACATCGAGTTCGTGGCGGACCGGCTGTTGGTAGCGCTCGGATGCCGGAAGGCCTACAACGCGCAGAACCCCTTCGATTGGATGGAGCTCATCTCGCTGCAGGGGAAGACCAACTTTTTCGAGAAGAGGGTGGGAGATTACCAGAAGGCATCGGTGATGAGCAGCGTTAACGGGGACGCGGGAGCCGCTCATGTGTTCAAGTTGGATGAAGACTTCTGAGGGGGAGGAATTGAGGGGATCCTTTCGTCGTCGTGATCCTCCTCTTCTACTCTCTCAATCTACCTCCGTCCCTAGCGCCCTTGGTTTTCCTCTGCTCTTGTTTTTTCTTTTACTGTACTCTCTGAATGTTCTTTTCCCTTTTTTCATAAAATAGAAGCAAAATTCTTGTAAATTTTCTGTGTGTGCTAAATTGTGAGAGAGAGAGAGATTACTAAGTAATGGGATCAACAAAAAGTTGAGCCTGCCAAAACAAAAAACAACAGACTAAAAAAAAAAAGGGCTGAATGTAGGAAGGCAAAACATAAAAATAAAAGAACACAAAGATAAGTTAAGGTATTGAGGAAGAGAAGGCAATTGAGTGGATAACATCTGAAGAGAGGCGCAAAATTGGGTACACATCAGCCAAGATGCAATGGATGAGCTTATTGAAAGCAATTGAAATTTGATGAAAGATTGCATTATTGTGAGTCATCTACACAGTCCACCAAGAAGTAAAAAGCTAAGTTTTCCAGATCAGCCGTCATTGCTTGCAACTACGAACTTTTGGTGGAACCCATAGAAGGTCGAGAGCGAAGGATTCTTGTTTCACGATTATTTTAGGTTGATTTTACGTACTTTTAAAGAGATTTTACAAAGATTGGTTAGACCCAAAACAAATGGTAAGTTGATTCTTTTGCTGCTTGACAAAGAATGTACCTACTCGGATACTGAAAACCCACATTCTTAAGGAAGTTATCTGTTTATACTCTATCGTGTAAAATTAGCCAGGCTAAGAACCGAGAGCAAGGAGTTAGCCTATTCGCCTATAAAAGATGTTCAGGAAGCCAGTCAGTCCAAGGAGGAAAAAATGACCTATATAGAGTTCTGGTGCACAAAACGCTGCTAGGCATAATTGCCCATTGTAAAAACTGTGCATCAGGATCATCATCTTGCATGAGGACGAAAGACATGGCCTTAAGCCACATGCGACGCAAGTGTGAGATATGTAGCCTGTAGGGATGACGGATATAATGGATCGACTTAAGAGAACCATACTTAGCATGGAGTAGAGGAGCACACAGATTGCCTGAACGATGCGCCATCCAGCATTGTTTCACGATGAGCAATACTCTTTAGTCTGGGAACGGAGATCCCTAGACCAACCATACGCATTGGTAACACCAAGGAGTTCCAACCAACCAGGTGGTGCTTTGTCCGAAGGTGGCAACCAGACCAAAGAAAATTTGCCATCAAACTGAAGAACTTCTTCTCCACACCTTGAGCATCAGAAACATGAACATAAAAAAATCCGAGATAGAGGACAAGATGTGCCTAATAAGGGTAAGCCGATCGGCGATGGATAGGTAGGATGTCTGCCATGAAGAAATTTTTGTCTGAACTTTTTAGATAGTGACAATCCAAGCAGTTGAGGGGATGCACTTTATTTGTAAAGAAAGACCTAGATAAGAAATAGGTAAATCTGAAGTTACGCAACCAAAAATCAATTGTTCGGCGGCCAACAAGAAAGATAGGGTATTGAACATGGACAAACAACATTTACTGTCATTAAGGGATAAACCCGAAAGAGAGAAAAAAAATTGAAGGACGAGCTTGAATCTGAGCATCTGTTGTACGGAAGCGTGACCCAAAAGAGAGAGAGAGAGCATTGAATGCTGAAAAATGGCAATACATTAAGCGATTTTTTGTGTTTTGTGTGGCTAGAAGATGGATTATAAGTACTTAAGTATGAGTTAGCGTGGCTATGTCTTATGATTTTGGGGAGCTTTATGTGTAAATATTAAAAAAAGTAACTTTATAAAAAGTACTTAAGTCTGATCACTGGATTTGTTCTTGAGTGAAAAAGTTGATAGAATAACAACCCTAAAAAGGTGAGGTCTTCAAGGAGATGGCTCTTTACCCATGACCCGGATGAGTGACCATCTAATGTAATCACCATCTCATCATGAGCGATATCTCATCACATAGAATCTGAATCTTAGATATAATTCTTTTCATATTGAGAGTTAATTCATATATATATTTAATAATAATAATAATCTTTCTTAAATCACGTTCCTCGTCAACATGAATTCAATGCTCTTAATGTTTCTTAATCAGGTCTCAACCTTGGATAGACAGTGGTTAAGATTGGATTCGAACCCTTAACAATGTGGTTCTTAGTTAGGTCTCTAATCCACTAGGCTACAGGGCCATTCTCATCTCTACTGGTACTCCCTTAAGGGGATGTTTGATTGCACACATAGAACTATGTAGAACAGATCAGTTGGACACTACTAGCCGGGCGTGGAGGTGTCCTAGATATATAAGTCGTGTTTTTGTCTCAAGTATTTTGCTTGTTTATTTTTTCAATTTTTCTTTGTTTTTGTCCTAGGTATCTCAGACACCACTGCTTCAGAAAGAGGGGTGGAACACCATGGGGGTATCTAAGAGGCCAAAGGAAAATAATACTTCTCGGGGAAGCATGATTTGTTTTTTTTTTTTTTTCATTTTTTCTTCTTCTATTCATCTGCTTTACAAAGTTACCATACATATGATGTAATATGAATATGAATATGAATTGTTAAGTCAACCTCATTAAGTGTTACGTAGCCTTTAATTTTGAACCCGCTTTACTCTCTATGATCCATTTAGATTGAGATAGAAAACCCATGGCAGCTTAGTTTTCTAATATGTGTTGAGATAGTCATAATTAAAATATAACTTCACGTGTGAGGGCTATAAAAAAGAGACTTGATGTCTAATAGTTTTTTTTTTTTTAAAGAGAACTTTGGAGGTCTTTGGCAATGAAGGTTTGAGTGTATCACCTCTTTTGTTCATTATAGTGAAACTTTGATTTTCATTTGTCTGTGGACAGTAGGTCATAGACCGAACAATATATATCATGTGTTCATCTTCCTTAGTTGCTATCATTTTTCTCTTGATTTTTTAAAATTAACAATTTACACATGATATAGGACTAGATAATTAGAAGTTTTATTTTTTAGGATCAATTTTTTTTTATATCATCAAATTACAGATGCGGGCTTACTAGTTGCAGTTAAGTGCTCCATCGGTGGACAGCTTGTCCATCTTGTCCTAATTGTGTGAGACATTTATTAACTTCTTGAATATCTTCGCTTACTGCATATATTTTAGATGTCCTGTTTCATTAAAAGGGAAGCTTCTACCTGTACATGTCGTTACAAACATGTTCAACAATCTTGAGCTTAAAGCAGCTTAAATCGTGGTGTTTCTTTTGAAAGATAACCAACCTGAACTATTCATCATGGTTAATTTCACAATCTTTTAATTCCAAAAGTAAAAGAATCCATTTTCTTTAGTGTTTAGAAACCAAGGGCCATACACATGCACAGAATAGAATTTTCTGCCCAAAGAAATGATTCACAGACCGGTGCTGCCAATACTCAAGAATTAGGTAAGTTGGAGCTTCCCAATCTCACCAGGCGATTACATTGGACGAAATGAAGGAACAAAATGGACAAAACACTCATTTTGTCTGTTATGTAATAATTGTACTAAGTTCAACATTTGTTTTGATTGTACATTAAGGTTGTGTGTTTTATGTTTGATGTTTGATTTATGATATGCGGTCAACTTTTATATACATGGATAATGGATCAGATACCTTTGTTTTGGATCATACAACCTGATTCACCCACCAATGTCCATGTTTTAACATATTTATTATGAATTTTAACCTTGGATATGGATCTCAAATTAAATCCAAATACCAAAACAATATAAAACTTGTGTAAAAACAAATATGCAGCCTTTTGTTTATATATAAATATTATAATTGGTATCATATTGGGCCCAATTATGAATGTATATAGAAAACAATAGATTTTTGCCTTGGATATTGATCTCAAATTGCATTCAAATACCAAAACAATATAAAACTTGTGTAAAAACTAATACACAACTAATTTTTTGATATTCCAAAGTTATAATTGGTATCATGTTAGATTCAATTATTAATGTATGTCAAAAATAATGGATTTTGCGTTGAAAATGAATCACGAATTGGATCCAAATACCAATACAATATAATACTTGTGTAAAAACAAATACGTAACTGTGTTTTTTGATATCCTAATGTTATAATTAGTATCATATTGGATTCAATTATGAATATATATAAAAAATCATGGATTTTTGCCTTGAATATGGATCTCAAATTTGATTCATACACATACCTTTATTTTATTGATTATAAAATGATTATGCTTATATATACATTCATTTATGCTCATAGAATCATTCATTTCATTCATTATAAAATGAACTTGCTCATCTAATCTCTGTTTTCATTCATTAAAAAATAAACATGTTTATAAATAATTAATTTTGTCCATTAAACAATCAATCTGCTCATATAACCTTAGTTTTTATTTATTAAAAAATAAATTCGCTTATACAATCATTCATTATATTATTAAAAGATGAACTTGTTTATACAATCGGTCATTTCATTTATTAAAATGAACTTACTCATATAATCAATTATTTTATTCATTACAAAATAAACTTATTCATACAATCATTCATTTCATTGATTAAAAAATAAACTTGCTCATACAATCATTCATTTTATTCATTAATAAACATGCTCATATAATCATTTATTTTATCCATTAGAAAATAAATATGCTTATATAATCTCAGTTTTCATTCATTTAAAAATGTACTTGCTCATACAATCATTTATTTTCTTGATTAAAAAATAAGCATATTCATAAAATCATTTATTTAATCCATAAAAAATGAATTTGCTCATATAATCTCAGTTTTTATTAATTAAAAAATAAACCTGCTCATATAATTATTCATTTTATTCATTCAAAAACTAAGAAAATATATCATAGTATAATAGTATTCAACCACCCACCTAAGCCCCAAAAAGTGTATATTATTTCAGTATGAAAATACATCAAGATACTAGAAAAAAACAGAAGACTAGGATGAGTAACACGACAAAAAAAAATGCAACATCAACTCAAATATCATGTAGTTGCTCCTTGGTGTACTCCTCACTGTTTCACATACATTGTCTTCGCCATATACTTTTGCAACTATCGACTTTTTCAAAGCTCGTGAATGATCCTTACACTTTTCTACTATATCCATGTACTTGTGGTTGGCATGTCTCTCAAGAGTTGTAGTTGCCTCTAGCATCTATCCATTCATTCTAATACAATGTAATATCCATAATGAGGCATCACTGTCTCAACTCTTCGAGACAACAATATAAGTTAAACATATAATATTATCAATCAAGCATATATAAACACTTTTGCTAATCATGTAATTGCAATCATGAAACTTATATAACAAATAATAAAGTCATCAAATATACTTATTGTATGACCAATCATTTAATATTTGAGTTGTTATTACATCTCTCATATTATTGTTGCTACAACAATTAACTAGTTGTGTGAAATTTTTTTATTCATATTGAGGTTTTAATATGATATCATTATCATTGCCAATTTTTAATTGTTCAACATCTAGGTTATTTTCTAATATAAAAGTATGTATTGTGTATGTCATATGAATAATTCTAACCTAAGTACAAAATGATTTTTTTACTTAGCACCTTAAAATTAAAAACCACGCTTTAGGAAACCAAAAATATGTTCTACTATTATTCACAATGAGGAGTGTTTATGGTTCTATAATTCTTCTTATTTATCGATTGGTTTTGCATCAGTTGCATTAAATTCTAACGAGTGATAAGGATATCTTTTATGTCGAGTTAAAAACCTAACAATATTTGAGTATCCAACATATATAAGATAATATTTGCCTACATACACATATTTGGTTTAGCTTGTCAAAATTTATTAATTATTATAAATTACATATGTATTTACTTACCTTTGGGTATTACTAGAGGCTTGTCAGGATACATAATATTTACTTACCTTTAATATAGTTTTCTAAATAAAAAAATTTGTTTATTTGTGGAATAGGAGAAAAATAAGTTAAAAAATTTTCTCTTGTTTGTGTGTAATAACAAAAATGAGGTTCAATAGTATTAACAAAGACCCATCAAAGAGAAAGCATAGAAAAAAAAACAAGAAAGCAAAATCGACCACTCAAAAAATGAATTTTTTGTTTTAAAGCAATATTCTATTCATAAAACAGAATCAAAAGACCACCATTTTGTTTGCCCTCCAATTCAGTTCAAACTAATATATGATGCCTGCCACTTATAAAAACCCTAACATCTAATGCGTTCACTAAAAAATTACAAAAATAAGAATTCATATACAAAACTCCTAACATCTAAGTATATCAAAAACAAAATAAACAAATTTATCATGCATTCACTGCAAAATTTCAAAAACAAGGATTAAATATCAAAACCCTTAACATATGAGCATATCCCAAACATACATCAATGTATTTAATATGAATTCACTCATAAATTGCAAAAACAAGGATTAAATACAAAGCCCTTATCTAAGAATATTTCAAAAAAAATAAATAGATTTAGCAAGAATTCATTCAAAAATTGCAAAAGCATGAGTTAAAATAGAAAAACCCCAACATTTAGGCATATCCAAACAAAATAACATCCTTTTAGAATGCATTCACAAAAAAAAATAATACAAAAATAGGATTTAAGATACAAAATCCCTAAAATCTAAGCATAACCTAAATACACCATTGGATTTAGCATGCATTCACTCAATAGATTGCAAAAATAGGGTTTAAAATACAAAAATCTCTAAGCATACTCAACAAAAAAATCATCTCCACCAAACCTTAACTTTGCAATTTGATTAGAGTTAACTCTATCCATGAGAGACAGAGAGAAAGAGAGAAAGGGAGAACTCTCTAACCCTACAACAACAGAGAGATATGTGCGGAGGAGGAAAGCCCAGAGAGGGCTGGGGATCACCGGACAGATGCTCACAACTTAGGGTAGATGATCACTGGAAGGGCGATGGTAACAATGTTGGAGAGAGGCTCACCGGAGGGACATCGCTATTCGGGGGACATCACTCATGAAGGGGCGTCGCTCGTTGAAGGCATCGAGAGAGAGATGAGGGGAGCTTTAGGGTTGGGAGAAAGAGGCAACCAAAGAGAAAAATGTCAGGAGTGGAATTTCATCATTTTTTTAACTTATAGTTCCTCTTGTCCTATTCTTTTTGTAATATGAGGTGGGGGTGGAACGGTGAAAAACTGTTCCTGAAATGTGCCGAATGTGCATTGCGCGCGTCTATCATGTCCATAGTTTGTTTCGATGGGCATGATGTGGCCATGCCATCCCAAATCATGCCCATCACGTGACATCAAACATGCCCTATACACTCGAATGTACAAAATCAAGCCCTTAATTAAACACACTTTGATAGCATATTTAACATATATTTGTTTGTACTTTGAATTTTAAAAAATATCCAAATCCTTAAAAAGGTGAAGAGGAGTTATACTACGAGAGAGAGAGAGAGAGAGAGGCTAATCTAGTTGGTCCATCAGTTGTAGGAGATTCGAGTTGAATCTTGGTCATGCAGTATGGTGGCTAGAGCATGTAAGGCAGGGTGGTCGTGTCTCCACTCAAGGTTTACCTCACAAGAAAGCGGGCCTATTAAGTTGTTCAAGTCCTTGGCAAACATTCCTTGTCATCAGAAAAAAAATGGTCATGGACTTGGTTAGTTGGTTTAGTTCACCAAGTCGTTAAAACTTGTTGATGCTATATGAGCCCTTCAAACATGGCCTAGTTTACTAAAACCTAATAACACTAATTCAAGAAATCAACTAAACTAAAAGATCAAGAACACAATCAGCTCAACATGACAAACTAACTAATTATTTTACTCTAATATTAACAAGTTGATAAGAAAGACAATTAACAAGAACTAAGAAAAAAATTGGCTAACAAGAAACTATGCTAATCGGCTAATCCGAATCAAGTAAAACTACTTATTAAACTAAATGCAAGAAAGAGAGAAAAAAACTAACTAACGAATGACACAATTTAAGATGTTGTACAGATTTTAAAACACAAACTAACTAATCTAAAACTAATCAGAGATCTGAGTCCATATAAAATCACCTAACTTACTACTTATTAATGGACTAAAACAAAGGAAACAAAAATGGGCTATTGCTATTACCAAGTTAAATCTACTTCTAACTTGAGATGGAAATAAATAAAAAACTAAACAACCTTAACATGAATCACATAAAGATATGTTGGACCTAATACCCATTAAACTCCAGAACTATACAATAAAAAATACTCTAACCTGTGCTCAAGAAAACACAAGTTACCAAAAAAAAGACAATCAGCTATGTTAATATTAACTACCTTTCATGCAAACTCAAAGCCAAAGCTAATTAAATTGATGTGGAGATAAAACTACTGATCAATTAAATTCACTACTGTTAAATTACAGCTGAACACAACTGCTTAAAAAAATACTATTATCAGCTAAACTATTTAACAATAAAATGATACTTAAAAAGAAATAGACTCCTATGCACTAATTAACAACCATGCAAGACAAGGATCAAAGAAGAAAACTTCTGAACTCAGACCAAATGACGTGCATTAGACTAAAACTAAATTAAATATTAAATCAAAACTAACATTAACCTTTAAAAAAAACATTAAGCTATTGTAATAAAAAATGATAATTAAAAAAATATATTGGCTAATAAAAAAACTTTATTCACTTGACCTATAAACCACCAAGAAATAAAACATGAAGCAAACTAGTCTAAACTAGATCTAACCTAAACTAATCAAGAACTAAACAAGAAAAGAAGAAAAGAAATATAACACCTATTTTAAAACTAGTGATTTACCTAAATCAAGACTATTCTATGTCTGAATCAAGAAAATGACTAATCTATATCAAAACAAAAACTATATTTTTATCTTTTTATTTGTTGAGATGCAAGAAAACTAAACTAACTAGATTAATATGCAGATGATGTGAAGATCTAACAAAATTACATGCGATGCTATGCTTTATGCGATGCAAAACCTAAAACTACGGTGAAACGGGGGAGAAAGAAGCGAACTTGACGATCCGCTTCCGACGGATTGGATGAGAAGAGAAAGTGGCTAATTTCAGCTGAACACACACTTCTATGATGAAAAAAAAGGTTGCCGATGAAGGATTGGATGAAAGAAGAAGAGAAAGAAGAAGAAGAAAAAGAAGAAGAAGAGAGGGGAGGAAATCGACAAGGATTGAGAACAAGGGAGAGAGGGAGTAAGTGGGGCATTTTGTCAAAAAGAAAAAACAACTTCTTAGCTAGAAAAATAAGCATTTATAAACAAAAAATAGGTTAAAACATATTTTCTATGAAAGTTCAAAATATTTTTAAAAATTTCTAAAAGAGGTCTCCTCTAGAAAATGTGTTTTTCAAAAGGTGTTTAAAAGAAGGATTCTTAAACTAATTAAAATAAGTTAATGGCAGCCTAATCTAACTAAATTATAATTACAAAAATTCTAAAATTATTAAAAACACAAAAAATATAAGGCAAGCTTTGAAATACATGATTTTCTAATAATTTCTATTTCAATATGATTTCTTGAAAGCAATGATAAAACTGGGGTTTTAAAGTGATTTTATCATGGATCATGCATAAATAATGATGAATAAAATGTAAAATATATGCATGATCAATTTTTCTCATGCTTATCATTTGCTAGTCCTTGAGCAAACTGAAGCAGAAAGCAAAAATAAACTAACTAATCAAAGAAAAAACCAAACTCAGTTTTGTAGGAATCACGATTGCATTTATCATATGCAATGAGTTCTTTCAACCCCTGGGTTACCCTAGTGGATGAGTAAGGTCTCGTGAGGGTTCGCAGTGATGCTACTCACAAACATCTCTATCATGTATGCATAAAAATTCAACTTCAAAAAGCATTAGGTGGTTGAGGAGTTTGTTTTCACAAATATTTTATGCCATTAGATTATTAGAACATGATTAGAGTCTTTTACCTGCCACCACAGATTAAAATATTTTCTTTCACTTTTCTAAACACCATAATAATTTATACTTTATTCTCAGAAAATTAAATATGTACGTGTTATTATTTACTAATTCTTACTCATATATTTTTTGCATAGATTTTCTCAATATTTGCTTCTATGCAGTAATTTTTTTATTTTATGCTCTTTTCTTTTTCTTTTCCTTGATTTTCAATTTATTCACACATTTTTTTCTTTCTTTTTTTTGTTGAGCACTGTATCAAATTTTCAGTTTTGTGACCCGTGTAACGAGCTTTGGGTCAGTGACTCCTAGGCCAGATGACCTTAGGGCACCAGATACAAAGTATCCCTCAGACTTAGTTACTCAAGTCACTAGACCTTCAATTTTTATAGTTTGACGTATAGTCTGCTTCTCTGTCATGTGCAATGTCAACATCTATCAGGCTCTCTATAAAGTCCATGTAATAGGCTTTCGAGTCGGTGGCTCCCAAACCATATAACTTTACGGCAACATGTGTAAACACCCCTAAGACTCTACTTGTTCGAACAAAATAGGTCACAAATATCAACTTAGACAAAAAAGTGATTTACTTTGTTATCCTTTTTGACATGGAAGTCAAACACTTTAACTTGCATCTGAGCCTAGCTACTAAGAAATACGAAGATACCAAATAACTAAACGTATGCTCTTTTTCATTTTGAGCTCTAATTTTCAATATTATTCATTTGCTTAGTTTTTCAAAAATAAAACTGTGCATATTCATACTTATGATTCAAAATAAATTCTAACATGCATCTATAATCATTTCTTTGAAATCCACATAAATAACTACAATATTTTAGATCAGTGTCAATTTTTTTTTCTGGGGCTTAAAAATTCTAAAAAAATATGAGATTTTGCAAAGCATTCATATGAGATCAAACTCATTCCTTAAAAGCCTAATTTTTATGAGTTGTCATAGAAAATGCAAGTACAAAGACAAAAAAATCTGGGTGTACAAACTACACCCTCCCCCATGCTTGAATGACATTATCCTCAGTGGTATGCCTCCATGATTACATGAAATTGAGTGAATGCATATGAAAACAAAATCAATGAGAGAAAAAAAGATAGAAGTCACTTGATTCACGCTATTGAACCTTACTTGATATGGCATGTGAATGGCTCTACAGAGGTTTCATCTGTCGCATGGTTTGCAACTCATATACCAAAAGTATAATGCATACATGCTCTATCATTCACGCTCACAAAAAAAGAAAACTAACTAAAAAAACCCAGAAAACTACTAAGACTACTAATAGTACATCACAAATATGGACTGCCTCCTATAAAGCGATAGGTTTTACGTCCTCAGCCAGACGGATCTTTGGTGACCCTTCATCGTCCACGAGATCAATGAACGTAAAGTCATGCTCAATCAGAGGTTCTGAGGAAAAAAGTGTCATCTATGACATTGTGCACTATGTGTCCTCCAATGTTGCCCCTATGTATCCTATGATGACTTTGGAACTTGAGATGAAGGAGCTTAGTTTCCACGTGAAGACTAGTCTCAAATGATGGTGAGTCATAAATCGAACGACTAGCATGACACATATCCAACGGTGGATTGGATTGCTTTCCTGTAGTGTTTGTCACCTGGAAATAATTGTCATGTTCTGTCACTCTCTTGGCAATATCAAAGATATGTAACCATAAATGCTCGTTGTCAAAAAAAGCCTCCATCTCCCCAATATGACAATCGATATGAGCATGAGCAGTGACCAAGAATGGTCTACCCAGAATAATGAGGATCTGGTGAGTGACATTAGTACCCTCTATGTCTAGAAAAAAAAAAATTGACAGGGAAGTAGAAGTCATCGACCTTGACTAACACATCTTTCAAGATTCCTCGTGGATGCTTGGTCAATCTGTCAGCCAACTGCAAGACAATGGTCGTGGGCTTCAGATTCCTAATCCCAAAAGCGTCATACAAAAAACCGAACAAAATGTTCACGCTTGCCCTAAGATTGCGCAATGCATGCTCGATAGTTATGTCCTCTATAATACACGAGACAATCAGTGCTCCAGGATCTTTAAGCTTGGGTGGGGCTTGGTGTTGAAACACGGAGCTCACCTGCTCAGTCAAGAAGATCGTCTTGGGCAACAATTTCAAATTTCTCTTCTGTGTGTAAAGTTCTTTGAAAAACTTTACATAAACGGGCACTTGCTGGATGACGTCAAGCAAGGGACTGTTTATGTGAACCTGCTTGAACATATCAAGCATCTCGTGCATGTGCGCCCTTTGCTTACCAAAATCACGTGGTTTAGTCAGGGCTTGAGGAAAATGGGTTCTAGGGATATACAGAGAGGGCACAAGTTGTGAGTCCTGCCCGCTCTCCTTAGGCCTGGTGGAGGAGCTTGACTGGTCAATAAGTGTGGCGGTGGGCTCGCCAGTCGACTCTTGAGTAGGGTGTAATGCTTTCTCACCCTGAAGAGTCATAACAAAGTTGACCTGCTCTTGGTGGGACTTTGTGAGGTGCAGGCCGTGATACATGAGTTTTTTATGCTTTGAGTTGACAACAGATTTACTCGGGAGGCTTTCCTTGCTTTGCCTACTCAAGGCATCATCCAACTGTCCTATCTGATTCTTAAGCTTCGCTATCGACTGTGTATGGAAACTGTGGTTGGCCTTAATATCAGAAAAATCCTTGAGCAGCTTCTCTTGAAAAGATGAGCTCGATGTGGGCTTCTGAGGAGAAGGCAAGCTAAGATGGGAGTAGGCTTGTGAAAATGTGGGCCGCGAGTAACTTTGTAGGAAGTTACTCTGTTTGTGCTGTGTCTGGGAAGACATGTTAGCTCTTGTGGATTTCTTCATGCAAAGTTGGGATGATTTCGCCATCCCGGGTTATTGGTAGCTGCATAAGGGTCGTGCATCAGTTTGACAAAACTTTTGGCATCATTCACTCGTTCCTGAATGAATTCAGGATATAGTGGTGCTACCGGACACCCAGAAATAAAGTGTGTATGGTTAGCACATAACTCACACACTTTTCCTACTTGATTTAATGAAACTGGGTTGGCCAGTAATTGATCAACTTTCCTAGTCAATTGGTCCACTTTGATTTGCAGATCATGTTCATACCCAATTTCATAAATTTCTCCATTCTTATGACTACTAGGAGCATATGTGGTCCTATCAAGCAGCGATGACATGACATGGTGCATGGATTTTTTGCTCAACATATCAAATAATGTCCATGTCTCATTCTCGCTCTTGAGCATGAATGTGCCTCCATACGAAGAATCAACCATTTGTTTGTCATTCTCGGTCAGGCCATCATAAAAGTGCTGCATCAGTTGCCAACGAGAGGCCTGGTGGTTGGGACACTTCCAGAGAAGATCTTTCATCTTCTCGCAGGTCTCATGGAACTGTTCTCTCTCAATCTGAGAGAAACTGGTAATGGCTTTACGAAACTGGTTCATTTTACTAAATAGAAAATACTTCTTGAGAAACTCATGCTACATGTGTTCTTAAGTGGTAATCTGAGCCGTATCAAGAGCCTTCAGCTAGTGCTTGGCTTTGTCCTTAAGGGAGACTGAGAACAACATCAACCTCAATGTGTCATCCCCAAAATTGTTAATCCACACCGTAGAGCAGATCTCAAGGAACTCATCGAGATGACGATAGGGGTCTTCGTTACTCAGACCATAGAAAGATGGTAGCATTTGTATAATGTTGGCCTTTATCTCGAACTGCGGTGCTCCTACAATGGGTCTCACAATATAGGAGGTCAGAGTGTAAGCATTGGGAGTGAAGTACTCCCTAAGAGGACAGGTCAATGATAATTTTGAGCCATGGGGTCGGATCAATGAGCTTTCCTAATAAGGGACTCTGGGTCCTCGACTATCTCTACAAGCTCGGGGTCAAGCGAGAGTCACCCTTGCATGCACCTCAAGGTAAACCGGTGCAACAACCATCCAAAGTAAAAGGTTTTCTATCTACTTAATGCGTAGTGCTGCCAAATTACAACAAACCACAAAGCGGGTAAAAGAAAAATACCTAGAAAATAGAAAATAAACAAACACCACACACTTGCAACCACAAATATTTTTGTGAAAAGTAAGCTATGAGTAGGTACCAATCGTGCACAGTCGCCTCTAAGGGTATCCTAATAGGTGGGCCGTGCAAGAAGGGTAAGTTGGTATCTAGGGTGTGCAAACACATGGTTCTAACCTAAATATAGAAAAAAAACTAAACAATTTTAAATAATCAACAAGAAAAGTAAACTAAACAATTCTAAATAAAGAACATGTAGTAAACTAGCAACCTAAATAAAACAAGAGCACACACTGGCAATAAAGTGAATACTCATATTAATCACTGTTTCTCGATAACGGCGCCAAAAATTTGATGCAACTTTTTCAATAAAAATGTTTGTGCAAATCATGCATCAAATAATAAAAATCGGCTTGCACTAGTGGTGGAGTTCGGGTTGAACTCAGATAACGGGAAACACTTTGTATTCAAACACACAATCTAAACTACGTTTTAATTCCTTGAAAAATAAAATTATAATTAACTAAATAAACAAGAGAGTGTTGTCCTTGTAGAGAGCTTAAACAAATAAATAAAATGCCTTATTACAAACCCAAATAAATTAAATAAAGGAAATCCTAATCTAAAAAGAAAAGAAAATGCTTCAGTGCTTGAATCTTTTGTCCCCTTGTGTCCCTTTTAGGTTGAATACTTTTGCATGGTTTGCTTAAGGGCTCTCTGAGGGCACTTTTGAGGGCTTGAAGGGACCTCATAGGGTATGAAAAGGGGCTCACCGTACGTCTAAACGCTTATCTACAAAAAACAAAAACTAAACAAGAAATCTAATAACTAATGACTAAAAAAATTCAGCAAAAAAAAGATTCAACTAACTAAAAACAAGTAACTAACTATAAACAAACTAATAGTAGCTAACACTAAAAGACAAAATAGCAAAACAACCTAACTAACTATAATTCAAGAACTAATTACTAACAACCTAATTACACTAATACAAGAAATTAAGAAATTAATTAAACTAAAAAATCAAGAACACAATCAGTTGAATATGGCAAACTAATTAATTACTTTACTCTAATATTAACAAGTTGATAAGAAAAATAATTAACAAGAACTAAGAAAAAAATCAGCTAACAACAAACTATGTTAATCGGCTAATCTGAATCAAGTAAAAGTACTTATTAAACTAAATGCAAGAAAAAAAGCTAACACATGACACAATGGAAGATGCTGTACAGATTTTAAAACACAAACTAACTAATCTAAAACTAATCACATATTTGAGACCATATAAAATTACCTAACTTACTACTTATTAATGGACTAAAACAAAGGAAACAAAAATCGGCTATTGCTATTACCAAGCTAAATCTACTTCTAACTTGCAGATGAAAATAAATAAAAAACTAAACAACCTTAACGTGAATCACATAAAGACATGTTGGACCTAATACCCATTAAACTCCAGAACTATGCAATAAAAAATACTCTAACCTATGCTCAAGAAAACACATGTTACCAAAAAAAAGACAATCGGCTATGCTAATATTAACTGCCTTTTATGCAAACTCAAAGTCAAAGCTAATTAAACTGATGTGGAGATAAAACTATTGACCAACTAAATTCACTATTGTTAAATTACAGTTGAACATGGATGCATAAAAAAATACTATTATCATCTAAATTATTTAACAAGAAAACGATACTTAAAAAGAAATTGACTCCTATGCACTAATTAACAACCATGCAAGACATGGATCAAAGAAGAAAACTTCTGAACTGAGACCAATTGTCGTGCATCAGACTAAAACTAAATTAAATATTAAATTAAAACTAACATTAACCTGTAAAAAAAATATTAAGCTATTGTAATAAAAAATGATAATTAAAAATATATATCGACTAATAAAAAAGCTTTATTCACTTGATCTATAAGGCACTGAGAAATAAAACATGAAGCAAGCTAGTCTAAACTAGATCAAACCTAAACTAATCAAGAACTAAACAAGAAAAGAAATATAACACCTATTTTAAAACTAGTGATTTACCTAAATCAAGACTATTCTATGCCTGAATCAAGAAGGTGACTAATCTATATCAAAACAAAAATTATATTTTTATCTTTTTATTTGTTGAGATGCAAGAAAACTAAACTAATTAGATTAATATGCAGATGATGTGAAGATCTAATAAAACTACATGTGATGCTATGCTTTATGCGATGCAAAACCTAAAACTATGGTGAAACAGGGAAGAAAGAAGTAAACCTGACGATCCGCTTCTGACGGATTGGATGAGAAGAGAAAGTGGCTAATCTCAGCTAAACACACGCCTCCCTGACAAAAAGAAAGGTTGCCAACGAAGGATTTGATGAGAGAAGAAGAAGAAGAGAGGGAAAGAAATCGGCAAGGATCTAAAACAAGGGAGAGAGAGGGAGCATTTTCTCAAGAGGGAAAAACAACTTCTTTGCTGAAAAAAAAGTATTTATAAACAAAAATTAGGTTAAAATACATTTTTTATGGAAGTTAAAAATATTTTTAATAATTTTAAAAGAGGTCACCTCTAGAAAATGTGTTTTTCAAAAGAGGTTGAAAAGAAAGATTCCTAAACTAATTAAAATAAGTTAATGGCAGCCTAATCTAACTAAATTCTAATTATGAAAACTCTAAAATTAATAAAAACACTAAAAATGCAGGGCAAGCTTTGAAATACATGATTTTTTGATAATTTCTATTTTGATGCAATTTTTCGAAAGCAATGATAAAATAAGTGATTTTATCATGGATCATACATAAATAAAGATAAATAAAATATAAAATATATGCATGATCAGTAAACGACATGGACTAGATGGAATTTGCATTTTAAAATGCGCTTAATCAAGTTCTGTTAGGCAATTGCACACAAGGTGGTGCGCAGAGCCAATAAAAATGAATCAGCACATGGAAAAGTGTTGGTGTGTGGCCTTTGGCCATTAGGTTGTTCAGATTGGGTAGCTTGACACGTCGTGGGTTTGCAAAAAGTTTTATTTTCATAACAGAGCGATAAGAAGGCTTGCGGCAGTAAGGAAGGATTGTTGCACTATACTGGCCTATTAAAAAAGTAAGCCCATGATAAATTGGATTTCGAGCAGAAAGATTCATGGATACCTTGTTGTTTATTGTGTGCGACATTGAAGAGGACAATGATGGTTTATCTTATTTATGCAAATTTGTGTAGCTAAAGTATTGTCAACCAAGCACAAAAGCAAGATATTGGTAGGATGCTATGTGACATCTTGAACATGATAAGCAGAAGTGTAAGGTTGTTGTTTAGTTGGCTAAGGGAGCATAGATAAGCCAAATATTTCTATCAGTTGTGTGTTAGACTCACAGATGAAGCGCGATGTTTGCCTTGCATGTATAGAATGCACGTTGGATTCAGCTGGATGGATTTGCACCTTTTGGTACGGGAGACTCTATTAAACTTTGAGATTATCTTCCAAAATTGTGGGTTAGCGGAGTGCCCATGTTTAGCAAAATGCTCACTGTTTTGGTCCCTTGAGTTGGCAGATCCTCTATGGATTGTGTGTGTGGAAAAAGTTATTGTTCATGGCTCGTCGGTTCCTACGAAAATGTTTTGCTGACTCTGTGAGAGAGTTACAACATGTTGGCTCCGAGAGGTGAGTTGCAGTGTTGGGCTAAAGGTGCCCTTGTGACAACGAGTATCCAGAAAGACACTTTGAATTGCCACTTTTGGGTGATACGTAAGATGATGTTCCCCACTTAAGAACTAGTTTGGACCATTGAAAAACCGCAAGTTGGTGCCTAAGGGAGTTGACATTCTCGCGACACTCATTGGTGATCATATTTCTCTGTGAGAACCACGAAGGCTTGAAATTGCCCTTGCTGGGGTTGGAAGGCACCTCAGCCATGAGCATGAGGATGACCCGTTTGCGTATGAGATTATACTGGGGTCTCACGAGTAAAGAATTTTCGATATTGATAAAGCAGAAGATCATTGACTAAGCGATCAAATGTGCGTTAAGAAATGCGACTTGGCATGTTAAAGGTTGTGACAATGGTGGATGTAAACCAGAACAAGTTGAGTAGGTTGAAGAAAAAGAGTAAACCAAAGATAAGTACAAAGAAAAACTGACATATCAATGAAGACTATATTCTTGCCTGCATTGACATTGTCAAGGGCGATAATGGTTTTGGGTGGGGAAGAATGTCCCAGACTGTTCTTTTAAAATAGGGCATATGGAATGCGAAGCTATCATAAGTGAAAAATGCATTTAGTGTAGAAACATGTGGTATGTGTTGGCTTGATCAATGACGTGTGGTGATAGCACGCCACGTGATAGGCATCAATATCGTCGTTAGTACATCATTGTGTGGTGGCACAGACATAGAGCATTGTTTGGTTAAGCAATGCTAGCGGATAAGAGAATATTGCATTTGGAGATTTGGTTAAGGACCTCTCGGTTTGCAAGATGTCTCACGCGTAACAGTTGGACACAAGGGGGTGTTTGTGGGTTTGGGTTAATTCCTACGGGAATCACCTTAGGTGGTTCCAACCGAGTATGATGACTTGGAGCTAGGCGAGAGAATGCCTTGGCATCGACGAATGTGTTTGGGTGGTGCTCTTCGTTATGGTGTTCAATCATCAACTGGTCTTCGTACTGGGGGCCGCAAGACCTTGTTTTTTAGGTGGAGAGGTTTTGCTATAGCGTGCACATGGATTCACAATACGCTCCATGGCACACAAGGCTAAGGCAAGTTTGTACCTCTTTTAGAAGGGATAGCTAATATGAGACAGATATGCACTAAACGACATGAACTAAATGAAATTTGCATTTAAAAATGTGCTTGATCAGCTTCTGCTAGGTAGTTGCGCATGAGGTGGTGCGTAGGGCCAATGAAAATGATTCAGCACATGGAAAAGTGTTGGTGCTCCGCCTTTAGCTATTAGGTTGTTCAGATTGGACAGCTTGGCACATCAAAGGTTTGCAATAAATTTTATACCCATGACAGGGCGATAAGAAGGCTTTCAGCGACAAGGAAGGATCGTCGTGCTGCACTGGCTTATTGAAAAAGTAAGCCTCTGATAGCATGAGTTCTGTATACAAATTGCAAACTATTAACTAGGTAACCCGTGAGATGCTCGACTCATTTGGTAGAGAATTACTAGTGCATGCTACCAAGCTGAGTGCCCTTTATCACAAGGGAGACCTGGGATATGCCAATTAATGACACAAACGGATCTTATCCGAAACAACTAAATACTTAGGGGAGTTGGATCTAGATTAGGTAGAAACAACCAAAAATCACAAAACCTTTAAATTTGGTCAACAAGAAATCAGATTTGGGTTCACTATTGAGTTTTTCATTGAAAACCGACCCGAAACTGATTAAAATCCGAATCCAATTAAGTGTAAATGCTGAGTTTTAAGCTACCCAAATCCGGATTTGGTTATAACTTTCTCCATCTGACTCCAAACCTGGATCCAATTCAGTTTTATCTTTTTTTGATGAAAACAAGTAAACCTGACTTGAATCAATTAGGATTATATGGAGTCTATAGTTTTACTTTCATCCTCCAAAAGTAGCGGGGCCAACTGGTCTGGTATCTAGCCCATCAGTGTGCATGAGAGCCCAGCCAAATACCAAGCAATAGGGTTCGGGTTTTTTATCAAGTCAAGAAAATGATATCCAACCCAGATGTGTATAATTTAGAAAACATTTAAGTTTTAAAATCCCAAAGTTTTACCCTGCCAGGACAGCGACGGTAAGTATAACAGGCAAAGCCAACGTTGCTAGATCTTTGATCCTGAGGGTAATTTCTCCACTTAAACATCAAACATATAGAGATACGTGCAAAATACTTGGTTAGCAAGGCCAGATCATAAGATATTATCCGGCAATAATCATAACTCAAATTTTAGTAAGAAACCCACCCATCGACACCCCTAAGCCTATACTATACCTACAAAAAAAATCCAGAAGAAAATAGAATACATGTGTACGTGTGTCTGTGCAGTGAACCGGCACAAAATTCCAAAAGCTGTTTGAAATGATAATTATGCCCTCAAACTTCTAAAATTTTAGTATAGTGAAAATGATTGCACAAATATTTATGTTAAGTACCTGATTACCCTCCTCCGTCTTGAGGACAGGGCCCGTCAGTTGTAGGGTATAAGGCTAGGGATGGCAGTGGACCGGGGATGAAGGGTATGAAACGGGGATCGAGGCGGGGACGAAGGTTAAAATCCATCCCCTGTCCGGGGTTGGAGGCGGCCCCGCCCTGTCCCCGCCACGATCCCCGCCTTATCCCCGCCCCATCCACTTTTCCCCGCAATATCTCCGCCCCGCCCCGTCTCATCCTCGTTTGAACCGGGGATGGAGGACATGAAACGGGGATGAAGGCGGGGATGGAGGATAAAATCCATTCCCCGCCGGGGATGGAGGTGGAGGTGGAGGATAAAATCTTGAGGCGGGGCGGGGGTGGAGACCTTGTCCCCCGCCCCGCCCCACTGCCATCCCTAGGTAAGGTTTGTCATGTGCTTAATACACAAATATTTGTGCAATCATATTGCACCCGGGACTTGGTGGTATCTAATAGGCTCTCGACCGCAGATTACACTTTAGTGTTCCGCTGCAGCCTTCCATCTTTTATTGGGTCCAGCATCTGATGAGCTGTAGTATCCCATAGATGGAGGGCAGGCCGTCTGTCGCAGCTGCACACTCAATGTGTACAATATGATTGCACCTGATCCGCCCTCGATGCTCAGTGGCACTGCCTTTTGAAAACCAAGACACACAGAATTTGGCCGCATCTTAGTCTCTCTTTTTTTCTACTGCTGCTGCTGAGCCAATATAAACTTACTACTACATGGGTGAAACTGAAATCCCTAGCTTCACCACAAAAAAAGAAACAAGAACAGTGAAAAAAACAAGAGCCCACAGACTTTATGTTCTGTTTCTATGTGCGGGTAGGATGAGTGATGTTGTGGGCTCCTTTATGGCCCTGTTTGGAATCTAGGAACTGAATAGGAGTTGATGCATTTGGCAAAAAGTCGGTCAAACTACCACCTGGTAGCCGTTTGAAAACTGATAGCTGGGATGGGAGTTACTGCATTTGGGATGAAAAGTGGCATTGTATTTACACTAAAGCATGGAATTGACAGCTACCGCCTCTAGGTGGTAGCTACCAAATCCAGGATTTGGCAGCTGCCCCTTCCTGAAATGCCACCTCCCATCCTAGCTACTAGTTTCCAAACAGGGCCTATGTGATGTTTGGAAATGTGTATTCATGAGTCTGTATGATTAAAGGTTCTCTGAATTCTAAAGCTTTTTCCTCTCTCAATACCAAAATGAAGGCAATGATTTAAGCCAGTTTTTTTTGGACTTTATTGAAAGATAGAAGGCTGCCAACCCCATGCTTTTTTGTTTATTTCATAAAATGCTCATCTCCTTGATGCACGTGGTAGCATTTTAATTAGATGCAAACTTGGCTATAGATCATGCCAGCAAGCATTTTTTGTCCACATCAGTTTTTTACCACCAAGGATGTGGAAGTTTCAAGATGCAAGGAGATGGCCATTGGACAGTTTCTCCCCTTCAGAAAGACTTTCCAAAGTCTCTCATGGTCTGATAGGTTCGCTGGTTGGAGGCTTTACTTGGTATTGCTCTAAGTTTGGCAGTGCAGTGTGAGTTTCCTAGAATCGGACAAGGGTGGGTATGAGATCTACATGTTTTGGTTATTTCAGCCCATGGATACCTAAAACATCAAAGGAGTGCACTCAAGGAAGAAACAGAGTTAAGATTTTAATAGGAAACATCATGGATACTGTTCAAAGGATAATGTGCCTACAAGCAAACACTTTATTTTCAATTATTTGGGAACACAAAGATTTGATCCTTGATTGGATGGTTAAATGAAAATGGTAATACACAACTCTAGTTCTTCACAGATTGAAAATCGCTTCCATTCTTGGAAATTCTTAAGAAAACCTACCAGATTCGAGAAAAAAGTGAAAATATGAGCATCACACTTGTGCATCTTTCATGACCCAGTTGCACAAGAATCCTTCAAAATTTATACCCCATGCTAGCCCCAACAAAAACTGGATATTGGTTGTTTATTTATGATAGAAAATGGAGATACAAAGCATGCTGATTATGTAATGTAATTCATACGCACAAACAAGCATGGATGCTCAGACAAACAATTTCATGTTACTGATGTGTGTGATGTGCGCTTGCGCGCATGTGCCTGAGTGCATATGTGTTCACAAAATCAAGTATCCATAATCAAACACAGCCATTAGTTTTAAGTCAGAAATAAATAATATTCAACAACCTTAAGGCAAGGCACCACCCAGCAATTGAAAGCACCAAAAGAGTTCTAGGAAATGTTCTAATTTGTCTATGGCTAATACAACATGGTGAGAGCACAAACACACATGAACCAACACTCCGCGCCTTCAGGCTTTGATAGTCACACTGCACAAACATGGACCAGGTGGCCTGAGGGAAGATGTCCTCCACTCTGAGCCAGGTGCAGCATCTGGATCATACATCAATGTCTGATACCCAGGTTCCTCATCCATGGGGAAGAGCAGCAACTTGCCTTCGAGTATTCCGAACCGAAATCCAACACAAGAACTTCCTGTCACTGGCACAGGAACCATTTTCCACGAGTTGTTAACCGGATCAAAGATGGCCAACTTCCTCTGGTTCTTCCACTCCATGCAAAAGAGTTGTTTCCCGAGTACAGCATGTGCGGTCACCATGACACACCCGTTCTTCATCTCACACCACGAGTGGCACTTGGGATTGTAGACATCCACAAACCTCGAATTACCAATTGTAAAACTTGATCGCCCACCCATAACATAGAGCTTGCCCTCAAATCCACAAGCGAAACAGCCCCACCTTGGACGACGCATGCTCTCTATCAAAGTCCACTCATTCTTATCTGGATCATACAGTTCTGCACTAGAAAGGTTTTCCCCATTGGCACCGTATCCGCCAACTACATAAACTACACCATCAACTTCAGCGCATGCAAAATCATAGCGAGCAACATTCATCTTTGCAAGTGTACTCCATCTGCATTCACAAGAATGACAGATGAGAATCTACACAAAGTGTGTTATTTTAAAATATGCTACAACCATGTAATATTTCAAGTTTGTAACAGACAATACTGTCAGCTAAGAATGTATGGAGACAATGAGGCTGTAACTATCTCCAGAAAACAAATAATTGGAGTAAACACGAACGCTAAGGACATAATAGTTCTATCAACAGAAGTAGATGGTGCCCCAAATCACTTCCTTCCGTGAGTAACACAAAGCTTCTAACATGCATAGGTTGTGGCTCAGGGAGTCGGGATGGCTAAACCTAGCAACAATAACCAGATGCTAGCATCCAGAACCCACTAGGTTTAAGTCCAAGGCTTGTGTTGCAGAGCTACCTTATGGTATGCAATGATAAAAGCAGTTTACTGAGCAACATGGATGTGGAAAAAAAACCCATCTAGAAAACTAGAACTTGTTATCATGCTTCTGTCAAAATAAATTACAGAAGAAAATTAAATATAACATTCATGAAGAATGAAGACGGATTTAAAAAACAGAACGGTTGCTATGGGATTTTGATCTCAATCCTAACCTTGTTTTGTGCAAGTGATATAACTGACTCAAGCAACTAGGGTTGATCAGTTCACATGCATTATCACAATTACTCAATCGAGCCAGTACAAGAATATGAGCATGATATGGAAATTTACGAATGTGTGACAATAAGTTATAGAATTTTAAGATTATGGAAAAGAAAAATTGGAAGACGTACAGACCTGTTAAGCCGGGAGTCATACTGATAAACATCAGCAGAGACAGTCTCGGGTCCTCCATCCACAACATAACCCGCCATAATAAAAAACTTTGAATCAAGTGTCACTACTCCAAATGCAGCCTTCATAGGACCAGGCATTGGAGGAAGAGGCTGATGCTCACTACCTGGAGAACTCAAAACCTCCCAATGGCTTCCTTTCCCTTCTTTGTTGCTACAGAGGACATAGATCCATTCCTCTAACTTGTCGGCATGCCTTCTTACAATGGTAAACTCCTTACTCTGAACCAAAGATCTCCATTTCTTGCACACACGGCCAACCACAGGGAGGTAATGGCGGGGAACAAGCGCAAGACAGTACTCAGCGACATCGTCAGGTAAACCAGGCAAAACAGGCTCATAGACCGCCAATGCCTGAGTGCGAGATATAGTTATCTCGAATGAACTTGGGTCATTCGGGATTACTGGTCCCAAGCACATTGCAGGTCCCACCAATCTTTTCTTCCCACCCATTCCACAAGTGTCTGTTAGAACAGGTGGATGAATGACTTCTATCATCTTGAGAAGCCAGTCAAAAGGGAACCAGATTAAATGGGTCTAAAGGAATTTGCAATAAATATATGTGAAATGATCCCCCATCCAAGAGATGAAGAAATTCAAGTCGTCAAAATAAAAACAGTGGTTCACAAGGTATCATGGTATCCATCACCCATGTGAATTCTGCAAGACCAAGGCCTCGAAAATTTGGCAAAGTGAATGATATTCCAGGAAGTTAATGATAGAATTCCTGGCTTCTTCGAATCTGGTTCAAATGCCATCCCAGAGCTTCTGCCTTTATAGCAGTTCCTTCTAATTGATTGGTAAACTTTGTGATCAAGTTTCAAGCAGAGTGAACCGTGTCTTCTCAGAAACATTTCCCCGTTGTCTAACACAGAAGGCAACCAAAAAAAAATGAAAAAAAAAATGATGACCAAAGAATAGGATTATGGATTTCTAATCAAACAGCCTCACTAAAAGCATATATTAAAAGCACTTCATGAAAATCTTTTAGAAAAAATGACAAGCAGGATATACTGATATCTTACCAATCAAGCACCTAAAATAACAAAATTAGCCCCCAGAAACTTCCATGATGCCAATCTATGCACAGTAAACTGCAGTCAAGGAGAATACTCAATAAATTACAAATCATAGAAAGGAAAGTTTTAGAACAACCTTGGATATAAAGAACATTGTAAGAGTATCACGATATAAGAGAAGGATACCAGAGATTAGAGAAAAGAAAAAGATTGTCGTAGCCAGGATTCCATGATTCAATCAGAAAAATAAAGTAGATGTAAATTGCATATAAAAAACACGAAGCTAGTGTCTGTTCCTTTTTCCACAGTGAAACCACAATAAGGGGCAAACAAACAAGTAATATTAAGCAAAGGTAGTGCAGCAATGTATGTGCTATAAAAGTACCTCACAAGAAACACATATATTCCACGAATTTATCTATAAAACATCATTAGACTGCAGACGTAAAGCCAATAAAATAACAGAGGAAGATGGACAGCAGAAGATCCAAAGAAAAAAAAAGCCTGGTTTACCCTTTCCATCCATAAATTCAGATAACAAAAAGAACAAATCCCCAAAGAATACTTACACCAAATATCAAATTGAAAGAAAGGAAACTAGAAAAAGGCTATTCACTTCATAATCCTCTAAAAAAATCACACCACATGCCATGCACTTCAACAATCAAAATGCATTGTCCTGTAGATCTACAGGCCGACAAATTATCTAACCAAAAGAATTCCCATCTTTAACCATTAGAGAGAACAGAAACGCAGCACCACCCATCGTGGGCCCCAAACAAAAAGTTGATTCTCTTTCTCTCGGCATGTAAAACACCTATTACCATACAAAACAAAAATTATGAAAAATTATAACAATTAACAATTTCCATTTCTAGCACATCATCTCTCTCTAACATCTATTACCATACAAAACAAAAAAAATTATGAAAAAAACCATTACCAATTCCAATTTCTAGCACCATGTCAAACACTGTGCACAAGAATTAACCCATTACTCCAGAGCTCCAACAAACCAGAACAGAAAAAGATTTATAAGTTAAACAAACTCTCCAGATCTGTTCAACATTCAGCCATCTTCTGAACTGAGACCAAAAAGTTCAAAACAAAAACGCTACCAAATCAGAAAGCCAATTCCTAAAATCCATAAAAAACAAAAGAAAACACTTACCAACCACAGAAAACAAGGGAAAGAAAAGCAAAAAAATTCCAGAAATCCTGAACAGGATTACCTCCAAAGAACCCCCAAAAAATAGAGAGAGATTCCTCCTCTATGGAAAAATACAGCAACAGAGGTTTGGGGGAGCCAAGGAAATGGATGAAGAGAGAGACAGAGGAAATGCAGAGAGAGAAACTGCAAGGAAATTTTTAGAGAGAGAAAGGGAGGGAGGTATGGAGGGTGGGAGGGAGGAGGGTTGTAATTTAAAGGCATTAAATTATAGAGGATAACAACGACAGCAATCCCACACGTCGGCTGTCCGTTAACGGGTTCTTTAAATTACCAAAAGACCTATCGATATTTCAAAAAAGACAAAAATGGGTTTGTTAAGGGTATTGAGTTTTGTGTTTGTAGTTAGATTTGTGAGGGTTTTTATGTCTTTTTATGAGTCAAAGTCAACGCAGATTTGAAGATGAGGTGGGTCTCGAGTCTCACTCGGCGAGGGATGGATCTACGTGTTGCCTAGAGAAATAGTCTTTTCTGTCCTTGTCAATTCAATTAATGACATCTATGTCTTATTCTTTTTTATAATGACTTGTGTGCCCTAAAACTTAAATTGGGGTTGACCATGGGCTTGGACATGAGTCCTTGAGTCCGTGCCAAGTCTTCACAAACACATGGTTTGGTCCTTTTGATGATGAATTTAAATCTAGTTTTTCTTTTTTGTCGACTAAGCAAGTTATTGAACTTACATAGCGCCAATAAGGCTAGATGATGATGTTGAGGGTCATGGACTTAGAGCAGCCTACTATCTAGACCATCCTGAGCCCAGTTGGTCTCGTACGGTCAAGATTTTGACTATAAATATTGAAATGGTACAACCATGTGGGTTCACTAGGTTTCACGCTAGTGATGTATTGGTGCATTGATAATGTGTGGTATAACCAGAATTGTCAAGGATGAGAATGGCATTTTTTTTCTAATATAAGTAATGGGGAAGAGAAATTCCCAATGCATAGGAAGATGATGGATGCTTTCATGCAAGTCGTTTGGTGGATATTTTAATTTTTTTTTTATATATTTTGGAAAATTTGTGATGAGAATAATTTACTATCTTTAGGCAAATACACATACAATCAAAGCCGTCTTATCTTTTTATTAGCTTTCTTGCGTTGTCACGAGAAGATAAGAAAATTACTATTTTTAGTATGCTTTAATTATCTATGCTTTAATAATTTTGCCACTTGTTTTTATCGATTTTGCACTTGTGTAAATTATCTTTGTCATAAATACCTCTTATTGACAAAACTATCAAATATTCTAAAAAGCCCTAACTTAGCTTTTGTGTAACAATAGAAAAAATAAAAAATAATTTCCAAAGACCACCTACCTTATCATTTATTTGCAGAAAACTACCTATGTTTTGATAGTTTTTTTTTTATAAGCAAGCTGCCATTGCAACTTCTCAACACAAGATGAAGTGTACTAGCTGCTCCTACCAGACCAACGGGGTCTCCGTGTGGTTGGTAGGAGCTGTCAGTGCACGTCTCTTTATGGTGGGATGTTGCAGGTTCAAACACGGGTGGTACATTGAATAATATTTGGTGTTTAAAAAAAAAAGTTTAACAAAAGATATAACATGAATTAAGATGAGTTCTTTAAAAAGAAAAAGAAAAAGTACAAACATCTCATTTTATACCTGTGGAGATGCATTCACATAAAGTAGGCAGTTGAATGTCATAAAACACACATTTAATCGTCTTTTATAAATAGCTGAAAAATTAAGTACTTTTTTTTGTAAATTACAATTTACAACTAATTTTTAGTTTTGCAATACATGAGAAAAAAAAAAAACAATTTGTAACCACTTGTAAATGCTTACGAAAATAATTCAAGATTATATATTTTTTGAGAGAAGTGGCAGTGGGATTGAACGTTTTGTTTTTTACATGGTGTTAAATGGAAATGTAATGATTGTAATACGTTGCAAGGTAATTCTTGGTGGGGCCCACTTTCCCTAAAAAATACATGATCTTTAAGTTTTTTTAGGGGGTGTCAACAGGTCGGGTTTGGTTTGGATCCAGGTACGTAGAACCAGACTTGAACCCGGGTTTTTGGGTATGATACCGGGTTTGGACCCGAGTTTAATGAGTTCCACCATAAGAAAAATCATACTCGTGAGAAATTGCATGAAAGTTTAAAACGGCAAGTCTGGTTCAAAATATCATGAGATTTATGAAAAAACATAAATATCATTATTTAAATGCGATAATTATGTTTTAAACAGCTATTTATCGTGAAAAAACCATGTATTTTTATTTTTAAATAATTTATATTAATATTTTCTTATAAAAATATTTATATATTTTTAATTTATTTTTTATTGCCGAGATTTTGCCAAAAAATGCAAGATTTATGAAAAATTTTCAATTTCTTGCAAGTTTTTTAAAAACATGATTTTGCCGAAAAAAAAGTTTGTCACTGTGGTCGCCAATACCAGATAAGCGGAGAAAAAATGACAAAAAGGGACGTGCATGCCATTTTTGTGCTGAACATGGCTTATGTTGTGCATTTATTTATCTAATAAATAATTTTTTTTACTTTTATTGTGAACTTATTTATAGAATAAATATTTTTTATTTTAATTTAAGTTTCGAATAATGAGTGGGAACAAAGGAAAGGCATGTGGTCTACCCTGGCGACCATAGACTTTGCTTTCAAGGAGGGATGGATGGTAGTTGATTATAAAAGCTGCCTAGCATGGGACCATATATATATATATATATATATATATATATATATATATATATGCATTGCTTGCTATGTGCATCTGGAATGTTTGTATGGTAGGGGTGGTAATGGGTCAGATACTGATCCAAGAATGACAAAAGACTGGACCAGGATCCACCTAGTGGGTCCAATATGTTATGTGGGTAAGTGTTAGCAGGACTTGATCCACGGGGTCTGCTGACATGGCAGTGAGCGAGGGCGGAAGGTAGGGGTGTCAACCGGTCTGCAGGTTTGGTTCAGACCCTAGTGGAACCATACTCAGACTTGATTTCGGATATTGGTACTGGATCCAGACCCATGTCCAATCAAAAGAAACCATACCAGAATCTTATAAGGATTGCATGAACCAGACCCGATAAAATAATAATTTTTATCTTTTTTACATTGAAAATTTGTCGATCTTAGTCAAAACTCAGGTCTGGCCAGGGTCTGGTATGAAATTTCGCAAACCATACCTGGCTCCATATGTTAATTGGACCCTTCAGATCCGACCTAGCAGAGCCGTACCTGTGTTTTATGGGGCCTGAGGTGGAGGGAAAAAATGGGCCCCCTGTTAATAGTAGGAGTTCGGGGGGGGGGGGCAGCGCCTCCGATTTTTTTTTAAAGAATCAAATTTTAAAGAATCAAAATAACAATAAAATTTGCATTCACATTAAATAAATATAATATTCCAAATACTTATATTATATTAAATAAAAATATATAAAATATTTATATAAAATACCTAAACAATACTCATTGGCCTTAAAAATGGGCCCCTAAAAAATTTTTGGGCCCAGGGGCCCAAGCCTCATTGGCCTCTTTACAGGTCCGGCTCTGCGACCTAGATTGTAATGGGACCTTATTTATCATCAAACCCTGACCCTATAAGGTTTGGTATGGGTCGAGTCCAGGTCAAACCCGACCCATTGACAACCCTAGCGAAAGGTGGTGATAACACTGAATTCCGAGCTTAAACAGTAGCGTGTGCGCTCGTGCACAAGCCAAAACTGGGTGTACTTCCTAGGATTGGGGACGACCTCGAGGGAGGGTTCATGACCCGGTTTCTCCTTTGGCTTAACCTAAAAAAACAAAGAGAAAGTGTTAGCAGGAGGCAAATCTGGGTTATGGACCTGGACCCGGGTTTAGTATTTGAAACTGACCTGTTTGTGTATAAATTGGAGGCAAGATGGGAGTTCAGGGCTGTCAATGGGTTGGGTCTGTATCGTTTCCAGACATAGGCATAAAACTACTGAACCACAAATTATTCGAACGGGTTGGATTCAAACCATGACTTTTATCGGATATCCTATCCTACGATGTAATTTGGGTTTGGGATCCCTTTTTTCCGACCCAAAATAATCCAAATCTGATTGTATGTTTTCTAGGCAGATTCCAACGTACCTTAATGGGTGCGATATCCGATACATTTATAGCCTACAGGGGATCTTACCCGAGTCCATTACCACATCATGATCCAGGCCTATCAGGTTCGACCCTGACCCAGATCAACCCCTGAATCTATAAGTTTTCATCACTATCTAGTGAGCAGGATGACCCAATCCATTAGGCTCGTTAGTTTGAACAGGTTAGGGTTCAATATATACGTGGTTTTGGGCATTCCATATTAGATCCAGATCTGGCATAAAGGGATATTGAGTCCATCAACATGAATAGAAACAGTTATAAGGGGAAAAAAATAAAAATAAAAATAAAAATTTCTCATGAATCATCCATGAAGTGAGGAATAGATAGCTCCTAGCATATGCAGAACCGGGCCCTAATATTAATATGAAATTGAAATGTTCTGGATCCAATCCGAGATCAAACCAGGGTCCAACAATATTTTACATTTTTTGAAAAAGGATTAAAAACCAAAGATGCAGTAAATAAGCTTACACCAGATCCAAATGTGATTCAGGCTAGGACCTGACTCTGTGCCCCATGAAAAAAACAATCAAATTAAGATTTTAGCAAGGGAAGGGGTAGAATATCTCAACATCACAAATCTAGGTACTGGATTTTTCTCATCCATAAAAGATATTGAAAGAGGAGCAAAAATTTTAAATTATATAATAAAACAAAAATAAAAATAGTAATTTTACCATAGAATCACGGTATTTAAAAAAGAAATATTTTACAAATATAATATTTTTTCATTTTTTGAATATATCATAACGCAATATTTTCAAAATATATTGTGATTAAAGAATCCCAATGTAGTGGTCCAAAGGGACCAAAGCCAACAACCACCTACCACCCACACTTTTCCCACCTTTTTCTACAACTTTTCCCATGCCGAGCATCTTGCCTAGTCTTTTGAGAGGAACAAAAAACTAGGCAAATTTAGGGTTGTCGGTGGGTCATATCTCTGATCCAACCCGGATCCATTTGTCGCATGCATGAATCAGACAAATGGGATGCCGTCAGAAACAGGTTGGACCCATACTGGATGATTGGAACATGTTGGGTCTGGAAAAATAGTATTAAGAACATTATTTGCTTTTATTTAACACTTAAAAAAACCATTTGGATCCAAGTGCTCAATAGACTTGGACCAGGATTTCATTTCCATTGATACCTAAAAGATTTTGTCTGGGAACCCTAGTTTGGGGAATTCATGAATCCCCAACGCCCACCACTGTTTGGGAGCTTGATATCGTAAATCCTGGAACATGGGATGGGATTTGGACATTTAGCTGGGGATGTAAATGGCTCGGACCTGAGTTGGATATCTGAAGTGAATCCTAGTCTGTTTAGTCAGATTTGGTAGCCAAATTCGGATCCGACTAATAATTGGGTTCGGCTCAGCAAAATCTGAATCCGATGAAGAACCATATCCAAATACCTGTGAATGTTGATTTTTAAAATAATCGGATCTGATTCAGTTTTGGATGATGCTCATCCATCCTGGATCCAGTTATGATAGATCCGAATAGATCGGACTCAATAATGCCTATATCTGACCTGACTCTGACCCGTTTAGGTCCTTACATATAGCCCTTGTATATTGCTTTGGAATGATTATAGGAGATAGGGGTGGAGAGATGGCAACTGCCAAATCCTTTTCCAGTTCCCTGTTTCTCACTATGCCACAAATCTCATATGTTCATATGAAAAAGTTCAAGTCATTGAATAGGAACTAGATGTGTCAATGGGCCGGGTTTTATCCAGATCCACCCCGTACTGAAGCTAATAGGGTCTGGGTTTGAGGATGAAAAAGGAGGTTTGGCTGAGAATCCAGGTCAGACCCAAAGGGTCGAATTGGTATATGGACCGGGTATGATTTATGAAATTTCATACCAGAACCAAGTCAGGCCCGAGTTATGATTAAGATCAGCTATTTTTCAATGCAAACAACATAAAACTATTATTTTACTGAGCATGAGCCAGGTCTGTTTAATGTAATCCTTATAGCACCTAGGTATGGTTTTTCCTGTGGTAGGTCTGGTCGGATCTAGTGCCATCACCTCAAATTAAGTCAGTTGGCATCTAGTTCCGGATTCACTTGGGTCCGGTGAAGGTCCAACCCATTTGCACCCTTAGCAGCAACCCTTACTATTCCAAAATTGGAGTGGAATTCCCATATCCTTGGAATAGGGATGACAGTGGACCGGGGGAAAACAGAGCCCCGCCCCGCCTCGTTCCATTTGGACCTGGGATGGAGGACATGGAACGGGGATGGTGGTTAAACTCAAAACCCATGTGAGGATGGAGGCGGGGATGGACTTACTCTTTGCCCCACCCTGTCCTGTCCCCGATCCTTCTTTAGGGATGGCAGTGGACTGAGGGGAAACAGGGCCCCACCCCGCCTCACCCTGTTTAAACCGGGGATGGAGGACATGAAACCATGATTGAGGTTAAAATCAAAACCCGTGCGGGGATGGAAAGCAGAATTTTGAGATGGGGCAGGGGTGGAGACCTTGTCCCCCGCCCCGGTCCACTGCCATCCTTACCTTGGAAACTCCAAATTCCCATCCTGCTAGGAGCTCTCTCTCTCTCTCTTTCTTTCTTCCTGCATTAGGGGTGGAAATCCCAACTTGCCCGAAATTAGGGAGGGATAACTGTGTGCTATTTTGTCTCATTCATTTTTTTTTAAGTATTAAAGTCATCTCTATCTATTGTTTGCTTGACATTTTATTTATTTTTTAATTTATTATTATTATTATTATTATTTGAGAATGTGTTTGCTTGACATAGTTATTGTAGACTAAATGGTGGGAAGTGGTTTTCCAAGTTGGTAGGTCTTAGTTTATTCAAGTCCTTGTTTGGCTTAGGGGTTGCTGTCAAGTGGTATATTTTATGTTCCCTCTCACTTTAGGAGTTAATTTTTTTTTTCATAATAATTACCAAAACTGTATTATAAGTAACCATCTGAACATCATCTTTTGCAAGTGATACTCCTTGGGGGCAAGGGGGGTCTCTGATCCTGAGGGTGGTTTCTTCGTGTAAAAATGAAAAGACAAATTAACTATTTTTATTTAAAAAAAAAATTATTAATACAAGTTGACTCGTCTTGTTGCATGTCCCCAAACTTGGGTTTTGCCTTATGAAATGATATGGATCTTTCATATTTTATATTGACGACTAATCTTGATAAGTTTTCTTTAATTTAAGTAACCAAAAGGTAAAACTTCAAATTAGTTACTTGAATTTGATTGATTTAATGGTGCAATCTATCTAATTCATGCTAATATAAACTACTTGAAGCCGGTCAAAGGGTCGGAGTTTGGCATGTGGACTTGACTCGGTATGGCTGGAAAAAGGTAGTCAAATCCGGGGGTCATGTCCGATTACATCTTGATAAGGGTGTGTTTGAATGCCTTGGATAAGGATGGCATTGGACCGGGGCAAAATGGCCCCACCCCACCTTGCCCCGTTTGGACCGGGGATGAAGGACATGAAACGGGGATGGACTTATGCTTTCCTCTGCCCGCCTTGCCCCGTCCCGTCCCCGATCTCCGTTAGTAAACCTTCCTCTTCTTCTTTAGGGATGGCAGCGGACTGAGGGAAAATGGGGGCCCGCCCTGTTTGTACCGGGGATTGAGAACATGAAACGAGAATGCAGGCGGGGATGGAGGTTAAAATCAAAACTCGTGCGGAGATGGAAGCGGGGATAGAAGGCAGGATTTTGAAATGGAGCGGGGGTGGAGACCTTATCCTTCGCCCCCCGCTCCAGTCCACTACCATCCCTAGCTTTGGATGGTTCAGGTAGGACCTGCTGTGTGGCCCATGCAAGATCTTATAGCCAAGCAAATAAGGAATCATAAGATATCCAAAGGGCATGTTTGTTTTGGTGATATGAAGAATCACATCTGAGAAAGTAAAAGTTGTGATTGGCTAACTTTCACAAGATTCAAGGCAAAAACAATGATAGCCAGGGATTGAAGAGTACAGAAAAAAAGGCAGTCAAGTTGTTCATTTTCTTGAAAGGAGAAGGGTGTGTTTGATAGGTGAGACAAATCCTACCCGGGACTAAATGGGATGTCACATTTTAAATGCACACTGGCATGGGACGAAATGCATCCAATGGGTTGATTTGTCCCAAAATCATGGGATGCAAATATTCCACATCGGTGCCGGGTCCAAATTTTGACTTCCAAACAAACTTTGCTGGATGCATTTTGTCCATAAAATCAAATGTGGGGGGTTTGACAGACAGCATCCAACTCTTGCATCCCCTTATCTGAGGGCATATCACGGTCCAAGGGGCCACGAATTTAATTCATCATCAAAATGAACAGCATCCAGAAACCACCCAAAGTTTCTGGTGTTGGATTAATTTCAGCCATCCAATTTTTAACCCTTGATGCTGTCCATCTAGGAAGGGAATGACATCCAAAATTTTTGCAGGACCCATCCATAGTGACAAAAGTTAAAAATGGCAAAATTTTCGGAGTCAAAAACTTAAAAATGAAAACAATAGAAAGAGAAAAAAGAAATAACACAGATATTAACGTGGTCCAGCGGATAAGCCTACATTCACGGTTGAAACACTTGCTGACTTACTTCATTCACTAAGGCGATCTTGTATATATATATATACAATTTGTTTCCTTAGTAGGGGATATGCTACATTATTCTTTCCTATTAATATTTTTCTTTTCTCTCTCACAATTTTCCTCTTTTTACATGATAGGATTTAGTAATAGAAGAAGTTACTAGATGCATTTGATGATTCTCATAATCTTACTTTATTGTGAATTTGTTCTTTCCTTTGTTATGTTTGGAAAGCTTCACACCATTATGGTTAGAAGGCTCTATGCATGAGTTTGGATCTCTACCTTAATACCCTCCTTCAAACTTGGTTGAGGTGCTAAACAAAGTTCAACTTTGGGCCTTAGTATTTGAAAATTGGTCTTTGTGAGGGGTTTGGTAAAGATGTTTGCTACTTGTAGATTAGAAGAAACAAATCGAGTGATGAGCTGACCCTAAGCCACCTTTTCTCGTACAAAATGATAGTTGATCTCAATATGTTTGGACCAATTGTAAAAAATATGATTGATGGTCATGTGTAGGGCTTACATGTTATCACAATATATGGTGGGAGCTTGTGTAGAAAAAACTCTAAGATCTCGTAGAATGTTAGTGATTTATGTGATTTCTGCACCAGTTGAAGCCAAGGATTGATATTCTGCCTCTGTGCTTGATCTTGCTATTGTTGGTTGCTTTTTTGTGCTCCATGAGATGCAATTGCCTCTGATATAGATGCAGTACCCTGTAATGAATCGCCAAGTAATAGGCCAGCCTGCCCAGTCAGCATCAGAGAACCCATACAAAACAAGAGGATTTCTGTGTAATAATCAGATTCCATACTCTATTGTGCCCTTGATATACCTCAAAATCCTCTTAACAAGCTGAAAATGAAATTTTGTTGGGCGCATGCATGTATTGACAAACATAATTGATGTTGAAAGATAAGTCTGGTCTAGTAAAAACTAAATACTGCAAGCTCCTAACAACAATTTGATAGAATTTGATGTCTTCAAATGGTTCATCATTCTGGGGAGGTTGAGGTTTGCCTACCATAGGAGTGGCAATGAGCCGACAATCTGTCATTTTTACTCAATCCAATATATCATAAGCATTTCTGCTCTGGTTTAAGAATAAGCCTTCATTGAAGCGTTGAACTTGAACGCCAAGGAAATGATGAATAGATCCAAGATCCTTCATTAAAAATTAATTCTTGATGCGGGTTTTTTATAATCTCATGAAGAAAGTTGATATTGCTTTCCATAATGATGATGTCATCCATGTATAAAAGCAAAAATACACATCCCATGTTTCCTTGCCAAATGAATAAAGAGGAGTCTGCCATACTACAATAGAACCCCATGGTGAGTAAGAATGTGGTAAACCTATTAAACCAAGCTCGAGCAAACTGCTTGAGCCCATATAATGCATGTGTAAGCTTACACATATAATGTGGTTTAGTTGAAACTTGGAACCTTGGAAGTTGCTTCATGAATACGGGTTCGCCTAAGAACCCATAAAGGTAGGTGTTTTTAATATCTAGTTGCTTGATATCCCACTTATTTGCGAGAGCGATGGATAACACAATACGCATGGTAGTAGGTTTTATGACAAGGAAGAAAGTTTCAACAAAATCTACTCCAGAAAGTTGATTGAGCCCCTTAGCAACTAACCGAGCTTGGGTCTTTCTAAAGTCTCACCGGCTTTCAACTTAGTCTTAAAAACCCATTTACACCCAACAACGTTGACATTGGGTTGCCTAGGCACTAATTCTCATGTGCTGGTGTGGTATAGTGCATTCATTTCTTCCTTCATAGCATTATGCCACCAAGGGTGATTCAATGCTTGTTTAACACTCTTGGGTTCTAGTGGGACATCACACTAAGCCAAAAAATACTTTGGGTTTGGCTTGATGATACCGTATTTGGATCAGGTTACCATGTTGTGTATATTTGAGATGCTACTAGCATTGACTTCTTGTTGGTTCAGCTAATCTATTTGAGTGAGTTCATCTTTAACTTGAATTCGGTAATCTTGAATGTGCCAATGTTGTTCACCCATTTTCAACTGTTCAGAAGTTCGATTTTGATGATCACTTTCACAAGTTGGTTTTGTAGTACTAACCTGATTTGGCCAATTGTCTTGTTTCTCATTATGAAACAACACCCAATTTGAAAAAAGTGGCTTCATTATTATCTATGTCCCCTCGAATGTTTTCTCGAAAAGGAAGAACATTCTCATCAAAAATTGCGCGTCTACTAATATAAACATGCCCAGATTCAACATGCAAACACCTATAACCCATGTGACACTCACTGTATCCCATAAAAATGCATGGCAATGCTCGTGGTTCAAACTTATTTTTCACATAATCTCGCAAGCATAGAAAACATCTTGACCCAAAAATTCTTAGATAAGAATATTAGAGTTTCTTTTCAAAGAGCTTTTCAAATGGTGAAATCATGTTTAAAATCGTACTTGGCAACCTATTAATCAACTAAACAGTTGTTTGGAAAGCTTCTACCCAATACATGTTGGGAATGCGAGCATGAAAAAGCATAGATAGACCAAGTTCAATTATACTACGATGTTTTCTCTCCACCTAACCATTTTGCTCAAGAGTTTGGGGACAAGAAAGACTTTGATGAATGCCATGTTCTCTAAGTACTTTTAAAATGAGTTACTTATGAACTCACCTCCACTGTCCGATTGAAAAATCTTGATGTGCTTTTGAAAGCTATTTGTGATCATTTTATGAAACTCATAAAAGCAATGCTCAAAATCAGATTTGTACCTTAAAGGATAAAATCAGGCAAATTTGGTGCAATCATCCATAAGAATTACATAATATTTAAAATCTTGAACAGATGATTCAGGTGCTGGTCCCCAAATATCATAATGGATCTTTTCAAAAGGCTTAACACATATAGAATTTGAGCTATCAAAAGGCAATTTTGATTATTTTGTCATAGCACAGCTAGAGCAAATATTTTTATTTTCACAACCATTACTGTTAATAAATTTATTTTTAACCAAGTGATTCACGATATTCATATTTGGGTGTCCCAAGCGCTGGTGCCAAACCTCATTATTAATTGTGCTTTGCCTTGTATAAAATAAAGTTTTCTTTGTCTAAGGCTCGAGAACATAAAGATTTGTGTGCCTACGCCCCGATGTTATCTTCATTTTGGTCTCCCTGTTTTTTATCACAAAATGATCATTAAAGAACTCAAAAGTTAAGGGTTAGTCTGATGTCAATTGACTAACGGAAATAAGATATTGCTTGATCTTTGGAACAACTAAAATGTTATCTAGTTTTGTTTTGTTTTCTTTAAGATCCAAAGTAGTAGAACCAATATGCATAATTTTTAACTTTTTCCTATTCCCCACTATTATTTTTTTAGGATCATAATATTCAACGAGTTTTTTTAGCTTACCTGAGTCAACTGTCATATGTGAACTAGCTTCGGTGTCAAGGAACCAAGCATGATCTTGATTATCAGAAACAGTCATAGTTGCTAATGCCTGTGGGATATCTCTTGCCTGATACATCTGCTTGAACCTGTGATAGCATTTGAGAGTAGTATGATTAGGTTTAAAACAAATTTGATGAACTGTCCCTTTGTCTTTCGACTGTCTGGTGTTCTGCTTGAAGTTGGCGCCCTGCTGAATGAGATTTTGATTTGCACTAGATCCTTATGATTGATTCTGCCAGGATGATTATTGTCCCACCTGGGTGAACTCACGTCCTTTAGACGTAAAATGATTTTGATATCTACCTCTCCGATAGTTGGTCTTTCCCTGATGTTGTGTGACAAATGTGACGTTTTGATTGGTTGCACTATTATTCTCAGGGCTTTGCAAGCTTTTCATGGTTTGATGGTTGTGCAGAAGGAGAATCAACTGTTTCAAAGTAGGAATGGGAGGTTTGAGCATTATAGTTACAATGTCTCATGCTCCAACCCAAGGCCGTTAAGTAAGGTGAACACCTTTGTTCGATCATTCACTGGCTTTCTAATGTGATCGAGCTCATCGTATGTGCCTTTGAAGGTATCAATATATTTACTAACAGATTGGTTCATCTTTCGATGAATTTGCAATTTTCGCAATAAAATGCACTCACGCTCTTCAGAATCTAGAACAAAAGCTTCTTCAAGTGCATACTAAACTTGGGCTGAAGTGTGAAGTCCTACGATAAATTCGAGGACCTCTTCTGACAAGGTTCTTGTGATCCATCCATGGAGTAACCTATCAAATTTTTGCCATGCAGTGTACTCAAGGTTTTCAACCTGAATACCATCACCTGATATCATGAATCACTCAAGCAGTTGTGTCTCTCCATTGATAAAACCTTGTAGGTATTGGCTCTCAATGAGATCGAGAACCTGTGTGCGCCATAACAAATAATTCACATGAGATAATTTAATTGAAACAAAATTTGCAACATTGAGAGTTGTAGGGTATGCGCACTTTGGTAGCACAATTGAAGAGGATGTAGTAGCCATGATGAGTTGTTGTTAAAAATGAAAACAATAAAAAGAGAAATAACACATATTAACGTGGTTCAACTGCTAAACCTATATGCACAGTTGAAACACTCATTGGCTTACTTCATTCACCAAGGCTGCCTTGTATATATATACAATTTGTTTTCTTAGTAGTTGATATGCTACATGATTCTTTCCTATTAATATTTGCATTTTCTCTCTCACACAAATTTCTTCTTTTATAAGATTTTTTCTCTCATAACTTTTCGCTTTTATCGGATAGGATTTAGCAATAGAGGAAGTTACCGGACGCATTAGATGATTCTCATAATCTTTCTTTATTGTGAATTTGTTCTTTCCTTTGTTATCTTTAGAAAGCTTCACACCATTATGGTTGGAAAGCTCTGCCTTAATAAAACTTGGGAGATTTTGAATTTTTTTCATAAATCTTGTATTTTTTTTGGCAAAATCTAGGCAATAAAATATATATATATATAATTTTTATAAAAAAATATAAATAAAACACATTTAAAAATAAAAATCTCACGATAAATATATGCTAAAACCATAAATATCACGATATTTGTTACCGTTTGAAAAACTCGCAAGAAATTGCAATTTTAAATTTTCAGGAAATTTCTCACGATATTATTGCTAGATTTTTATAAATCTCATGATATTTGTTAATGAGGACCCATCTAAGTAGGGAACATCCTTTTTGACAGCTTTTGGGTATCGTTCAACTTCATGATGGACAGCATCCAAGGGACCTGTCCAAATCCATTGGACCTGATCCGCTCTCATTTTAAATTGAGCAGGATGCATACTAGACTCACGCGGGACAACACCTGCATGGGGGGACAGTAGCAATGATGTTAAAGTTGGTTCACTAGGTGAATCAGTTTCTTAAAAATAAAATCGAATCGAATCTTATGACATGCATAATTAAAAAATATAAAATGTAAAAAAAAGAACTCTTAAAAAATATTAAAAAGAAGAACTAAATCGACCTTGAATCGGGCCCTTTTAAATCATCTTTGGGCCGATTCATACCGATTTTGACAACATTGGTCCGTGGTTTTCCCATGGGAGATTTTCCCGTGAATCAAACGCCTCCTAAAGGACATTAGAAAATTAATAGACGAAAAGCTAAGGCCGTTGATATCTAGGATCAAACATTGCAATATTTTATAAATTTCTTATTACTATTGTTCTCACTTTATAGTGAACAATAATTTGACACCTCAATGCGATACTTAGATTCTTCATCAGCCACAATTTTTTTTTTGTTGGCGAGCGTGGAAATTTTCCCAATGAGACGTCACATTCGTACAGTTTGAATATGGATTCCAACTCCACATGACTTACCTAAACCCAAAAAAATATCATAAGGTTGGAATGTCATTATCATGATCTTCATACTGTCGTTCAACCTTACTAAATCTAGGGGTGGCAAAACCTGACATGACCCGCCAACCCGCCTCTTAGGCGGGTTCGGGTTTGGCTTAAACTAACTTGTTTAATAAACGGGCCGACCCGCCTAACCCGTTTATTAAACGGGTCGGGTTCGTGTTAGGGGTATGCCAACCCGCCAACCCGGTTGACACATCTATGCCGTTGAAATTTCAAAAAAAAAATATAAGAAATCCACTAGCATGTTTCATTTAGCATGATGCCCATTTTGTAGGTTTCTATTATATATATAAAGGAAAAGTGCTTGTTGCCTGCTACCAATGTATTGCAAGCTAACGATGTTATTTGGTTGTTATTCTCAATATATATATATATATATATGAATTTTTAAGGCTTGAATATTTATGAAAATATTAGACCATTGATTTTTAAACCTTATAAAAATTTACATGTATTGGAATCAAACAATCCAAGAGTCAATCCTTGTAAGATCAAGCATGTATAACACATCTGGATAGTTAGATCAAGCATGAATTCTACATAGTTAGAAGAGTGGTAGTGAACCACCTAATATATATATATATATATATATATATATGAATTTTTAAGGCTTGAATATTTATGAAAATATTAGACCATTGATTTTTAAACCTTATAAAAATTTACATGTATTGGAATCAAACAATCCAAGAGTCAATCCTTGTAAGATCAAGCATGTATAACACATCTGGATAGTTAGATCAAGCATGAATTCTACATAGTTAGAAGAGTGGTAGTGAACCACCTAATATATATATTCCATTTATTTGCAACAAACATTACTGTGCATTTGTGTCCATCCTGGTTTACATTCCTAGCTCTGTCCCTGGTAACAGGGTATGATTTTCAACTTTAAAAAAAAATAAAGATGCATACAAAAAGCTTGTTATGCCAGTTCAAATAATTGAATGGTAACCATAAATGAAAGTCTCTGTTTTTAGTTTTAGTCAAAACAATGTGCACCACCCTTTTCAAAAGTGAATCCTTATCCATCCTGCTGTCACAGTTGCTTTCCTGTTTTAGTAATTATCTTTTCAAAAAGTGAAAATCTTTCTTTTTTTCTTTTGGTAGAGCAGTTCAACAACTTTTTCCTTTTCTTCCTCTTTCCTTCCTTGTAGAATTCATATGGTTTTCAGACCATGGTTTTTATATGTTACCAAAAGCAACCAGATGATTGCACAACAAAACAAAAACTACTTGATTGATTGCCTGCCCTAAACCAAATGAGAAACCATCCAAGAGAGCAACTGACAGTACTTATAGGATTTTTTTTTTTTTTTAAAGGCAAGCTGGGGTTAGGCAGACCCCTACCCGTTATTATTCAGCGGAGTTTGAACCTGCAACGTCCCACCACAAGGAGAAGTGCACTAACAGCTCCTACCAACCACGCTCGTTGGTACTTATAAGAGTTTTATTTGAGCGCAGATCACATTGCATACCAAAAGTGTGCTTCACCTGACTACCCTTCATCTCTGGGTATAGCCTGTCAGCTGTGGAGCCAAACAGTGAGATGGAGGGCTATCAGGTGCAGCCACTCATTTTTTTTGTGCAATGTGATTGCACGTGATCCCCATTCATGTCTCTTTTTGGGATCAGAGATGTCACGTTGACTGTGAACCTGAGTTGAGTCTGTGTCCTCCACCATATAAAACGCCCAAGGATCAGGTGCAATCGCATTGCACACAAAATGTGTGCTGCTGTACCAGGCCACCCTCCATCTGTTAGACTGTGTCCCAAAGATAAGGGTGGCCAAGTGCAGCCGCACATGTTTATTGTGCAATTTAATTGCACCTGATCCACCCTCACGAGACATCCCAACCATAGCAGTGGTTTCACCATGCTAAATCATAAAAAAAAAAACTATCTATCCGAAAGCACAAAATATTCACGTTGCCTTTTTTATTATGAAGGTTAATAAAGAGAGAATACCTAAGGACTATTGATATCTAGCTCCTAGAATTCCTAACACTATGTAATGAACTGATGGTGCTGCAATTACTGTTTAGAAACTGTTAAATGTAATATATATATATATATATATATATATATATATATAGAGAGAGAGAGAGAGAGAGAGAGAGAGCTTAACATATTAGGTTTCATTTTTCATTTTGCCTCGTAAGTTTTATGTGTTTTATGATAGATCTGAACCGTTAGATGTGTTTAGCATACTCAATTTAGTAGGAATTGACTCTTGGATCACATTTTTTTGATGAAAAACATATTTTTATGAGCCAAGAAAAACGGGTACCTTCATAGCCATTGATTTTGGATCACCGAAAAAACCTGTATACAGGTCAGGTTCTAACGATCCAAAAGCTGGTTCCCACCATCTATTGTGTTAGAAGTGAAAAAAAAAAAACTCAAAGCTGTGATTTTTGAAGTGAAAAAAACTGAAAACTATGCTTTTTGAAGCAACCTAACAAGACCTAACGAAAAAGGGGCTTAAGGAATGCATTGCTCACACATATATATAAAATTAGTTGTACCTTATGAAAAGGACTAGAACACTCTTAAAATAATGGTATTTTTTAAAATGCAGGGTTACTTTTATAAGTATCATAGAAAAGAAACACATTTTTTCAAAAAAGTAACTTTACCAAGCTATCAAAGTAACTTTATGAACTATATATATGTGGTTAATCTAATTTTAAACTAATTGTGTTTACCATTAGAAGGATTAAAAAAATGTGACTTTTATAGCTTCATAAAGTTACTTTTTTGAAAAATGTGTTTCTTTTAAATTTTCAAGTTGAAAAGACCTATGATACTTATAAAAGTAACCCTGTATCTTAAAAAATACCATTATTAGTTTTATTGTGAACTTTATTGTGAACAAATAAACTAAATGGCATATCAAAATACATTAGAGTGATATTCTTTTCATGAAGCAGCTTTGATTAGATCATATCCAAAACCAACAAGTGATTAGACCCTATTTATCTTGGGGCAGGAATCAAGGATGCACAACGAGCTGAGCTAGCTCAGGCTTGGCTCGAACTCATTTGGGTAGATAAAAACATGCCAAGCCAGACAATCAAGCTCGGTTTGAGCACAACTAGCCCAATTAAGCAGTTTGTGTAATTAGATAATGCACCAAATATAATGTATGTATAATTTATGTTTGAAAATTTAATGCATCAAATGATTATGCTCGGACGGGTAAGGTGTTACCCTTTTACTGAAGAGGTGGGTAGTTTGAAACCCACTGTTTTCATTTTTAATTTTTTTAAATAAAAATGCCCGGCTCAAGCTGAGAAACTCGAGTTTGACTCGAGCCGAGTTTGGACAAAAGCTGTTCAAGCTCGCCAAGCTTGAACAGCTATTTGTTTTATAGGAATCGAACCGAACCGAACCGAAGCAGCATAAGCTCAGCTAGTGTGCATGCCTAGCAGGAAGCGTGGTCTTTACCCACTCAAACCTAGACTACATCTTGGTTATTTACAAAATGGGCCTGACTTGATTTTGGTAGAACAAGGGCACGCCTATTTAAAGATGTGAATTTTTCTCTCTCAAATGGTGTTATTTTTTCTTCTTTTTTTTTTTTTTTTTTGAGGATGAAAGAAAACTCTCGCAATGAATCAAGTGCCTTAATGAGCCCGCCTCCTTGGGAGATAAAACTTGGGGTTGAGGAAACAACCACCCAACGAGGTAAATCATTATTCATTTGTTTCTTTTTTAAAAGCAAGCTGGGTTAGGCAGACCCCCACTAGTTACACAACATACCATTGGGTTTTGAACTTGCAAAGTCCCAACACATGGTGACGTGCACTAATAGCTCCTACCAAACAAGCATATCCCCGTTGGTGTAAATCATTATTTATGTGCTAGTGCACTTAGGGGTGTTTGCATATCACGGAATGGGGTGCCACAATTCCCTGGATTCATCTGCCCTGAAAATGGAATCGGACCGTTTTTGCGAAAAAATCACGTTCAGTGTGTAAAATGGCACGCCCGTAAAGGGGTTTTTCGCAGAAATGGCACTTTTCACCGTTTGTTTTGTCACTGTGGAACCCATGAAAAATGCACGCCCATCGATGTGTTTCCAAGGAAATGGCTCACTTTCTGTGACATGCAAACGCCCCCTTAGAGAAAACCACCTTATTCACTAGGTGACGTTCCACTAGCTGTACCTACCAGATAAACGGAGCCCACCCATTAAACAAAGTATTCACATTATATGCAGTATCCGAATGGGCATGCAGCATCCGAATGGGCATGCAACCCATCTTGGCACTTCTCGCGGAGTGCATCTCGAGAATGTTGAGATGGATGGTCATCACCAGTGGAGCTGCATGCTTACGCTGCATAAAAGATTACCTCTACTACACTAATTAAGTGTACGTGGGGAAAGCAGGGGATTTGCAATTCAAAACCTAATAAATAAATCACTTGGCTGCATGTTATATACAGGGACGGATCCAGAAACTTTTAGGGGGGTCCAAAGATAAACCAAATTTTTTTTCTTAGGGGCGCCATAAAAATTCTTTTTTTGAAGCCGGGGCGGGGGCAGAAAATTTTGTTTGCCTATATTGGGAGCAGCCAGATAAAGGCTCCAATATAAGTCCCCCTAAGTCCTAATGTAGGTCCATCTCTGGTTATACTTTATTATTATATCTACAAATTGAGTTGTCCCTCCTTTTCCATGCTTTATATATATATATATATATATATATATATGAAAATATTAGCTACTAATGAAGGTACAGAACTAATGAGCTAGAAATCATAGGTGAAGTTGCATCGACTCAATCTAAGCACATAGATATTCAATATGGTTTGTTTGTTAATGATCAAGTCTTGGATCATGCTTTTTTGATGCAAAAATGTGATCTTTTGAGTTATAAAATTTTGTCACATTGTGAACCATTGACTTTTAGATCCCTTTAAAAACCTAAATTCCTTGTAATAATCACATGATTCAAAACAAGTTTCTTACTAAACAAACCATGTAGATCACTAACATTTGCTCTAAAAAAACTGAAAATTTTGAACAAAAAAGTGATTTATACTCATTAGTTTCTTACCTTCATTAGTAGCCAATATATATATATATATATATATATGATAAGAAATTCCTCATGCTTTCCTCAAACAACAGATACTAACGCAAGAGATCAGTGCTTCTCCATTAAACTAAAGGTATGTACGATCCATGCCTCAAACGACAATTTATATCTTCATAGTGCCCTAACGACTACCTTACCTAACCATCCAACCATGGTGTAACCCTTTAAAGCAATGTTGTCAGTATCGGCTTGCCGATTCAGCTGTATCGGCCAATACCAATACTCAGCTAAATCGTTATGTATCTGGCTCAAAAATAATAATAAATTATTAAGTGTCAATCACATGTTAAAGCTATTAAAATAATTTTAAAAAATATTTAAAAAATGTTTTTTGGTATTTCTTTACATTTACTAAAAATTAGCAGAATTGGCCCTGCAGCGAAATTCTGCATGTGTATCGGCGGATACAGGTCGATATGCACCGATACTGATAACATTGCTTTAAAGGGTTTAGAGAGAGAGAGAGAGTACAACAAACTCAGCCACAGCCACATATCATGCCATAGTATTATCAGCATCAAGAACTGACACATCATTATCATTTAACAGAAAGAGAAAGATCTCGACTTAAAGGATTTTTAGAGAGAGAGAGAGAACACAACAAACTCATCCACATATCGCACCATTATCATTTCAATGCTTCTTTGTAGCAGGAGAAAGATCTCGACTTTTGAGTGGTATCTGTTTGTTTTCTTTTTTTCCTTGAGAATTCTAAACTTTAAGTGGTATCACTTGGGGACCTACTTTGTGCAAACAAGTCCACATCCCAATATTCGATTCCTTTCAACACGTCAACCATTCTCAAACAAACTTCCCATAACCTACATAATAAATGAAAATGAGAAGAAAAACATAAAAAGAAACGTTAACAAAACTAAACGAAACCAGTATGTGGACAAGAAGAAATGAATGACTAGAATTTGAAATATGATGCAAGGCACAAAAACATGCACACTTGTCACATCCAAAATAGACATAAGAAAACGATGACAGAGAGAAGCCTTTAGGATCGGGAAGAGTACTTCAGCAGAAGCAGTGGATGGCAGTTGATTGATTTGAAAGAGCCGGTCGATATTGTTCTATTGCTGTCAAATTCATCAGCAAAGGAGATGCTTTCTACAGTTCTTTAAATTTCCTAAACTAAAACAATAATGCATCTTAATCAGCATGATGCACAAGACCATAGAGTAAACCAAGCAAACTTCTTCCAAACAAAGGGGGGGAAGAGAGAGAGAGAGAGAAGGGATCTGCAAGACTACAACCCAACAAAGACTGCGGAAGGCAAAATTTGATATTATTTCTAAGTTACATTGAAGATTATAAGTGTGATAACTTGGTATATGTGTTTTGGGTGGAAGGGGATTAATGAAGTCCATCCCTTTCCACACTGACTAGCAAATGAATCAAGTCCATTACTTTCAACAGTGATACTAAAGGCTCACATTGTCCAGGAAGATAGTCTAAAGCTGATCAAGCCAGATGCTTTCGTAGGTATGTTTGAGACCCCATGTCCCAGTGCACTCAACTCCACAGTCAATTCAAGCATTCACTAAAATATATTTACCAAGGAATCAACCGAAGTCACAAAAACAAAGGATTCATCATGCAAGAACAAACTACGAAGCAAACCCAAAACTGGAAACAGCTTACTAGATTATGAAAATTTTCAGTTTTTTTATTTATTTAGTAAACGGAGAAACCTCCCCCGGACAAAATAGCAGTATCTATTGAGATTACAACTATTTTCTTCGTTTACCGGGAAAAATAGCCAATGTTCCCAACTTCTCCGGTGCCATGCACCTCATAATCCCAAGCACTTTTTCGCAAAATCGCTTTCACTCATCCTCATGTCATCCCTATCTTTAGACCCCTCGGGATTTCATTAATGCAAGTTGTTTTCATCAAATGGGAGTCTATAGATGTGATCTACATCATTCATTTAGTAAAGGATCGACTTTTAAATCACTAAAATCCGACTTGTATGCAAGATTTCTTGCCGTTTCAAAAAAACAGTAGACAAAATACATAATTTTGTGATTTAAAAAATCATATTTTTTCATTGAAAAAAAAAATGATTCAAAGGTCAATTCTTATTAAATCGACCATGCTGAATCCATCTATAAGGTCAGATTTGATCAAAACAACCTGCATCTTAAGATGGGGATGAAGATGGAGGATGACATAAGGGATGAGTTGAGCCGAACTCCTTTTGCCCAGCCAAACCCTTGAGCATTTAAAAAAAAAGAGCAGATCCAGTGCTCTGGGCCAAGTACTTGGGGGCCAGAACAGTGGTTAGCTGACCGCTATCTTGGGAAAGCTGGGCCACAGATTTAAGTGACCCACTTCTTGGCGAAGATTCCTCATCATAAAAAATAATAATAATAACAATAACAATAGCAATAATAAAGCAGATTTTTTGAAAAAATTTGTAGGTTTCGGAAATATCTAAAAGTAAATTATGAATAGTAACTTCCTCTTAAAGATAAGGTCACGTCAAGTTCAACACAGATCCAGGCATTATCTAATCTGCTTTTCCTCTTTAGTCATGGAATCAATATCGAACAAAAAAAACTGCAAGTCACACCAATAGAAAAATTCACTAATGCAAAACCGAGTTTTCATCCAACAGAACTTAGCTCATTAAATTATTTATTTATAAGTTATAATCCAAATAACTTTTCACTTTCCTGATCATGAAGGTAAATCTACTGGAACAATAAACTCTGACACGTGAAACCCCGCAAAAGGGAAAAGAAAAAAAATATGACTATTAGAATGGTGATCATCAGTAAGAGCTTACATGATCGATTCTTTGGATAATAGAAATGCAGACAAATGGAATTTGGTTCAAAAACGAGTTTTCCTTTTGCGCCCAGTTTATTTTGTGTCAGGAGGCACAGTGTGTCCCTTTCTTCTCATTTGCTCTTTCTTTCTCAACAGCCACTCACGTCCTTTTCCCTTCTTTGTTATTTTCTGCTTCCATGGCCTGTGCTTATCTGCAACACATACCTGTAACAAAAAAATATTCCCTTAGGCTGAGTTTGACTCACTGGACAAATGCCACCTGGACACACTCAGGTGGCTCCAGGTGGCGATGGTGTGACTCGCCCTCCCTTAATTATCAAGCAGTGGGAACCAACCGGTTCCCGCCTAACCAGTTGGTTCCCTGCATATCAAACGCAGGACTGCACCCAGGCAGGGACTGGTCAGTCTCTGCTTGGGTGCGTCCCACTATTCAAACGCCCTTAATGAACAATATAGGAGGCATATTATCAAAAGACAAAGAACAAATGATCAATGGATTAACTTCAAAGCCACAGACATCCATGCAGACCAACAATACCAAACCTTATCACAAATTACTAGTCCCGTTGCTAGAATAGCCAAACTGACACAGCAGATTTTCTCACAATACCGTGTGAAATTTGCAACACGTAACTCATAAGGGTAGGAGTAGCATTTAAATCAAAGAACAAATACAACAAAATCAAGCATGAAGATATTGCAGTGCATGAAAATATCATTGATCACAATATTGCAATATTACCAGGATTTTTCTTCCAAAGTAGCAAAATCTTTCAAAATACCTGATACTTGAACTCTGATACAAGTGAACTATTTAAAACAATCAAACACAAGTGTGCATGTTAACTGGACCTACATAAACGGCCATAATTAAAGTAATAAGTTGCTGCAGTTATATAAATAACATGAACATCTATCTTTCATGCATATAATTGTTGTTATCTAGGGATACTTAGCAAAACAATTTACTGAGAACATTGCTAACAGTCACCGAACTTTGCCACTGAAATGTCCAGCATTTCTGGGTGAAAGTGCGTAAATCCTTGTTCATGAACAAAGAGGCTACAGTATGCACAAAAAGTAGGTTCCAACAATTACAGTTCCCTCATCTTCGTCGCTGTTATCCTCTTCATTGCAACTCTCTCCATCTTCACCTTTAGCCTTTGGAAGACTTGTGTCTATAGATGGTGGAATACAAATGAGGCAAAGAAAGTACTTTTTTGCACGACCACTGCATGAAACAACAATGTTCACGTAAACAGCTGCTGATACTTTACTGGACCAAAATTATGATACGAGCAAATTGCAAGTGCCATAAGATGCAAATGAATGTCGCTAGGGGCGCCATTTCGACCAAGGATATAAACAATCTTATGACAAGGACCACAAGCCAGTGTAGTAAATAATTAGGATCAAAGAATCTATTTAAATGAACTCATGTACAGTAAAGGTGGACAAATAAGTGTTGTTCATCCGTGGGCATTTATGCACAGATAGTGTACACAAGAATCACTAGAACACCATTACAGGACACAATTCACTGAAACAGTAGATCACAAAAAGGCATGCTCCTGAGTTACAGATAGCAGCCACAGAAAACCTAGACATCACTAGATTCCTACCTCCAACTCTATCATTATAGTTCACCTCATTAGTTGCATTTCAAGGATCAGAGTTTGAAAAAAAAATGAAATTTATGACCCCCTCATGTCCTTAGTTGCAAGTTTTCTTCTTTGACACAGTTTTCGAAAATCTTATGACATCTAATGGCACAAGTTCCACAAGATTTGTGTTTACAGGCACAACCCCATAGTTTTTATTAGCACAGAAACAGCATCCTAAGAAAGATCTAACCAAATAAACATAGTGCACAATGATGTCAGCCACAAATAGTATGCCATAAGAAAAAGCTACATAACAAAGTGCACTTGCCGCTACATGAATATGAACTTTAATTATGTTGCCACACCATGAAAGAACAAACATAGAATCAAGGAAAATCCTTACTTGTCAAAGCGCACAGTAAAAGGATGATGAAATAATGGTTTAATCATGGTTGTCAGTCGAGGAAGCAGGCGGGAAGCGATACGGGAAGCATGGGACGACTTAGAAGCGACTCACGAACCATCTCGGAAGCGACCTAGGAAGCAAACCGGAAGCAACCTAGGAAGTGAGGGGAAAGCGAAAAAAGAAGAAAAATAATAATAAATAAATAAATAATGAAAAAAATGAAAAAAAAAGAGAGAAGCGAGGGGGAAGCACGCTTCCCATAAATGGGGAGCACGTTTCCCAAAAAAGGGAAGTGTGATTCCCCGCGCATTTCGAATGCGCGACGTTTCGCACTTCCGAAACACGTATCGGGGAAGAGCGCTTCCCCTATGGTATAGGCGCTTCAGGTAACTCTGGGTTTAATAAGATAAAAGCACAATTTACATTGAACCAGCAAGTAAAATGTCTAAATGTCAATTACTATGATTCATCAAGAAGACCTATGCATATGATGTGTAGAAACCAGCTGACCCCCATACACAAGCATATACCTATGTGGATAAACAACAACAAGGCCACCTCCAAAACCTGCACGCATTGCCGCGTCAGTGATCATCTCAAGTTGAGCCTGGTTTTCAGGATAAAGTTGTAATAGTGCTCTTGCTCCACGTGCCAGGCATCTATACAGTGAACTAAAAAATGCCCTACAGAAACCCAAGCCACAGTCAGCACACATGATTATTACCATCAATCAAAAAGGAAATTATGAATGCAATAAACAAGCCATCATCATGGAGATGCACTTCAATCTCACCCTTGGTTCATTTGCAGTTTTGTCAGCATTACATAACCACTGTTCAGATCACAACAACATAGGCACAACTTAGATGGCTGACATATTTGGTATATGAAAAACCAAAAACTGCAAAATTCAGGACATAGAAGGAACAAGACATAATAGGCATTCCTTTATCGGGACATTAATACCATCAGAAGTTGCATTGACATCATGATAAGAATGGCATGGTCACTAAAACAAAAAATCCAGGAGCTCTAAATGAAGCCATCGGAAAAATAGCTAAGTGATAGAGATTAGTAAGACGCACACAAACAAGTATACCCAAGCAACCATGTGACTACTGTTAGTTTACATATCGATAAGCTAAACCACTAAGACAGCATAGATGCAGCTCTGATGTCAAGCAAACAGAAGTTGATTGAGACATAAAACCTGTAGAACCCATATAAGAATTCAATGAAGGCACAAGATGATTGTGAATTAAACTACACACAAACAAGTTCCTTGCAGTAATGACATAGACTGGTCAAATAGTATGGAGGTAATGTTTTTCAGTAGCTTAAAGCCTAAATCTCAACAATTTGAACCTAACTAAACAACAAAAATGGATCCTGATTTGTGTCCTGAACTATGTCACATGAACACTTCACTCAGCATGTGTATCATGTGTCAGACACGACACTTCATGAACATAGTCAAACTTGTTTCACACAGTCAACATTGTGTCATTAACTTTATCTATTTTCTTTTATAATCTTATTTACTTATTTAGTAATCACTTGAGTTCTTTTTTTTATTTGTCATCAATTACATTACATTTCAATTCCAATTTAGTTTCATTATTTAATCTTCCTAATTACAATGATTTAGAATTGTTATTTTATACACATACACATATATGTGTACCGCTGTATCCCTATGTCCTAATTTTTAAAAAATTATCATATCATACCAAAGTGTATCTGCGTCGTGTCCCGCTCCTGCATCCGTATCCATGAGACATAGGTCCTGAATTACTGAGTTTCGAACCACCACTAAATCATAGGAATAGGTGAAAAAGAATAAAGTGAAGGTACACGCAGGGTTCCTTTTCTGTCTTTCAAAACAGCATGATAAAACTAGCTCACAAATGTCTGTCACCAAATATCCATGAAGGAACTAAAATATGTCTTTGAAAAGTAACGGCAGAATAGCTGCTACATCAGCCTGGAAGCTGTGATGTGATGAGGATAAACAAACCCCATAAGAGATAGCAAGTAAAAAACCTGACAATCATGTCATCTAGCTACTACGTGTGAGTGAGAATATGTCCTTCAAGATGAAAATTGCAGGATTTTAGTATGTCGTATATACAAGCTGCTGTGAAATCGAATGTCCTAATAATGGTAAAATTTTCCCAAACTTCCAAAGAAGCAGCAATTGCCTTTATTACCAAAGGTAGGGACTTAGATGTGTCCTGTCCTCTTAGGATATCCTTGGAGAGTAATCTGATTATTTGGCACCATCATTATTAATAACCAATATGTGAAGGGAGGCCCTTCTTATTAAATTTAAAGAAAGAACTTCAGCAAAAGAACAGAAGAGTACAAGAAGAAGTGCATGCTGCGAACAATTCTTGCCTACACCAAAACAAACAGTTTATGCTAGTTTATCAATGGGCCAAACACTCACAGCACAAAAGCTTGTATATAGAGGTAAAAACTACATTCATTCAGTTGAGGTAAATCTGATCATCAAATGATACATCCAATGTTGTGAAAAGAGTTGAAGCGTAGCAAGGCGCTCCACCAAAAACCAAAGCAAGGCCTACACATAGAACTTTTTTTAAAAAACACTTAAAAATTATCTAAAAATACAAATAAATAAAAAAAATGCTTTATTGTTGAAGCAACAACCAATAAAAAATAGAAAATCTCAAATAAATATTGAAAAGTACGAGAATAAAATGTAAGAGTAATCTTAACGCAACAACTTGATCTATGTAAGTATCTAAAATGTAAAATATGAGCATTCAATGAAAATTTACCAAAATCACTAACAATCAAATTCCTCAACATCATCATATAATGCACACAAATTCATCTAAAGTTCTAAACAGACATTAAGCTAATTTTTCATGCATGCTTGTTTGAAAAATTAGCTCTATCAAACTACTAAAATCACACATAATAATCCATATCTAATCTTAGTCTCACAAACGAAAAAAACAAACATTTTCATTTAACAAATTTTTTAATTTCCATGATCTAAGAGTCAATTACATGTACATACACAGTCACATGCATATTTGCAAATAATTATACAAACTGAAAGAAACAATCACATGTATGGTTTTTATATAAGCAAACTAACAAAATTTGCATATATAATTTTTATACAGTCAATTAATTGCAAAAAACATCCAGTCATTTTGAAGAAGAAAAAGAATAAGGGACAGAAGAAAATAAAGAGGGAAGAAAAAAATGATGGAAGAAGAAGAACGAAAGAAGCGGAAAAGAAGAACGGAAGAAACAAAAGAAGGAGACGGAGACAGAGACGGAGACGGAGAAGGAGAATGGAAGAAGAACTGAAGAAGAAAAGGGAGGAGGGAAGGAGGGAACACGAAAAAGAAGAGTGGAAGAAGAAGCAGATGAACGGAAGAAGAATGGAAGAAGAAATAAAGAAAAACGAAAGAAGGAGAAGAAGAGAGGAGAAAGAGAGGAGAGCGGGGTTTACATACCTCCTCTTCTTCTTCTTTTAGCGAGAGAGAGAGAGAGGGGAGTGCCCTAACCATCAGGCATCCCCTTTTATTTTTTTTATAAGTTGGATTTGGGTCAAACGGGGGCTTTGACCCAATGAATTTGAGGCATGCACCTCAGCCTGAGGGACACCATTTGCCTTTTGCGCTGCACATGTGCAGCCTGGAGGCACAAAGGGCCTCGCCTCAAGGCAAGGCTCTCTTTTTGCGCCTTGAGACGTGTTTTTAACAACATTTGATATATCTAACACTATTCAACATAATCAATTACTATCTTAACAGGAATCATCAAAGGCAATGTTCAAATTGCAGTAGTAGAACCCTACCAACAGAATAACTTCCACTGATCTGCTTGGTTCAACCTCACAGTAGCTAAAGGGCTGACAGATCATTTCAACACCTTTTGAAAACCAGAAACGGTGAGCACTGGTGGTGTGTAGAACCCTACTTGTGAGCCTTGTGGCGTCTATGTGCATTGTCTTCTCTTTACTTTTCACAATTCATTGCAAGAATCATGACACCAGCTCATTGAACATAGTGAGCTCCAGGTACTTCGGCTGGGTCAAGCAGGTAATACCATCACAGGTTCAAAATTTTAACCTGAGCCCAACCAACCCATGGATTGACCTATTTGACATAAGTAACCGAGCTGGGCATGGGAGAATGTGCAGACCATTTTTGCCGTTTTTAGTAGTGCCATGCCTATTAATGATGCTTCCCCTTGATCAGAATTTTGTCTAGAGTTGGGGTACCCAGTCCAAGGTTGACTCTAGCTTGGACCATCTCAACCCCATTTAGCACCCCATTCTTAACTATTTCTTTAGTGCCAACAGTTCGGATCAGTCTCACTGATATCGTCAATATTTTGAAAATATCGTGATAATATCAACAAAATCAAGTAAGCCAATGACATAAAAACATATCATGATATTTTCAAAATATCACCATATATAAAAATATTGTGATTTTATAACAATATTTACGCTATATTTTTTGAAAAAAAATCCTTATTATTATTATTATATATATTTTAAGCCAATTTTTGTAGTTTTTTGTTTCTTTTGTATGTTAAATACTTTCTAAACTTATTTCCTTACATTTTTGCAAAAAAAATATTGACACAAAACCTATTATTTTCTTATCTTTTTTAATTATTTTTATATTTTATTTTTTTTTGAACTCACAAGATTTTATCAAGAAAACCCATTTTTTGATAATCTCTCCAAGAAAAACCCTTGGTAGGGCGGAACACAGGCCAGGTTCAAGTCAAGCTTGGGCTGGCTGGGCTTGGCTCATTAAGAAAAAATGGCTGTTCAAGCTCAGCCGAGCTTGCACGACCTTTGTCCATGATCGGCTTGAGTCGACCTTGAGCTGAACACCTTTAGTTTAAAGTTTTTGAAATCCGCATAAAAAGCCCTTATACTTCATAATCAATAGAAGAATGGTGCTATTCGAACCAACACCACTTCCAAAAGTGACCAATGTCTTACCCATCAAGGTAAGACTTCTTTATGTGTTTGCAAATGGACAAAATATATACATACATGAAATATAATATCTTTATGTGACCATGTGAGCGAGCTTAATTGGGCTTATTGTTCTTATCCTTCTTATCCAAGCCCGATTAACTGTTCAAGCTCAGCTCATTTATGTGGACTAAGCCTGAGCCCTTGTTCAAACTCAACTCATTTATTTTTTCGAACGAGTTCGAGCCAACCCAAGATAGCTCGACTCATTGTGCAGCCCTCACCCTCGCCACCAAAAAATTACCTTGAACAATATAGGTGACTATGGTCCAAATCAAGGTGGACTCTTAATTCGACTTGGCCAACATCCTCTCAATGTTTACTTAGTTTTAGATCCTAGTTGAGTCATCGTCACTTCACTCAAATCTGAAACCAAGTAATATGGTAAATATGATGGTGTCTCATCCAATTAGAGCCATAATCACATAATGGCCTATGAAACCATACAATAAAATTGTATCAGGTGAGAAAGAACCGAACCTAATCCAACCATTGACTCCGCTGTATAATAAAATTGTATCAGGTAGATTTCTCTAGGAGCATGCCTTACTTCTCACAGCCTCTGACTCTGCTTTTGGGGGATACGACTTAGTAGCTACTCAAAATAATTAAAATACATCGCATAACAAACATTTGGGCAGTCTAGTATGTTTCGTGTTGGTCTCATGCATACCTGATGGGCATTGATAATCAAGTAAAACATAAAATACTTGCTCACTTTACTTTACTACACTTTTATTTATGATCATTGATTATACATATTATTGGATGTTTTGATTTTATTTAGAATGCAGTTATGAATGCTTGATATTGTTAAGTCATACTTGGGTATATTTCTCTTGAATCATGAATGCATGAATTTCTTGTAATATCGATTAGATGTGAAATGCAGTATTTTAGCTACATGAATTTTACTGAAACTTTTCAAAGTCTAATGCTTTTAAAATAAAATATTTTTTAGGAAATAAGTGATTTATGGAGCGAGTGCAGGATGCTGGAAGGAGCTGTGAGGGCTGATGTTTTCGAGATCCCAAGGACTACTTATTTCTTTTATGATCTGATAATCATTGACTATTTATGAAAATCTCACAATAATATCACGAGATTTATGAAAATCTCGCGATAATATCGAGAGAAATTGCGCGAAAGTTTTAAACCATAATTTCTCCCAAGATTTTCAAAATATTGCGAGATTTGTGAAAAACATAAATTGTGTGAAAGAACCCAACCTAATCCAACCATTGACTCACTTGAGTCAGAGGCATGCTCCGAGAGAAGTAAGGCATGCTATGTTCATGGTTTTCTATTAGGCGGACTTTGACTATAGAGATATTAATGCACTAAGAGAACGAGAAACCAAAAGAAAAGAAAATGATCAAACAAACCCAAAATAATAAATTATTCATCTCATGATTGTACATGCACAGATATGAAAGCTTTTCTGACATTGGTCAATTGAGCACTAGTAATAATTTCTTGCGGGTGCGCTTATAAACAAGATATTACCTAGTTTAAAATATTCGTCTTAATATCCACAAAACAACAAATGAAAAACACAATAAAAGATCATTAGAATGTGGTCACTCAAGTCTCAAACCATAAAGCACAGAAATAAAACCTGAATTGCTGAGATGCTAATTGCACCATCAATCACCCCCGGTCGAAAGCCCAAGCCCTGTAGACATCGAATAGCAGACCAAAAAAAATATAAGTATGGATGCATTATGACCAGATTTATAATATGTCAAAAGCATTATATTCTGAAACCTACAAATTGCAAATAAACCTCACACACAAAAGACCAATGTAAAAATCAAAATGATACTATGATCAATACAAAATTACTCTGAAAGAGTCAATAGTACAGAACAGCAATGGTATGGTCATAGAGGATACTCATTTTTTCAAGTTCGTAGCATCGGGTCTAGTACTTCTTTCTTGAAAAAAACAGTGTATGCTTCTGCCCACTTGGAATGCCAACATAAAGCATAATGTCTGGAAAATGTGGGATGGACTATAATAGAAGCAGAAAAATCCCGGCCAGAGCCATGTCAGGTTTGATTAAGCAAAAAGAAAAAAAAATGCTGAACAGCAGCTAAGTGATTCCATGTCCAGTTGGACCATCCCATCACTGATCACTGCTTACGGGAAGAATGACCTTCAAGACTGACCTGGATCTTACTCAGCTCAAGCTAGGCCCTGATCTTATCTCAAGGCCAGGACCAAAAATACAGATTGATGTTTTGGGGTTGTCACAACAAAGAGAAAATTCATGATGAACTGAAAATCTTTGATTTATAAGAATATCAGAAGAACTTGGGCATGTCTAAAATTTAAAACTAATAATTAAACAATAATACAGAAATTGTAAATAAAACAAACTTCTATAAATGTGCTACAATTACAGCAAACTAGGAAATATTTAAGACTTGTCACAGGTTTATACATATTGAGTAATTCCAAATATTGCTAATATTTGTGACATGGACCTAGAGAGCTTGTTTACATGCATTCTCCATTTGGCCTCGAGCTGATCAAACCAGGCCATGCAAACAATTTCAGACAAACTTGACCCAGTTTGATTGGTTATCAGTCTGAGTTAGGCAAAGGCATAACCCAACCCTGTTAAAATACTGTGTATATATTCATACCTGATATATATATATATATATATATATATATATATATATATATATAATATACATATATCCGGGGTATTTTGGTCATTTCATTAAATATATTTTAGTACAGTCCATTGGGGACTGAAAAGTCTTTTTTATTTTTTATTTTTTGTTTATTAAATGTGTACAGTCAACATGACTGTTGGAGGACAGTCCAACTAGTCGTTGGACTGCCTCCCTTAGAGCATGTGAGGCTCTATAAATAGAGCATCACCTTCCCTTGTATTCTCATGATTTTCTATAGCATTTGGTGAAGTATTAATACCTAAGTAACAGGGACTCGGCAAAGCAGGTGCCGCACCCGCATCAACACGACACGGGTGTGCGTGCGGCACCGGGTGCCGTCAACACGACCCTGGGTGCGGTCAACGCACCCAAGGTCATTTTCGTCCACATTTCAGACGTTAAAAAAAACCGATGAAAAGGAGTGATTAGGGCAAAAAAAATATTTGCCCAAATCACTCCTCTACTCTACTCTCCCGCGCAGCTCAGCTCGAGCCCTCTCCTTCCGACGCCACCTCCTAAGCTCCTCCTCTCCCTCGTCGTAGGTACGTCCCTCTCGCTCTCTGCTTGTGTCGGCAGGGGAGGGGTCGAGCCCCCCCCCCCCCACGCGCCCTCTCGCTCTAAAGGTGGTTCGGCAGGGGAGGGGCCGAACCCCCCTGCTCCCTCTGATTTCGGCAGGGGAGGTGTCGAGCCCCCCCTGCTCCCTCTGATTTCGGCAGGGGAGGGGCTGAGCCCCCCCTCTCGCTCTCTTGTTGGGTCGGCAGGGGAAGGGCCAAGCACCCCTGCTCCCTATGTTTTTGGCAGGGGAGGGGCCAAGCCCAACCTCTCGCTCTCTTGTTGGGTCGGCAGGGGAGGGGCTGAGCCCCCCCCCCCCCTGCTCCCTCTGTTTTCGGCAAGGAAGGGGCCGAGCCCCCCTCTCGCTCTCTTGTTGGGTCGGCAGGGGAGGGGTCGAGCCTCTCTCATAATATAATTATTTGATTGATATTTAGGTTGATTTATGTAATTGCTTTACTTATTTGATTGATAATTTGATATTTAGGTTAATATACTGCATGCATGATGAATGATATTATGACAATGTTAACTGTTAAAACTTCAAAATTATATATATATATATATATATATGTATTTTTTTTACATTTTTGCCCCTGCCGCAACCCCGCACCCGGGTTTTTGGAAGTGCCGCATCCCCGCACCCGCACCCATGTGACATAGATTAATACAATATATTTTGGTTATGCTCTTTTGAGCTTTGTGCTTTTGTGATATTGTGGATTTCACATTTTTGTGTATCTCTTTTATGAGAATGTTATCGGTACATTGGAGACTATATTATATTTGTGCACTTGTGTAGCTCTTTGTTGGCATTGTATTTGTGCACTCTTGTTTCTTTACATGATATCAGAACTTGGCTCTTGAAGTAGTGAAAGATATCTTGGGATTATCCTTCTTGTGGTGGTGCTCTTCAACCTTCATTATGAGAGAAAGAGATTTTGCCTCTGTCATCTCCTACAAGCTAAATGAAATAATTATTTGACGTGGGCAATCGCTATGGAAAATGATATCAAAGGTAAAAAGCTATGGGGTTTTGTTAGTAGAACCACTAATGAACCACAACTCAAATTGACAAGAGAAGGAAATCAAGTCAAAGCTTTATCCGAATAAGAAAAAGAGAGCTTTGCAAGAATATCAAAACAAGTTGAAGGATTGGGAAGCTAACAATACTCAAATTCTCTTATGGTTCATGAATACCATGTAGTTCAAAATCGCCACCAACATAATCAAATTTAAAAGGGCGTGTGATGCATGGATTTTTCTAAAGAGCACCTTCATCCAAAAAGATATGGATAGGCTATATTATCTTCAAGACAAGGTAAATAATACCAAACAAGGAGATAAAAGTGTAAAAGACTTTTATGGTATTTTATCTCCTATTTAAGGTGAACTAGCCATGTTAGAACCAAAATGGGAATGTTCGGCTATTGAGATGAGAACATCACAAGTAGAAAGAGAAAATCTTTTTTTATGGTCTTCGTCCAAAATTTTAGCAAGTTAGGTGCGCCTTGCTTCATAGGACTTCGACTCCTTCTATAAGTGAGTCCCTTGTTCAAATTTGCCAAGAAGAAACAAGACTTAAAATGCAAAAGTCTAATGATGAGGTTCTTATTGTATCAAGACCCAAAATTTTTGTAAAAGCATATAAACCATCTCACTTTAAAAGAAAATTCAATGGAGAAGGACATAATGGGAGAGAATACAAAGGAGGATACAAAGATAAAATCATTTGTCATTATTGTAAGGAACTGGAGCATATAAGACCGGATTGTCTAAAGTTCAAGAAAGTGGCTGCCATAAGTGAAGAACCTCAAGAATCAAAGAAATGAGGCAACTTCAGTGATTTGACAATTGCCCAAATAGCAGAGATCGTCTCACAAATTCTTAAAGCCACTTCTTCTACATCCGGCGTCGCCATCTCCTCCTCTTCTCCTCCAAGTAAGTCTTCTTAGATTTTAGATTCGGGTGCCTCTTTCACATGACTCATAATGAGTCTCTATTATCTGATTGCACTAATTCATATTTTTCATGTATATCAACCGCCGATGGTACTTCTTTAAAAGTCAAAAGTATAGAAAACATCAACAATATTTCAAAAAACTTATTTATTCCAAATGTTAGGGTTATTCCAAAATTAGACTTAAATCTTTTTTCAGTTTCTCAAATGTGTGATTATGGGCGTAAAGTATTCTTCTCATCTAAGGCTTGTTGGGTGCAGGATCTCCAGTTAAGAAACTTGATTGGGCAAGGTCATAGAAGAGGAGATCTTTACTATATGGATTTCTTATGTTTACCCAAAACTCTTTTTGTAATCATGTCAAAGACATTAATTTAGATTTTTAGCATAAAAGATTAGGACACCCAAGTATATCCAACTTATCTCATTTTTAATTTTTGAAAAAAAAAATTGTAAAGATAAAGATTTTGTATGTGAAGATTGTATACTTGGAAAAATGCAAATGATACTTTTTGGATCTAGGACCTCCTTTACTAATGAAAATTTTAAATTAGTGTATTCGGATGTATGGGGTCCCGCTCCCGTTATGTCAAAAGGTGGTTATTCATATTATGTTATATTCATAGATGATTTTAGTATACACACTTGGATATACTTCCTTAAACTCAAATTCGAAGTCTTTTTGTGTTTTAAAAACTTTCATAATCTTGTAAAAAATCAATCTGAAACAAATATTAAAGTCTTCTACTCCAACTCAAAGGGAGAGCTTCTTTTAAATAAATTCCAAATATATCTAAAAACTCATGGTATTGTACATCAAAAATCTTGTGCTAGGACCCCCCAAAAAATAGTATTTTCGAAAGAAAGCATCGTCACATTATTGAAACTACTAGGACCCTACTTATTTAAAAAAAAAATCAAAAAAAAAAAAAGACCAAAGGCGCCCTTCACCACAGTATATCTAATAAATAGAATGCCTTCTCAAACATTTAAAAACAAATCTCCTATTGAAAAACTTTTTAAAATTTCTCCCGATTTGAAAAGACTAAGAGTACTTGGATGTAAATGTTTTGTGCTTCTTGAAAAATATAACAAACTCTCTCCTAAAGCTATAAAATATGTTTTTCTTTAATATGCCGAAAATCAAAAAAGCTATCGATGTTATGATCAAACAAATGATAAACTTTACGTCTCTAGAAATGTTACTTTTCTTGAAAATAAAAATGGATTTGATTTTGAAAAACCTAAGGAAGAATCCAAGTATGCCTTCTTATTTGATCTGTTACCTAAATCAAATAACAAAATTATTAATGATAATGACATTGATAATTTTGAGTCTTTGACATGATTAACCATTAGGGTTAATCTGATTTTTTTAAAAATAATTTCAAAAATAGTCCAAAAGTTTTCAAATTTTTCAAAAGACACCCTTTTCAAAAAAAATGTTTTCTAAAAACTTATTCAATTTTTTTAAAAACTCAAAAAAAGGACACTAATTTGCTCAATTTACTATTTGATTGAATTTAATAAGACTTCTAACAAACAAGCATTCTTAACCATTTTTTACACGTAATCATGCACATAAACATATAAAAATTATGCATAAATTTATGCATGATCATGCTTTAAGTGTGGCTCAAGCGACAAATCTTTCATTCCCCCAAGGTACATCAATTATAAATTCCATTCAATTGGACATCATGGAATGAGCATTTGTGATCACCCATAAGTATGTAAAACACAACTAGAAACAGGACGGTGAAAACTAACACCAACCTGACCAACATCTGCAAGCAAGAGATCTCCTTCTACGTCACGCTCCAGTGCAATATCTACCAGAATAATGAAAAAGCAGCCACATGACCAAATTAGACCCTTGTAACAACATAAAAGAACATGATATAAACCAAATAGCTGAATACCAAGCATTGACTGTGATATATCCAAGCCAATCCAGCGGTGGCTGTGCTCAGACAGAGTTTCTCCACTAAGTCCCGATTCACACCCTATAGAATATCACAGGAAGCCACTTTAGAATTATATCTCTCTCTCTCACAATTGCTCCGATAAAAGAAATGCTCAAGAAAACGCAACAAAAAAAAGGAAACTGAAATAATTCACCAATATCAAGCAAAAGCTTCGGGACTCCATCATCAGGCAATGCAAGAAGCTCCAGTGCTCTCTCTGAAAGCTTTGCCTTTCAAAGATTTTCCAAGGTAAAAAATAAAAAACATAAAAAATATTTAGTATTCCACCACTTGCAGCTGAAATTCATCACAACTCAGTTTAACACAATTGAACTGAAAAAACAAGAAAGATAATATAGAAACATGTTCAGAAACAAAACAACAGACCGAAGGCATATAATTTCTTGAAATCCCAAGAAGATTCCATTTTCTTGTTCAAGGATAATATTAGTACTTGAAGGAATATAATTCATTACCACCCTCAAATTAACGCAAACAGCTCTACAGTAAATGCCCCCAACCACGAATATCCTACACTGAACAGAGAAACAACAAAGAGAACCACTGCCTATTATATCCACTTGCATGTCACGTCCAATTGCCACTAATCCTAAATGGAAAAATCTCACTTCCTGATAGTAAATCTAAAGAGATAGTTTAACCCTACCTCAAAGGCTTCTGAATTGCAGAAACCAGGCTGTTTCTCTTTGTTAAAAATGTGAGACACGCGAAATCTATCAAGGCTTCATACGTATTGGCAGAACATCCTTTCCATTGAAAGTAGGACCTTAAAACATGTTCAGTCGAGTAATTAAAATCGCAATCGGCACCAACTTGGCGATAAATAAGTTCCAACACGGTATGCATCGTTGACATGAGCTTGTTGAGGCTCAAATGGTTGAAAACGAAAAAAAAAAAAATTGCCTTGCAAGCTAGCGTGCTTTAAAATAAACATAATTCTCATAACTTCCATCCACCAGATGCCAACTAGACGAAAATAACAAAATAGAGGAAGAGCCTGAAAAGGATACAGATTTCTTCCCTAGAAGATTCAAAACCAATATCATATAACCCAATAAATCGTACTATTCTCACACCAAAATTAGCACAACATAAAAATACACGCACTGACGATCGTAAATTTGACCTATTAACCCCAAAAGAATAAGCATTGAGGCTGCTAAAACCTACATCACCGCGGAAGCGAATATAATCTCAAATACGATTGAATTATCAAAAAAAAATAATCACAAACCCCTAGATTTCCATAAATCATGTGACGTTCTCGATACCTAACAAATAATCCAAGAAAAGCGAAGCAAAAGAACCAGATGTATTCCTCTAATCCGATGAGCGGAACGAAAGCCCTAAAGGGCACTGATTTGCATGAAACAAAACAAAGAAAATCGAAATGCGAACGGGAGAATACCTGGATCTCGATTATGCAGGGAGAAGTCGTGTGCGTCCGAGCCTCGGCGTCGTTATAGAAGAACTCAGGCGAAGCCCTGAAGCTCCGGACGGGACGACATGCTCTCTCTCTCTCTTCCGCAGAAAAGATGCCCCCGAAACCCTAACCCTAGCGTCGAAGAGATCTGCAAAACCCTAATCCCTCGAGTCGACGGGGTCTCGGCAATGGGATGGAGAGAGAGGGTTAGGGTTTTAGCGCGAGCGGGAAGACGCTCCACACTTTTTATATCGGAGGAGAGATCCAGTCATTCTCCATATTACCGGATTTAGTGATATTGAATGGTGAGAACACACGTCACCACAAAAAGATCATTTTCAAATGACCCCCCAAACGTTTTCAAATAAGGGAAAATCCTGACTTCGTGAGTTCGAACCTGACTAGTGGAAACTCATAAGAGAAGGCCGTTTTGACACACCAAATCTGACTCAGTAGCATTTTTTGCTTTTTTTATTTATAACCTCAAACTGATATACTTATGGTTGTCATGTCAGCGGCCTAAAACTCTGAGGCTCCAACCTCGCCCTTAGTGACAAATATCGTGAGATTTATAAAAATCTAAGAGATAATATCGGGAGAAATTGCCTGAAAGTTTAAAATGGCAATTTCTCATGAGATTTTCAAACCATGACAAATATTGTGATATTAAATTTTTAGCAGATATTTATCATGAAAATTGCCAAGAATTTTATTTTTAAATGTATTTTTTTATATTTTTTTATAAAAATTAATTTCAAATGTTTTTTATTTATATTTTCTTATAAAAATAAAATTTTTTATTTTTTATTTATTTTTTTTGCCGAGAATTTGCTAAAAAAATGTGAGATTATGAAAATTTTCGAAATCTCCGGAGTTTTTGACTGCCTATATTTTGTCGTTTTAAACTTTTGTCACTACTGTCTACTAAGCTAGGAGTTTTCTTGTGTAGTAGATAAGAGACGCCCATGTGAATCGAGCATTGGCCGCCTCGTCTAGTGGCCAAGGCCCCACCACACTAAGCCTACCCCCCCTCAAATATTTGAAATAAAAAAAAAACATGTATAGACCTAAATCCATATGTTATGTGGATCTTGCCCCCCCTCCAAAAAAACAAATTAAAACCAAAAAAGATACTTTCTATTTTGGAATTTTAAAATTTGCTTTGATAAGAAAACACATGGGAACAAGAGAAGGTTGGAATTCCTTGTTACACTTTTTTTTAGTTTTCATATCTTCTAGTTACACTTTTTTTTTAATGCAACCCAGGGTTAGGCAGACCCTTACCAGTTATACAACTATGCCATTGGGTTTTGAACCTGCAACGTCCCAACACAAGGTGATTGTGACGTAGGGGAGCCCCCATTGGTATTCTAGTTACACTTTTGTAGAGGAGGAAGCAATAAAGAAGCTTAACAAACATTGTGAGAGCTGCAGACTCTCTCACTCTAAATTGTATTATCAAAAGTACTAGTAATTATATCTTTTAGCGACATTTTAAAATTTTCTATTTGCTATCACCTTTGTTAAAGATCAGCAGAATAAATGTAATTTTCAAAAAATTTATATTTTTTGAAAACCACTAATATTCTTTTCTTTTTTAGACCTTGCTAATACACAACTTGTAATCCATATTGCATACAAATAAGTTCATTGCTTATAGCATATCTAGCAATTGTTTGGATTCCATTGAGTTGGGAAAATTTTACCATTTTTACCCTTTTGGCTTTCTCAAACACCCTTTGAATCCTCCTGCATAAATTTTCTGCTTTTGCCCTTGCTTGGACTCCTTGTAGATATGTTTAGTATAGGATCATGTTTGTAAGAAACGGCCCTTAGATCATATTTATCAGACTAACAATATGGTTTTGTTGATAGATGAAAATCCGATGCATTATAAGCCATTGGTTGTTCAAGTTTTTAACTATCAAACATAAACATTGAAAAAACATCATCTAAGGGACGATTATTAAATTAAATATATAGGTAACTCACTTCCTCCAAAGATGAAGATTTTATTCTTGCTATGTCAAGACCCTAAAATCATAGAAACCTATAAACTACCATATTTTGGAAGAAGGTCTAATGATTAGGAATCGAGAAAGAAGATCATATGCCACTTTTTGTAATGAGCCCGTCCACATCAAACTTTTTTACCATAAGATGAGGAAATAAAGTAGAAGAAAATAAAAAAAAAGTCAGGATCATCTTTTGAGAACAGTGGTGTGGATGAAAGCTCTAAAAGTGTTGAATCAATGTAGCCTGCTCAACATCTGCAATGTCATGTGAAAAACTAAAAAGAGTTCTTATTGGGGAATTTGAAACCCATGATAGTACCTAACATTTTTTCTTAAAGTAAAAAATAATCTATTCTTGTGGGTTTTAAACTTTATAATTGAAACCCATGGAGGGAGGCCATTTTGACCCAATCCAACCACATGAATGTTCTCAACATGATCAAAATAGTAGGAATCTCAATAATATTTTGAATGAATTTGATCAACTGACAAATATTCTTTGTCACTCTGGTTCCAAACTTCCTTAATTGAGCTATTTTTATCAAATCCCACCACGGTCAAATAGTAGGAATCAACCCTTAGATCATACTTTTTCTAAGGTAAATATATGATTATTTAAAGGTTAAAAATCCAATACATTACAAGCTATTGTTTTTCAACCCCGGGAAAAACTAATATATATGTCAAAAAATTATGGTCTAAGGGCCGATTTTCTACCAAATAAAAAATGTATATTACATCTCAAAGCACAGATGTGCAAAAAATGAAAACATTAGAAAGTTAGAGAATTTCATTTGAGGATTAAAAAAATACCCTCTTCTCTTTTATCATGATTATTTAAGATTGGGTTAAATATCTTGAACAATTGATTATGAATGTTATTGTTATAATTCGATATATGTTTTACATCTAATACATTAGATAATAACAAAGGTAGGACTTTCTTTGGCAGTTTTCATGAAAACATAAGCCAATATAAAAAATTTCAGAAGTGTATGAACATCCTTTTGCAATTAGAGTCGAAGGGGTAGCCCTTAAATGAAAATTTTCCTATATGTTGTCCAACGTAGTTTTATCTTTTACCCTTTTTGTGCTCTTCATAATTCAGCCACGTTACCAATTTTGGGACACCAAAAAGAAAAATGACACTCAAAACCAAAACACGGTATTAAAAAAAGAAATGGCCCATGCAGGTTTCGAACCTGCGACCTTCGCGTTATTAGCACGACGCTCTAACCAACTGAGCTAATAGGCCACTGTGTGAACATTGATCGAGGTTATTTTTAATATTAGTGTGATGATAAGGGAACAAGACCGAAAGAACCTAGCAGCCATGAGAGCGAAAGAGAGAGAGATTAACGAGTGTTACACGCATCCGAACATGGCGGGTATTCTTTCTCTCACTAGAATCGGTGTAAAACCAATTTAAGCTCTCTCTCTCAAATTGGTTTTATAGCCATTCTAATGAGAGAAAGAATACCCGCCATGTTCTGCTTTCGTACTGCGTATAACAGTCGTTAATCTCTCTCTCTCTCGAGAGAGAAATAAAACCCGCCATGGAGGTATCTGATGCACTCCATCTGTTTCTGTTCTGCGTATAATTCTCTCTCTCTCTCTCTCTGCAATGCGGACCAACTCCATCTACACCACCATGTTTTCTCTTTCATCTCCACCCACCCCCAAAACCCTACCAACCATGCTTACCTCCTCCGCTCACTCCAACCGGTTCGGCCTCTTCCGCGGCCTCTCCACGTTCCCACGACAGGGTGAGAACGATGAAAATTTCGTGCCCATGGCGGCCAAGAGCGACACCCACCTCCCCAAAAGGATGCAACAGGACAGACATGCCCTCAAGGCCAAGGACTACATCAAGGAGAAGCTCGTCTCCTCGCCGGGCGCCTCCACGCCACTGCCCAACCCCTGCTCCCCCGGCCGCTCCGGCCACGCCGTCGGGATGGTCGCCGCCGCGCAGGCGAATTTCATGAGGGTTTTCGTCGAACGCGTCGAGGTTGCGGCTAATCCGTCCCGCAGCGCCGGAAAGCTGTCCCCCCTGCGGGATTCCGACGAAATCGGGGGTTTCTTGGACCCGTCCGAGTTCTCTTCGGGAATCGAGGATGGTGGTCATCTGGAAAGTTCCGGTTCCGGCGAAATTGGGGACGAGAGGGTCGGCATTGAGATTCTTTGCGTGGTGCGAGCGGTGCTCAAGAAGATTAAGAGGAGTGTTTTGGTGGGGGACAAGGTTCTTGTTGGCGGGATTGATTGGGTTGATAGGAGAGGGATGATCGAGAACGTATTCGAGAGGAAATCCGTGATTATCGACCCTCCGGTGTCAAATGTGGATCATTTGCTTGTCCTTTTCTCTATGGAGCAGCCCAAGCTGGAGCCCTTCACCCTTACAAGGTTCTTGGTGGAGGCGGAATCTACTGGGATTCCGGTCACCTTGGCATTGAACAAATCAGAACTCGTCAATGAAGAGGTTAATTTTGTTTTCGTCTTCCTATTAGCATGAACATGGTTTTGTGTTTATTTCCCTCTTTTTCAAATTCATGCACTAGTCCTTTAAAACTTTCATTGTGATGTTTTAGTTCAATTAGTAAGTATTTGAATAGAATGGTGAATGATCAGCGTAGAGCTTATTGGATATTTATGCATTGGTTTTCTATCTTCCTCCTTTTTTATGCATTTGTTTAATTTGTAAGGGCTTGAATAGAATTGATCGATTTTTCAATCAAGAACCACTGAATGAATTTCTGAAGATAGCATGCTTCTATGGTTTTGATCATCTATTGCTTAGCCTCACATTTCTGGCCTTCTTTATATTTGTTTGGAGCGAGATCTGTCGCATGAATCCTGAGTCGTTGGTTTGTTCATGCAGTCTCAAGAATTGTTGGTGAGATGACTTCCAATTCAACTTTATTCTGTGGTAGCTTTAAACTACATCTTCAACTATGTTTAACCTATATTTTCAGTTCAACTGAGTTCTATGATAGCTTTAAACATCTTAAACTATGTTTAATCTATATTGTGATTTTCTTGTGTTCCATCTGAAGTTTCAGTCATTTTTGGGGTCTAGTAAAGCCGCTTACAGTTACCAAGAAGCTTGGATACACAAGGTGTTGTCACTACAAGCAAGCCGGATGTGCATATGTAATCATAACAGAAGTATGCATCTTTGATTGAATGAAAGCAATTCTGGGTAACATGATCTCCACCTTTATGGCATTTTTTGCTCATTTTCCAATCCCAACTTTCTATGAAGATGGATATGTATATGGAACCATATAGGGAGCAACAAATTTTGAAATTGAATGATATTTAATTCTAAGCCATCCAATTACCTTTGTGGCAGTTGCTTTCCTCTTGTTCAATTCTATTTGATTGAATGTTCGCAAAGCATTGATCATGCATTCTTGATCAGTTTTTCCAGCTTTATTTCCCTAAATCATCTGTTTTCTTTTATTTCTTTCCATTCTACTTTCATTCTGAGGTTTTCAGCTATTACGTGTTGGTTGAAGTTTTTCTATCTCTTATCATGGTTGCTTGTCTTAGTGCAGGTGTTATCAACATGGAGGGCGAGGCTTCGTGCTTGGGGTTATGAACCACTTTTTTGCAGTGTCAATTCCAGCCATGGATTGGGTGCCCTTGCTTTCATATTGAAAGAACAGACAACAGTGATTGTGGGTCCAAGTGGTGTTGGGAAATCAAGTCTGATAAATGCCTTAAGAAGTAGTCAGCACGTTTCTGGTGAAGAAAAAATAGATAGTTTGGCTGAGCAGGTGTGTTATTCATATACTTTTGTGCTACCCTGTAGCACCATTAAGTTGATACTTGTTTCGTGTTGCTGATTATTTGTTTCTTTTCTTTGTCTCTACTGAGAACTGGTTCATGTTGGTTAAAATGCAATTATTGTTTAACAATGTCCTATTCGGATAGTCTAACTTAACTTGAATATTCATGTCTAGTAGCAATCATTTTTACTTTCCCCTTACCTGAAAACATGCACAGATGTTCCCTTTTTCAATATTTTAGGGAAGTAGATGAACCATGGTTGATTGAACTTTTGTCTGAGTTATAGTCAATCTCTTATTCTGTTTATAAACCAATTCCAGAGTGAGATCAGCAAATGGTTTGAAGATCAGCGTGTTGGAGAAGTATCCACAAGAAGTGGCAGAGGAAAGCATACTACACGTAATGTTTCCTTGCTTCCTCTTGCAGGAGGATATCTTGCTGATACTCCTGGGTTTAACCAGCCTAGTCTGTTGAAAGTTACAAAAAGATCTCTTGCACATGTTTCCAGAGGTATGTTGTTGAAATTTCTTGTCATTTCAGTCAGACATTCAAGCACAACTTATTTGCTTTTCTTTTATATGTCCCTCAAGTAAATCTGTATCCACTTTGCTCAGTCTGTATTAAATTCTTTCTTCAGGTCCGGCAAATGCTTAAATCCAGTGAGCCTGAAAAATGCTCATTCAGTGATTGCTTACATCTTGGTGAACCAGGATGTGTTGTGAAAGGAGATTGGGAAAGATACCCCTATTATCTTCAGCTGCTTGATGAGATTAAAGTCCAAGAAGAGTTCCAGCTAAGAACACTAGGAACAAAAAGGGAAGGCGATGTGAGGTACTCTCCGACTTATACAAGAGAAAAACACTTGTTATAGTATTTTTTTCTGCATACATTCAGATACCATGAATCAAAATCCCTAGAAGCTTTCTACTCTCAGAAACAAGCTCACTCTTAATCATTTCCATTCATGGTATAAAAATGAAGATTTGTGGAGTGCTTTATAAAGCAAGAAACAATGTTTTTTTTTATTTAGGGAAAAATGGAAAACTGAAAGAAGTTCTAGTTGTGCTTCTCCATCATCAACATTTCATTTGAGGCGCTGAAATCAAACTTGGTTCTGGTTGACTTGGCCCAACTGCCCAAGCCAGTTAGCCATCTCAAATATGGGCCTGATCTGTGTGTTTTTGAGTCGGCCATGTATGAGTTTTTCTATTGGTGTTTAGTCATTATGGATTTTGTTTTACCAGCTTATTTGGACTTTGAGCTCATTTTCCATGACTTTTTTTCTCTGACTTCTGGTAAACTCCATGAGATGTGAAGGTACAAGATGGGTGACATGGGAGTCAAACAGGCCGAGCCACGCCTGGAACTAAAGAAGCATAGAAGGCAGTCTCGGAAACGTTTGAATCAGTCAGTTCTGGATGATTTGGATGATCTTGATGATTCAGGGGGCTTGATTGATCTTGGAGGTATTCGATAAGCACAGTTTGCATGGGCAAAGTCATTTTAGAGACAGTTGCACTACGAAGAACACTTGATGCGTGCTGTTGTATACAATAAGCCTTTACACTACTTTTTTCGGGGCCTGTAGTACTTTTAAATAGAAGCATATATGTGCTCCATCACTAGTTAAAGAGGGGGAAGTCCAGGAAGAACTGAGTTTTAGATGAGTATGAACTCTGTACAGATTTCATCTGTTACTGTTGTTGCAGTTCTACTTAATGAGAAATTCTGAATCTTACTAACAAATATCACTGACACTTTGAAAAATATTGCAATTTTAATGCGATGTATTCAATGACCAGTATTTTGCTATTAAAAGTACACTATTCTCAGAATATCATAAATATTCACTCATTAAAACAATTTTTGCAATTCTTTTGCATTATCTGTGTGTTTACTGTAGTTTTTCCATATGTATATGTTTTGTTTTTGCACTACTGAAACTTTTCCTGTGAAAAAAAAATTTGGGGAAATATTGTGACATTCTCTCTCGCTGAGATTTCCCTGAAAACAAGATTTGTGACCATGTCCTGAATATAAGGAAAAACTAGGTGCAAAGTTATTGATGGGGATTTATTTCAGATCTGGATCAAGGAAATTTGACCAGTGATACACAACTTCAGTTATTACATTTACGATCAGATCAATCAACTCTGACCAAAATCTAGAACCTCTCTCGCATTTGTAAAGGCCATGAATTGAAATAAGCTGATAATCTGCTAGAATTGTCATGCGTGACATTATAGCCAGTCAATGGTCTGTTTGAATATGGTTTTTTTAAGACATTGGAGTTGTTTCTCTGTGACTTAGTACTGTTGTTTTGGTTGAGTCTTGATGTAAGTGTTAAGTTACTTGTAACTTTCTCCAGGCCACCCTTGCACTTTGGTTCAGGTTGATCAATACTCTAAAGGGTTAGCCCGTAGATCGGAATTGTAATGAGCTTGCGGGAAAAATTGTGAATGACTACCAATACATTGAGTTTTCTTTTGTCCACCCTTGTTGTGATTATTTTCAAGTGATTGTAATTTATCTTCCTCTCTACTCTCTCTCGATATCTTGCACTCTCTATTATCAAAGCTTCTGTAGCAGCAAGCGACCGATCAGAAGGCTTGCGGCGGTAAGGAAGGATTGTCACGCCGCACTGACCTATTAAAGAAATATGCCCGTGACAAGTGGTATCAGAGCATGTTCGCGAGCTGGAGAAGGGACTTTAGAGTCAATGTCGAGAGATGTGTCAACAAGCCGCAATTTGTGAGCAAGACATCGTGGCGCTCCAATGCAACTTGCATAGTACCAAAGATAAGGCAATTGTCGAAGCTGAAGAGATGGGTTCACCTCGGTACCATGAACAGATGATCGAGATTGTCAATAGAATGGTGGTTGATGTGATTTTGCACGAGGAAGCGATTTCATGCACATTTGAGTCGTTCGGAGGACTGAACAACGAGGTGACGAGCCTGCGAAAGCAGGTGAACTTGCTGATGGGACATGTTATTTTGGTGATTACGACAGTGACCACCTTGCAGACTGAAGTAGGAGAGCTTCAGTTGAAGAACCATACTTTGTAGTAGATAGTGACCTTAAATGACGAAAATAGTGATAGACCATCAAAGATAGATGTGTTGAGGCCAGCGAAGTTCAATGATTTAAGGGATAACAAGGTCGTAGAGAACTTTCTCTTCCAGGTAGAAGACTACTTGGATATTTAGAACGTATTGGCTGAGGACCTCATGGTGAAGGCTGCAACAGCTCTGCTCGACAAAGATGCTATAGCCTGATGGAGAAGAAAAATAGCGACATGGAAAGAGGGCATTGCATAATTGATACTTTTGAGGCCTTCAAAACTGAGTTATGAAAGTACTTTATGTCGATGAATATACAACATCAAGTTTATCAGATGATGTCAGAATTGAAGCACACTGAAGCCTTGATATACTACATCAGGATGTTTCAAAAATTCATGCTAGACGTACCCAATATGCCAGATAAACACAGACTCAACTGGTTTATTGTGAGACTACAGTTGTGGGAACAGTCTGAAGTGAAAATGAGCAATCTTGAGACTTTAGAAGATGCATATGTGATGGTCGAGCGACTAGTGGATACTAGAGGTGGCAATCGGGTCGGGTTGGCGGGTTGACCCAACGGGTTGGCGAGTCAGCATACCTCAACCCGAACCTGACCCTTTTATTAAATGGGTAACTCGACATGACCTGCCAACCTGTTTAATAAACGGGTTGGGTCGGGTAAACGGGTTGGCAGGTTAGCGGGTCGGGTTGGCGGGTTGACCCGCCCGCCTAACCCGTTTATTAAACTGGTCAGTCGGGTTGGCGGGTTGGCATACCCCTAACATGAACCTGACCCGTTTAATAAACGGGTTAGGCGGGTCGACCCGTTTATTAAACTGGTTAGTTTAAGCCCAACCCGAACCCACCTAAGAGGCGGGTTGGCGGGTCGTGTCAGGTTTTGCCACCCCTAGTGGATACACAATGCAAGTTCTTCACTCCATCGACTAAGGCTGGGAAGAAGCCGGGCCACGAAGGCAAGAAGGAGGATCGACATGACAATAAGGGTGAGGCGTCAACCCAACATCATTTCGACAAGAAGCATAATTACAAGTACAACAATAATGACAACAAAGGGTGGGTTGTGACTTGTTGGTTTTATGGCGATAGGCACATCGCTAGGTAATGTCCAAAGCGCCTTATGAAGGACGACGAACATGCCAATGCAGTACAAGCAGAGAGTAATGATATCAAGGTTGTGCAACCCAGGATGGGAGCCATGCATACCATAAATATGGTCAAAAGTTGTGCAATCGAAAGCATACCGGTTAGCAAAGAACTCATGTATTTGGAAGTCATTACGAATGTGAAGTCTATTATGACAATGGTAAACTTTAGGGACATGCATAACTTCGTCTCGTTGGAAGAGGCAGAGTAGTTGGGCTTGAAGTCTATGCCAAAGTAGAGGACCATCAAGACAGTGAACTCTGAGGCCAAGCCCATCCTTTGTGAAGCAAGGGATGTGGCTATTCAAATTGGGAGTTGGGCCAGCAAAGCCAACTTCTCAGTGGTGTTCCTGGAAGATTTTTGAATGATTTTAGGCATAGAGTTTCTTCTCAAACTGAATGTGATGCTGCTGTTGAAGGTTAATTCGTCGATAATCATAGGGCCAAACTTTTTACACACGGTGTTGTGCCTTACTCTTGGAGGCAAGTCTTCAATGCTATCAGCTATGCAATTGAAGAAGGGTGCCAAGCCTGAAGAGTAGATATTCTTAGTTGTCGTGTGTACCGAAGAAGGGAAGGTGAAAGCAACAATGTCGTTGACCCTTGCTTCACTATTGGCTGAGTTTCGAGGAGTGATACCCCTGAAATTGCTGAAGCGTCTGTCGTCGAGACACGAGGTCGACCATAGGATAAAGTTGACTCTTGGAGCAAAGCCCCCTATCATGGTCCCTTACTGCATAAGGTCGACTGAATTGAAGGAGCTGCCTAGGCAGCTGGACGAGATGCTGGAGGCAAACATTATTCGTCCTTCGAAAGCACCCTTTGGTGCCTATGTGCTCTTTCAGGTGAAGCATGATGGTTTCAAAAGGCTATGTGTGGATTACCGTGCACTGAACAAGGTCACAGTGAAAAACAAGTATCTATTGCCACTGATAACAGACTTATTTGATTTGTTAGGCAATGCTCGTGTCTTTTTGAAGTTAGATTTGCGATCGAGTTACTGGCAAGTGAGGATTGCTTATGGTGATGAGCCCAAGACAACTTGTGTCACTCATTATGGTGCCTACGAATTTCTGGTGATGCCATTTGGGCTGACTAATGCTTCAGTCACATTTACGACATTGATGAACAAGATTTTTTACCCCTACTTAGACAAGTTTGTAGTAATCTATCTCGATTGTTAAGACAAGAAAGTTGTACACGATAATTCAATTATGATATTTTGATGATGAACAACTGAAACAACTGGATTTCAGGTATGGCAATAAAGAAAGAAGAAAAAAATTGAAGAAGTTTACAAATTCTACGTTGAAGAATTGATTGAAGATTTTGTGTAAGTGTAAATCTCTTTAAATTCTTAGATTCTTGTAAGAGCCTTACTTTGATTGCATATCTCACTTGCATTACACCTAAAAATACTTCGAAAAACTTTTCTAAAAAGAACCCTTTGCAAAAATCATTTTAGAAAGCCCTTTACCTATATTTTTAGTTTTATCAGTCGACCAATAGTCTTATTAGTCGACCGATTTTCTCGTGCCTTTTTCAAAGCCAAATGTCTATTTTCTGATCAATCGACTAATCTACTCTTAGTCGACCAACCCGAATATCCGATTTATGAAAAAATTAACAGAAGTCGACTGAAAGTTTTTTCAGTCTACTGATGATTTTCATTAGTTGACTAATTTTTCTTTAGTCAACTAATTTTCAAAATCTCGAATTCAAATCTTTTCGGCTAGACACAGTAGTCGACTGATTTAACAATCAGTCTGCTAATATTTGATTTCAGTCGACTGATAACTTTTTTAGTCGACTATTATAACCGTTTTTATGAACTTTTTAGAAGTTGCGCTCTTTCATTTTTCAAATGTTTTGACTGTTCAAAACTGTCAGTTTGACACCCCTTCGTACCACCAACATCTGAAATTCTTCAGCTATAAATAAGAGTGAGATCTACACTCAAAATCAATGAATTGAAACATTGAATTCTGTGTTTTTCACTCCTATTCTTTCAAGCATTTGTTTTCTCACTCATTAAGCCTTTCCACTCAAGTTCTTCACTCCAATTTCTTTTATGAGTCAGTAAAATCGTGAGTTGAGTATTTCTGAAGCCTTAGAAGCCTATGCAAACCTATTTCACTTTCTTTGCATTCATAAGAAAGGCTCATAGGCTGATTGTAAGTTGTTTATTTCATTTTTTTTTTGTAAAATAAAAGAGTCTCTTTGGTTTAAAGGAGAAGTTTGTTTTCAGCAGGGTTGTTGCTGAAAGTAGAACCAGTTTTGGTCTGTTTGATTTTGTGGTGACACAAGTTTGATACTGGAAATCTCAAGCGGGTTTTGCTTAAAGACTGGATGTAGGTCTGGAGGACCGAACCAGGATAAAATCTTTGTGTTTTTTGTGTGTGATTGTTTTGCAGAATTCAAAATCTTTCAAATTCCAAAGATAAAGTTTAAAAGCACTATTCACCCTCCTCTTTAGTGCTGGTTGCATCGATCCTACAATACTTTCATCGATGACATCAGGATTTATATGAGCAACATGGAGGAACATGTCAGGCACTTGCGAACAATGTTTCAGACGAGATGGCCTCCTCGTAAGTAAAGGGGGGCACATCTTCGTTCTGCGGTCGGGAAGCCTTCGTCGCGAATTGCTTAAGGAGTGCCATGATACATCATGGGCCGGTCATGCAGGTCAAGAGCAAACCTTAGCACTCTTTGAACGCGATACTATTGGTCGCAGATGAGAGACGATGCAGAGGGGTATGTGCGAACGTGCATTGTTTGCCAGCAAGACAAAGAGACTAACCAGAAGACTGTTGGGCTCCTTGAGCCTCTACCTATTCTAGAACATCTTTGGGAACGCATTTCTATGGACTTCATTATTAGTTTGTCAAAGGCAGATGACTTCAACTTCATCCTGGTGGTGGTAGATCGTTTCTCTAAGTACATCACCTTCATCTCAGCTTCCAATGAGTGCCCTACAGAGAAGACTACAAAATTGTTCGTCAAGTATGTTGTGAAGCACTGGGGTGTACCAAGAAGCAATGTAAGCGATCGCGATGCTCGCTTCACAAACAAATTCTGGCGTGAAGTGTTTCGGCTACTCGGCTCTGATATGCTATTTTCAATAAGTTTTCACCTACAGACGAATGGACAGACAGAGCGCATTAATGGACAGTTGGAGTAATGCCTCAAACACTTTGTTAGTGCCAATCAGAAAGACTCGGTGAAACTTCTGGACGTGACCCAATTCTGTTACAATCTTCAGTAGAAGAACGAGTCTTCAGGTCATAGCCCATTCGAGATAGCTATGGGGCAGCAACCGCTAACCCCGCACAGGAGAAGGGAAGGCCATCCTTTTCCTATCAGTTTGTTTGAGACTGGAACGAACAGACCGAGTTGGCGAAGGTGATTCTGCACAAGGTGGCTAAGAGGTTGAAGAAGTGGGAGGACAAGCATCATTGACCTGCTGAGTTTCGTGTTGGGAAACAGGTGTTGGTAAAACTTTACCCAGATCGCACAGGTATCTTTCGTAGACGACATCGCAGATTGATCAAGAAGTATGCGGAACCATTCACCATTACCAAGAAAGTGGGCAACCTAGCGTACAAGTTGAACCTGCCCCAGACTTCAAGGTACACTCAATATTTCACGTGTGCAACCTGAAATTGTTCTATGCGGACGAGGGGATTTCGAAATGTAGTGTATCACAACGCACTCGTATCCTGCAGAGGCTCCTGACAACACAACGAGCCGAGAAGCATCTCAACAAGATCCTTCGCCATAAGGTCAACTACTTGGGTGAGATGAAGAAGTATTTTGTGTAGTGGGAGGAGATAACAAAACCGACGTGGGAGCCAACATTAGCATTCTGGATGAAGAGCCGCTATCCAGATGAAGTCAAGGTCTACCATGAAAGCTTTCGCAGCGGCAAGCGATCGATCGAAAGGCTTGCGACAGTAAAAAAAGACTGTCGCAATGCACTGGCTTATTGAAGAAATAGGCTCGTGACAGGAGTATTGGACTCTCAAAAATCAATCTTCTACATCACTAATGTGTAAGCAGTGTCTTTGTGGTAACTGAAAGCTGAAATTCATTAACATAAGAGTGATGTCTGTTAGTGTATGTGTTAGCTAAGGGGGCGTTTGAATCCCTGTTTGTGCCGCCTGCAGGACTCACTTAGCGTCGGCCCCATGCATGCCCAAACAAATGCAGGAGGCATAGAGGCTAATTTGGTGCAGCCAGCGGATGTGGAAACCGTGTATGCTGTTGTTCCATTCCATTCCCCCCCCCCCCCCCCCCCCCCCACACACACACACACACACATTTTTATGGTGTGGATGTGGCAGGACAACATGTACTGAAACATCTAGACAGTACAGGACATGACACACTATCCACAATTCAAACGCACCCTAAAAGGTCCAACTTATGTGTCATCCTCTTTTATGTTTGTCCTGCCATACTCCATGTCTCGAGCAGTTTGCTGGAAGTCATGCTTTATGTCTTATGGAACATCTTAGTATTGCCAATATGATATTTGATCAGAAAGTTTTTGCCACTTAAAACTCACATATGGGTATTAGAGAATACCTATGGTTGCGAGACAACTCTCTCCAAGGAACTCATCAAAATAACTCCCACTGATGAGGGTCAATAACGACGACTCTTTAACAAGCAAAAACTTTGCCGCAATTGATCAAGCAATAACGACAAGAATTTTATCTTCACTAATTGAGTAGTATTAGCAACGATATAAATATCGTGCCGTTATTACTCTACTACAACCATGAATCTCATTGTTATTACTTCATTAATAATGGTGTACTGAACCAGGCCTTAAATGCCTTGCCCCCTGCACACTTCTTGTTGTTATTGCTTATATCTATAATGGTGATATAGGATGTCACCATTAACGATTCATTTATAGCGGTGAGATTATTTGACTATTAAATACTATCGTTAAAACACCATTAACGATTATATTTAACTGCTACTAAATCTCGTTGTTATAGATCAATAACAGTGAAATCTGGATCACACCTTTATAGGGTTTTACTTTATAATGAAGACAATTATGTCATCGTTATAGAATTGTATTTAAAAAGGACATGGTTGACCATTTTTATATTTTTCTCTCTTTGCGTTAGACTATTGGAGCGTGCAGGGCAAGAGAAGCAGGATACACTCTCATCCCTTTATAAATAGCGGTGAGATTATTTGTCTATTAAATATTTTTGTTAAAACACTTTAATGGCTATATTTAACTTCTACTAAATCTCGCTGTTATAGATCAATAACAGTGAAATTCGGATCGCGCGTTTATAGGGTTTTACTTTATAATGAAGACAATTATGTTGTCGTTATAGAATTGTATTTTAAAAGGGCATGGTGGACCATTTTTATATTTCTCTCTTTGTGTTGGACTGTTGGAGCGTGCAGGGCGAGAGAAGCAAGATACAATCCCATCCCTCTATAAATACCCCCCCCCCCCCCCGTTTGACCTGCTTTAGTTATGGGCTCACGTGAATGGCTTTTTCTTCTACGTCTTCTCTCTTTGCTTTCCTTTTTCCCCAACGATGATCAGTTTCTCTCTCTTTGAGGGTTTTAACTAGGGATGGCAGTGGATCGGGGGAAAGCGGGGCCTCGCCTCACCTCGTTTGGACCGGGGTTGAAGGGTATGGAACGAGGATGGAGGCTGGGATGAAGGTTAAAATCCATCCCCGTTCGGGGATGGAGACGGGGATGGACTTACACTTTTCCCCGCCCCATCCTCAGTCCTTCTAAAGGATGACAATAGACTACGGGGAAACGGGGCACCGCCCCACCTCATCCCCATTTGAACTGGGGATGGAGGACATGAAACAGGGATGAAGGCGGGGATGGAGGTTAAAATCCATCCCCGTGTGGGGATGGAGGCGGGGGATGGAGGTTCTAATCTTGAGACGGGCATGTCATTAATGTTTGACCTAATAAACTCCAAGCATGTCATTAATGTTTGACAAGCAGAAAACATATGGTGGGCCATGGTCAACGCCTTCATTTTGACATGACACCATGGGTGAAACATTGGATTGTACTAAAGCCTTTTTGTTTTTTCATAATGCATTGCTATGGTTTGGACCATATACAGTTACCAGACAATGTATGTATGAAGCGGAAGCGGGAAAGTAAGTGTTAAAAAAGTTAAAAAAGTAGTATAAAGCATGAAGTGAGATTCGTATTAGAAGCATATGAGAAACGAAAAAGAAAATATGTGAGAAGCAAATATGCTGAATATACTCAAATAAGTGATTAAGTTTTGAAATATATAGTTTGAAATGAATGCTTATGTGCTTAACTTATAAAGTATACCTTTTGAAATGAATGCCTATGTGATTAGATTTTTAAATATATTTTTTGAAATGAATGCTTATATAGCTGTAAAACCCGGCTCTTTAAAAAAAAAATCAGATCTAGGTTGGATTTGACTGGATCTAAGCCAGATCCAGACCCAAACCACTCTCGTGTTTTCTATTTAAGCGCAGAGGAGGGTTTTCCCTTTTACGCAAAAAGGGAACCCCCCCCTCTCATTCTCTCTCCTCGATTCTCGACCCGCTTGTTCTCTCTCTCCCCCCCTCAACCCTCTCATTTTCCATCAACTCATTTTTCCTTGCCCTTCACCGGAGTCGGAGCCGCCCATGCGTTCATCGAGACCTCCAGCCCCCACTGGAGCCGCATGACCTCAGGTGCGTCTCTCTCTCTCTCTCTCTCTCTCTCTCTCTCTCTGAGACTATCTGTTGCCCTCTTGCCGTCACCTATTGTTTTCGGTCGGCTGGTAGGGGCGACGCTCCCTGCCTTTCCTTTTTCAGCCAGACGACAGGGGCGCCGCCCCTGCCTTCCTTTGTTTTTTGGTCGGCAGACAAGGACGACGCCTTGCCTCCTCTTTCTTTTTTCGATCGGCAGGCAGGGGCGACACCCTTGCCTTCTCTTCTCCGGCCGGTGGGCGGGGGTGCCCCTGCCCCCCCTTCTCTTCTTCGGTTGGCAGGCAGAGGCGCAACCCTGTCCTTTCTTTCTTTGTCAGGCCAACGGCAGAGGCACAACCCTTGCCTCCCTCTCTTTTTTGGCCAGGAGGCAGGGGCGATTGCCTCCTTTTCTTTTTCGGTCAACAGACAGGGGGCGATGCCACCCTTCCTGTTTTTGTTTTCGACCATAGGGCAGGGGTGCCACCCCCTGCCTTCCCTTTTTAACCGGCCCAGCTCGGCTCACCTCGACTCGGGACCCGGCTCAGCCAGGTGGCCCGAACGAGGGTCGGGTTCAGCCCTTGCAACCCAAACGCAGCACCAACGTGTGTTTCTTTTTTTTTTGCAGTACGATGAATTCTTTAGCGCACCCTATCGGCGCAATGGACTCTGTGCATGCACCAAGGCACGAGCCACTTATCACTTACACCCGAAATCGTTAACAAAACCAACATTCTCTGAGGTAGGAAAAAGTTGCACAAAGGACAATGAAAGGACAATTCTAAAACTTGTGAATATATATATATATATATATATATATATATATATATATATATATACATATATGCTTTTAACTCAATGATGAAATTTTGTGATCCTTGTCCTTTTCTTTTATGTCATTTATTTTGCCATTGCGCTATCATGTGCACAGGCTACTACTTACGCATTTATTTAGCTCTGGTTTCACACATTGAGTCTTGCTTTATGTTATTTACTTTGTCGCCATGCTATTATGTGCACATGTTACTGCTTATGCATTTATTTAGCTCAATGTGTGGTTTTGCACATCGAGCCTTGCTTTATGTCATTTATTTTGCCGCCACGCTATCATGTGCACAGGCTACTGCTTACGCATTTATTTTGCTCGGTGTGTTGTTTCACACATCGAGCCTTGCTTTATGTCATTTACTTTATCGCTACGCTATCATGTGCACAGGCTTCTGCTTACGCATTTATTTAGCTTAATGTGTAGTTTCACATATCGAGCCTTGCTTTATACTATTTACTTTGCCACCATGCTATTATGTGCATAGACTAATGCTTACATGTTTTATTTAGCTAGGATACAATTTTGTACCTTATGCATTGCTTACACATTTATTTAGCAGATGTACGATTTTGTACATCATGCATTACTTACATATTTATTTAGCCGATGTACGATTTCGTACCTCGTGCATTACTTACGCATTTATTTAGTCGAGGTATAGTTTTGTATCTCGTGCATTGCTTACGCATTTATTTAGCTGAGGTACGGTTTCGTACCTTGTGCACTGCTTATGTATTTATTTAGCTGAGGTACTATTTTGTACCTTGTGCACTAAGTATGCATTGATTTTGCTCGATATGTAGTTTCACATATCAAGTCATGCCTTACCCTGTACCTTGGTTACCCTTAAAAAAAGGGGTTTCTTGTAAGAATCCAGTATTCAAGTATGCGTGGTTTTGAAAAACAAAAATTGGCATTTGAAGGTTGCCTAATCGCTACTAAGCTTTTCCCAAAACGACACCGCAGGATGAAGTCCTTGCAAGCTTTTGCAGGATACCCGATATGATCCGGGTATCCCCAGTCGGAGGCATGAGAAATTGAAAAAGGCTAAGGTTGGGGGTTTCTTCTGAGAAACTCGTACCCCTTTTATCGTAAGCAATATCACTAGACATGCGCCACATGTTGATACTACGATGATTGGTTGAGAGATTCATGGTGATCTCGTAGTATGCAAATTGCATAATGATATAAAATTGGTAATCACACAAACAATGATAATCTCCTTCAAAGACAAGATGCTCGAATGAGTTCAACGAACCAGAGCATGTAAAATGGGTCGTCAGTTAAAATAGAATCTGACTCACTCATTCGCCTCCTTGGTTCCGTCAAGGGATAGGATGAGATGGTACAAAAATTTCGATGGACAGGTTATTAACAACTACGCTCCTTGAGTAATAATTGACTCAGTGTCCCCAGTCATCGGAGTTAGGGGACGGGGCTATCAAATATTATCCTAGGTGATAGACCCCATGGACTTCTGCAGAAGTTGGATGTATACTTTGCTACGAATGCCTTTGGGGAATCCTGTCTCAGTCACCAACTATCCTCTTAGGAGCATAGTCAAATAGTTACCTGGGGTATCAAAATACAAAGAATAATAAACTCTCGGGCAAATCTCAGATGTTTCTACATTTCTCCTATGCGTACCATGTATGAAATAAAGTTATCTTGTTCACTTTACTTATGTTAATTTGCATATCATGTATGAAATAAAGCATATGTTAATTTTGTTCTAAATTATTATACTTTTGTACTTACAAGTTTTTCATGAAACTGACTCATCTTATGAGTACAAGTGATGATTAGGTTTGAGCGATAGGTGATGGCATGATTACAAGATGGCATCAAGATCCTACTATTTCTTCAGGCATTCTGCATCCTGGATACACCCCTTTGGTTTAAATTTTGTATAAGGGTTTTCCTCAGGAAACTCCATTTTATATAAACTTGAAATTATCTTTTAATGCATATGGTTTTAAATGTTGTTACGAAGATGTAAATCCGTTATGAAATGAAAGGTTCACAGTAATGCACCCAAGGTTTGCCAACTTGTTATTTAAAAAAAATCATTTTCACTGATTCACTAAGTCAAAACTCTGAAAAATAAGGATTTCTAGTTTCTTTTAAGTTCTTCTAAAATTTTATAAGTTCAAAATTTTGGGGCATTACAGTACCTATGTGATTAGGTTCTAAAATATATGTTTTGAAATGACTGCTTATGTGCCTATGTAATTAGGTTTTGAAATTAATGCTTATGTGCCTATGTGATTAACTTTTAAATTATATTTTTTTGAAATGAATGCCTATGTGATTTGTTAATCTAGGATGAATTTAGTATTAAATTTGATACATGAGTCTTAGTAGGTCATGCATGTTATTTTTGGGATTCATAAATATTGCAGCATGTCTTTATCACAAGCGGAAATGAAGATCTTGCATTGCCAGAAAGTCTTAATTGGTTGGAGGACTCATGGCTAGACCTGGAAATTTATATAAGTACAATTGAATATCTACCTATTGAAAAGTTGACAAAGCATCTAAAATCACAAAGGATGTATAATGTAAGTGCATGCGTTATTGCTTTATTTTCTGCCTGTGTTTTTCTCTCTCTTTAAAACGAGTTCAAAAATGTATTTGGTCCTTGCTTATATTTCATAATTGTGTGCTATCTTAAGTTCATGATCTTGCTGCTATCGTTCATTTGATATATCTGCAATTTGTAAATCGCTTCTTTATAATATATATCAAATATAATGTTGTTCTTGTATGATTCAATTTCGTACATTGCATTCTAATCTAATATTGTTCGCATGAAATTAACAAATATCGACTTATTTACGATGAGGACATGGGCATTCTTCCTCTATAAGATTTGGTTCACCACCTGCCAGCCAAGGTGAACACCTAGACAGGATTGACTTCAGATCACAGGTGAGTGATACTTCGAAGGAAGAATAGGTGACCCCCCACACCACTGGCCACTACAACTTCAAAGTTGTCCATGGTGGCTTTAGATAAATATTAATCTAGTATTTATTTATTAGAATTAAAAATATATTATTGTCATTCCTATTAATATTTGTTGTATTTCTTACTGCAAATTAACAACTGCAGAATCTTCTCAGCACAAATATGGAAAGAACAAATGTGTAGCCCACCAAAGGAAAATCATGCAAGAAAGGGCATTGGTAACTATAAAGCCTGCGATACAAGGAGTCATGGGCAAGGGCTCCTCCGTATTCTCTAGGAGGCTTTTGTACATCATCAAGAAGCGGGTCATACTCACTCACAACTCATGGAAGAAGGTCCGAGACGATGAGAAAATGGTGCTGAGTGAGGTAGTTTATGTAAGTATATTGCCTAACTATATTTTAATAAACAGATTAATCCATGAAGTGAGTGTTACTAATTATATTTTGATAATTTAGTGTAGGAAGAGTTTGATTTATATAAAGATATACTTGAACATTAGTGTTGCATGGAGAATCAACTTTAGTTATCATACTCAAGGATGCGAGAAGGTTTTTACAAGCATTACCAGAAGTTTCAAAATCATGACGTAGCAGAACAACATCCTCCAGAGGGAATCAACTTTGAAGTGTGGAAATGGATTTGCACATTTTTCATTGGAGACTATCAGATGATAAATATTGAATATATATTTATAAGTAAATAAATGTTTAATTTTTTAGATTTTTGTATACTAATTAATCTTTCTTTGGTTAATAACAGGCATCGAAGAAAAATTTGGTGAATATAGCAAAACAGTCAGTCCAACGTACCAGTGGATCATCTTCGTACCTTTAGAGGTATCATACAAGAGAGGTTTTTTAGCATAAGTTTATTTTTTTCATATGATTATAGTGCTAAATATGTTTGATCTAATAGATTCTTAATTTGTTATTTTCGGACTAAAATAGATGGACAGGAATCGACAACAAATGTGTTTTACAAAGAGACGCACACCCATTTAGATTGCACAATATTTGTCTGTAACGAAGCAAAAGACACCTTTGTAAATAACTCACACTTTTTAGTGTTACATTCATTCATTAGTTACTGATATATAACTAATTATTAACAGCGTGCAAACAATGCTGCAATCTATGGAGACTGAAAATTCAACATCTTCTTTACAAGTAGGCATGTCAATAACGCAACAAGACGTCTTTGTCAAGGTCCTCAAAGAGCGGTACAGACATGTGAGGGAAATTGTGTATTTTTTCTTTCATCCAAACCATCCAACTCCAGCCAGACCCAAATTTTGCAGCTATTTTATCAGCTAGTGGCAACACAAACAGAGGTCCAACAATTAAGAGAGCAAATAAAGCGACAATAAGAAGTAACTAGACAAGAAATTGAGTGAGAGAGATCAACAAATAGACTAAAAATGGAGCCAGAGAGAAGCAACTAGAAAGTTGTGAGAGGAGATACATGCAATTTTTGAACTCTTTGCTTATATGAGAAGTATATATATGTTTTGATTTCTAAACTCTTTGCTATATTTGCTATAATTAAATTTTGATTTATGTGAATACTAGAAGTGTATATGTTTGTTGAAGTCTTGTAGATGATGAAATGGAATGTAAGGGGTTTGTATTTGAAGTGTGTTTATTGCAGTCTTGGAGATAATGTAGTGGGTTTGTATTTGAAGTGTGTTTGTTGCATGCTTGGAGAGGATGTTGGGGGTTTTGTATTTTTGAAGTGTATTTGAAGTTTTTGTTTAATGTATGTTTAAAGTATATGTCAACAATTTGAAGTATGTTGAATGTTTGAGGATGTATGTTTAAAGTGAATATTTGAGGATGTATGTTTGAAGTTGAATGTTTGAGGATGTAGTGGGTTTATATTTGAAGTGTGTTTGTTGCGAGCTTGGAGATGATATAGTGAGTTTGTATTTGAAGTGTATTTGTTGCGAGCTTGGAGAGGATGTAGGGGGGTTTATAATTTTGAAGTGTATGTTTGTTTTTTGAAGTGTATTAGAAGTTTTTGTTTAATTTTAGTTAAATATATGTTTTAGCTATTAATTTTAGTATATTTGAAGTGTATGTATTTGAATGTAAAAACAAATTTTTAAAACTAGTTTTTAGTTTTCAATTTACAGGTTTATACCCTATAACAACGATATTTTTGTCTCACAATTATAGGTGAGATTCTGTCTCGTTGTTATTGTCGACAATGATGAGTTAATGCTCACCGTTATAGGCTATAACGGCGAGACAAAAATGTTATGACCTATAGGTAGTCTATAATGTTAAGATCTTTGGCCCACCAGTATAGGGTATCTCATCGTTAAAATAACATCATCATTATAGGATACCTCATTGCAATTAGTGTTTCTAATTTCAACGAGATTCTTTGCTAGTATTGGTTCACCCTTTAACAACACCTATAAATGTCGCCATTATTGGTCAACAAATGTCATTTTCTTTCGATGAGTTATTTGCATCATTATAGGACAATAGCGGTGATAAATAGAGCAATAGCAATGAGAAAAATCATCTCTATTAACCCTCATCCTTGTAGTGCATGTACCTTAGGGAGAAGGGGTATTTCTACCGAGAAACTTAACATCATTTTTTTTTAAAAGGTTATAAACTTGACATCATGCTTCACCAAAGCCTTGAGGGTGTTGGTGTATTAGGGTTTGGCCAAGGCTGTCACACATGTGGTTGATGTTCAAATCTTGCGGGTATCATGTCCTCTTGCATAAGCTGATGCCCAACATAGATCCTGGGTAGGGGTGTCAACAGGTCCTGTTTACCCTATGCAAACCCTATAGGGTCTAAGTATGGTGACAAATAAGAAGACCCAGGTCTATTCCCAAAGGTCTGATTAATACATAGATGCATATATAGTTTTTGAAATTTTATACTAAATTTGAACCCGACCTAAGTTCTGATTAAAACCTATAGTTTTTTAATGTAAAAATAAAATAAAAATTTATTTTACTGGGTTTGGTTCATGTAGTTCTTATCGGGTCTAGGTATGGTTTCTCTTATAGTAGACTCGATTAGACCCAGGTTTGGACCCTATATCATCCGAAAATTTGGTCCAAGACTGGTTCCACCTGGGTCCAAACCAAACCCGACTCGTTCACACCCCTAGTTGTGGGGGTGAAGATTTGAGTATTAGAGTTTTATGTTGTTGAGACAACGCGACTATGTCTTTGATCCTGAGCGTGGTTTCTCTGAGTTATAAATGAAAAAATGCTTCACCTTCATCATTAATCTGATCATTACTATCACCATCACTGGATCATTATCACTATATCACATGGATCTGAAACCCAAGGAAGAAGAAGTTTAGAGGTAGTGTAAATACCAAAAATTTCACGATTACTAATATCTTTCTCAAGACAAGTGTTTGCAGGTACCAGAACTGGACACCCCCACCACATACGGCAGAACAGGCGTCGCCATCCATTATTGGATGGCAGAACAAGGAATGTCGTCTATTACTAAATGACAGAACAAAGAGTGCAGTCCGCTAAGGGATGGCATAACCCTTCTGTCGTTCATTGTACCCAACATGCAGATAAGGCCCAAGGCTTATCCCTATGAGTTTTCCTACAAGAAATCTCCCTTGGATGTGTGTGTTGAACTCTATAAATAGGAACTCACCCCTATACTTGGAAACAAATCTAAAAAGTATCTGAAAATTATCAAAAAATCTGGAAATCTCATACCTACGCGTTTGCCCTGTGAGAACTCGTCTACTCAACCCTGCCAACACGAAGCCATTAAAGAACACCCACATCTACATGCTAACAAACAGAGGAATGAGCTTGAATGATAAAACAAACCCTCAAGCCTGAAAAAGATATTTTTCTCATATCTCTAATCCGCTTATTTCTATTTCATATATTCTTTAGATGAGGTGCTTATGTAGGTTTTATTGTTGGTTTGTATATTGGAATTTACGACGTGATTCGAGTTGATGAAATTGAGAAAACTTATCTTGTCTTTACCTTCCCGTCAGGTAAAGGATGGTCAAAGTTTGTAACAACTTCCCCTACAATTTCAACAAATCCAGGTAAGTCCCATCTTCCGAGGTTTAAAATAATCATCAACAATTTTTAGCGACTGTGATGGGATGTCATACTTTTTCTTAATTTTTCATAGCTAGAATTTTATTATGAAAAAATTCTTTAGAAAACTTTGTTTTTTTTCGGGTTTTCTTTTTCTATCAGACAATAATCCTAGTTTTGTTGTCTGTTGAGCTTCGGTCATCCACTAACTATTGTTCATCACGTTTGGCCATCCGTTGACTACTGTTTGTCATATTTGGTCATTTGCTAACTGTCGTCCACCAACCTTTAGCCGCCTGGATTTCGTCTTCTGGCAACATCTGTCAAAAAGTTCTGTAGACTCTAGTGTGTGCAAGTTTGGTCGTCTGCTGACTGACAGGGCCGTCTGAAGATCCTCGCATCTTCATGCTCTATCGTTTGCTAACTGACAACATCATCCACTGACAGACAGGGTCGTCTGCAGATCCTCACATCTACAGGCTCTGCCATCTGCTGACTGACATCATCATCCGCTGACTAACAGTGCCGTGTGCAGATCATTGCACTACAGTTTCTGTCATTTGCTGACTGACAGTGCATCCACAGACCCTCATGTATGTAGGTTCTATCGTCCACTGATGGCTAGCGTCGTTCGCAGACCCTTGTGTCTGCAACTTATTTTGCTTATTTATGGCACATTTTTCTGTTTAATTTGTTTATTCTGCGTATAGGCTACTTTTGCATTAGATTCATGCATTAAATATTAGGCTTAGGTTTTTCTCATTAATGATATCCAAAAATAGTTAGAACGGGAATAGGCACAAGCCGAAAGGAGAGCCCTAAAAGTCAAGGAGTCAGAATATGAAAGGGCATGGTTTGACAAAGAGACCAGAAGAAGAACTAGACAAACTCTACAACCATGAGAAGACAGGGAGTACAGTCAATGGGGAGAGTCACAAGTGTCTGATCTGGAGAGGAGAGTCCACAGATCCAGGCTGGCCCGTCTAGTCATGTCGTCTGAGTCAGCCAGAAAGATCAAATTACTTAAAGACTTGGTCCAGAGCTTAACGTCAAGAATGAGATACATGGACTTGGATAAGAGAGATTACTCCATGGATAATTTTTTGGCTGAAGGATGTGACGATGATGATGAGACCCTTCCTAAGTTTTTAAAGTTCTATAAGAAAAGGAACCCAAGGACTCACTTGTCCCTATTCATGAGAAATATGATCAAATATTGAAACAACGATAGGAGGCTAATTAATTGGTTTTCCAAAAGCCTAAAGAAAGAGGCATTTGAATGGTTTTCTACCCCGAACCTCCAAAGCATTAGAGAGCTCAAGGGGGTCATCAACATGTTCATGGAGAGGTTCAGATTTAACATTGATGCACTTTCCACCATCAACCAATTATATGATCTGAAGTAGAAAAAAGAATTCATCAATCGGTGATGGTCTATGGCTAGTAGGATGGAGTCGATCTCAAACTCTCATACACTGGTTATCCTGATGGATAACTTCTCTCAACCCCTACGGAGCCTGATCAGGATGGCAGAGGTTGAAACTTATGTTGAACTCATTAAGAAGGTTACAACCTTTGAGGTAGGCATCAAGAGAGGAGTGTACAACGGGTTCTTAAAAAACAGCAAAGAACATAACATCTATAAAAAGTTAGACCTATCTAAGGGTCAGGTCAACGATGTAAGAACCTCATGACAAAACTCTAGAAAGAACACCGATAAAGGATAGAAGATAGACAATCAAAATGGCTCCCTAAGGAGGAAAAACGAGAATGGGTATGGGAGAAATCCTAAGTAGACAAGAGATCAAACATTCTCCAAGTTCAAGCAGCCACTGTCACAGATCATGAATTTGCTATTATAGGACGGCCTACTCAAGTTGCCTGAGGTGTCTAAGCCACCACAAATGAAAGAAACTGACCCAACTAAGTACTGCAAATACCAAATCTGTTACCAAGGAGGGCAAAGGGTTCAAGAAAGAGAAATCTCATAGGAGAACCAGGAAGTCAGTCAGATAAACATGATTGATTTGGGTTCACCAAACAACAATCATATTGAAGTTCTTCCCCTAGCATCCCAACACCAAAAGTCCATTACAAAAATGGATGATCTCCCTGTACAGTCTCAACTATCCAAACTTGAGGGGCAAGCTGACACACCGACTGTTCAAGAAGAAATGATCCCATCGGCAAGCTCAGTCGTGAATGTGGCACCACCAAATCTGGGCCATATGTCAGTCAGAGATTTCTATAAAAGGCTCAAGGTTATAGGAAAGTCTTCCAATCGCACCCAAAAAGAAAACCCAAGGTCTCAGACACAAATGACTCAAACAAAGAAGGGGCAAAAGAGAAAAGCTCATGTGGGTCCCGAAGAAGCATTCAGAAATGGGTCAACCAACATCAGCTCAATAGAGAGGCCCATCACAGAAGATGACACAAGACTCTTCCCCTACAAAAACTCATCTTCAAACAGAAAAAGCTACAAGGCAGCCTAGACTCTGTTGTCTCTTCTTTAGCAAAAGAAAGACACCCTCCTCATAACACAGTTACCACACGTCAAGGTAGAACCACCATGGTTTGGAGAAGAAAAGATCTTCAACATGGGTCATCATCCCATGACCCCAGGTAAGCCCTCAAAACCAGGACTTTATAAATAGCTTTTTAAAAAACTAAAATAAAATAAAATAATCAAAAAGCCAAAAAAATAAAAAAAAACCAAGAAAATTTCAAAAAAAAAATCTCTCAAGGTCCAAGTTACCCCCTTCATGAAAGGATCATGTTATTCCTATTGACAAAACCAAGAAAGATTTTGTCAGGTTTTCAGGCCATTTTCAATGATGTTTTTCTATCCAAAATTATGTGGGGGCATGTCAAAGGATTATGAACCTACTTAAAACCCAAGGATAGGTTATTCTAAAGTAATTTCAAAGTTTAAATCTTAGACAAGAAGGGACTTTTAATAGCCAAGCATACATCCCAAACCAATTCGACCTTGTTCGACGAGACCCAAATGGTCTTAAAATCTTGGTTTACCTTTGGACACTGTCCCGACCTCGTTAGGTGAGATCCACAACAGTCTCCACATCCTAGATATCCCAGAGAGACCACAAACGGCCTTGATGTCCCAATCGTCCTTGAACTGATCCGACCTCGTTCAGCAAGACCCACGACAATCTTGTCAGTCCAATTCACCTTGACTCTCGTAAGTCATAGGAAGATGATAGAACTTTATCATGATTCAAAGCACAACATTGACAGATCATTAAAGGTCAGGGATTTCTCCAAAAATAGATATAGCTCTCATCAAAATGGTATTTTCCTCAAGTAGATCTCTACACCCAAAAGTCTATCATGTAAGACATCCAAGTCTTAGGAGAAAATAAGGCAGCAATACAGTGAGCCCAAATGACTTTAATCCAATAATTTTAGCTTGTGAGTTTATAAGAATGAACTATAGGGGCACATGATTATTATCAATACATAAATGTAGATCTGATGGAAACCCACTTAGGAGACCAACTCTCCGAAAAAAGGGTTGGGTGTTAAATACCTTCAATGCTAATCAACTTTATAGGCTGGTATCCTGAGGAGCCTTTTCTTTTATCTCAAGAGAAAATATATATATAAAAAGAAACCAATACTCTCCTTTGGATCTATGATGTGGTGGCAGGCTCCGATCATACGATTACCTCAAGGGTAGAGGTTTGAATTAAAAAAAAATAATGAAAACTAGGAGAAAGTCAATACTTACCTCTAGACTTATGACAAGGTGGTAATCTTTGGTCATATGACCTTTAGAGGTAGATGTTGGATAGCTAGGGGCATCTCTTCTGTACCAGAAAGCCATGAGACCCATGGTTGCTAGGCCTAAAGTCAAAGGATGGAAAAAGTGAAGAATAAAGCCCCTTTTGGCCTAAAAATAAAGACCCCAAGAAACTTACCTAAGGGCAAGATGTGTACTTGAATGTATTTCCATTAACTTTAGCCATTCAAAGTTCAAGTTTTAGTGGAGACCATCGGACCTAACAGAAATGCCATGAGACTTAATCTTATATCCCTATAATTAGCCGCTTGAAACTAAGACAAAATTAGAGGAGAAAAATACCAGTGAAGTTTAGTGTCATTATCTTAAACCAACCTGAGAAGAGAAAAGTCTAAAGTGTAGGAATCTCAAGTGCAAGAATTTACTTGTGAGGAAGATTTTAATTTTTAAAGAAAGAGCAAAAGTCTCTGACTTTATATGTTCAATCATTCATAGTTGTCATATGCTACCCACTCTACTACCATTGCATAAATCTCATGACATATCATAAAAGATCATTACATGCATAAAAGAGCTTAGCCATATGGATCTTGAGTCTAAGAAATACCCAAAAAGCTCTTTTTAGTACCTAACCAGAGTATGCCTAACTCCCCTCACTGAGGCAAGAAATCTTACGTTTAAATTGATCATCTTAGGAAAAGTATCTTCACCCTAAGACCTTACTGGGTCAACTCTACCCTATCCATGAACCTATAATAAAAGTAAGACTCCTAGTGTTTGCTCTCATAAATTCTCAAAAAGAAAAAACATTAAAAGGCATCTAAAATCAAAATAAGCCTAAAAGGCATGAAAGGGAGCAACATTTCTCTTGTGTTATCCTTGCCTGACCCCCAATATTTTTTTTTCTCTAAACAAAGTGTTTCTCAAACCAGCCCACCCTCGCTTAGCGAGACCACAGACGATCTCAAAAATCTGGTCCACTTCTTAACAATGGCACCAACCTCGCTCGACAAGATCACCAAATGGTCTTGGCAATCTAGTTCTTCTTGGACTGATATGAACTTATTCAATGAAACCCATAATAGTCTCAATAGTCCAATCTCTCATTTTAGATGTTGCAATTGACCTCGTTCGACCAATCACGGTCTCAACAATCCAGTTCTCCTTCAAACACTAGCACCAATCTCGTTCGGTAAGATTGAATTCAGTCAAGATGATCTAGTGTTCCAAACCTTGAGTGTCTACTTCTTTGTCATAAATCGAATCACATCGATTAATGATAAAGAGGGGCATCTGTACAAAAAAAAATTATGATTACTAATATCTTTCTTAAGACAAGTGTTTGCAGGTACCAGAATTGGACACCCCTGCCACAGATAGCAGAACAAGCACTATTGTCCATTATTGGATGGCAGAACCAAGAATGACGTTCACTGCTGGACAGTAGAACAATGAACATCGTCCGTTGTTAGACGACAGAACAATGAGTGACATCCACTAGGGGACGACACAACCCTTTTGTTGTCTGTTGTACCAAACATGCAGATAAGCTCCAAGGCTTATCCCTATCCGGTTTCAATCATCCTGCACGTCTTCTAGGACAGGAAGACTCTTCTTGAGATGAGCTTTCGTACGAGAAAACTCTCTTGGATGAGTGTGATGAACTCTATAAATAGGGACTCACCCTTATACCTGAAAAAAATCTAGAAAGTATTTAAAATTTATCAAAAAATCTCATACCTACATGTTGGCCCTTCGAGAATACGTCTACCCAACCCTGCCAACACACTGTCTAAAAGCCATTAAAGAACACTCACATCTACATGCTAATGGATAGAAGAACAAGCTTGACCGATAAAACAGGCCCTTGAGTCTAAAAAATGTATTTTTTTCATATCTCTAATTTGCTTATTTTTATTTCATATATTCTTTAGATTATGTGTTTATACACATTTTATTTTTTATTTATATATTGGAATTCGCAGTGGTGCGATTCAAGCTACAAAGATTGAGAAAACATGCTCTGTCTTTACCTTTTCATCAGGAAAAAGATGGTCAGAGTTTGTAACAGCGTCCCCTACGATTTTAATGAATCTAGGAAAGTCCCATCTTTCGAACCTCAAAATAATCATCAACAGACATATTATCTCATTAGAATGATAATTCTCTCTCTCTTTCTTTTGGCAAGCAAGATAATTCACTTTTTTCTCATTCTTGTTGGAAAGTTTCTTTTTCACTCTTATGAATGGCCAGGCGCAGATCTCCCTTTGAGAGATGTGTTTGTGTTTGCCCTTCACTGGATGCGGATCTTTCCTTGGGAAAAATATTCACCAGATGTCTAAGATCATGGAACTCCAAATAGGAAGTTACCTTCTCAAATCTCAATCACAACCATTTGTGAGTCAACAATTATGTTGTTGTGATGAGAGTTTTCAATGTCTCAAGGTTGATCCTTCGTCCATGTGTCTTTCTAGATTCACTATTTTCTATGCCATGTGGGTGCGGGTGCTGCAGGTACAACACAGCTATATAATGACTAATGTTAGTATTTTAAGTTCTTTTTGTTTAACTTGAATAATTTTAGATTTTGTCAGAGTTGACCAAGCCCAAAATGATATTGTACGAGTTGACTACACCCAACACTTATTGACTTGCACCGATTTGTATTAGATACCGTGTCGCACCTACACACGCATGGTGCTTCGACTCTTTTAAATATATTGTGTGGAGTACTGCTCATGAGAGAAATCAATGGCATAAATCACCAGTTTCTCACTCTCTTTTTTTTATAATTGGTAAAAAATGGCCTCATTCACCGAGCTTGTAGGCATAAAACCTCGAGCCCCTCTTGCCCATCAGTGAGTACACCCAACTTCAGCCTCATAACATGGGACCAACACCTTTAGAATTCGAACTTATGATATCCATCAACTTGGAAATGTTTATAAGTGGCCCCTATCAGATAAGAGGAGTCATTATGGGCAACTCTCACATTTTTCTTAGATTAGGTGGACTTTTTCTTTGACTCAAGGGGTTTGGCGTAGTGGGATGAGGCCTAGACCATTTTGACAGGCAGTCTAGGTTCAAATCTCATAGGCATGACCCCATACGTAAGCCGAAGCATGATAATTCCTTGGGGTCGAGTTTTAAGCCCTCTGAGTTTTACGTTGACATAGACAACAACCTTAAGTAGGGCAGGCCAAACCAACGCGGTTAGGTCTCTGCACCTGGGGTGGTTCCTTCGAGTTAAAAAAAAAAGGTGATTTCTTTTTTAAGGCAAGCTTGAGGATTACCCTTGCAGGATTCGAACATGCACCCTTAAAAGTAGCATTTGTGCATTTGGTCATCCAAATCTCTCATCTAAGTGGTTATAATAATTTTACATCTTATGTCGCTCTATAAGCTTTCCTTTCATTATATTGCTATCGGCTATAATCAGACATAGGTACAGGTTTAATTTCCTCACAGTTGGTGACAAAATCTCCTATTATAGTGCTATCGACTATAAGTAGACACATGTGAAGGTTTAATTTCCTCAGAGTTGTTGATAGAATCTCCTATTATTTTAACACTCAATACTAGCACAAAATATCTAGAAACTAACATATATAGGATATTCCTAAGCAGTTTCAAGTTTTAGGATGTAGATGAACTCTTCTTTAAATATGTGTTTGCTTGGTTCTCAAATCCAAAGAATTGGTTTGTTCTCTAGTCAATAAAACCCTTGAGGTGCTCCCAGCCCACTAGGGAGTACACCCTGCTTCAACCTTGTGGCAAGGGACACCACCTGTGGGTTTTAAACTTGTGATATCCCATCAACTTAGTGACATTCCCCTGTTAGATGAGCAAAGCCCTTGTGGCCTGAGCATGGCTCTATGCCACATCAATAGCTGCCCACGTCAAATCAGATCTTCAAATTCGAGATCCAAGGCTACCAAACACACCTTAAATGGTGCATGGTATTGAATAGAGTATAAAACATTGGCAAATTAGCTTATAGAACACTATGAAAATTTTGACATTAAAAAATCCATGTTGGGAGTATGAAAATGACTACAAGCATTAGCACGAAAATTAAAATCCTTATGTAACTCAATTTATTCCTAAAAAAATCATCTCTCAGTTCAGAAACTTTGTTGAATTCATAATCACATAAGTCAGGAAAGAGGATGCATAATAATGACCAAAATGGAGTTCAAATCAAAGATAGAAATGTTCTCATGAACATAGCCAAGGGAAAAAAGAACCAAGAGTTTGCATGAACTAATGCAATGACATGTTGGTTTTTGATAGTCTAATCTTGGACTTCAGGGACTTCAGCTAACAACCTTCTTACCTAGTTTTAGTTTTTATCTCTTACATGAACCAGAGCACCAAGACTGGATGACCAAGCTCATGGGTAGCTTCCCCGAGGGCGAGGGGTAAGCTCTCAAAGTTTTACGCTGCTAGGATAACAATCGTAAGTACGGTAGGTAGAGCCAGCGTTATTAAGTCTGTGATCCTAGGGTGGTTTCTCCGAGTAAAAAAAATAAAATAAAAAATCATGACTATCCTGATGGTCCCCACAAAACTTTGTATCATTTGGAGAACAACCTGAAAAAAGGCCTATCCAAGTTCCTATTGCACTATAATGGAGTATTTAAACCTTGATTAGAATAAATTTAAGAATCCAAGAAGCACATAAGCTTAATTTACTTTTGTTATTGTAAGGCTACATGGCCATAAGGTGATTGTTGGAGGCTATTCCAATAGTCACAATGTTCAAATACAAAGAGACATGTCTCTTGGGGATAAAGGGATTTCTTCCAAGGTTGTGTCCCAAAACTTGAACTCCTTACAAATTTATAAAATGCAGTAAAATGGTATGAAAAATATACAGTAACAGTTACAGTTATAAGAAAAGCATTCAAATTGTAAGTGAGTTGAGAGTGTGGACCTCCCTAGCGATTTCGAGCGTAACAACGTGATCTTCACCCCACAACAATTATGCATTCGAGCATCCAAGTACTAACATTGGTATCAGAGCGGGTTCGACAAATCCTTGATGGTGCCGAAAGTAGCTTGTGCATACAGGTGTATTGACGTAGGATTCAAACGCCGGTGACGCCAGACCGGAACACCCCTTTCACGACTGAGACTCATCATCGGAAAAGAAGAACATAAAAAAATTTGAAAAGAGCAAAATGTCAATTTTTATTTTTTGTTTTAAACAAAATCGGTGAACCAAGGGTTCCCGATTTTCGTAAACTCGAAAAAAAATAGGAGAAAGAAAGAGGGTTCTGCCCTCTTCCGTTTCATTTTTTTTGGATAGAAAAGAAGAAATCATCACCGGTGGTGTCTCGGTCTTCCTCTTCCACTCTCTCTATTTGGGCGTTGGTCAAGCAGGATTCTTCTTGGCCCAGACCGTCTAGTTTCACTGCAGGGGTCGCAGTGCTGGAAGAAAAAAAAAAGAGGGGGGAGGGGGGGGGGGGAGAAGAAGAGGGTTTGGTTGCTGCCCTATTCCCTCCTTTTTGGCATCAGCCCTCTCTTTGGAGATCATCTATAGCTGTAGAGGGCATGGACTGAAAAGAAAAAAAAATCACCGCATGCAGCGACAGACGAACGAAAAAGAAAAAAAGGGGGGGGGGGGGGAAAGGGACTTTTACTTTTGTTGGTGTATGGGCATCGCTGGACAGACCAAAGGAGGTTGTCGAACCTCCTCGGCCCTGTCTCCACCAGCAGCCATTGAAAGGAGAGGACGATGACACACCAAAAAACTCATGCATCGACGCTCCTCCAAGGAGAGGGCGGTTCGATCCCACCGTCAGTCAGTGGCTCACCGGTAGAAACACCGGGCTGCCACTCGTTGCCAAAAAATCCCTCACCGAAAAACCCGACGTTGCTCCAGTTGTCGTTCTCCTCTCTCAAAGAAAAGAACAAAAAAAAACAGAAAGGGAACCCTAATCGGATTTTCTTTTTCATTTTTTACATATGAGATTTCACTTATAAAAAAACAGTTTGAAACTGACATTTTCTGAAAATTTTGAAAAAGGGTCTCTTTAACAAGTTGTTAATTTAGATTTTTCTGAAAAATAGAAAAACAGTATACTCACTTTTCTAAAATTATAGAAAAGAGGTTCTCTTCTTTTCTGTTAAACTCAAGAAATTTCAAACATATATATAGTCTGTTAGATAATTATGGATTGGCTACTGATATTTTTTGAAATTACAGAAAGAGGGTTGAATCTCTCCGTTTAACTCAAAAAAAATTAGTTTGAAGTTTATGTTTTCATTTTTGCTTAGAAAGGTGTTTGCTTTACTGAAAATTGCAGAAAGGTGGTTTATCTTTTCTGATAAACTTAGAAATTTTAGAAAGTATTCTGCTTTATTAAATTTTTGCAGAACATGGCATTTAATCTTTTTTGATATTACAGAAAGAGGGTTAAAAACTTTATGTTTAACTTAGAAAGTTGCAGAAAGAGGTTTATGTGTTTTTGCTTGCATAATGCCACTTCTTTTATTTTCTAAAATTGTAGAAAAGTGGTCCTAAGTTTCTTAAAATCACCTAGTGCTTGTTTGTGTTAAAAGTATTTAGAATTTAGCATTTATGTGCATATTCTTGCACGTTTAAGTATCTTATTACATGCTAAATTCATTTAGAAGTATCAAAACTAGTTATATTTATAAATATTAATTGAAATAAGCTCTATTAATTCTAATATTTATTTATAATTAAGAATATGACAAATTGAATAGTCATGGATGAGTTATCCAAAATTGAAAAACTCAATAGGATGAATTTTGGAATGTGGAGAAGGAAGATGGAATATCTATTAACACATGACATGACCCTATATGTATTGAATAATGTAAAATCTTCACTAACTGATAAATTTAGTGAAGAAGAGAAAAAAACTCATAATAAGTTTATTGAAGATGATCAGTTTGCAAGAGCAACTCTTCTAACATTTATGCAAGATGATCTCATTAGAGTATTTAAAGACTTTGACACTGCAAAGAGAATGATGAAAGAAGTTAGAAAGAAGTATGATATGACTTCATAAACCCACATTCAACTTCTTCAAGAGTAATACAATTCATGCAAGATGAAAGAGTCAAACAATGCAAACGTTCATGTGAATTGAATATTGGTAATGGCTAAGGACTTAGCCATAGTTGGAAATAATATTTCTGAGCAAATACAAATCTCCACCATACTGAGCAGCCTTCCTCCAACTTGGAAGATGGTGTCAATTGCCATGAGATTAAACCAGAAAGCCTTACTCTAATTGAGCTTCTTCTGTAATTAGCCCTTGAGCAAGAGCACATGTCAAAAGACAAGAAAGGAGAAGTTATGAATACCCAAGAATTTTTTTCAGCAACCTCTCATAAGTTCAAGCCTAAAGGCATATTCTTACAGAAATTTAAGAAGAATAAGTTCAATAAGAAGCGTCTAGTGAAAACCCAAAACTCCAAGACTGTAACTAGGGGAGCATGTTTTTCTTGCAGAAAAGTTGGGCATTTAAAAAATAATTGCTCAAATAGAACCAAGAAAGAGAATCCAGGAAAATAGGTAAATGGAGAACAAGAAATGTGTATGAATCATTAATCGCAGATAGTGATATCCCAGAATGGTGGATTGATTCAGGGGCGACGCGATATGTGTTTAAGTCAAAAGAAGGACTTGTAAAAATGAAGAAGCTAAAGCCTGGAGATCACAAGGTGTATATGGGAAATAACACCTATAGTGATATGGTAGGGGTAGGGACCTACAGGCTCCAAGTAGAATGGATCAATATCCTTCTAACAAATGTACTTTATGTACCTTTCATGAGAATGAATCTTTTAACAGTAGGAGATTTTGCTAAAAAGGACTTCAAAATTCGCTTTTGGGGTAACAAGGTCACTATTGAGAAAGATGAAAAAGTGAAGCTCAAGGGTCGCTATAATGCTGACTATGGTCTCTTCCGTTTAAATGTAAATCTTTCTATAAATAATGCAATGAATATTTTTTATTATATTGATTGTGCATTTAATGTTGATGAATATTTATGGCATTTTGTAGAATTTAAAAAATGTGAACCATGCATATCAGGTAAAATGACTAAAAAACCTTTTTCTAAGGAAAGTAGATCATGTGACTTACTAGTTTTAGTACACACAGATATATGTGGGCCCTTAACAGTAGAAACACATAAAAAGAAATCATATTTCATTATATTTATGGATGACTACTCAAAGTACGAATATATATACCTAATCTCTAAGAAATCTGAAGCTCTAAAAAAGATTAAGGCATATAAACATGAAGTTGAACGATTACTAGAAAGAAAATTCTAAGTTATTAGATCTAATAAAGGAGGTGAATATAACTTTGATGAGTTTAAGACCTTTTGCAACGATAATAATATAACTTCTTATACAACTATGCCTTATATACCACAGCAGAATGGTGTAGCAGAATGAAAGAATAAAACCTTAATGGATATGACAAAGTCTATGTTGACACATGCAAATCTTCTCAAGAAATTCTGGGGAGAAACAATTTGCACTGCCATGTATACCCTAAATAAGGTTTCTTCTAAGGCTATAGAGCTTACACCCCATGAATTATGGACTGGTAGGAAGCCAGATTTGAGTCTTTTGCAAAAGTAGGGATCATCTGCTCATGTGTTGATTCCTAGTCAAATAAGAAACAAGTTAGATAGCAAAACTATCAAATGCATTTTCATGGGATACCCAAAAGGATTAAAGGGATATTGTTTATATAATCCTGAAAAGGGATTTATAGATAGTAGAGAGATAGAATTCCTGAAAACAAAAGAAAGTAATTTTGATCCTGAAGATAAAGGTGACTTTCTAGATATCATAAATGATCCTGAGGTACCAAATCAAAAGTTAGAGCATAACGATCTAGTTGTGAATAATGAACAAAACTCACAACCAGTAATTGGACAGAAAAGAACAAGAACTCTTTCATCCTATTTGAATGATTATTATACATTTTTGAGTAAGAAATTATGTTATTTCATAGATTTAGATAAAACTCTTGACAACTTGAGTTTTGAAGATGCAGTTGCTTCCAATGAGTCTGAACTATGGAAGGAAGCAATGAAAGATGAGTTGGACTCCATAGAAAAGAATGGAGTTTGGGAAATAGCTATTTTACCTAATGAATATAGGGCAATTGGTAGTAAGTGGGTTCTCAAGAAAAAACTCAAGGCAGATGGATCTATTGATAAATTCAATGCAAGATTAGTAGCAAAAGGCTATTCTCAATGAGAAGGGATTGATTATGAAGAAACATACTCTCCTATAGCCAAACTGACATCTATTCGTATCATTTTGGCATTGGTAGTTTATTTTGATCTTGACCTATATCAAATGGATGTGAAAACAACCTTAAATTGTAAACCATATGAAATTATTTTCATATAGCAACCAGAAAGTTTTGAAATTGAAGGTCAAGAGGTTAAAATATACAAGTTAAATAAATTCTTGTATGGACTTAAGCAGACACCAAGATGGTGGTATTTGACTTTTCATAATGCTATAACCAAATTGAGTTATGAGGCAAATAGTGTGGACCACTATGTATATACCAAGAATAGTGGGAGTAAGTTTATTGTGTTATCCCTCTATGTTGATGATATATTAATTACAAGAAATGACATAGATATGATAAATATAACTAAATCAAGATTAAGTTCTCGATTTAAAATGAAGGATATCGATGAAACTTCATATATCCTTAGAATTAAGATATAGAGATATATAAAATCGAAATTGCTATGTCTAAGTCAAGAAAAATATCTTGACCACATTCTAAAGAAATTTAGAATGAAAAGTACCAAAGCAAAGGGTACTCTTGTAGTAAAAGGCCTAAAACTAAGTAAGAATGACTATCCAAAAGATGGATAAGAAAAGTTGAATATTCTCTATGATCAGACAATTGGAAGCCTGATGTATGCAATGCTTTGCACTAGACCTGATTTAAGTTTTGTTGTAAGTCTAGTGAGTAGATATCAAAGTAATCCTGAGCTCTCTCACTGAAAAGTAGTGAAAAGGATTTTTTGATATCTAAAGGGAACTAAGAAACTCAAGCTATGCTATCAGTCAGATAGTTTAAAGCTTGTAGGCTACTCATATGCTGACTTTGTTGGTGATAGAGATGAAGTAAAATCCACCTCTGGTTATGTATTTATGTTAGGATGTGAGACAATTGCATGGTCATGCAAGAAATAAGGGTGTGTGGCACAACATACCCAGGAAGCTGAATATATTGCCTGTAACATGATAGCCACATTTGGTGTGTGGATAAATCACTTCCTAAATGAATTAAAATTGGATATTTCAAAAGATCCAATTCGACTTTATTGTGACAATAAAGTTGTTATAAAACTAATACAATAGGAGTTGATAGCTCTAAAAGTAAGCATATTAAAGTTAAATATCAATATATTTATGATATGCTTATGAAAAATGAAATAACATTGGACTATATCCCTTCAAGTGACATGGTAGCAGATCCACTAACAAAGGTAGTCACTGAGGATGTTTTCACTAGACATGTAAGTCAGATGGGACTCAGATTTGTCTAAGTAGTGAGTGAGTAAAGATCACTAAAAAAGTGTATATGCAAGGTTCTAGTTAAGAACAAACATATAAACACAGGAAACCTCTTAAGGCCAAGTGAGAGATGTAAAGCTACATGGCCATAAGGTGACTGTTGGGAGCTATTCCAATAGTCACAATTGTCAAATACAAAGAGACGCGCCTCTTGGGGATGAAGGGATTTCTCTCAGGGATGTATCCTACAACTTGAACTCCTTACAAATTTATAAATGCAGTAAAATGGTATGAAAAATATACAATAACAATTACAATTACAAGATAAGCATTCAAATTGTAAGTGAGTTGAGAGTGTGAACCTCCCTGACGATTTCGAGCATAACAGCATGTTCTTCACCCTACAACAATTCTGCATTCGAACATCTAAGTACTAACAATTATTCTGTGTAAGTGACGATGTGTCACGCCTTGACTGGCATGGCCTAATATTTTTTTTGAGGTGCAGACTGCATATTGTAAGCCCACTTTTAGAGTCTTAGGCTACATAGCCAATGAAAGAATGCATTGGACTTGTTAAATCTCAAATAAAAGGAAGAAGTGAGTCTCCTCTTACCATAGGTGAACAAAGAGAGAGTAGCAGGTGATCTGTCAAATCACTTTAAGAAGGTGAATTGACATCTTCACCGCCCATTGCTTCATCTCACAAGGATATGATGGTCCTTGTGTACATTGTGGACGGTGAAAATGCCCACATCACTTGATCTACTCTCGTGAACAAGTAGATTATACTAAAGTACTTGGGAGAAGCATGCAAAAGAAACTAAACCATGTACTTTTACAAGAAAGGGTACTCTATCTTTGAATTAGGAAAGCTGGGCTGTGGTGATTGTTTATTAAAAACACATGACAGATTTAGGAGGTAACATGATGTGTAGAGTCTTACACTTGCACAGGGCTGAAAATCTAAAAAGAAAAATGTTATATGCTTTGAATGGAAGCCCCAGTAAACTTCAGTGATAACTATAACTGTCCTAAAGTAGAGAAATTCCTTGTTGCATAAGCAGCGACGTATATGAATGGCACAATGACTGCCCTGGACATAGAGCCGATGAGATTGAATTTTCCATGTCATGTTAATATATAATTCACCAAGAAGAGCGAAAAAACAGTTACCAAGTTAGTGCTCCATTCAACTCCTTGATAATCATGCCCACATCAGGCCAATTAGTTTTATTAATACGCGTTTTGGAGGGGATTAAGCTGCTCATGATAAACATAACTGCACAATGAAAACCCTAGATTATTCTAAGCACAATGATCAAAGTGGATTCATAGAATATAATAAGCATTCGGCTAGAAGCCCACAGATTTGAATATGGTAATTTATCATAGTGGTGATATTAGGCCCACTAATCTTATGCTTAATTAGTATAATACAAGATTAGAGCAATAGGCATGTAAAATGCAATATTTCTTAGCACATTCTCCAGAACATTCCATGTGTTCACAAAAAAAGTTTATGGATGCTGACATGAAACCATGCATTTAAATGTACAAAAAGGAAATCCGCCATGATCAAAAGTTGGGAGTACATGTACCAAATCTCAAAAAAGAGAAAAGGATAATCATATGATACATGCAAAATAATCACTGTAAGTGAGCTCCGCGTGGTTCCTTGTGGTGGGACGTTGCAGGTTCAAACCCCAATGGTATGTTGAATAATAACTGGTGGGGTCTGTCTAACCCCAGCTTGCCTTAAAAAAAAAAAAATCACTCAAGTAAGCAACTCCTTTGGGTTTATCTTTACTTCGGGGCACATAACAATATTTTATTCTGGTAAGGAAGCAAAAATGAACCTCACGAGTAATTGCTTTACAGGGAAACGAAAAAGCAAAATTGGAATTATAAAGGCACCTTCTTTTTATTTTTCTATTAGAGCTTCTGCCTGCCACCTTATATGATTTGCTGAAATGACATCGAAGTATGATAAATTGATGGATGTGATGCCTTATAGATTTTGTAAAAACTAGTTAGTGGCAAAATCTATTGGGGGTTTGAAGCTCTTGGATTCCAGGTGTGGACCGGGGGGAAACGGGGCCCTGCCCTGCCCTGCCTCGTTCCGTTTGAACTTGGGATGAAGGACATGAAACGGGGGTGGAGACGGAGATGAAGGTTAAGATCAAAACCCGTGAGGGGATGGAGGCGGGGATGGACTTACACTTTCCCCGTCCCCGTCCTGATCCCGATCCCGAATCCTTCTTCAGGGATGGCAATGGATCGAGGAGAAACGGGCTCTGCCTCGCCGAACTGAGGATGGAAGACGTGAAACGGTGATGAAGGCAGGGATGGAGGTTAAGATCAAAACCTGTGAGAGGATGAAGGCGGGGATTGAGAGCATGATTTTGAGACGGGCCCCGCCTTGGTCCACTGCCATCCCTACATAAAGGGTGTGTTTGCTTATCAGGGAAGAAGGTGCTGAGGCAGAAAATGAATCAGACCATCCCTCTCCCCCGGAAACTGAATCTGTGGAAAGGGGTCTAGCATGTAAAATTGGAGCTGCTTTTCACAAAAAAAAATAGCTCCCATTGCATTGTGGGTAGGGGTGGCAATCAGGTCGGGTTGGAGGGTCATGTCGACGGGTTGGTGGGTCAGCAAACCTCAACATGAACCCAACCCGTTTATTAAACGGGTCGGCTGTGGCAAACACAAACCCAACCCATTTATTAAATGGGTAACCCGACACGACCCGGTTAACCCGTTTAATAAACGGGTTGGGTCAGGTAAACGGGTTGGCGGGTTGGGTTGGCGAACAGGTCGGGTAAACCTAAGAAAACAAATTTTTTAGAGCCATTGATGCTCTAGATGAAGGGATGTGAGATGGTGTGGGGGCAATGATGACACAGTGCATGCCCTTCACTGAAGTCGAGTTTATCACTAGTCTAAAAGGGATAAAGGCGATGACCATCGGGTCCTCAGATCTCTCCTAGATTTGTGATCGAGGCATTCAAACACACCTAAGGGGAGAACAAATCAATGGAATTGTGTGCTTTAGAAGTTGAAGTTGGTCAGGAAATTTCAATGTTAGTTTAAACTGAGGTTGAGAGAGAAATTTTTATTGGTCAATAAGTTAATATTTTTTTTATAGGCAAGTTGGGGTTAAGCAAACCCCTACTAGTTATACAACAATACCATTGGGGGATTTGAACTTGCAACGTTCCAACACAAGGTCACGTGCACTAGCTGCTCCTACCAGACAAGCAGAGCACCCGTTGGTTGGTCAGTAAGTTATTGGTTGAGGAAGAATATTATAGAATTTTATCATCTTCTTTGTGTCTTTGGTTATATAACTTTGATTGCCACCAAGGGTCACCCACAAGTGACCCGGTTCTTGGTGAGGGTTCCTTGTCATAAAAAAAAAAAAAAAACAATAACATCGATGGTGCCGAGTTCATCTGAAAAACAAGCCATAAGTTGATTGCTGACATGCGTACACACACACACACACATATATATATATATATATATATATATATATATATATATATATATATATATATATATATATATATATGAAAGAAAAGAAGTTGGATGGTGTTCTGCAAATTTTCTCTAGGGTGCTCTAAGGTCAAGAACATTTATTTCACTCAATCAAACCTTATGGATGTATTAAGCATAGCTTGTTTGCTAACCTTCTATTGTGTTTCTTGAGAACATGATGATTTTTTAAGTCAAGAAATTTTGGCACATTGTCATCTATTGATTTTTATGCATTGGTATATCCTTCTTGCATATTGCAATGATATGATTCGAAATTTGTTTTTATTAAACAAGCCATGTAGAATTGTAGATCACATCTGTGGGGCTGTTTTGACTATCTGAACATTTGATTGGACAATTTAGAATGGAGGAACATCAACCTTCCTATAAGCGAGTAGCTCATGAACAATTTTGTCTCTTAAATGCTTAAAAAAACATAGTTACAGGTTTTTTTCTTACATTAAACCTCTATATGTATTTATCATTATTTATTTACTAAAAAACATGTTTTGCGATGAATCAATTTAACAAAAAAAAATCAACTTTTAGTGTGATATGAGTCATTGATTTTAATCACTCTAAAAATGCTTCTAAACATGAAGTACATCATCTCGAGCATGTTCATACTAAGCAAATTATGTAGAACATGTCTGTAAATTTAAATTAAGAAAATACCTAAACATATGCCTTCTTAAACTGTTCATGAAGACTTAAGAGATAAGATTGTTTAAGACCTCTCTCTCTCTCTCTCTCTCTCTCTCTCTATATATATATATATATATATATATATATATATATATACACACGAAAATGGGTCTGTGCTAAACCGCATGCTAAATGGGTTTTTAGCTTTTCCGGTGATTTTTACGCGGTTCCGGCCTTATAAATGCGTTGGGCATGGTTGATTTATTAAGAATTCACACTTGGATTATGTGTTTTCAATGTTTAGAGCCTCAAAATTTAGAAAGATTTTGAACCGTTGATTTTTCAAACTTTATAAAAACCCATCCATGTGTTGGAATCTAACGCTTCAAGAGCTGATCCCTATAGAATCAAGTACATAGATCACATCTGTATGGTCAGAATTTAAAAATAAAATGAAAAAAGCCCCAAATCTTATTTATCACGCCGTTTAGCACCAAATGGGTTTAGCACCGACCTATTACTCATATATATATATAATGTAATGTATGGCAGCTGCCAATAACTTTCCTTGCCTACTTTTTGAAGAATCTGACCCAGCAGATGTGTTCAACATAGTAAATTTGCTAGAAAATGGCAATTTGAATCTTGTTTTTTATAAAAAAATTTGATTTTTTAAGCCTTTAATATTTATAAAAGAATTTAGAAAAATAATTTTTGAGCTTTATAAGAATCTTTGTATGTATCGGAATTAGATGATTAGATGATCCAAGAATCAAATCTTATAAAATCAAACATGTATAATACATCTTTGTGGATGGAAAACCCCTTTCAAAATCCCAGTAAGCTGGCTGTAGACCAAAAAAGTCATAGGCAGTTATATATATATATATATATATATATATATATATATATATAGAGCGAGAGAGAGAGAGAGAGAGAGAGCTTTTAGGGCATCCGGCCACTGATTCGGCCAACTGGTCCGAGCTGCCAATAGAATTCCCACCCCCAAAGTTACTTATGATCACCTTTTCCCCAGACCCTTTCAGTGGGCCAGCCGTTAGACTTGGACTGAGGCTGACACTAGCTGACCCCAACCAAAGTGCTCTTTATGGAGTAGCATCTTAGGTTCATTGTACTTGTTTCCTTTTTTGCTCAAAATGCTTTTGGCTAGTAGTAGTTCCTATGTACCAAAGGCACACGCGTAGTATCAATTTTTTTGCATAGATTCTTTGGCAGTGGAGACACTTGCTTGAGTCCGTAGGGCACCTGACCTTGGTTCAGTTATTGAATTCCACAGTTTCATACCAAACTTGGGTGTTTTGGGATTACAAAAGGAGAGATTATAACCAGCATGTCAAACTGCTCCATGTCTGTGAACTCTCTCTGCAAGTGACAAAATCGAGGCCAACCAGCCTTCTCAATTTCTTTTAATTTCCCAATTTGTCCACACTCCCCTACAACATCATTTTCTGGTGTATATTTTATGGGGACCAGTCTGTTTATTTTTTATATTTTAATTCCATAGCCCACATTAATCTATGCATAATGCGCGGCCAGAAAAGGAAAAACCCATTTGCTTTTATTATTTAAACGCTCACATCTGTGTTTGATGGTTCTCTCTCTCTCTCATGCATGGTAGGAGTTTTTTGGGGTTTATGTTCAAGAGGCTTGATGGGATACCCGGAATAACACTATAATTGCTTCTTGGTATTCTTTCTCTCCCTTGTTTCTGTTCTTATTCATTTCGGATGGTGGGTGTTCTTTGTAGTTGTAGTTATGTTGAATGTTTGTTTCTTGAAAGATAAGCTGTGGATGTTGGTCATTTGAAATGAACATTTTGGTGGCAATGGTTTTGTTTGTTTGCGTTTTTGGTGGGGGGTTTTGATATCAGGTGTTCTGATGATATGTTGATGGTGATTTTGGCTGTGCATCGTTTGAGGTATTTCATCAAATGATTGGTGTATGTATGCTTGTAGGGAAAAGTTTGTGTTTTTCCTCCCCAGCATGTGGTTTTCTTTCTTGGCCAGTCATTTCTGATGTTTCTGAATCTTGGGCGGCTTGGTATGCTCTTGAGATTAACACATTGAATTTTGTACTTTTTGTTTCGATTTGTATATCTATGCATGCATTGTTAGGATTTTGGTTGTTGCATGGTGACATTTGTATGTTAGTGATGTATGATCTTTGTTTTAGTGTTGTTGCAGCTAAGCTATTTCATGAGAGTTTGGGTAAAACCTTACTTTTTTGTTGCACACTTCTTTTCTTGGGGAGCCATTTCTGATGTTCATGGTCTGTTTTCGGGTGTTCGCGATTCTGTGATGATTTCAGTTTAAACATGATATTTGTAAAATTTGGACTGTGGAGAGGTGACTGAGAAATCAGAGGAGGGATAGAAAGGGAAATCCTATAATGTATTCTGGAATTGATCTTCCTAGGCACAGATACGATATGAGGAGCAGTGGTCGAGGAGCTCCGAGTAACACAGACTCTGTGAATGGCTCTCAAGCCCATGTTCATTCATTTTCCTCAAGAACCAGACGGAGGCGTGTTGTCGCAGATAATGTAGGATCAGATGAAACTTTAGGCCAGTGCCCGGTTGATTCTAACATGGGGGAAGAGACCATAGACCCTCATGGCGAACCTCAGGATGCAGATTACTCCTACATTCCTTTGCTTAGCGATGAACTTGCGCTTTTGATCCTTGCCAGGATTCCTAGATCAGATCATCTGAAACTATGTTGTATAAACAAGAGGTATTTAGATCTGGTGAAGAATGGGGAACTGTCCAAGATAAGAAGGGAGATCGGAGTTAGCGAACCACTGGTTATAATTTTCGCAAGCGGAGAGCATCACTGGTGGGAACACTCTCCAGCATCTGGGCTTTGGAGAAAGCTCCCATATTTGCCTTCTGAACCATCCTTTCATCTTGCAGATAGGGAATCTCTATGTGTTGGTACTCAGCTTCTCATATCTGGCCTTGAGAGCAATGGTATGTCAGTTTGGAGATATGAATTGCTCACAAACAGTTGGCACAAGGGTCCGCCCATGATCACTCCACGATGCTTATTTGCATCTGCAAATTGTGCAGATGTTGCCTATGTTGCTGGTGGAACCACAAACAGAATAATCTTGAGTTCAGCTGAACAATACAATCCTATAAATAGATGCTGGATTCCTCTCCCCAGCATGAAAAAACGGAGAAAACTTTGTTCAGGGTGTTTCATGGACAACAGATTTTACGTAATCGGAGGGGTGAATGAGGAGGAGGGGAGACTCGCCTCTGGGGAATTCTATGACAGAGAGAAGAAGACATGGCAATTGATTCCTGGCATGATAAGTGATTTGTCTAGTTCTGTTTCTCAGTCTCCCCCTCTTGTTGCAGTTGTGGACAATGAACTATACACACTCGAAACCACTTCAAACAAGCTGAAAGTTTACTTGAAGGGAGGCAATACATGGAAGGACCTGGGCCTGGTCCCTGTGAGAGCGAATCACAGCAAAGGATGGGGAGTCGCATTCAAATCGTTGGGCGATAGACTGCTTGTCATCGGTGCAGCTTGGAATGCTGGGGATAATCACAGTCAAGGTATATCGATTTTTACTTGCCGTCCTGATCCAAAATCGAGAGATTCTCACTGGACTTTTCTTGGGAGGACAGGTAACTTTATGGGTCCCTTTGTATTCAACTGTTCTATTATGTTAGTGTAATTTTAGCTGCAATGTATTCAAGCTTCTATTTAGCTGTTTGAATAAAATCTTGGTGGCCCATACATGGAAATCGCCTCAGGGTGGAAAAGAGAACCAATTGTTATAGGGATCATATCATCAATGAATTTGAAGGATATCTGTTAATCTGTCTTATGGTTGAAATCTGTGTTCTGCTCTGTTCTGTTCGCAACATCCTGCCATTTATCTGTGCTTTTTTTGTCTTTTATTCTTGTGGATAGTCAAGCTAGGTGTTTCACCCAATCGAATTCAAACCCGAGATTCTTACGTTAAGATGGTGTCTCTTATCAGTCCAGCTATCTTTCTTTTCTTTTTCCATTAATCCTGGTCCAGCTATGTCGACCTTTGTTTTGCTATGTTCTAAATTTTGCATCTCTGCAGAATAATCTGTTTGCAGTCATACATGGTTTAACCATTGTTTTTTTTTATATTAAAGCTAAAAGGATGAAAAGAAAAATGAGGGAAAAAATTTCCTCCTGCTATGGTGCAATTCCTCTTGTATGGGAAATCCAAATTATTTTGAATATTAGCAATATTGTTTACTCAGATGGCCGATTTCACTTTCTTTTCATGTTTCTTGGTGATGCTGTCTTAAAAGACTGGCTTTGGAGGACTTTCTTTTTTATCTAGCCATGTTCTACGGCATCTAGCTTACAGAGCTATAAATGATGCATCCCTTCTACTGGACACAATGCAAGTATAGAACAGCAAAGAGGAAAACAGTTGTTTTCTTAGACCAGCTAAATGGTTTTCCCACACTGAACTGCATATGCATAAGCAATCATAAGGAGAAACATTTGTTTGAGAAGGATCTGCTTATTCTATTTATTCACCAGTTCACACATCCTAGATTGGAACCATCAGCATAAAGTTTTGGTTCCTATGAATCAAACACGAAACCAGGAAAAAAAATCATTTGAAACCATTCCCTTGTAACTATAACGTTCTTTGAGGTTGAATGAGATGGCTTGACAGTTAGGTTACACTATCATAACTGAGGGGTCTCGGTTTCGAATCCCACGGGGTAAATCCCCCAGCTTGTCTATCCAAAAAACAAAACTTAACTATAGCCTTCTCTATGAATCCGGAGCATATTGATCAGTTCAAATAAGTTCATAATCTCGAACATACATGTCATGAATTAAATTTAAGTTTTAAAAGGAATCTAACAGATTGTACATAAGTACAAAGCAGGATCACTTCAAGAACAGTAGTGGAAAACAGAAATATGGAGTTCAAAATCGGTTATAAACAAATGACATTTCTGTTAAACTCTAATTACCGAAACTTAGGATGTCGCTACTCGCTAACCAATGTTCTTACCTGATCCTGGTGATGCCCAGTGAGTTTGATTGGGCTCGTTCAAGTGAGGTCGTCCATCCGGTAACCTATGACCCAGGCTTGACCTGATCTAACACAAGTCAATATCTTTCACTATGTTGCACGTCAATTAGTGGGGGAAAAAAACAGATAATTAGACTGATAAAGGCAGAATTTGGGCTGCCAACCAGTCCTAGACCTTGACACTTTTTGTTCTCAAGTTGAGATCAGGGCCATGGCATGCCATGGTCCAACCCGTTACTAACCAACCATAGTCATGGCAAGGAAATCCTGAAAAGGGCACCAACTACTGTGTACCGTGACTACTGTCTATCCACATGGGTTTGCCATAGGATATGGTTAGATGCACTCACCCCTTGATATCATTGTCCCTAGTGGTGTCAGAATGTGGTTACATCCAGACAGCCTTTCCCATGCAAAAGATGATGCAAAACATAACAGGCCACCATCACATGAGCCACAAGGATTCAGTTACTTCAGCTAGGCAAGGCAGCTCCCCATGCCTAACCCCCTGCTCTTTGTCAAAACTCAAGCAGTTAGCCAATGGTAAGTTGTGAATCCATGAACTGAAGACATGGTTTTTTCCACTTTCATCCACCTTTTCTGATACATCAGCCCCCATGTGTTGTCTTTTACCTCTTTTGCGTGATAGGTTTGCTGTGAAAATAAAAGTAGTAGTTTTAAATTACTACTTTTGCTTTGACAGTGAGTCATAAAGGAGTTTGGGCCAATGCTTCAAAAACATTGAAAATTTGAAATTAACTTAAAAAGTATGATATTTTCCTCAATCATCTTAAATGGCAGAATGTTGCAATAACAGCATTTTAATGAAAATATCTTATGAACCACAGGAATGCACTTAATTCAGCTAGGCGGGGCAGCTCCCCATGCCTAACCCCTATTCTTGTCAAAAAGCAATTAGCCACTGGTAACTTGTGGAATCTATGATATGGGGACATGGTTTTTGCTACACTCATCCACCTTTTATGATACATCAGCCACCATGTGTATGTGTGTGTCCGTGTGAGCTCATATGTAAGGTAAGTTTGAAATGTAAAAACTTAGGGGATGTTTGGTTGCATTCAAATGTGATTTGGAATCTCATGCAAATGAGAAAATGAAACTCGTTTGCACAACTAACCAAACATGTGATTCAGAATCTCACGTAATTGAGATAGTTAATCTTATTTGCACATCTAACCCAACATGTGAGTTGGAATCTCATGCAAATGAGAAATGAAATCACATTTGAAGTGAATCTCGTAATTCCAAATCACATTTTATCTCATGTGATTCCAAATCACATTTGAAGTGAATCTCGTGATTCCAAACCAAGTATTGAGATTTACTATCTATCATAAATTATTGTCCATTTAGGAAGGTCATATCGCAAAGAGAAGAGTCGGTTATTGTTGATATTTTATACAATTTTCTTATTGTGAACTTATTTTCTTCTAGTGTAATTTGTTTTAAGCAATTGTTGTAACCATTTGATATTTTTTTTATTTATCTTCATTAAATCTGGAGGTATCCTTGTGAATGAGTTGTACTCAAGATTATCGTTATTCTGTAATTGTGTATATATATACACTATCATTGAATGAAATTAGAAGAAAGAATCCAGTTACTCTCAACCCATTTCTTTTTTGCTTCGATTTTCACATGGTATCAGTGCTAAAGAGACCTCTCTTTGCTGCAATTTGTCAGTTTATTTCTGTTGTGCGCGTCAGTCTGTACATTGTTGAGTGCATCAGTCTTAGTACTGTTGCATCTTGACCTCTGGTGTGCATATTGTTGCTTGCATCAATTTGCATTTGTCAAGCTTTTTGCAGTAGCATATTGATTCTATTTTGGTGTTTCATGGGTCCCTACTCAACCACTGTGTATTGAGTATTGGACGTCTGCATGTTGGGCCAACTTTTCTTCCCATCTACTCCATTGAAGGTTGCTGGTTTTTATGACATTTAACCTCTTGAAGATCTAATGGCAGACGGTGCAACTACACAAGGGAATTCAGGTTTCGCGACAACCACTGCAAAATCATCAAGCCCTTTCTATCTGCATCACTCGAACAACCCAAGATCGATTCTTGTGATGTAGCCATTGGATGGAGAAAATTATTTTACCTGGAGCAGGACAATGGTTACGTCCCTTAGTGTCAAAAATAAGTTTAGTTTCATAGATGGTACAGTTATTAAACCCAATTCTACTTCAAAAGATTATGCATTATGGACTAGATGTAATCATATGTTGCTTTCATGGTTGTTAAACTCTCTTACACATGAACTTGTTACTAGTGTCATATATGGTACTACATCAAAAGAGGTATGGAACGATCTTAAAGATCGTTTTTCCCAAAGCTTAGAGTCAAGAATTTATCAAATTCATTATGTCATTTTTAGGCTCCAGCAGGATTCTGAATATGTGACTATTTATTTTACTAAACTGAAAGTGTTGTGGGATGAGTTAATGTCTTATTGTCCTGCACACTCATGCACTTGTGGTGCGATGAATGATCAAATTTCACAACAGCAGCGACAAAGAGTCATTTAGTTCCTGATGGGACTAAATGACTCTTATAATGCAGTGCACGAACAAATCCTTCTTATAAAGTCACTTCTCATTGTTGCCAAGGTGTATGCCCTTGTGCTACAAGAAGAGAAACAAAGAGAAGCATGTTTGCAACGTGTAGCGTTGGTGGTGAACCAACAATAAGAGAATTCTTCAACGCGTGGTAACAAGTGTCAAAACTTTAAGATTACGTGTTCTTATTGTCATAAGACAGGTCAAACAAAGGAGGATCGAGAAATCTCATTGCAAATGTTGCTACTTAGTCACCTCTTGTGATTCAATCTGGTAAGACGTCAGATGGTGATCAAGTGATAGCTCCATTAAGTGGTGTTCCTTCTTTTACTATGGAGGAATATAACCAAATTTTGGCTTTTGTCAAGCAGTCTTCGCTAGTCATCAATTTTGCAGGTTTATCTACTCTTAACTCGCATTCTTTCACTCCTTGAATCATTGATTCAGGAGCCATTAATCATACGGTTAAATTATCTAGTTCTTTATCTAATATTAATTGTGATTCTTGCTCTCTTCTTACAAGAAATCATTCTCATGTGTCGCACATAGGCTCAATTGAGATTGATCATAATCCTACTCTTGATAAAGTTTTATGTGTTTCATCTTTTCAGTTTAATCTTATTTCAGTTAGTCAATTGACTAAAAGATTGAATTGTTCAGTTACTTTTTATCCTCAATCTTGTGTCATAAAGGATCTTGCCACGAAGATGATGATTGGAGTAGGTGAGAAACGAAATGCCCTATATCACTTGAAGATCTCAAATAGTATCCCTATAAGCTTTAGTTCTCATACCTCTACTTTTGACTTATGGCATTGTCGTCTCGGACATCTATCCCAAAAAATTATGAAATTTTTGTGTGATTATGATTTGGGTATTTTTATGAACAAACATTGATTTTGTGACATTTGTCCGCGTGCTAAACAAGCACACGTTCATTTTCCTTTAAGCGAGATATCAACTTCTATGTCTTTCGATCTGATTCATGGAGATATTTGGGGTCTTTATGCCCAAGCCTCTATCACAGGGGCACACTGTTTTTAACTTTAGTGAACGACTTTAGTCGATATTCCTAGGTATTTTTTATGAGGCATAAATTTGAAACTCAAAATTTGATTAAAAGTTGTTTTTAGTTTGGTTGACACTCAACATTAATAAAAAATTAAAATTATTTGAACCGATAATAGTTCCAAAAAAAATTCAATTGAAATGAATTTTTTTTGGCTGAATGTGGAGTCATACATCAACACAGTTATGTTGCAACTCCTCAACAAAATGAAGTTGTTGAACGAAAACATAGGTATCTCCTTGAAGTTGCTAGAGCCTTGTGTTTTCAAGCAAATCTTCCTCTTAAGTTTTGGGGTGAATGTGTTTTGATCGCGGCTTACCTTATAAATAAAACTCTTGTATCAAAGCTTGACGAAAAAACACATTTTGAACGCTTTTTTAACAAATGTCCTTATGCTTATTTGTGTATCTTTGGCTATTTATGTTTTGCTATAAATTACAATCAAAACCAAAATAAATTTGATCTTTGCACCAAAAAATGTGTTTTCTTAGGTTACGCTTATAGTCAAAAGGCATATAAATTATATGATTTGGAAAATCATGAATTTGTCATTAGTCGTGATGTTTTTTTCATGAAAATGTTTTTTCATTTCATAATACTAGAAAAACATTTTGAACTTGTCCTACAAATTGTTGAACATGAACTGTCAGATTCAGTTGAGACCAATGAATATAAAAATTCTCAAATTGAACCTACTCGAGAACCAAATCTTGAACCAACCCAAAATATCATTGATTCATTTGTTCAAACCGTAGAACCAATTTGAAGATCTACACATCCAAGACAACCATTTGTTTTACTTAAAAACTTCTATTATTTGTCTATTAATTCTTCATCCAAACCAACATTGAAGTTAAGGCAAGGTACTGGATTTCCTTTATCAAAGTATGTATCCTTTAATCAATTATTTTCTTCACGTAAAGCCTTTCTTGTTTCTATTTCAAGTGAGTTTGAACCAACTTCTTTTTCTCAAGCTGTCCAAAATTCTCTTTGGCAAAAAGGCATGCAATTTGAACTTCAAACATTAGAAGTGAATAACATTTGGACTGTCATGAAAATACCAAATGGCGGCAAACCCAAGTGGGTGTACATAATTAAATATAAATCTGACGGATCAATAGAAAGGTACAAAGCCAGATTGAAGGAAAAAGACTATGCTCAACACGAAGGGTTGGATTACCATGAGACATTTGCCCCTTAGCAAAACTTACTATTGTTCGTTGCTTATTGTCCATTGTTGTAGTTATAAATTGGACGCTCTATCAATTGGATGCCCATCATGTATTTTTACATGTAGAATTGCAAGAAGATATATATATGACTTTACCTCAAAGATATCACAAACAAGGGGAACATCTTGTATGTAAATTAAATAAGTCACTCTACGGGCTTAAGCAACCTCCAAGAAATTGGTTTGAAAAATTCTCAACAGCCCTACTTAAATTTGGTTTTGTTCAGTCAAGGTCAGACTACTCCCTATTTACATATCAAAATAAATGACACTTTATTGCTCTCTTGGTGTATGTTGATGATTTAATATTGATCGGCGACGTTGATCAAGAAGTTGATCATATAAAGTCCTATCTTCACCACCGGTTTCATGTGAAGGACTTGGGAAAATTAAAGTTTTTTCTTGAAATTGAAGTTGCCAGATCTAAAGAAGGAATATGCTTGTATCAAAGGAAGTATACACTTGAAATTATTGATGAAACAGGGATGTCTGCAGCCAAGCCTAGTGATTTCCCCATAGAACAACTACTTCAGTTAAGTGCTCATGGTGATAAACATCTTGATGATCCGTCCAAATATCGGCGTCTAGTTGGAAAGTTAATCTACCTAACTATAACAAAACTCGATATTACTTTCTTTATTCATGTTCTCAGCAGATTTATGCATGCGCCTCAACGTACTCATATGGATGCAGCCCTAAGAGTTGTAAGGTACTTAAAGAAAAATCTGGGGCAAAGAATTTTTTTATCAACCTCATTTCCTTTGTGTCTATGGGCTTATTATGATGCCGATTGGGGCCTAGACAAAAGACGATTTGTATCAGGTTATTGTGTTTTTCTAGAAGCCATTCTTGTTTCTTAGAAAACCAGAGAGTATAGAGCCATGGTCAATGTAGTATGTGAACTTACATAGCTCAGATTTTGGTTGACAGATTTACAAGTTTCTCATTCTATGCCGGCAGACTTGTTTTGTGACAACCAAGTTGCATTGTACATTGCGGCTAACCCAGTTTATCATGAGTGTACAAAACATATTGATTTGGATTGTCATGTTGTCAGAGAACAAATAAAGCAAGGAAAGATTGGAACAAATTCTTAATTAGCTGATTTGTTTACCAAGCCTCTTGGTAAAGATTGATTTCTAAGTTTTATTATGCAACCTGGGCATTCGTGATCTATAGCACCAGGTTGAGGGGGAGTATTGAGATTTACTATCTATCCCAAACCAACCTTTGATTAAAATCTTAACTGGCAGGACTTACCGTCTGCGTCACAGTGTCGTGTCCTTTCTAGTTGTACGTCTAGGAGCATGACAAGACACAACACATGACATGCCCGTATCAAGCGTGGATAATATTTTAATGTTTTTTTAATGGTTCGATAGTATTTTGAATATAAATATTTTTCCATATATTTAAATACCAAAATTTTTAAATCAATAAAAAAATTGTGCCTCCCTTTCCTATTTTTTTCAAAAACCTTGTCAATTCACATCTCAAACCCGAATTGAGTCCTGGTGTATGTCTGTGTCTTTCTGACGGGTTACCATATAAAAGGGAAAAAGATATGTCTGCCTCTACCCAGAGGCCAGAGTCCCCTTGTTAAGTTTTTCAACCATGGCTATGAAGTTGACAACCCGGTAAAACCATATTTTTTATTATGTTTACATTGAAAATTTACGGGTCTTAATCAGAACTCAGATCTGGTATAAAATTTCACAGATTATACCCGGTCCATGTATTAATCGGACCTTCGGCTCTGAACCAGGATCTTAATCGGGTCTTATTATTTATCACCATACCCAGACCCTATAGGGTTTGGTTCAAGTCAAGTCCAGGTAAACCCGACTCGTTACACCCCTAACCAAGACTCCATACAGCAAGCAAAACCATGGACCGGACACAAGATTAAGGTCGTGTTTTGAGAGCCTTGCACTGGCACTCACGTGAAGCGACCAAGCTTCCATGAGGGAGCGGAGTGGTACCGACGGCAGGTTTTCTGTTTAGATGAAAAAACAATTTTCATGCATTGTCAAAGTGGTGCATTGCCAAAATGTGGTGTGAGGTTAGAGTTGCAAAAAAAACCTCTTGTGAATGGTTTTGAAATGTGATGTTTGGCTACAAACGCCATTCTCAATGAAGTGTTTTGGCAACACCACTGATCGCAAACAGCATAGAATATGAGATCACTGGTGAAAACCACAACACACCTCCTATTCAAAGGAACCCAAAATGCAGTGGAGAAGCAGTTGTTGGACAATGTACAAGCTGTTACCAATGGAGGCTCTGCTTGCCTGGGAAGAGCAGCTAGTGTAGTCACCTTGTGTTGGGACGTTGCAGGTTCAAAACCCAATGGTATAGTTGTATAACTGCTAGGAGTCTGCCTAACCTAAGCTTGCCTTGCAAAAGCTGTTCCAAGGCTCTGCATGGGAACTGTAGCTAGACTGAGAGTATACATTTGGCAAAAACTAGATAATTACCATGATGGTGGATGCTTGAAAACTGGCAACTAGGATGGGATTTATAGATTTGGAAAAAGAAATGAAACCATCATTGTGTTTGCACTAAAAACTGGATCTGGTATCTACCATCTCTTAATATGTGTTTGGAAACTAGTAGCTGCGACGGTAGTTAATGCATTTGGCAAAAGCTTGATCAAACTACCCTAGCGGTGGATGACTGAAAACTTGTAGCTAGGATGGGCATTTATGCATTTGGTGAGTGGGGTTTTCTTCTTTTTAGGCTTGTTTGGTAGCCGTTGCTAGATACATTTGCAAGGAGTTGAGGGATGTACAAATACAGGATTTCAATTAAAGCGGTTTTCAAGGGAGTTGTGGATTCTCTTTATTGTTTGAAAGCTCATGGAGACCAACTTGAATAGCAAGGAATATCAATATAGTCGGATCAGAATTAATGGACAAAAATTTGGATCCAATTCTTGGCATGTGAATCTGATAATAGAATCACAAGAAAAATAAAAGTACCAGCAATGTTTGTGACTATGGTATGAACTCATAACCTCTCATCTTGGGTTAAGTAGTGGCACTGGCCAATACCCACAATCCTAAATTAGTTGTGGCTATTGTTTAATTAGGCTTAATATTTAGTGCAGCAACGGGCCGGTTGTCTGGTAAGAGAAGCTAGTGCACGTCACCTTTTGTGGACATTGCAGGTTCAAAGCCCAATGGTATAGTTGAAAAACTGGTAGGGATCTACCTAACCCTAGCTTGACTTAAAAAAAAAGAGATGGTTATACAGCAAACTTCAATGCAGGTCGAAATGAATTCACGCCTCTGGCAACACACAAAGTTGGATCAATCCAGGCTGGTTGTGGAATAAGCTCCTGGGACAGTTTCAGCATATTTTCTAGTTGCTAGTGGATCAGGTCTAGATATTGTCCAATCCATAATAATATTAACAATAGAGTGCATCTTGACAACCATCCACTCAGGAAATCTGATCTAATCCAACATATATGGATGCAGAGCCTAGCCATTTCCAACACGAGTAAGACACTGACCAACTTTGGTTTTATGAACCGACCAATAGGGGGCTCAGCTTGTCTGGTAGGAACAGCTAGTGCACGTCACCTTGTGCTAGAACGTTGCAGGTTCAAAACTCAAATGGCATAGTTGCATAACTGGTAAGAATTGGTCTTTAAAAAAAACTTAGCCATTTCCAACGCGTAAGACACTGACCAACTTTGGTTCTATGAGCCGAACATTAGGAGTTTTGAGTTTAAACTCATGGAAAAGCCGGAAAAGATTGTCAATCCACCATAATCCTACAAAAACAAGAAGTCAGTTGAAAATACCTTCGCCTTGTGGAGGATTTGAATAGAGGAAAAAGAGGGGACCTGTGAGCCCCTGATTCCATGCCTACAATCGCAGTTACAACCAACACTACGTCCCAAACACTTCAGATTTATCAAACTACTGTAACAGCCATTGACACCTCCGATTTTCAATGTTACCATCCTCCCAAACAGGCCGTATATTTATACTAATGTATGGAATGAAATTATCAACAGCTAGATGAGGTAACTACCAAATCCAGGATTTGGCAGCAGAAACCTCCTCAAATGCATAAACTGCCTCAGAATTCCAGTTTAAAACAGAGCATTAGGGTCTGAGCCGAAGCTGATAGTGAAGATAAGAGGTGAGCTACCAGATGTATAGGATTCCATATTTGGGAGATGAACGTTGGGATAGCCTCCCATCTCCCCTTTTCAAATGCAACCTGAAAAGGATGCACTTGGAAAATCCACTTTCATCACCCTTTTATACTACTCTTATCCGTCTCATTTCCGGCTCCCAAACAGAGCCTTGGAGGAGAAAGCTGTTTTTTTTTTGTTTTATGATGACAAACCCTCACCAAAGCGAGAGAAAACTCCAGTGGAGCCCCACAACCACCCTGCCTTCGCTCACGTCCAAAAGCTAGACACCCGTGCACCAACAGAGTTTGATCCAGGGTCTTCAACTCAACATCTTAAGAGCCAGATGGGTTACCCATCTGCGGTTTAAGGAGATAGCTGTCAAATCTAGTATTTGGCAGCTGCCAACTTCCCAAATGCATAAACTACATTGGACTACCAGTTTCCAAACAGAGTCTCTACATCCATAAGTAGCTTTTATGGATGGATATTATTTATGGGCACAGAACACAATTCAACAAATCCTACATTGCAGTACAAAGATACATTTTCCATGGAATCTAGCAAATAGCAGAGCCACCAAAGAAAACTTGCAAAAGTAACATAATCCTAAGAACCTGCATTACCAAAAAATCACTGTTCTGTGAGAAGTTCGTAAAACACCCCAGGAAGTAAGAACTGAAGATAATAAACACAAAACTCACAAGATAAGAAATCCCAAAATCCACAATTCGTATTACTGCTCTGCTCTCACCCTCTCCCACGCTCTTCAAGAGGATGCCCCACTTCGAATTACTTGATTTTTCTTGGGCTTCCTGGGTGCAACCTGTGTTTCAGCCTGCATATAAACCACGATGGAATGCATAAACCTTCCAATAAAAGATTTAATTGCATGTATGAACAAACGACATCACTAAAACAAACAAGCTCAATAAACAGAAATTTCCAGATTAAACCAGCATAAAAAAAGTGAGGCTAAGCAACTAGGCACAAGTTTTAATAAAGCGGTATTCAAGAATCCACATCAACACATTAACCTTGTCCGAAAAAATAGTCTAAGGTGGTGTTTGACTGGCAGAACGCTGGAAGTCTGGACAAGCTGAGCGGCAAATGTTCTGAACATGAGTCGCACCAAGACACAAAGCATCCTGTGCCAGCGATCACAGGATGAGTATCAAACACAGGACAATACCCACGCAGAGGACTGCAGTCCCCGTGCGGGGTTGTCCTACGAATCAAACATCCTCTAAAAGGTAAATGAGCTTCAGTTTCAAAACCAGGGAGCATCCAAGCTAAATGAGTTTAGAAGAATCTGTTGCTCATTGAGACCAAGTTCTGAGTGATGTTTGAATTTGATAATTGCATGACTTGAAGCCAAACATCATCCAATCCACATTGCTTGAAGTAGGCATGGGTGAAGTCAACACTTCAATTTACAAGGCATTAGAAATTGCTTGAGAAAACGAATATATATAAGTCAAAGAAGAATGATTCGATAAATAAAATCGTTGAAAATGAAAAAGGGGTCATTTTCACTGCTCCAATTGAAGTCATGGGTATATTTTATTTTCTAAAAGAGTGTAGCAATTTGTTCGAGGCCGACTATGAAGGATCACAGAGGCACGGAGAATTGCAGAGAAGTATGCTATTGCCAGCCTTCAAGACAAACATTTGCCATTGGTTTTCTGACGGTTTTGCTCTGCTGACTGGCCCAAGGATTCTGGAGATCAGGATTCCATGGTAAAATAGACGAATCACTCGTAATATTTCTATTGTAATAGTAAGTAGCAATTTGTTTGAGTCCAACTATGAAGGATCACAGACAGAATTGCAGACAGTTATGCTATTGCCAGCCATCAAGACAAATATTTGTCATTTGGCTTTACAACGGTTTTGCTGTGCTGACCCGCCTAAGGGCTCAGGACGACCAGGATTTGACAATAAAAAAAAGGTATTTTTCTTTCAAAACATAGCAAGATTGCTTGGTGAAAATTAAGAGAAATCCAAAGAGCAATGACTACCGCATAAGAATATGTATAGTTATTACTAGCCTTCAAGACAAAAGGCAAACAACGCTATGATAAAATCTTATGGTTAATAAAACATTAACATGATGCATAAGATAAAGGCACGACACATTTCCTTTTTTGGAAATGAAAAACAAACAGTAATGCACAAAAACCAAAATGCATGGCACACATGCATGTCTATGTTCATGTTTGTGTTTGAGCACAACAAGCAAACTGCTTATGGAAAAGATGCAGCAAAGTGTATTTTCACGTAAATACAAGTATACAACATAGAGAGCCTACAACAAACCCTATAATTTTTGCTTGGAATACAATGAAAATGCGACTTTAAAATTACCTCTTTCTTAACAGGAGCCTCCTTCTCTGACAAAATCAGCTCAATATGACAAGGTGAAGACATGTAAGCTGCGAGAAAAATGAGATTGTTAAAATCTGTGCCCCACACACTAATATCAAAATATATGCATGAACCCATGTGCAACTAAAAGCAAACTTACGGTTTATCCGTCCGTGTGCACGATAAGTACGTCTTCTCTGCTTTTGGGCCTGGTTAACTTGAATGTGAGAAATATACAGTGTATCAACATCCAAACCTTTCACCTGAATAAGATGTTGAAAATGAACATGTGGGGATAAATGAATAAGCAGACAACTAAAAGAAAAAGTTAAAAAAATCCATACATCTGCATTGCTCTCAGCACTTTTCAGCAAGTTCAGGATAAACTTGGCAGACTTTAAAGGCCATCGCCCTTGGCCATTAGAATGGCGAACCTTTGCTTGAGCTGTTCGCCCAACTCCACCGCAAAAACGCCTGAATGGAATGGCTTGCTTGTGGGCAATAACATCCTCGAGGTACCTCTTTGCCTTGTCCAATGGCAGCTTCCTTATTGCAAAGGCTGTCTCACGGGTATTCTGGAGGCATAAAAATGGCATTTATGAAACTAATGCAACATTCACAAGAGCAAAACATCTAATATTTGTGACAAAAAGACAACAGAATCTCTCATTGTATATGTGCAAAATATCAGCCGCACATTGAGAAGAAAATCATGATTTATTAGACAGAATTTGAAGAAACAAAAACTATGGTGATGGCAACAGAAAGGCACCATTGTTAAGTTTGGAATGCATTCTCAAGATTATTCATCAAGTTATCCATTAACAATATCATAAGATTGAGTCAAATTGGGGAAAACAAAAACTTGAAATGAGCACAAAGAAGCTCTTAATTCAAGATCCATGAGCAAGCATGCAAAACAACAATGCTGATAAACAATAACCTTTATGAAAAAAGTACAGTTTGGCAATTAATACAGCAGTCATCAGAATGAATTTATCAATGTAAACAAAACAGCACAGAAAAGCTATATTTCACATCAGAAATGGTTAAATAGGTTATATAAAAAACATAACCTAAAACTAGTTTTGAGTCTCCAAGAAACAGGGATGGCCTCAGAAAAGTCGATGTCAACAAGGCTTGAAACCACATCTGTCCCGAAAGATGGTATATTTTAAGGTAATATCGTCATCGGCCAACTCAAGAAACAGAAATTGCAGAAGAGGCAAAGAAATGAAGATGAAGGCAAAATTGCCAACAATCTGGTCAGATTATTTGTATGTCATTGAAATAAACTTCTTTTGGCCAAAAATGCAACAAGTTCTCAAAAACTCAACATCATATCCATACACCAAACATGTTATCAAACAAAACTCAAAATTTCCAATATTGAGAGAAGTCGTGATGATCAAAAGAAGAAATAAGGTCATAAAGCAACCATAAAGATTCCAAAAAATAGAAAGACCACACTAGTATTTCATATTGCATCAAATGCTGAATTAACAAAAGAAAACTTTAAAGAAGTTACTAAAATCAACGAGACAAAACAAGCTAAACAGTTGCTTTCCTAACATAAAAGATCAAAATGAATGCAGCCCCACACATGAAGGAGATAAGAACAGCAAAGATCCTAACATCGAGAAGAACTTTAAAGAGGCCTCAAAAGAACCCTGTATAAATCATTTGAAAAATGGAACTTCAGCTAGAATGTTAAGCATCAAGTACCAAAACTATAGAAATCCACAGAAAATCAACTTCTTATATGGCCTGACTAAACTAGAACTAAAAAAACAGTTTTCAATCATCCGCACACCTAAACATGAGAGATACACGTTTTCACAGCAATGAACAAATTCAAGCTTCAAAAGCCCCCGAATATTGTAAAGATCACAACAAATGAGGCTTCACACAGAAACCAGAAATAAAAAGCATCTAAACATTGTGTCACATCATTTTTTGAACCTCTGGTCACAGGCAAAGCCTACAATGATTCACCCAATAACAATGCATTCTTTGTCCCTGAAGCTTACGAGAGACCAGTTCATTGAGGCAACAAGCCCCTGCTTTTACTCTTCAGGTTTTACACAGAAACCAGAAATGGAAAACATCAAAACATAATGTCACATCAATTTTTGAACCTTTTGTCACAGGCAAAGCCTACAATGATTCACCCAATAACAACGAATTCTATGTCCCTGAAGCTTACGAGAGACCAGTTCATTGAGACAACAAGCCCCTGCTTTTTCTCTTCAGATTTTGCACTAATTCCTATCAAATCCCATTTCGATAAAACTATTAACAAAAATAACAACGCTATGTAATTGTTGTATAGATAGGACCATACAAATTATATCAGTTTGCATGCTCATATTCTAATCTAATAGTTGCCACAAGGTCTGATCCATAAATTTCACTTTGACGCTGGCCAATTTCAGGTTTTCAGGGTGTGTTTGCATCACAGTACAAACACGTGCGTGGAACCAAGCGGTCTCGCGTGTGGTGTGTACCACATTTGAACGAGCAGAACAAAGCATCACAGAAGGGGAACCCTTTGTTCTCCGCTGTTCTTTTTTAAACTGAAACAATTGGACAGAAGACCAACCAGTTGTCTGGGCAGCAAACACAAAAATGATTTGTTGCAGGCGATAAAAGCGGCAGCAAAAGAAAATCCATTACGCTGAATCTATAAGCAGAGTCTACCACCAAAATCAGATACCTAGCAGAAACAACTAAGTTCCAATCGTATCAAAGAGCCGCTCAGCCCTCATCTAACTCACACCATCGACGTGGAACTCAATCAACGAAAACTGCACATAATTCTCCCTGGCCCTCTAGCTTAACACTCAAGCATTCCCTTCAAAATGCCCGAAAAAAGCAAGCAACCAAGCAAAAAAATATCGCAACAAAAAACAGATCCAAAACTAAAATGCCATGGGCACAAGCCAAACGAGTTCGCGTCACAAGAATGCATAACCCATAGACACAAAACGGAAAAATTCTGATTCTACGCGGAACTCCATAGAGAGAGCAAATACCTTGAAGTGAACCCTAAGATCCGAACCCCGTGCCTTGCACGCTGAAACAGAAGCAATAGACCTCGTCAGGATGAAGCAATCACCGGTAGAAACAAAGCATTTACAACACAAACTCTAGAGCTATAGACCATATGAAGATTAGGGAACTCACATTTGGTGGGGTTATCGGGTTCCCGCGAGTACTTCACCTGAAACAAACATTGGAAATAAACGATAAGGATTCAGAATCGATCGAAGGCAGAGAGAGAGAGAAAGAGAATAACCATTTTCGTTCCGGATCGAGCTCCCCCGGCAAGAGCGACGTCGTCTCTTGCTGCTCAGCAGAGGGAAAGAAGGATTAGGGTTTTACTTTGCTTTTATACCAGAATAAATTTCGGCTTACGCTGAGGAAATTTTTGGTATTCTCCTGATGCCCCTTCTCTACTTCCTTTTATTTTCCTTCTGATTCCTCTTTTGTCTTTTCTATGGCTCAAACGGATCTGGTTTGGTCGGGCCTTTGATCCGAATCCGGTACTTTTTTTTTTTTGGATATTTACTCGGAGAGAAACTGGGAAGCAGATCAGGTCATGCTGAACATGAGAGTTTTTGCTCATGCCAGCATCATGGCCGTCCGATTTGTATTTTGAAAAGCTAAAAAGACGGCCACGAGACGGCCACGATGTTAGCATGATTAAAAACGCTCATGTTCAGTATGACCTGATCTGCTTCCGAGAAACTGCACCAGGAACAGAGATCTAGCTGCGCTGGCTCTGCCTACTGTACTTACAAGACAGTGTAAAACTCTATGGGCTTACCTCTTACTTACAAGGAGTCACCGCGCTTAGGCTTAAGGGTCCGTGAGATTTTAACCTAGACCGCCTGCCTAACGGCCTAGCCCGTCCGATCCCACTAGGCCATACCCCTTTGGGCCGGTACTTTATTTGAAAATACGGATGATTAAAATAGGGTTGCAAGGATATAGGAATAAGATATGGTTGGATATCAAATATGAGATTGACATGTTATTGTCATATATATAGATCCTTTAAGTAAAATTCAAATGTATATTCAGATCAGATTAGGACCTATTGAATTGGATTACTTTAGGATTCTAGGTGGATTTTGATCAGTATTTTAAGTGGAATATATGGCTGATCTGAATCAGAATCCAAATGGATTGCATTCTTTATGTAAACAGCTTGTTTTTGTTCTATTTTTCTGGTATCTATTTTTCTAAAATTTGAATTTGCATTTAGATCCAGCATGATCCATCCCGGATCCAGCACGTTTGCATTCCTAGATGAAAGTCTGTCTCAAAGGGTATTCAAATGGGATCTGGATTTATATTAAAAGTGTGTTTGGTAAGATCTCATGAGATTTAGATTCTCATGCAAATGAGAGAATGAATCTCATTGCTCATTAGTATTGGCTAAACAAACATCAATAAATGAATGGTGAGAAACCGACTCTCATGGGCCTTTGCAAACGAGAATGTTTTCTCATTTACCTGAGAATCAAAGGTGGATCGAGGGGCGAGGAGCCCCTCCTAAAGTTTTGAAAAAAAATTATTATTTTATTATAAAAAAATATATTTTAGTTTTATATTTTATTTTATTATGAAATTCTTTTGCACCCCTTTTAAGCAAAATCCTGGATATATTTTAGTCTTATATTTTATTTTATTATAGATTTTTTTTTTTGCCCCACTTTAAGCAAAATCTTAGATCGGCCGCTGCTGAGAATCATAATCACTAGGATCAGCTTGTGATTCTGAATTGTATGATTCCAAATCAAATCTGATTTGGAGTCACATGTGATCCAGCACACCAAATGAGAGTAAACATGTGAGTTTGGGACAGAAAGTGAGGGATCGGATTGTCTAAGATGGATCAGTGCGTTATATCAAAATTATCTTTAAATTCTAAAAAACTTTACTTATGACCAATTTGTAAAAAAAATGATTTTTCTCTTATTTACACGATCCATTATGGCGACATATATTTCAAATTGGGGGACAATTTTACATCGTCGAATTTTATGTGGATTCGGATCAGATTCAACACATACTTGATCCATTTGCATCTCTAGAGGCACTAGTGCAAACAAATCGTTTCAGTATGGGCCATGGTTGACCCGTACCAAATACTGAATAGTGGAGAGGAAGTTTGGTTGCAAACTTAACTCAGGGTAGCAAACTCTGCAACCCAGGTTTACGTATTGTACTGGATCTAACTAACACAAAATGTATAGGACAAAAAAGGTTGTACATGCACATTAAAAGTGGAAACTGAATGAACCTGACATGCATCCAAATATAGATCCGATATAAATCACCAATCCAAAGTTTACCCTAGTCCGAGAAAAGTTTAGGTAATGTAAGTACAAAACCAATCATCTTTTTACTGGATTAGACCCAAAAAATGGTTAAAAAAACGTTTTACATGTAAAAAGTGCAAATGGAGTGGATTTGACATGCATCTAAATATAGATATGCGATAGAGAGCTCGAAATCAAACCTTTTCCTAGTTTAGAAAAAATTCTAAATGATGTAAAACCTAAATCTGATAATATTTTGCATCCAGATCTTGTGCTTGTTTTGTCCGGTTAGGCATCTTCAAAAATTATAGTTTCCCATGTTTTTTTCTCACATCTAACTCCATAGATGTGATCTATAGGTTTTATTGAGTGAGAACCGGTTATAGGTTTTTTCACTGATCCAAAATCAATGGCGATGAAGACATTGATTTTTTTTTGCTCATAAAAATGCATTTTTTTCGTCAAAAAAAACATGATTTCAAAGTCTATTCTCGACATATTGAGCATGCTAGACACATCTAATTATTCAGATCTATCTTAAAAACACTTCAAACTATAGGGCCTAACTGGGCAAAATGAGTAAAGAGTGCCTAATATGGTCAGTTCTTTTATATATATATATATATATATATATATGGGTTTAATATTGGCTACTAATTAAGGTATAGAACTAATGATTTAGAAATCAAAAATCATAGGTGCAAGTTGTATCGACTCAATCTAACCACGTAGATGTGTTCATCATGGTTTGTTTGCTAACGATCAAACCTTGGATCATGCTTTTTCTTATGTAAAAAATATGTTCTTTTGAGTTATTAATTTTTGGCATATTGTGGGTCATTGGTTTTTTGACCCCTTTCAAAACCTGATTACTTGTCATAATCAAATGATTCAAAACAAGTTTTTCACTAAACGATGATTGATAATGCATTCATGATTATCATAAAATAGATGCATTTATGTGCCTTTTATTGTGTTAAAGCTCATGTTTATGTTGTTTTAGGTATTATGGAGCTACGATTCGAATTTCATGCAATTTAGAGTTAAAACAATCAAGTTATGACCATTTTAAGATTTCGGAGCAAACTTTGAGGCGAATCGGGTCCCGATCCAGTCCGAATAGCAGTTGATGGATATTGAATCCACACTCTAATCCAGCATTCCTTTTTTTGTGCATAAATATAAAAATTAATAAAATATTAAAATTATTAAAAAATATTAAAACTATAAAAATATCATTAAATCACAATAATGTACAATATAATTGAAAAAAAAGATTAAGAAGTTTGAAAATTTTGCATAGCCTTGTACTGTTTTTGGAGTTTTTTATAACTTGTAACATTTCATGAAACTGTTGCAATTTTTTCAAAGTCTCGACATAATTTTGTAAACTGGAACAAACCACTGCATGTTTTATCAGTTTCCCAACAAACCTACCATAAATACAGCTAAGAAATGTGCCACATGGACATGCCATTTTGGCTGTGTCCCTGGTGACATGAGCGGACACGATGCAACACCAATATGTATGCCAATATTTTATAATAATATTTCATTACAACTTAATATTATTTCAATAAGAAAGCTAGTTTTAATGTTAAAATATACAAAAAAAATATTTTTTTATTGAGTAAAAAACCAACCAAATTTGTGTCATCGTGTCCTGTTATCAAATCCCATATCCTTGAGTCCCCGCATCATTGCGACATAGCCAAGAATTATGAAAGGTTAATCTAATGTTGATATCCATTTTATGTTCTTGCAAAGGTTCTAGTGATACAGTGATACGTGTCAACTGGTCGGGTTTACCCAGACCCCACCCAAACCAAACCCTATATGGTCTGGGTATGGTGATAAATAAGAAGACCCGATTAAGACCTGGATCTGAACCCAAAGGTCCGATTAATACATGGACCCAAGTATATTTTGTGAAATTTTATACAAGACCGGGGCCAGACCAGGGTTCTGATTAAGATCCTAAAGTTTCAATGTAAAAATGATAAAAAGTATGGTTTTACCGTTCATGTAGTTCCTATCGGGTTCGGGTATGTTTTTTCATATAATGGACCCAATTAGACTCGGGTCTGGACCCGATACCATACTCAAAAATATAGTCCAAGTGTGGTTCCACCTGGGTCTGAACTAAACCCGACGGTTGACAACCCCACCCAGAAGTAGGGGTGTCAACATATCAGGTTTGGTTTGGGACCTATGTAAAACCAGACTTGGACCAGATTTTTAGGTATGGTATCGGGTCCAGACTTGGGTCTAATCAGGTCCACTATAAGAAAAACCATGTCAGGACCCAATAAGAACTACATGAACCAAACCCTGATCATACCCTGGTAAAATCATATTTTTTATTATTTTTACATTGAAAATTTATGGATCTTAATCGAAACTCGGGCCTGGTATAAAATTTCACAAACTGTACTCAAGTCCATGTATTAATCGGACCTTTGGGTCCAGACCTGGGTCTTAATTGGGTGTTTTTATTTATCACCATACCCGGATCCTATAGGGTTTGGTTCGATTAGGGTTCGGGTAAACCAAGCCCGTTGACACCCCTACCCACAAGGACTCTACTCATGTGTTAGAAGTGATTTGTGAACACCACCCAGTTGACAATACATCCTGATGAAGAGGTCCAAAGGATTTATGACGCCCTCCAATGGAAGGTGGAAATGGCTCCGTCGGTCCTGACAACACCCAAGAAAGGTCACAGCCCACGGAGCTAAAGAGGAACTAAGAAGTACCAATGGGGGCTCAGCTTGTCTGGTACGAGCAGCTAGTGCACATCACCTTGTGTATGGGACGTTGCAAGTTCAAAACCCAATTCTAAGCTACATAGGTAGGGGTGTCAACCGGTCAGGTCGGGTTTGGTTTGGACTCAGGTAGAACCAGACTTAGACTCAATTTTTGGGTATGGTTTCAGGTCCACTATAAGAGAACCCAATAAGAACTACATAAACCATACTTATTAAAATAATTTTTTATTATTATTCTTACATTGAAAATTTGCAGGTCTTAATCATAATTCGGATCGAGTGTATAAAATTTCACAAATTATACCCGGATTCATGTATTAATCGGACCTTTGGGTTCGAACCCAGGTTTTATTATTTATCACCATACCCGGACCCTATAGGGTTTGGTCTGGGTAAACCGGACGCCTTGACACCCTCCTATACATAGGGCACTAGTGTCATCCTCTTTCCTCGAATCTTTCCGTCCCGTGAGATCTGAGTTTGATCACGACCCAATAATACTTGAGTTTGGGGATTGAAACAAGCACAACAGGAAAACAATTTGCCATATCACCCTACCGATCGCCTGGGTGTTGGTAGTAGGAAAGATCAACATTCTGATTAGGGGTGTCAACCGGTCAGATTGTGTTTGGTTAGGACTCAGCTGGAACCAGACTTGGACTCATTTTTTGGGTATGGTATTGGGTCCAGATTCAGGTTTAAACGGATTAACTATAAGAGAAATCATACATGGACCCGATAATAACTACATGAATCAGACCCGGTAAAATGATACTTTTAGTATTTTTAATCGAATATCTGGTCGGGCCCGGGTCTGATTTAAATTTTCACAAACTATACCCATATCCATGTATTAATCAGACCTTCAGGTCCAAACCCGAGTCTTAATAAGGTCTTCTTATTTTTCACCATACCCGGACCCTATAGGGTTTGGTCCGGGTAAACCCGACCTTTTGACAACCCTACTCATGATAATCAGCATAATGTTTACAAAAAATTATAATAAATCCTAATCCAAATATGGATCTGGAATAGATTTGATACTACACTAAGATCTAAAATAAAATCCAAATGAAATAATTTAGAAAACTCAAATAATCAAAACCAATTCGAATCAATCCTATAATCCACTGATATCTCGTTCTTACTCATGCATAATCAGAGTTAGGGGCTCCACTAGGTCTGATCGAGGAACAATGTTGAATGTACATGTTTATGATCCGAATTAGATCCAAAAATCAGTTTACTAATAGTTGAGCCCGCCCATGATACCAGCATGTTTATGATCTGGGTTCTGAATTAGATCCAAAACCAGTTTATGTACTTGGTTCTTCCCACCCATGATACCAGCATGTTTATGATATGGATTCTGGATTAGATCCAAAACCAGCTTATGAACATGGTTCTTCCCATCCCTAGCGTTGAAATACCAACAAAGTTTTTTCTGGGTGCAAAGGCAAGTTGTCTAAGGGTGCAGCCCACGTTGGTGGCACATTGGCTGCAGTTTGGTCCGCACGATGGAGGGAATCCAGCCCCTCAGTAAGCACCTTGGTGGCCTGGTGGGCCCCATCCATGTAAGGTGGGGTTTTGATTATCTTCATTGGACGTCATCCATTGCGAAGATCCAATGGTCCCCGATCACCTGATTGTCGTTGGTGTCACCTATGCCATCTTCGACAACTGGAGTCAACCAGGGTTCTATAAAACCAAGCGTCTACATCAGATCCCTATATGGCGAAATTTTTGAAGAAAAGTTTAAAAAACTTATTAAAATCTTGTATTTGCTCCCAGACAAGTGGAGCCCCCGTTGGTCATATCCTATTAATTAGATTCAGTAAAAAGAGTGGTGTGAGTTTTATGAAAATAATTTTTAAAATGATATTTTTAATGAAAACTAAATGAAAGCTAAACACTAAATAATAAAAATCGGCTCGCACGAGTGGCGGAGTCTGGGTCGAACTCAGAGAATAGAAATACTTTATATTCAAGCATACAATCTAAACTACTCTTTATTGCAAAAAAAAAAAATCAATTAATCGAGTTAATAAGAAAATAGTGTAGCCCTCTGCGAGAAACTTTAAACAATAATTAACGGCCTTATTACAAACCCAATTAATTAAAAATAAAACTTAAGCTAAAAATAAAAGAGAAAAGTCTTCGCTTCGAGTCTTGTAATCCCTTTGAATTAATTTGTTTTCTTTTGTCCTTCTCTCTTTGTACCTTTTTGTATGGTTTGATAAATCAAAAGGAGAGTTTTGCCCTAAGGGCTCTCTGAGGATACTTTGAGGGCACGAAAAAGGGGTTCACCGTACATCCAAACGCTTTCCTGCAAGACACAGAAATAAAACACAAAGCAAACAAAGAAATCTACGAGAAAATCAAAGATGAATATGAAGAAAAATTATAAAAACATGAATTAATTAACATGAACTAAACTAATAACATGAACTAACTTATAACAACCTGCACTAAAAGACAAAATAGCAAAATTACTTAACTAACAATCAAGAAACTAAATTATAATAAATTAATAACTAACTAATTCAAGAAATCAATTAAACTAAAAGATCAAGAACACAATCAACTGAACCTAACAAACTAATTAATCAATTAATCTAATATCAACAAGTTACTAAAAATTAACAAGAACTAAAAAAAATGGGCCATCAAGAAACTATGCTAATCGGCTAATCTGAATAAAGTAAAACTACTTATTAACTATATGCAAGAAAAACAACTAACTAATGACAAACTAAACTATAAATTATATGCTACCCGAATTCTCATACTTACTTGATAAAGCTAAAACAATGACAAATTAACTTAGGCAACCTATCTAACTCAACCAATAAATAAATAAAACGTTAGGAGAGAAATTACTAATTGAATAACATGACTTCACTAATTAAAATTCATGACAAGATTAACTAATTAACAACTAATGTTGTATGAAAATATTAATGTCACAGATTACACATCTAAGAATACATTAATATTAACTCCCAAAGCTAACTAATCAAGCAAGTGAATAAAGAAAAACAAGATCGGCTACCTTAATATTAACTCCCAACCTATCTGAAAACTAATTCTATATGACTAACATATTGAAATACCTCTAACTTACCAGAGTGCAAGAAATAAATTAAAACGTGAACCAAAACCCAAAAAAAACAACGTGCTGAACACAAAAACACGCTGGAACTAAATAATCTAGGCAATAAAAAAAAATTGCTGGATTACACAAAATAATATCTAACTGACTAAAAGACGGACAGCAATCACGGCTATGCTATACGACTAATCGCAAAGAACAAAATTACAAGACACGACTAGATATTATCGATTTTCCTAATCTAGCAAGCACTTTAACTCGCTAAAGCAAAACTAATCTAATGTTTAATGAAACTTACTTACAGTTATTAAACAGTAGACAAAACGAAGAAATACGATCTATTTGACTAGCAATTAATTCAGAAATTAATTCAGAAGTCTATGCAAGAAGCTAATGGGCAAAAAAAAAAAAAAGAAATACTATTTATATGATCTAAAAAACAAAGAAAAGAAAACTGAATATAAAAACGTATTGCAGATTATTCTAAACCAAATCTAATCTTAAACTAAGCAAGAATTGAGAGCACAAAATATAAAACCTATATTAAAACTACGATCTACCTAAATCAAGATTTTTCAAGACTTAAATCAAGAAAATAGCTAAACTATATCAAAACAAAATATATTTTTTTTATTTTTTTATTTTTATCAGATGAAACTATTCTAAATATGTAGATGATGTGATGATCCACTAAAACTACATGCAATGTTATGCTTTATGCGATGCAAAACTAGATCTACGGTGAAACGGGAGAGAAATAAGCAAACCTGATGATCCGCTTCCGCCGGATTGAATGAGAAGAGAAGATAGTTAATCCCAGCTGAACACACGCATCCCCGACGAAAATAACGGTTGCCGATGACAGATTGGATGAGAAGAGAAGAAGAAAAAGAAGAGAGGGGAAGAAATCACCAAAGATCGAAAATAAGGGAGAAAGAGAAGAGAGGGAGGGAGCAAATGAGGGCTTGAGGCTGCTGGAAAAACGTTTTTTCAGCCCTCAAAACCACTATTTATAATCTCTAATTAGGTTAAAATTCAAAATTTCAAAAAGAGTTTGATAATTTTTCTCAATTTTCAAAACAGGGTCTCTTTCTAAAAAACGTGTTTTTCAAAGGAATGTTTTTTTAAAACCCATTCAAAATAATTAAGTAAGGCCTACTCTAACTAAATTATAATTAAGAAAATTCTAAAACTAATAAAAATACTGAAAAGTGCAGGGCCGAATTGAAAAATATAATTTTTCTCAAAAATTTGATTTCGAAGCAAATACTCGAAACAACGATAAAGATGGGTTTTTAATGCGATTTTATCATGGATCATGTATAAATAAAGATGAATAAAATGCAAAATATATGCATGATTAGAGAGCATCCAATTTGATCAGGTTTGGATTCAGTATGCTGATTTACATGATTACATCCAAATCCAAAATTGAGTCAGAACCAAATTCAAATTACACATTATCCGACCAGAATACATGTATAATATCTCCAAATAGCAAATCAGATTTAGACTCACCATCATCTTTTTCCCCACTTGACTATGAATTTGAATCCAAATCCGAAATTGCTAAATCCAAAAGGTCATATTCAGTAAAGCTTGGATCTAAACCGATTCTAACCCGTTTACACCCGTACTCATCATGGAATTTTTGGTTCAAACATCAAAATAATTGCTGGACCATGGACCTATTCTTGAACACCCTTTCTGGTCCAAACAACAAAGGAAGAGATGGGCCATGGGTGCATTCCCAGTTTTCGGTTACACTTACACCTTTGGTAGGTCAGGATATGATTGATAAAAAGTTGAATCTACATTATATATATAGATACGGGGAGGCCAAAATTAGAATTTGATTCCATTATATGTTCGAAAACAAACAGCGGGATTAGTGCTTTTGAGAATTCGATTCATGGAATTAATTTCTCTCAAATCCCCTAATCCAAAATACCCTAGAGGTTTGGATTGTGTTCAATAGAATCCCCAACCAAAATCCAGGGCGTTGATTTCCAATACAAACTATTAAAATAAGCTCCAATTGTGCATTTCAATCAGTTTCAGACTTGATTTATTATATTATCATCGAATTCTAAGATTCAAATCGGCATATCCCTTTTTCTTCTTTAGTTAGGCCAAGGGAAAACCCCTCCATCACTGATTGCACCTTGGCGGACTTCTGGTCATAGTTGGCAAACTCGCCCGTTTGAACTGGTCAACTCGGTGACTCGGATCAAGTGAAAACCCAACTGAGTCACGGTTTATGTTTTACCCATTTTCAACCCAAACTCGGTGGAGAATCGGTTCAGGTTGAAACTCAGTTTGAACCAATTCACTCCGCGATTTAGGTCTCCTTTTATTGTTTGTTTTTGAGAAGTTTGTAACTTTGTTTTGGAAAGGAAAGTACTTAACCCCAATGCAAATAAGGAGCCAGAATCATGTGCCATCACATGGCACACTTTGAGTGTGTCTACGCACCTGGCTGCTCTTCGTCTGCTTTTGAGCCCCCATAACTGACAGACTATCAGCCAAAGATGGAGGGCACCCAGGTGCAATGTCACACTCAAAGTGTGCCATGTGATGGCACCTTATCTTGGCTCACAAATAAGACGTATGTTGGATTTCCAACCCACATATTGTGGGATTTGAGCTCACACTTATCATTATTTCTAAAAGTCAAATGTGTTAGCATAAAATGAAGAGTGAAAGAGCCACTTTCCGGATGCATGCGATCATGGAAAATCTGAACGGTGCTTCGGGTGGGTGGTTGGCATTTTCTTTAATCAATTGATGCTCATAATGAGGCATGCCACAAATGTCGAAAGATGAAAGATGAGAGAGATTGATTGTACATAAATGGTACTTGTCTCTTATTTATACAAAGATCTGGTGGAGGTTCATAATGGGCATACATGGACAGTTATGAGATATGTAACCTAAATAAAAAGAGAACAAAGATAATGTGGTTCGGCTAATAGCCTATGTCCATGGATGAAAGGGCTTTTTCTATATTGCTTTACGTTCCAGCAATGGAAATCTAGGGTGCGATTGTGAAACATAGGATTAATAGTCATATATAATGCTGATAAGTTGTCACAAAATAGCATGGGGGCATCAACACTATCAATTACAAGGTCTTTGAGGATGTAAGTGAGCCATGTTACTTCAGCTGCTGCGGAAGCAAGCGCACGATATTCAGCTTCAGAGCTGGACCGTGCCACTATGGGTTGCTTTTTAGCACTCCAGCTAACACAATTTCTGCCAAGATATATACAAAATCTGGTGGTGGAACGGTGGGTGTCAAGGCATCCAATCCAATCAACATCAACAAACCCATATAAAGTAATAGAAGTGTAGGATAAAAGCTGTATGCCATAATAAATGGTGCCTTTGATGTACCGCAATATACGCTTAACCAGCTGATAATAAAACTTCGTGGGTGCATGCATGTACTGGCACACGAAGTTGATGCTATAAGATAAGTCTGGCCTGGTAAATGTCAGGTATTGTAGGCTTCCAACAATACTCTGATATAGCTTGATGTCCGAGAATGGAGGAGCATTGGCTGGCGGTTGAAGTTTTTCGACCATTGGCGTGTTGATAGGCTTGCACTGGAGCATATGTGATTTCTCTAATAGTTCTTGTGCATAGCGGCTTTGGTCAAGGAAAAGTCCTTTGTTAAATTTGGTCACTTGTACCCCAAGAAAGTGATGCAAATCACCTAAGTCCTTCATGACAAATTCTCTACTCAAGAAAGAAATGATGTCTTGAAGACGACTTTCATTCTTGCCGGTGATAACAATATCGTCAACATAGAGAAGGATAAAGACCTTGCGATGAAAATTGTTGCACACAAAAAGAGAAGGATCAGCCCTGCTGCAATAAAAACCGATAGTGAGGAGGAAAGCCCTGAATGTAAGGTCCTTGATAATTTTAAGGTAATATTACGTGAATTGTGTCGTGATTGGGAATTTCTTGTTTAATTTACATTCTTTTATAATTATACCTTTGTGAAGATACGAGTCGAAAATCACGTAAGTTTACAATAAATAACAATTGAGGAAAATCTATGATGAATCAACCTCTGAAATTTTTAAGGCAAGTTTATAATACGTATATTTTGATTGTCCCTAAATTTGAAGCCCGAACGACGAAAAAACCCCATCAGTGCATGTGAATTACAGGAGATCGCTTAGTGACATAGCGAGGGCCCAAACGAGAACCATTTCGTTCGTATAAGAGATTTCTTTTCTTGGTTAAGCTTTGAAATGCTAATTGCATTAAAAATATACAATATATATATATATATATATGTGGTGTAGAACAATTAAAATTCATTTAATAATAAGATTGGTAAAAAGTTTGATTTTTCTTGTTGGTCAAGGGTCGACCAAGGCTATGGTCGTCCACTTATGACCTACTTGAGATGACCTTGGCCATGAGACCAGCTGGTCACGTTGACCACCTGGGAGGGTGGCCGAATTGTAATATGATAGAGGACGGATTTTAAGGGAGGGCCACGATTGGCCCTACCCAAATCAAATAAAAAAAAAAGAAAAAGGAAATGCTATTGATGTGAAGGAGAAAGGGGTCAACTTTTCCTCCTTGGAAGGTGTGTGGAGGCCATGAAGATGTTGGAGGAGCCTCTTCCCTTGGGATTCAAGAGAATCCCCATGTCGTTTCCCAAGGGGAAGGCCATAATGAGTTTGAATCCACCTCATTGGGTGCATGGGGCGGCAGCCCTATGGCACCCTTGTAAACTTTTAAACACTTTTCAAATCCCGATTTTTTAGTGGGAGAGCTGGGCGACTGTGGGAAGTCGTGACCCATTCCCAGCCCTCCATCCTAGTAGGGGAATCCCCACCGTCCATCTCACCTACCTGCATTTAAGACTCCTTTGAAAAAATCGAGAGTTCCAAAGGGGCGATTTTCACTTTGGTCTCTCTCTCTCTCATTCTCTACTCTTTCCCTCACCAGCCGTGGGTTTGGTTCAGCCTTGTTGGAGGAAACCATTGCAGTTGTGACCTCCTTCCTCTTCCAAACTCCTAAGGTGAAGATTCGATATACGCATATCTTGTTATTTCTTGTTCTTTTCTTTTGGAAATTAAAAAAAAAAAAGGGTTGAATCATGAAATTGTGGAGTTAAGGCATCCATGCATGCATGCTTCACCGGTGGATTTAGCTGTGTTAGCTCCCATTCGACGTTATCTTCTATTGTCTTTCGTTGGCTTGTTTTGTTCATCACTTATACTTTTTTTTTTTCAGATTTTTAGCCTTTGCTTCATTTTTCGTCTTGCTGTCAATTTTTTTTTCTCTTTCCTTGTTGCTCGGCATGGTGGCTCGCTCATGTGCGTGTAGCACTGTTGTGTGCACTCTGGACCGAGCTGGGCTCGTCCAGATGCACCCAGACCTTCAACACTCCCTCGTAGCGCAGGTCGGGTTGTTGGTGGCAAACCGCAGCCACCTAGGTGCTTCAGTGGGTTGGGTTCAGTCCCAGTCCCAAGAGAGTTGGGATTGGCATGCCCACTCTTTGTGCCATGACTAGGGCCACGGAGTGACCTAGGTCCCATTTTGGGGAAGATAGGTCCTCAGGCCATTTTTTGTGCTTGGCGCGTCGGATCACCCGGGACCATAGGCTCCCAGGTTGGCCAGGTCTCTGGGGGACGTGGGTTGCAGCCCTGGGTGTCTAGTCTGAACCAATGGTTCAGACCAGAACCCTGTTAGGCTTCCTTGGGTCCGATCCCAGGGACCCGACTCAGGTCCATGCGGATTCGGCTCGACCTTGATTCCCAGGGCAGTCGCCTAGTGGCGAGTTGCTGCTATATTTTGCTGTAGCCATTGAACCTTTGAGGATCAAACTAAACCATGGGTTCAGACCTTTCCTTTCAGTCTTGGCGTGGTCTTGTCCAAAGGACCAGACCTATGACAGGCCTTCCCCCCCCACCTTGCTCGGCGCCGAGGAGTCTACCGAACACTAGTTGCTTTGGTGGGCAATTCGGGCTCACCTAACTCATTGAAGAGTCTGATCTGAACCGTGGGATTCAGACCAGGACCCTTATCAGACCTAGTGGTCTGGTCCGGAGGACCAGAACCATAAGCTTGTAGCCCATTGCAACGGAATTTGCAATAGGCTACCGGGTGCCCATTTGCACCCAGGTCCCTTGCTGTTTTGGTGCACTATTAGGTTGTTGTCACCTTCGGTGACTACGTGGCCTGATGTGGCTGTTGAGTGTGGCCAAAACACAGCCTTGGTCTAGCCCACATGACCAGACCTGAATACCCCCCCTTCCTTTCCCCGCACCATCTCGCAAAAACCGTTAGGGCTTAAGATGGTGTGGATCGTGGTTGCCGCGAGTCGGCTTGCACACATATGCATAGGGATGCACATAATGGTGTAACGTGTAAAAATGCATACATAAGTATATATATATACATATATACGGGTAAATATATATATACTCTTATAAAAGTGAGTCATATACTTATATATATATATATGTGTGTGTGTGTGTAAAAATGCATACATAAGTATATATATATATATATACATATATACGGGTAAATATATATATATATATACTCTTATAAAAGTGAGTCATATACTTATATATATATATATATATATATATACATACATACATACATACATACATACATACCTTAGGGATGGACAACGCGGGTTTATCTATGGGAAACTAATCGGACACATGGCGCCCTTGTGCGTCGTTCAAGTGTTCCCGCGATGACCCTTACACTTCAGAATGAGTTGTGTCACATAAGTGTTTTACCTTGTGACCGTCCAGTCGGATGGCCCAAAAATCTTGTCTATAGGTCCGTAGTGGACCTCACACTTTCCTTGGTTTCCGTTGTAGTATCTTTTTATCGGGTCCGCAGGTGCGGCACCCAATCCGTAGAAATGCTAATGTTATTCCCATAAGTTGGGAATGTTTTAAATTCCACTCTTGACACGTAAGTGTGTCGAACTTCGTAGATGAAATACTTGCACATATTTTCAGCATTTGTGAATGCTTTGGTTTTTCCGTCAGAATGGTGACACACAATATACGGATGATATGATTCACACACGTATGAGAAATCACTTAGATTTCCATCTCAACTCTTGAAGGGACCAAGATCATGGATCCTTCCAAGGTGTGTGCCTCGGCGTAAGAATTGCCAAATCTTAATAATTTAGTTCCAACTGCTTGAGAGATGAAATTAATGAATTTGCAAATATGTTCATAGCTTATGCATGCCACTTGGAACTGAAGAATCGTACACTCACATGCACATTATCTTGTAATGGCATCATGTTTCTCAGATATGTAGTTGTATCATGCCTATGTTCTTCGTGATTGTGCAATTGACGAAAAAACATGTGGTATCTAGTTGCACTTTGCACGTAGCACATCCTGACACTCGTAATGAGTAGTGTGTACCTCGACTGGTACATTGCTTGAAGCATTGATGAGTGCATGAAGTGCACCTAATTCATAAATGAGAAAAGTGATACACAAAGTCTGAACACCATATGGTATGAATAAACAATATTTTTTTTTTGTTGTTGGACTCGGTTGGAGTCTCTGGGCAAGGGCCTTTCTGTCGTGAGTAAAACTCATGTGTGACTATACCCTAAATTATGAAAGAAATAATATGGTGTTATGATCGCTTTCACGAGCGATGTGCTCTTGTTAGCCGTGTGAGGCTGAGCACGTGGATGGGCAGGCCAAGTCCTCATTTGCGTACCCCGCAGGACCACGAGGCATAAATTCTTTGTCAGGAGGTGTGACTGAATAATAAGCCTAAGAAAGATAATCTTGCTTCGCCCCATTCACAAGACGGTTCACCTTAGAGAGGGTGGATGGTACAACCCTGAGTGACTTGTCGTTACTACGACACATGTTTGACAGGAGCTGTAGCATCCTTTGACCTCCAGTCACTCAGAGTCAGGGAGGTCGAGGTTTCCTTTTTAGGACCTCACTACTGCAGTAGTATGGATTGCAATTCTTACCTATGCAAGAGTTTCTCTCAGCCACATGCTGCTTTCATAAGGTTTACTCGGTCTATAGCATCCCCGGTTACCACACTAGAAATTAAATAACAGACGTCGGGTGCATGTCTCACAGAATGCGAGGTTCCTTCGCGTACCCGAAGGAGTAATAAGAAGAACTTAAAGACTAACCAATCACATCTAACATACTGTAGATGTTACTTGCTCTCTTGTTTCAGTTCTTGTTACGTTTCTTGTTGCCCTTAGTTACTTGTTTTGCAGTTACTCTAGTTTTGTTACCTGTTTCACTTGATTAACACTTGTCACATATGCACATATCTGACATCAGCACATATACTGGTTATTTCATGTTACTGTTTCATGTTTTTCCTCATAGAAGTGAGATATATATCGTTATGGTTTCTTCACCACCTCACAAGAGGACTGACCCCATTTTATGGAGATACAGGTGATGAATAGGTACGATGTTGATGTGATGGCACACAGTGGAGGCTTGGGGACCTACACTTAGCTGCAAATCTTGCTCCTGTTGGTTTTGGGTTTTGTAGGGATACACTCCCCTTATTTTGAGACTTGATGTACTGTCATATTTTGTAACCCTAAAACTATTGGGTTGTATACCCTCGATACTTGTGATTGTACCACTAATTTGTTTAATAGTCATGCATGTGTTACTTACCTGTGGCCGTCTAGACGCGCGACTTTGCTACCTAGTTACCCTCTTTACCCTTTGTTTCTACTGGTTTCAGTAAAACTTTTTCAAAAAAAAATTTGTATAGAAAATCTGAGGTTTTTCCAAGGTTGGGGTTTGGGGCACCACACTGAATCTATCAAACCAGGCTCAAAAAGATTGTTGGAGTCCATATAAGGCCCTCTTTAATTTACATACATGTGTCGGTCTGGTAGAGTTTTGAAAACTGGGGGATTGCTGCATAAACACAGTTTCATCAAGATAACCATGTAGAAAAGCATTCTTAACATCGAGTTGTTTGATCAGCCATCCTTTGGATACTGCGACTGAGAGGACAACCCGAATGGTGGTATGTTTGATCACAAGAGAGAATGACTCTAAAAAGTCGATGCCGAGGACTTGGGAAAATCCACGTGCAATGAGTCTTGCCTTAAGTCGATCTAGACGACCGTCGACATTGATCTTTGTTTTGTAGACCCATTTGGAACTGACGATGTGTTGATGGGTTGGTCGAGGCACAAGCTCCCATGTGTCATTCTCGACCAGAGCAGCGACTTCGTCTTTCATGGCTTGTCGCCAGCCCGGGTGTTGCAAAGCATCTTTGAGGTTCCTAGGTTCAGAAGGTATGAGGGTATCAACAACAAGAGTGGCCATAAAATACTTCGGATTTGGTTTAACGATTCTGACCTTGCTACAAGTGGTCATGCCATGTGTGTTTTGATTATGAGCAGGAGAAGGCGATGCAATGGAAAGCTAAGTTTCTTTAGTGCTTGGCTGAGGATCGAAAGATTCAGGAGAACTGCCATGAGGTAATGTGGTATTGTTGTATTGAGCAACGTCAGGATCCGAATTGGTGTGTTGGACGAGGGCAGGTTCTGAGTCAATAGTGGACTCATTACTACTTAAGTGACAGCAGTCCGGTTTGCCCTGTGTGGGTGAAGAAGAAGGACTCTGATGTGAGCTCCAATCATCAAATGTGACAAGTTCCAAACCAGGAGGCTGATTTCCAAGACTGAAGTTTTTCTGCTCAAAAGGAAAGTCTGATTCATTAAATAATACATGGCGAGTGATGTAAACTCTTTCAGAAGCAATATATAAACAACAGTATCCTTTATGAGACAAACTATACCCCATGAAAACACATGGCAATGACTGAGGATGTAGCTTATGAGTGTTGTATGCACGAAGATTAGGAAAATACAGTGTTTCAAAGGTTCTCAAATAGTGATAAGTTGGTGTTTGAGAAAATGTTTTTTCCTAAGGTGATGCCATGTCTAAAACAATCGAAGGTGTCAGATTGATGATCCAAACAGTCGTTTTAAAAGCCTCCACCCAATATTGGATAGGCATATGTGCTTGAAACATCATGGCAAGTCTCAACTCAACTATGTTATGGTGGCACCTTTCAACTTGTCCATTTTGTTCAGGGGTTTTTAGACAAGAAAAATTATGTTTGATTCTATGGTCTTTAAGATATTGTTCAAAAGAATGTCTTGTAAATTCACCACCTGCATCAGACTAAAAATTTTGCATGCTTTGTTGTGTCTGTCGTTCGATAAACTTATGAAATTCTTGAAAGCATTGAAAGAAGTAAGACTTAATCTTGAGAGGAAAGAACCAAACAAATTTAGAAAAATTGTTAACTACAACGGCATAATATTTAAAACCCTGAACAAAAGCAACTGAAGAAGGTCCCCATAAATCACAGTGGATCTTTTGGAGCACTCGAGAAGAAGAACTACTAGAACTTGAAAAAGATAACTTGCACAACTTCACCATAGCACAACTGGAACATAAAGTTCTAGTATGTGTCTTATTCACAGAAATCAAATTCTTCCTATGCAGAAAATCAATGATATTCATGTTAACATGTTCCAAACAATTGTGCCAAGTCTGATCATCCACAAATTATTGTCGACTAGAGAAGAAAGTCGTCAGCCTTGGGGAATCCAGAATGTACAGATCGCCATTTCTATTTCCCATCACCATCACTTGTTAGGTCTCCCTGTCCTTGATATTGAAATGAGAGTAAAAAAATTCAAAAAATAGAGGTTGATCAATAGTTAATTGACTCACATATATAAGGTTCTTTTTTATCTCAGGAACCACCAACACATTATCAAGATTCAAGATGCCTTGGTTGGCATTAAGTCTTGCCGATCCTATATGAGATATGGGTAAAGTGTTTTCATCTCCTATCATGATTGGCTCAGGACCATAGTATTTGATAGGTTATGGAGTTTACCTACGTCAGATGTCATGTGAGCATTGGCGCCTGTGTCAGGAAACCAACCATCATTTTGGTTTTCAGAGATGGTCATAGCAGCTAAAGCTTGTGGAATGTTACCATCTTGGTAACCCCCCCCCCCCCCCCCCCCCGCGTTTTCCGGCAGGGGGTTAACCCTCTGCCCCCTGCCTTTCCGACAGGGGTTAAACCCCCTGTCGGAACAGCAGGGGGTTGACCCGGGCAGTCGACCCCAGCAAGAGGTTAACCCCCTGCCTTTCCGGCAAAGGGGCGACCCCCTGCTGTTCCGGTAGAGGGTCGACTCACTAGCGAAAAGGTTGGGGGTCGACCCCCTGCCCGAACAGGGGGTCAGTTAACTCCCTACGTTCCGTAAGGGGGTTAACCCCCTATGTTCCGTAAGGGGGTCGACCCCCTGCCGGAATAGCAGGGGAGTTGACCCCTTGCCAGAACAGTTTTTTTTCGTGGTGACTTCATTTTAAAACAATGTTTTTTTGTGTAGATTTTTCAACGGAACCAGCTCGTGCTCAACCATCTGTGGTAAGTAAGTGTCAAAAACAATGCAAATCGGGTAAATACCCGTGGTGAGTAAGTGATGCAAGTGTATCACATGTTATTTAATTTATTAGATGTAACACTTTATTGTTCACACACTCACTTAGTTGTTGATATTTAGAGTTGCTTTGTTGGAGTTCGGAGATCATGCTGAGCATGATTTTAATGTATGAATATTGAAGTGTTCTTATTTTTAGAGTACGGAGTCCATGCTAGGCATGGTAGTAGTTAGTGAGATATTGAAGTGTGTTTGCTGCAGGTACATGTTTGCCATTTGTTTGATATGAATGATTACGATGTATTGCAATGTTTGATGCAATTGTATCCATGTTTGCATGTAGTTACTTTCAATTTGATTATGACTTCCATGTGAAATTGTATAATGAAAGCATGTTTCAAATGATTGTATCGTGTCATTAATAGTTTGCACATGAAAATATTAAGTTATCAATGCATGCATCAAAATTCTTGTTATTGTATGACATCATATATTGCATGATAAATTTGATATGTTCTTCATCGTAGCATTCTGATTGTTCTCTTTTAATTCGTTCGGCTATTATTCGTAACATCATAAGAAAATGATTGCAAACCGTGAATGGATGTACCGTAGGATAGTGGACAATGAGTTATCGCATGAATAAATGGATGGTGTTGACAGTTTTATTAAATTTACAACAACAAGTGTCAGTACAGTGGATCCCACAGGTCAGATTGGGTGTCCCTGCAAGATTTGTAAGAATAATAGATTTGTAAAACCTCATAGCGTTAGACATCACCTATACAGGAAGGGTTTTGTGAGTGATTATCAGAACTGGATGTTTCATGGAGAAGAATTTAGAAACGATTTTGATGCATGGGTGAATGTGGTGCACGATAATTCATATACGAATTTGATATTTGATGCCGCAGGAACAAAACTGGGCTCTGCTATGAGTTCTATTGATGTAAGAACTGTCGTAGATGAAGAATCACCAAACAATGCAGCTAGTAGATTTTATGATTTACTTAAAGATGTTGATGAGCCACTTTGGAACAGTTGTGAGAGTCACACTATCTTGTCTGCAGTTCTTCAACTAATGAATTTGAAGTCCGAGTATAATTTGAGTCAATAATGTTTTGACCGTTTGTGCATGATTGTGAAGAGTATGTTACCCAAAGATGAGAAATTGCCACAAAATTTCTATTGTGCGAAAGTTATGGTCAACGCTCTAGGTATGGGTTACAAAAAGTTTGATGCTTGTCCAAATCACTGCATGTTGTATTTCAAGGAGCAGAAAAACAAAATATCATGCCCGTCATGTGGGCATCCTCGGTTAAAGCCAAAGACAAAAGGCAATGGTAGCACGAGATCAAAGGAAGTTTCATACAAGTCGCTTTGTTACTTTCCTATCACTCCTAGATTGCAACGATTGTATATGTCTTCAAGGACAGCTAAACACATGAGATGACATGCAAATAAAGTTCGACACGATGAAAACAAGATCACACATCATGTTGACGCTGAAGCTTGGAAGCACTTTGATCATACTCATCAGAACTTCACAATGTAAGTGCGAAATGTTAGACTTGGTCTATGTATAGATGTATTTAATCCATTTGGGGGTAGATCAACTCCATACTCATGCTGGCCAGTATTTGTAACTCCATACAACCTTCCACCAAGCTTGTGTATGAAACGTCTAAATCTTTTCTTGTCTCTGTTGATCCCTGGTCCGACCTCACCTGACCAAAATCTTGATGTATATTTAAGGTCATTAATTGATGAACTAAAAGTACTGTGGGATGACGGTGTTACTACGTATGATGCCCACAAAAAACAAAATTTCAACATTGTCTGACATAAAGAATCTAAGAAGATTGCGATACTTTCCAGATGTATTAACAGATGCACGCAGTCCTATACCTTTTCGTGGATTTGGGAAGGATCACAATTGGACGAACAAATCTATTTTTTGGGAACTACCGTATTGGCTGACCCTATTAATACGACATAATTTGGATGTGATGCATGTGGAGAAAATGTGTTTGATAATGTGTTCAATACAGTAATGAATGTTAAAGAAAAAACGAAGGATAATCCGAAGGCCCATATGGATTTAAAATTAATATGTAAAAGACCAGAATTGGAACTCAAAGAGTATAATGGCAAAGTACTGAAACCAAAGGCAAAGTACGTGCTCAGACCTGATCAAATAAAACATGTATGTCAATGGTTGAGACAACTGAGATTTTCAGATGGATATGTCTCTAACATTGCTCGGGCTGTGAAGATTGACGATTGACAGTTATATGGGTTGAAGAGCCATGATTGTCATATCTTTATGCAACAATTGATACCCCTAGCATTCCATGATATGTTAGACAAACCTATATGGGGGGTATTGTCTGAGTTGAGCGGATTTTTTAGAACATTGTGCGCATCGGAGGTCGTAGTATCAGATATAAAGAATCTCGAGGACTCTGTCATCCCCACTGTTTGTCTGCTAGAAAAGATATTTCCGCCAGCATTTTTCGATGTTATGGAACATTTGATCATACATCTGCCATATGAACTAAGGGTTGGTGGCCCTGTGCAATATCGATGGATGTACCCATTTGAAAGGTACATGTTTTTTTATATTTGTCTCTTTAATGACAAATATTTAAAATTTGAAATGTATATTCTTGTCAGATGCATGTTCGACCTAAAAAAAAGGTTCGTAATAAAGCAAGAGTAGAAGGCTCTATTTGTGAGGCGTAAACTTTAGAAGAGAATTCAAATTTCTCTTCCATGTACTTTGAACCTCATATTCCAACACGTTACACATGCCCGCCCCGTAACGATGATGAAGAACAAGTAACTGTAGCTGACAAGCTGTCGATATTTCAACCACTTGGGCATGCATTTGGTAGTTGCCGATCAAGGCTATTGACAGATCGAGAGCAAGGCGCAACACACATCTATATTCTTTTTAATTGCTCAGCGATCGACCCATACATCGAGTAAGTATATGTAGATGCAACACAATTATAAATCATTTTATGTTCTATATGTGGATACATGACTTGGTAATATAAGTATTTATGGTTTGCAAATGATTTGATCTGGAGTTGCAAAGAGAAGTTTCACATCTCAGTGATGCAGAAGTACAAAAAGAACGTGAAACTAAGTTTGTGGAGTGGTTGAAACAGTTGGTAAAGAAGCTAACATAAATTTTGTACTTATAAACAACACAAAGTTACTTAATTGATCGTGATCACAATCATTGTTTATGTCTCTGCGTAGGTCCGCCATGATGATGTTAAAGATCAAGGAATATGTGATTTAGAAAATGGTCTGACCAAAGTTGTGCAATGCTACAACAGGTACATCATAAATGGTTATTGATTCCATACAAAAGATTACGATATAAACAAATCAACGATAAATAGTGGCGTGTGTGTCAAGGGTAGCAGCTACGGTGAAAATGAACATGATTACTATGGTGTTATAGAGGAAATAATGGAGTTGACTTACTTAGGCATAAATAACATGGTAACTTTATTCAAGTGTCATTGGTTTGATCCAACTGCAATAAGACTCGACAAAGCTTCAGGCATTGTGGAGGTGAATCATAAATCCAGGTTTGGAACATATGAACCATTCATATTAGCCTCGCAAGCTCAACAAGTTTATTATACTTCATATCCAAGTATAAAAAAGTTTGATAGAAATGAATGGTGGGCAGTTTACAAGGTGAAGTTCAAACTATACCCTGAGTATGATCAGTTACAGGAAGATGAGTTAGCTGAAGACAACAATTACTATCAATCAGATGATGTCTATGACTTCGCTTATGGTCACGATGTTGCGCATGATATGCATGTCATATCTCTATTGGTCGATGAAACATTCATAAAGGAATGTGATCCAAATGATGTACCAAGTGGATGGGCAAACAATGAAGAAGAAGAAGAAGAAAGTCAAACTAGTCACGAGGAAGAATTCTCAAGCTAGTGAGCAAAATCTTGTACTACAAACCTCTATTTAAATGCATTCCAGTACTTGATGTGAATGATTTAAATTATTTGAATGTATTGTAATACTTGATGCGAATGCATGAGTTGTATTGCAACACTTGATGTGAATGATTAGAAATTTTATTTGAATGCATTGTAATACTTGATACGAATTATTTGAATGCATTGTAATACTTGATGTGAATGATTTGAATTATTTTAATGTATTGTAATACTTGATACGAATGATTCGAATGCATTGTAATACTTGATGTGAATGATTTGAATTATTTGAATTATTTGAATGTATTGTAATACTTGATACAAATTATTTGAATGCATTGTAATACTTGATGTGAATGATTTGAATTATTTGAATGTATTGTAATACTTGATACAAATGATTCAAATGCCTTGCAATACTTGATGTGAATGATTTAAATTATTTGAATGTATTGTAATTTATGCAACGAATAATTTGAATTATTGCAATACTTTATGAATGATTTGAATTATTTGAATGCATTGTAATACTTGATGCGAATGCATTGCAATGCTTGATGTGAATGACTTGAATGCATTGCAGTACCTGATATGAATGATTTGAATTATTGTAATACTTGATGCGAATGACTTGAATGTATTGTAATACTTGATGTGAATTATTTGAATGTATTGTATTGCATATGTTATTTGTTAGAATATGGTTCGTGAAGGTTACAGTGGTCGCTCATCCAGTAGTAGCCAGGCCCAACCTTCATCTTCACGGGCTCCTGTGATAGGTATATCATTTAACTAATTGGATGCTTGATTAGTTCAAATGCGCATTCTGAAAAATTTTAACGTATTTTTTTACAGATAATGTTTTCCCTATACACAACCCACCTACACCAGTTGATCACACAAGTCAGGAGCGAACACAAGAAGCAAGGTCTTCTCAGTCTGGCACAAGAAGACTCATTCGAATAGTGTATATCAATAATCGACCGTAAGTATTTCGTTTTCAATTATTGCATATCTTATAAATATTTTATATTAATATTTACTGTGTAACAATTCATGTGCAACACGAGGTTTGAGCCACAAGAAGTAGTACGGGAGATTAAGAATTCACTTCTTCAACATCTACCAGGACCGATTGCTCAATGGAAAGAGTACCAAAAGGAGGTGTTAGACAGATTGTGGTCCTCATTCACGGTATACAGTTGTTCCTCATAGTTAATGTGTTTCATATTTAATTTTTTTAAGTAATGTCTACTAACTTTCTGAAAATATTTATAGGTTTCGAATCGCTTCGCAACTACGGTGGAAGAAAATGATGCAAGGAAGGTGTGACAGAAGGTGGCTGTCAATCGATTTGCAGACATGCTGCACACTATGAAGACTGCAACAAAAAAAGCATCTGACGTAGTAGATTATTCACTACAGTGGAAGGGCCATGACCCTATTACTATCAGGAGAGATTACTGGGATGAAATATGCGATAAGTGGGCGGGATATGCATTTTGAAATCGCTCTGCTAAGGCTGCACAAAATCGAGCGAAAATGCCCGAAGCCCATCTACACACAAGTGGATCTAAGACATTTGGGAGCCACCTGAAGAAAATGGTAACTCATCAATATATAATATTAATTTTATAAGTATTGTTGCAAACTTGTGTACTAAATCTTTTGTCATTTAACTTCGCAGGAAGCAGAAAAAGGAGGCATTGTACCATATAAGGATGTGTTTGTTGAAACACATAAACGGAAGACCACGGGAGTCTTCGTATCAGAGAAGGAGAGAACGACAACGATATGTATTTATTCTATTAATAATCATTGCAATATGCAAGTTATCATAATGTTATCATTAATTATTAAAGCATACTTTAAACATTATTTTGTAGAAGGCATATGAGCAACAAATAGTAGAGTGATATGGCGATGACGCTACTCAGCATCCATCATTTGATCATGCAGCTTGGGTGACTGCAGCAGGTGAACCCAAAAAAGGTCGCGTGTTCAGGTTTGGGAGTAATCTGAACACTTCACCAGTTATTGCTCCTTCCAGTTACGGCTCACAGGCTACTTTCACCGACATAAGCTCCAAGCAGCAACCTATTCTTTTCGGTGATGATGTACGCCAGATCATTAAGGACACAATGCATGACTACTTCCATGACACCGTCGCCCCCTTTCTCCGAGATGAGATCACCAATATTGTGCTGAATAGAGGATCTTCGATTGCAGGTCCCTCTCAGGTATAATCACATATTCAATTTTTTGACTGCCTTAGCACACATATGAGCATGATAGAATCACATATATAACTTTTTGCCTGTCTTAGAGCACATATGAGCATGATAAAATCACATATAGAGTTTTTTTATTGCCTTAGAACACACATGAGCACATGATAGAATCACATATAGTGTGTAATTTATTTCATTATATTTTGTTTATCAATACTGACTGTTCTTTTCTTGTGTAGGCTGCTAGCGATAATCAACGTAGCAGAGCTGAAGGGACAGATAAAGGCAATGAACAAGAAGACACACAAAATCTTGACGATGATTAGAGAACTGTGTTGAAGTTCTATTTTTTTATGTTTCCTAATTGTAATTGTTGAATTGTAAATAATTAAACTTGTTAATTTTAAGGTGGAACGATTAATTGTTGTAGATTCCTTTTATATGAAATTTTTTAGTGTAGTTTGTTTTTTATTTACAGGAAATATAAATTGTACAAGAAATATAAATTGTACCGTTCTCGGTATTTAATTTTCAAATAATTTTTTTTTTATTTTTTTTTGTGTTTGCGATGGATTAGCGACGGAAACATCCGTCGGTATGTATATAAATCTAGCGACGTCTTAGCGACGGACGTAAATCCGTTGCCAAGTCGAGGTCGCCGTTTAGTACCGGCGGATGGGCAATGGAATACAACGCTCGTTAGTCCGTCACAATTAGCGACGGACCTGGCGACACATTTATTCTGTCGCCAGTTAGCGTCGGAAAATTCGTGACGTAAGCATATCGTCGCCTAGTCGTCGCTAATTCGTCACTACGTCTATTAGCGACGGAATGTGGTCATCACTAATCTACTGCTTTGTTGTGGTGTATGAAGATATCAATATCAAAAGAAATACAAACTTAACAGCCACAAATGATATTTCATCAATAAGAGAATCCAGATTTCATGAAGCATGCAAGAAAAATGTCCATTTTTTTCAATTATATTTTCCTTTCTTTTTTCTTCTGAAATGTCGATTTTGCACTACATGAAATTCACGAAGCAAAAGTTCAAATCTAAGCGAACAAGCTTTTAATTCAATGAACTAAAACACATAGTTACTCTTTTATAGATAAGGAAATCACAATTGAACAAAAGATTCCATCGAGTTGTGCCCTAAAGGGAGGCCATCGACTGTCCATTCAACTACCAACTTCCGAAGCAGGTTATATGTTTCCCCCCTCCAAAGATGCATTGTTTGCTATAATGTATGTTCGGAGGTCCAAATGAGTGCCACATATATAAGCACGTGGGGCTCGTATCCTCATGTGTGTCAGCATCACTTAGCATCAGAGTCCATCGCGATTGCAAAGACTTAAGTACCCTTTCTTGTCATTCTCGCCATGAAATGACGGTTTGAGAAAAGGACAAAAATGTCCTCCATCCAAAAAAGAGAAATGACGGTTCAAGAAAAGAACAAAAATGTTCTCCATCTAGAAAGTCGAGGTTGATGTTAACTCTTCAAAGTCCAAACGTTTTGCTTTCACTCTAAGCAGTAAACTTTTGCACCGTCTGTTGTAACATGAGCTCCCTTTGACGATACACCATTTGTCATCATCTGCTGCCACCGGAGCACCCTTTGTCATCGTCTGCTGCCGCCGGAGCACCCTTTGTCATCATCTGCTGCTGCCGGAGCATCCTTTGCCATCGTCTGCGCAGTGGCAGGATCATTGCCACCATCGGTTGCATCTACCTTCTGCGTCTTTCTCCTCCACTGTTGAATTACCAAAACTCATATTGTTTCGGTGAGTTTCGTGTAAGGTTTTGTTATGCAAACAAATCGATTTATAAATCTGAATGCTAAATCTCATAACTGGTTATACTATTCATGCTAAATAACACCTATTTTCATACTGAAATAAATCAATTTGTACCAATCCACCTTCTAGGAGTCAAAAAACGATTAGCATGATTTGTTCTTATGAAGGCCAAACATTTCAACAATATGTACTTATGAAGGCTAAATTTCTACAATAATTGGTATGTTGAAATGCAACAATGATTTATACATTTAATGCAGTAGTGATTTGTACGTTCGATGCAACAATGATTTATACGTTTAAAGCAATAACGATTTAATGAAATTACCATGATTTATACTTAAGTTTGATAAATCGTACAACAATGTTTATGTATGAAGCCCAAACGTTACAACGATATGTACTTATGAAGGTTATAATTTCTACAATGATTTATAAGTTTGAAGCAACAATGATTTATACATTTAAAGCAGTAACGATGTGTATTTATAAAGTTACCTCAATTTGTATTTAAGTTTCCTAAATCATACAACGATGTTTACTTATGAAGCCAAATATTGTGATGATTTATAATATTGGTGATTGTTTAATGAATGAGATAATTCGTATTATTATATACTTGGGTAAGCGATTATAACATATAATGATGCGGCTAAATTTATGTGTTATGCAAGTTAGCAATGTCTAAAGCTCGTCAGACAAAAAATCCTTCGTCGTTCGATGGGATGCCTATTGGAGAAATTATCCACCAGTCTCATCTATATGAGCGTTATGAAAGGTACCAAAATATAATGAAGATTGAGAATGATAAAGACAAGGATAAAGCATTGGGATTGTATAATGCAGAGCATTATTCATCAGATATTGAGGCTGAAGATCAAAGGAAACATGAGGAAGAACTAAAGATGAAGAATAAGAAGAAGGATGATGAAGAGAAGAAAAGGCAAAGGAAGAAGGAGGAGGAGAATGAAAAGCAAAGGAAGAAAAGGAAAATGAAAAAGGAGGAGGGGGAGAGGGAAAGAGAAAGGAAAAAGGCGAAGGAGAGGGAAAGGCAAAGGCAAAGGAAGAAGGAAGAGGAGAATAAAAAGCAAAGGAAAAAAAGGCAAATGAATAAGGAGGAGGAGGAGAGGAAAAGGCAAAGAAAGAATAAGGAGAAGGAGGAAGAGAAGAAAAGACAATTGAAGAAGAAGGAGGAGGAAGAGAATGAAAGACAAATGATGAAGATGGAAGAGAAAAGGCAAAGGAAAAAGCATCAGGATGAGGAAGAGAATGAAAGGCAAAGAAAGGAGAAGGAGGACGAGGAAGAGCAGAAAATGCAAAGGAAGGGTGAGGAGGATGAGGAAGAGTATGAAAGGCAAAAGAAGGAGAAGGAGGACGAGGAAGAAAAGGAAAGACAAAGGAAGGAGAAGAAGGACGAGAAATATAAGGAAAGAGAAAGAAAGAAGCAGGAAGAGGAAAAGAAGGAAAGGGAAAGGAAAAAGCAGGAGGAGGAAAAGAAAGAAAGGGAAAGGAAGAAGCAGAAGAAGGAAGAAAAGGAAAGGGAAAGAAAAAAGCAAGAGGAGGAAGATAAGGAAATGAAAATGAAGGAAAAAATTGAAAAGCAGAGGAGGGAGGCAAAGGAGCGAAGGAAGGAAGAAGAAAGGCAGAGGATGAAGGGAGGGGATGAAGAGGAGAAAAGTGTGACAAAGGTACATAAATCGATCCTATCTGTCACAATTTACTGTGATAGGTATTATTATGTATAGTGATTACTGTGATAGCGATTACTGTGTATAACAATTACTATGTATAGTGATTACTGTGAACAATTTACTATTATAGGTATGATTATGTATAGCGATTACTGTGATAGCAATTACTATGTATAGTGATTACTATGATAGTGAGTGTACAACGATTATTATTTATAGTGATTACTGTGTACAACGATGTGTAGAAGTACAAATGAAACTAATTTTGATTTGATATGAATAATATATTATTTTGTGTTGCAGAGAGGTCAGAAGAGAAGTAGAGCACCAGGTGAAAAGCTCAGAGGGCGGTGTCAGTGGCATGTAGTTCTATCGTGGTATGGACAACTGAGTGAATATTAGAAGGACCGATTATGAAATATGCACTTCAACGGCCTTCTGAACCAATATTATTTTGAAACGTGCTGGAACACCATGACCCACCTGGTAAATAAGTGGAATCATAAGACGAAAACATTCCAGTTTGATTCTTTTGAGATCACCATGACCCTAGAAGATGTGACGCAGATTACGAACCTTAAGTGCCATAGAAGTGTTGTCCTATTACGGGATTCAAACTATAATGCAAGGGACAAGTGCACGACCCTTCTAGGAATATCGATGGAGGAAGTCAATGTATTTATGGTGAAAGTAATTTCATATCGATGAAAGTTTATTCTTTTTGTAATAAATGAGAAGGTTGATCCGCTACATGTGTATTTGAAAGATCTGACCAAGAGTTGTGCGACTTCCTTCTTTATTTTTTTGGACTTACTTTATTTTCTTATTTATCTAGTTCGAGGTTAAGTTACCTATGACTGCAATTCTTGGAAGACTTAGATAAAGTCAACAACTATGCATAGGGTGCTGCTATGCTCGCATACTTGTACAATCAACTTTATCGTACGAGTAAGGATACAAAAACTGTTGCAGAGTTTTGACCATTTGTCCAGGTAATTATTTATTACATATTTTATAGTTGTAGACTAAGCTCATTGAAGGTTATAGTCTTCCTAATATATTGATTTTGTAGGCCTAGTTGTGAGAGCATATTGTTGCCTTGCGTCCTTAATATGACCCTACGATTTGTGGTTTTCCAAAGATCAGCTGGTGGGTTAGAATAAATGTCAAGGAAGATAATGCTAAGTTCATTTTAGATGGTCTGTAATTAAATGAGGTAAATAGTTTAAAATCGTTTACAATCGTTTTAGCATTTATCATTCATTCGTATAAATCGTTGAAATGTTTAGCATTCTTAAGTAATTATCGCTGCAGGATTTTATTTTCGTTAGTACAAATCATTCTAATGTTTAACATTCTTAAGTAATGATCGTTGCAAGATTTTGTATTCTTTAGTACAAATCGTTATCGCTTTAGCATTTAACTTTTATTATTGTAAATCGTTGTAATCGTTAGCATTCTTAAGTAATGATCATTGCATGATTTTATATTCCTTAGTACAAATCGTTATTGCTTGAGCATTTAACTTTCATTAGTGTAAATCGTTATAATCGTTAGCATTCTTAAGTAATGATCGTTACATGATTTTTTCTTCGTTAGTACAAAGCGTTATCATTTTAGCATTCATTATTGTAAATTGTTGTAATATGCAACATTCATTAGTGTAAATCATTTTAATCCAAATCTCTCATTAGTAACAATCGTTGTAATATATTTAGCACTCGTTATTATAAATCATTTTAATATTTAGCATTCATTAGCATGAATAATTATGTTTATACCTAAACCATAATCTCCAATGTACAGGTTGTGTGGAAATCGTATGGAGATGGGGAGGACGAGGACCAAGAGGTTGTTGCTCAGGCTGCGAGACTGTCTGACTGCGATATTTGGCTGTTTAACAATTATGAAGCCGAGTTGCAACATGGTAGTCGAGTTCTTCTACAAGCTGGCTTCGGACAATCTACCCCAAAGCAGCCTGAGGAAGTGAGAAGGAAGATGAATAGTGGTGGGGTCAAGAACGTGAATTGGCACGAACGCTTCAGGGAACAATTGGATAGCTGGAACAAATAAGGTGCTCGTGCCATAACATATGATTATAAAAAACAAAAATATGACCCCAACTATTTCAAAAAATATTGAAAACCCATGCATCAAAATATGGAGATTGAGAATAAGCAACGTGAAAATGTTGGGAAGCCATGCATCCCTCTTGTCCCCCATCATGTCATCTCCAAGCATAGAAAACATGTCCATTATATCCCTCCGGCTACAACAATGATTTCCTCAGTTGCAGTATACGATGAGGAGTGATCACAGCTCATAAAAAAGAAGGTAGTCTCCACCACAAGGTTTGAGATGTTGGAGAGGGAGAATAAGAAGTTACGAAAGCAGGTGAAGAATTTGGGGAGACAAATACAATCACAATATGATACATTGGTAGAGATGATGAACAATGTTTATAATAAGATATAGGGAACCAAGAGGCCACCGACGAAAGAGAGTCCACCAAGAAAAAAAAAAGATGATTTGTATGTCATAGTCCATCTGAGTCGTCAAGTGCCAATGAATAAACATTATATGATTTTTTTATTCTGATATTTATTTATTGTAATTCTATAATTCTTTGTTGTAATTCTATAATTTTTTTAATAATGTGACATTCTATAAATGTATAAATTTTTTTTTAATAAGCGTAACATACAAGTGTCACTAAACAAATCATTGTAATGTTCGACCTTCATAAAAAAAAAATCGAAGAAGCGTTTAGCATTGTGTACTGCACAAATTATGAATTGCTTTTACGAGTTGTCTTCATATCATGATTTACACAAACATTGATAAAAGGCTGAAATGATTTATATGTATAAAGACTATGTACTATCATAATTTGCTTGATTCTGATTGCCTTGAAACCAGTTCTATAAGAAATCACAATTTGTTTTTTATAGAAAGTGTTCTATCATGATCTGTATAACCATCCCACCAAAACCCATCAAATAATCCAACCAAATCTATTTAAATATCCTATTGTGATTTGTCTTTACGAGCTATTGCGATTTGTATATGTGAACAATATATCCTATCGTGATTTACACAATGACTGATTTATAAAAGGCGAAAAGAAAAAACAATAAACAAATGAACACGATGTTTAGACTTACTAGAGTAAAAATTGAGGTAACTTCAACGATACATCATGACCAATGGTTTGACTTAGATACAATACATGACCATCATTATCAAAGAAAACAAATATCATCATTAGCATCACCCCACGTCCAAATAGTGATGTGCTTTGAATGCAATCTAGGTGCGCATGAAATCCAGCTTGCTAGTGCAGAAAGCTTCGAGGCAGAGCTGACGAAGCTGCATATGGTATGGATTCCAACAAGCTTGAATATATCGATGCAAAATATATATGATTGCTTCGGTATGACATCAACGATTGAGGATGATTATGGTCGTTATATTATGTATAAGCTTCGATATACTTCACGACAGATACGCCACAGTCTTATGTGTCATGAATATATTGATGTATACACAGAAGATAATCACAATAATCATCATTGAAGATTATATAGATATTTTCTCACGACGTGAAACAACTACGTTATCAGCATCAAACCCCATCTATCAACCACAGGTAGAAGAAACACAGAAGAATAAAGAAGAAAGAAAAATACAAGGAAGAAGAAGAAAAAGAAGACGAAGGCGAAGGAGAAAAAAGAAGAAGAAGAAGTTGCGTTGCCGCAGAAAAGAGGAAGAGAGGTTAAATAGATTAGGGTTTTAGATTTGGACAACGGGTCGGGTCGGGTTTTGCATAGAATAAGGTTTTACACAAATCTATATTAGGGTTTTACAGACATATCAATATTGTTCACAAAAACAAATAAAGTCATATCGTTGTCGCAGTAACTTCATAAATATAAATCGACGTCCTGATAATTATTTGTTGGGATTCTATATATCTTTGTTGTAATTCTATAATTTTTTTTTGTAACGTGACATTCTATAAGTGTATAAATCTATTTTAATAAGTGTAACACACAAATGCCACTGAACAAATCGTTGTAATTATCGGCCTTCGTAAATAAAAATTGAACAAGTGTTTAGCGTTATGTACTGTAAAAATTATGATTTGCTTTTACGAGCTGTCTTTCTATCGTGATTTACACATTGATTGATAAAAGGCTGAAGCAATTTGCACAAACATTGATAAAAGGCTTAAACGATTTGTACGTATAAAGGCTATATGCTATCGCGATTTGCTTGATACAATTTGGCTTGCAACCAGTTCTATAAGATATCTTGATTTGTTTTTTTATAGAAGATGTTCTATCATGATCTGTACACTCATTTTTTATAGAATTTAGGGTTTTAGAAATTAGGGTTTAGGGTTTAGGTTTAAGGTTTTTGGGTTTTACGGGTTTAGGGTTTAGGGATTTAAAATTTAGGGTTTAGGGGTTTAGGGTTGTATGTTGTAGGATTTAGGGTTTTACGGGTTTAGGGTTTAGGATGTAGGTTTTGGCGTTTAAGGTTTAGGGTTTAGGACGTAGGTTTTGGTATTTAAGGTTTAGGGTTTTAAGGGTTTAGGCTTTAGGATTTAGTTTTTAGGGTTTTATGTTGTAGGGAAAAATCATTTTTTGCATGTCAAAAGATCTACCGTTGTTTTTACAATTCAAGGCACTCTAAAGGGATTCTTGAGCAATTCATACTCGAGAGTCCTAAAAAGCGCTCTTCCTCTCTCTCTCTGCTGTTCATGTTGTCTGTGTACAATGCAAACAAATGTTAGACTTTGCAACGTGACATTTGAATATGGTCCAAGCAAACGTTGAACTTGTTACATGATTTTTGTTCTTAGGTGTCCTAATTTTATGGAATAACCATCAAACATGTCCGCAAGGACCATACATTGTGGACGGTGTGGATGCTAATTTGGCAGATCACTTGGTACGCTCTCGTAAAAAAACGTGGTCTCGAGCAAAGTGGCGTTTAAGTAAATGAAGCGATGTATAAGGGCGAAGACAAAAATGAACTCCAGATACCAAACTTTCTCATCAAAGTTAGCCTCGATGGCCGTTAGAAGTGGCAGAGCCGAACACTATAAATAACCCCTCGCCCTCACTTTCTTCTTTTCCTTCTTCCTTGCAGAGAGGAGGGATCAAGAGATGTCCGCGAAGGCGATCACCCTCTTCCTCTTCGCCCTCATCCTGGTCTTCCTCTACCTCGCCCTCGGAACCCTGGATCTCAGATCCCGCTTCTTGCCGGATTCCCTCCCAGCCCTCCGCCTCTCCTCCTCCTGCCTCGACCCCCCTTTTAGGGTCTTCATGTACGACCTCCCCCGCCGGTTCAACGTCGGCATGCTCCGCCGCTCCGATCCCGATCAGGACCTCCCCTGGACACCCCCCGCCTTGCCTCCATGGCCCCAGAGCTCCGGCCTCAAGAAGCAGCACAGCGTCGAGTACTGGATGATGGCCTCCCTCATGCCCGGCTATGGCGAGGGAGACGGCGGAAGGGACGACCGCGCGGCTGTCAGGGTCTCGGACCCGGAGTCTGCCGACGTGTTCTTCGTGCCCTTCTTCTCGTCGCTCAGCTTCAACACTCACGGGCATAACATGACCGACCCGGAGACGGAGGTCGACCGGAGCCTGCAGGTATGTGTTTTTTTTTTCGGCGTGGGAAGATGTCGTTGTTAGTGGCGGTTCTTGCGGGACTTTCGATGCGTTTGATTAGTGTTAACTCTGAGGCTTTTGGGTGAATTTGTGACTTTGGATGCGATTAATTAGTGCTAATTCTGGGGATTTTGGGTGAACTTTTGCGCGTGTTTGTTTGGTCACTGGTGGGGATGAGCAATCACAGCTGAGAAACTGTGATTGTCGGTCACAAGGTCAATCTTGCGACCAACTTTCACATGATTCAAGGCGAAGACAATCACAGCTGGCGATCACGATCATAACCTTGTGTTTTTCTCATGTTTCACTGACCTTGAGAAAGTATTGTGATTGTGATATACAATTACTAGATCTTGAGAAAATCCAAGAATCTCAGGGCATTGCAAATGCGACGAAAGGTATCTAAAATTGGATATGAGATTTGGTTTGTATGCCATTGGAAACTGGAAGGATGTTGACGTGATTTGTGTTTACTTGGAATTGGGGAAGTGGACCCAGAGAGGAGGAGAGCCATACGTTTTGATTTGGATGAAACCTTTATTGTATTAATTAAGATTTAACTGGATAGATGCGTTTTGATTGGGGAAGTCATTTATTCTGTTAATTAACTGGATGGACAGGTTTTGATTTGGAGGAGACGTTTATTCTGTTGATTCAGAATTAATTGGATGGGCACGTTTTGATTTGGAGGAGACGTTTTATTCTGTTAGTTAAGAATTAACTGGATGGGTTGTAGTTTCATTAATATGTTCGTGATGGAGGGTTTTATAATCTACACACAATTTGTAGGTCCCAATTCTCTTTGTGTGTATATTCCTCAGAATCACTCCACACTCCAGGGTTCTTTCTAGTTTATCTGTTTCCTTAGCTATCTTCATGGTGTTTGGCTCTCCCGTTATTCTAGTCCTGTTAATCCACATTGACCTGATCGCGCATTGCATAGGCCTTATGGAACTTCTTGTTAAATTATCAATTGTTCAAAAGACATGCTATCCATCTCTAACGGCACACCTTCATTCATGTTTTTTATTAGGTTACCCATGATCTTATCTAATATGCGGCTTTTTCCTTGTCACTTGGTATTCTCTTAGTCATCATTTTTGTTTTAATTTAGTCATTTATACTAGAATAATGCATGTTATTTTTCTGCCTCCTAGAAAACTGTCTCCCAAGCTAAGATGGCACAACCACTAACATTACTAACACCACCAGCAGTACTACTACTATTACCGCCACTGCTATTTCACCTTACCTACACATGTACTAATGGTGTCTTTGGTAACATTACTTGCATAAAAGTAGGGGTGTCAATGGGTTGGGTTTGGTTCGGACCCAGGTGGAATCAGACTTGGACCAGATTTCTGGGTATGGTATCGGGTTTGGACCCGGGTCTAATCAGGTCCACTATAAGAAAAACCATACCCGGACTCGATAAGAACTACATGAACCAAACCCGGACCATACCCGGTAAAACCATAGTTTTTATCATTTTTACATTGAAAAATTGCGGGTCTTAATCGGAACTTGGGTCAGTCCGTGTCTGGTATAAAATTTCACAAACTATACCCGGGTCCATGTATTAATCGGACCTTCAGGTCCGGACCCGTGTCTTAATCGGGTCTTCTTATTTATCACCATACCCTGTCCCTATAGGGTTTGGTTTGGGTCAGGTCCGGGTAAACCAGTCCCGTTGACACCCCTACATAAAAGGAACCAAAATGCTGAAATCTGTTATGTTGTGATTATAAGTGAACATTGGCCATGACATTAGTCCAAGTTGGTTGAGATAAGGGCCTGCAGGAGACCATCCAGCTCACAGAAGAATATTATCATGTGGTCTTAGGGTTGAGCATTGCAAACAACTTTGAGCCTATTCCTCCAGGTCCTTTTAAATAGATCTCAGTTATGGCCTAGACCTGATCTGCTATGTCATGCATCATCTATGCCACATATCAAGTTGCTGAAGTAGGCCTAAACTTAACCTGCCCCAGGATGGATACAGAAAAACCATTTGGTAGTTGATCATGATGTACAGTTGTAGCTGCAATGCTATATGGTATTCTACTACAGTCATTCTTATACTAGTAAAGTTGTACTCGGGCGTCTCTCTTGTTTTAGAGTTTCCATTAATGGTTCCAACTATATTTTTATGTCTAGATGGGGTGAAAATCAAGAGCGAGAGATGACCCTGTTGTAAATTATTTGCTTGAATCCAATATATTATTTATCTTGATTTGGATTTTATTTGGAATTTTGGATATTAGACATCTTAGGTTCATGTTAACAATTAGGTTTTTTTCTAGGTTTCTTCTTTATAAGGAACATTGGGGACTTTTGATGAATTTAGAGATTGATTATTAATAGTTACTTCTTTATTTTCTCTTTATTTTTATATTTTTAACCAAATTTTAATTTAATCATGAATTAGAGTATGATAGATTGTGGGCCATAGAATAGATAAGTGTCCCTGCTTTAGCATTGCATCAAGGTGATAATGAAGCCATGTTTTTTCCTCAATTATTTGTTCAGGATGTCAAATAAAATCCGAGATGCCCAATGCTTGTTAAAGTTAAGTGAGATTGTCTGGTATAAATTGGATTTTCTTTATGACAATTTCAAAACTTTGTAAACCCTTTTGGTTATAGGCTTTTTTTTTTTCCTTTTTATTTGGATTAGGGATCCTTTCATGATTTTTAAGGATGTAAAACACAGTATAGAGTGCATAAGATTATCTATCTATTTTATCCTAATCTTAAGAGAGGTTCTTCCTTCTCTTTGATTCTCTTTTATCCTTTTATTTCCTTTTTTCTCTGTATCTGAGACATTTTTTTAGACTGATAAAAGAAACCTTTACTTACCTAAATACTCCATCATATACACATTTGGGGCTGATTTTTATATGCTTATCTATACTCTCTAATATTTTCCAGTGATTGTGATGCTGAAAACCATTGGGGTTGGCACTTGGCACCATCTTGAAGGTGTCGTCTCCTCTATATGTTTGGCATTCTGTTGACAGGTTGCAGTAATAGCATCACATTTATGTGGATACCTTTGTAGCAGCGTATGAGTCAATCGTAGGTCTTGCTTGACTGTAAAAAACAAAAGACTGGTACTTTTAAGCATCATATTTACTGGAAATCCATAGATGTCTGGTGCCACCCTATTGGTTCTGGCCAATACAATGCATGGTCATATATATATGTATATATATATAGATAGATAGATAGATAGATAGATAGATAGATAGATAGAGAGAGAGAGAGAGAGAGAGAGAGAGTAATGGATACATGCTAAATGGGTTTTTCTGCTCTTCCAGTGTTTTTTTCGCAGTTCCAACCCCATAAATGTGTTTGGGCATGGTCGATTTACGAGAAATCCACACCTGGATCATGTGTTTTCAATGAAAAAAAATGATATTTGAAGCCTTGAAAATTTACAAAGATTTTAGACCGTTGATTTTTTGAGCGTTATAAAAACCCACCATGTGTCAGAATCGACACTTCAAGAGCTGATCCCTATAAAATCAAGTTCATTGATCACATCTGCACGGTCAGAATTTAAAAATAAAACAAAAATAGACCTGAAAAACTCATTTAGCACATTTCATTTAGCCTATTTCAGTACATACCCATTACTCTCTCTCTCTCTCTCTCTCTATATATATATATATATATAGAGAGAGAGAGAGAGAGAGATTGGTTCTTCCTAAATGTACGAGGGTATGGGCGGTCTTAATTTTCAACCGTTAATTTTTTTTTTTGGAATCTAACCTTATAGATGTGATCTGCATAGTCTATTTACTAGAAATAGGCATTGGGATAATCTGGTTATGACATGTGAGCAGGTTCTTATAAGGCTTTAAAAATCGATGGCTTAGCATTTTCATATATTTAAGGACTCATAAAATCATATTTTTTCAATGAAAAAATATGACCCAACAGTCAATTCATAACAAATGGAACATGTTGAACACATCTGTGGGGTCAGATTTGGCAAACATGACTTAAAACATAAAAAATATGCATTGTCCACAGCATATGGACGGTTGGGAGCTATGCCACCTGGGTACGGGTATGTAGGGATGGCAGTGGACCGGGGGGAAACGGGGTCCCGCCCCTCCTCACCCCGTTTGGACCGGGATGGATGACATGAAACGGGGATGAAAGCTAAAATCAAAACCTGTGTGGGTATGGAGGTGGGGATGGACTTACGCTTTCCCTCGCCCCGCTCCGTCCTCGTCCCGATTCTCGCCTTGCCCTGCCTTGTTCCGTCCCCAATCCTTATTTAGGGATTGCAATGGACTGAGGGAAAACGTGGCCCTGCCTTGCCTTGCCCCGTTTGGACAGGCGATGGAGGACATGAAATGGGGATGGAGGATAAAATCAAAACCTGTGCGGGGATGAAGGGCAGGATTTTGAGATGGGGCGGGGGTGGAGACCTTGTCCCCCCCGCCCCCGCCCCGGTCCACTGCCATCCCTACAGGTATGGAGGGTATGACACAAAAATTCCAAAAACTGTGGGCATGGGGATACAGTTATATATATTAAATATCACATAAATACAAATTAAATTCAAAATAAACTGAATATAATCTAAATATATATGTTATATAAAATATATATTATATACTGAAAATATAATTATAAATTAAATACAAACTTGTATGTACAGAGGGTAAAATCACGTGTCCGGGAGTTGACGCGTGTCGACACGGCTACAGAGGGAAAAATGGAGTCTCCGGGTACCATAGGTTAGGAGGAACCAATTTTCCTATTTCACACACTTGGAGGCCTAGCAATCCTTCTTTATTCCAGGCCCCATGTTAGGAGGGGATGTTTGGCTAATATTTTTGAAAAAAGGGAAATATTTTATTGAAATTAAGAACCTAGAAGGATGTGAGATCACAAAAATTCCAAAAACTGTGGGCATGGGGATACAGTTATATATATTAAATATCACATAAATACAAATTAAATTCAAAATAAACTGAATATAATCTAAATATATATGTTATATAAAATATATATTATATACTGAAAATATAATTATAAATTAAATACAAACTTGTATGTACAGAGGGTAAAATCACGTGTCCGGGTGTTGACGCGTGTCGACACGGCTACATTGGGAAAAATGGAGTCTCCGGGTACCATAGGTTAGGAGGAACCAATTTTCCTATTTCACACACTTGGAGGCCTAGCAATCCTTCTTTATTCCAGGCCCCATGTTAGGAGGGGATGTTTGGCTAATATTTTTGAAAAAAGGGAAATATTTTATTGAAATTAAGAACCTAGAAGGATGTGAGATAACCAGATTTATAGACATCTCTCAGTGAAGAAAGCAAGAACTGTACCATAGCTGCCTCAAACATAGAAAGTAGGTCCTTGGGCTTTTAGTGTTGGCGTATTGAGGGGTATTTTCTTTAGAAATGGGCTAGTTCTTTTTGAGTGAAGCCACTACCAAGTAAATGAAGGCCGTGAATGCCAAAGCAGATGCCACCTGTCACCCACTAAGTTCTAACAATGAGCAAGGAGCCAAGGTGTTGTGACCAACCAGATAGAACATATTCTTGTTTCTGGCCTCAGTTTGGCTAAGCCGGACCCAAAGAAACAATGGTGGCATGCTACAAATAGGCATTCACCAGTCTCTCTGCAAGGGTCACTCGTGAATAATTAAATTTGTCATGCTCTATCTTTGACGGAAGATAATTGCTTAAGTTGTACTTGCTATGAATTCTATTTGTTAACCGCAAAAGAAATATGTTCATTTGCTTGCTTCTGCCAACCATGACTGCTCAATGCTGTTGCTATAGCAACACTATTATTCTCCAATGCATTGTATATCTTATTGCCTGGCCTCCTACAAGATTTTTTTTTCTTTCTTTGGCTGGAATGGAAATGCCTTGAGGCATACTTATGGATTTTGTTGTTGCCAAGATGCTGTTTATGGCATGCACTCTTTAGGTATATATGCTGGACTGATGTCCTTGTTCTCGGATGTTGCCATGACAAATTTATCACAGGGATGACATTTTTCCCTTAGTAGTTTTGAACCAAGCTCTTTTGATATTGTTGCTTATCTTTTTTGTTTTTTGGTTTTGACATTAATCTCATCATGTAACAGGATTGGGTCAGATTTCATCCATTTCTGTCATTTATATACAATCATTCTTAACAAAAGCACCATGTTTGTTTTGTTCTCCATGCATCATTATCTTTTGTTTATTTCAGGAATCTTTTTGACATTGATAACCTCTATTTTCTTGTGATTCCTACTTTTTTGGGGATAATTGACCTCATAATCCAAGTTTATGCTGCTATGCTTCCTGCTTCTCATTTTACTCTTTTTTTGTTTTTTGTTTTGCATAGATCAGGTTGAAGTACTAAGAATTTTGGGTGAATCCAAATTTTGGCAACGATCTGGTGGCCGCGACCATGTAATCCCCCTGCATCATCCAAATGCCTTTAGATTTCTGAGAGAATGGGTGAATGCATCTATTCTTATTGTTGCAGATTTTGGACGTTTTCCCAAAAGCATGTCCTTTCTGCACAAAGATGTGGTGGCACCATATGTACACATTGTTGAGTCATTTACTGATGACAATGCTCCTGATCCATTTGAGTCTCGGCCGACGCTTCTCTTTTTCCGAGGAAAAACAGTTAGAAAAGATGTATGGTTATCTAATTGTTCATCATGAAATTACATATAGCGGACTTATAGCAGATTTAGTTAATAAACCAGACTAAAACTGCAGGAAGGAATTGTGCGTTCAAAATTAGCAAAGGTTTTGATTGGTCGTGAGGGGGTGCATTTTGAAGAGAGCGTTGCATCATCAGAAGGAATGAAAGCAGTAAGTAGTATTTCCCATATAGTTCCCACCTGGTTGTATGTCCCAGCACACTAGGGCATCCGTTTAATTAATTATTTTCTGAGTTGGTGTGGATTGGAAACTGGTGGCGATGGTGTCATCCAGCAAAGATGGCACCTCTTTGATGATTTCTGGTGTTGCTGCAGTATAAAACTGGCTAGAAAGGAAGCTTCAGGTTAATCTTCCAATTCTGTCACTGTTCTTTCACGAGTGTGGTACTAACAGAGCTGGAATCTGGCTATTCTGGCACAGCACCTGCTGATTCTGGAATGCTGCCTCAAAGTACACCAGTTCATCAGAGAGATTACGTATCTTGGTTGCAGAGAACTGGTTCACTCGCCCATGCTTGCACACACATGTGCGCCTGCACGCATGCGTGTATACCAATTATGATTGTTCATTGTTGGAATTGGAATTCGTTATAAAAGTTGTGGGTTGAAAGAAATTTAGCATCTGGTGCCACAATATAGTGACATGCAAGTATTTGACAATCCATTGTTAATTGCATGATTGATTGTTTTAGTGCCAATGATTTTCTCGTGAACAGTTGTGGCTGAGTAAGTGAGTTGATCAATTTGCACCTCTCGTTCTTGTTGAAGTTTTTAACTATGAGTATTAAATCTCTGTTTTGGTGCATCATATAATGCATAAGTTGCTAATCGCTTGCTAGAGATTGTTTGATATCCGTTGAAATTTGAATATTAGTATCATTTTCTTTTTTCAATCTTTGAGCATTTTGTAAACAAGCTCTCATTTGCTTTTGCTTTTCTTGCACCAGTCCACGCAAGGGATGCGTTCATCGAAGTTTTGTCTGCACCCCGCAGGAGACACTCCTTCATCTTGCCGGCTTTTTGATGCCATTGTCAGCCATTGTATACCCGTTATCATCAGCGACCGCATTGAGCTGCCGTTCGAAGATGAACTCGATTACCAAGAGTTCTCACTCTTTTTCTCTGTCAAAGAGGCATTGCGACCCAACTACTTACTGCACGAGCTCAATAAGATCTCAAAAGAAAGATGGACTGAGATGTGGAGTAGGTTGAAGGAGATCTCGCATCATTTCGAGTTTCAGTACCCTCCGAAGAAGGACGATGCAGTGAATATGTTGTGGAAAGAGGTGAGGCGTAAGTTGCCTGCTGTCAAGCTTGCGACGCATCGTAGCGGGAGATTGAAAATTAAAGACTGGTGGAGAAGATGATGCCTTGTTGCGACTTGTGGCCTGTGATTCATTGACTTGAGCCCTTTTGAGAGGGAAGCACTCCATGCTCGGATCGGTGTTTCCATGGGTTCAGTTTGTAGCCATGAACTGTGTATTCATGAATGTTGCCTGAGCTAGCTCTCCGTGTTGGTTGGGTTAAAGCTTGATGATGATGACAATGGCGATCTTCGCTGATGTGTAAAGTAAAATCAATTGATAGTTCATTCTAAACACCTTTGGGCTGCCCAGAATCGAACAAACTTTCTAGTATGATCCCATTTAGCAAGTGTAAGCTGGATAGGATTTTTTCATCCAATTCAGTTGTTTTGTTGTTTTTTTTGGCTTCTGGGTTTTGAATTGTCATGCCTGTTCATGGTCGTACTTTTTTCACAGAGGCTTGTAAATTGTGATTTCTTTTGTGCGTGACTAAAATTTTTCACCAGTGCAAAAAAAAATAATTATCTTTCCCATCATTCTACTTGGGGAAACTTCTTTTAATAGATGCATTCTCAAACGAGAAAGGGTGAATCTGTATGTAAATTTGCCTTCGTTCTTTATGGTTCCTTACCAGTGGGCCAGTGGCCCTGAATAAGTTGGGGGTGCGGTGGGGGGAAACATTATTCATGGGCCTCATTCGATTCTTTGCTCCTGTTTTCTCTTTTTTTTTCTGACCATCCAAATGCACCTTGGAAAAATTTCAGTCATTGAAAAAATCTCATAGAAAAAGAAAATATTGCCTATGAGAATTTTGATACGATAATTTTTTAAAATGAAAAATTTTCACTTGTTTATGTAACATGAGAAAAATATAATAAAAAATATGAAAACAAATGAGAGGGGGGGGGGGGGGGTCGATCAGCCCCGTCGCAGAGAGAGAGAGAGAGACCTGGAAATGGTGGTGGGTGGGAGGAAGATGAAGATTGAAGAAACTCTTGTGTCAGCCCATAGGATGATATGGGTTTTGGGCGAGTGGTTGCCCTAATCAAAAAGAAATTTTATTATGAATTTTTTTTCCTTCTTGCATTTTTTCTTACCATTTTCTCGCTTTCAATCGCACCCTTGGTGCAGGATGGCCTCTTCCTAAGTATACATTATTCTTATTATGACCACATTATATGCAGCGCAGCATGGAGGGACCTACCTGACAGCCGTCTATCTCCACCTCGACATTTCTCGAGATGTGTTGGATGTCTATTTCGAAAAATGTTGAGAGAATGTTTGGCAGATGTGAGTCCGCTCTCGGCCATTCCACACGCAACCTAGCAGCAGTGTGGTTATCAGAAGTGGATTCTTTTTTAGTAGATGCCGAACCTGCTGCTCCGTGGCCGGGTGCAGCAGCTACATGGACCCCTTCCTTTCCGTTGTTGCCAGCCCTTTCCCGGGCCGAGCAGGAATTCTTCTTTCTTAGGAATGGCACAAGGCCTGCATGCCTAGCATGCAGCTATGCTGCATATAAAATGACCGCTATTTATAGTATACTTTTAATTTTGAGTTTGACCAAATTAGATCAAGATTGAGATCCCGATAGGAACTTGAGTCATTTGACAAGCGTAGGACTGGCATCGGCAGGCATGAGTTACAGTTAGGAGTGTCAACATGTCAGGTATGACCTGCGTATTGGATCCAATGAGGTCTAGTTTTGCTATTGAACAAGGAGGTGTGGTTAAGAATCCAGGCCAGACCCATATGATTAAATTAGTATATGGACCAGTTAATAACGTAGGTATTTTTTTTATTACGAGCAAAGACCTAGATGACACTCATTTTTCACTGAGATAAAAAATATGACAAACATGGACAATTCATGACAAAAATATGACAAATCTAGTCAATTGATTTTTTCCTTTTTAACGGTTTTACCCTTTTGTGGCTTGAAAAGTAGGCGCCTTGGTCAATCCACTTGTCTAAGTTGTCGATCAGGTGTCATGTAAGTTCTCGCCAGAAAAAACCAAACACCATGTAAGTTGTCGCATAAAAAGACTAGGCGCCATGATTTGGATCAAACAAAATAGCAAAACTATCATGAAAACAGTAAATTAGCCAAGTTTATTGTTATTTCTAGTTCACAGTCAGTTATGATATTGTGTGAAAAATTAGTGCCATCTATGTCACTGTCCATTTTTATTATTGTTAAAACTTTTCGTGTGCTTTTGAGAAAACAATCAAATAAAAATATAGTTAAAATATGTTTTTTTAACTTAAATATGTTTTTTATATGTTTGAGAATATCCATCGTGCATAGGTTTTGCAAAGAAAAAAAAGTAAAACAATAAAGGTTCCATCTCATATTGAGAGAAGCGAGCATTCCTATAAAGTTTTTGACTTTCAAAGTAAGCTTGCTAAGAAGCAAGCTTCGAAGGTTTTTAAAAGCTTTTAGTAGCTGTTCTGGACCGCCAATCTTTTTACTTTTGTTGTTTGATGTAGTTACCTCTTTTACTTTTAGTGCATGTAATGACTTTTGGGCCTAAAAGCCATCGAGTACAAGGTGATTTTGGGGTCACTCTCTACTCATTAACTTGCTAATAGAAGTCTTTGCTTTCCTGCCTTTTTTGTATGCCCTCTTGCCTCCTCACTCTATTTATGTAATTACGCATGTGTGTCAAAATTGATGGAGATGTAAAACATAGGATAAAGGTTGGGTGGATGAAATGGAAGAGTGCAACTGGAGTGTTGTGCGATCGTAGAATGCCATTGCGGTTGAAGAGAAAGTTTTATAGGATGACTATTAGGCCCGCTTTACTATATGGTACAGAATGTTGGGCTGCCAAGAGACATCATATTCACAAAATGAGTGTAGCTGAGATGCATATGCTGAGATGGATGTGTGGAAATACAATAAAAGATAAGATTCGGAACGAGGAGATACGTAAGAAGGTAGGTGTTGCACCCATTGAAAATAAGATGAGAGAGAATCATTTACGGTGGTTTGGACATATTCGGCGAAGGCCTAATGATGCTTTAGTTAGAAGGATGGAGAAATGGAAAAATATATTAGTCAAAAGAGGTTCGGGTAGGCCTAGGAAGACATGGATGAAGGTGATAGGAAAGGATATGAATGCTTTGAACCTCACCGAGGACATGGCATTGGATAGAATTGATTGGAGGAGAAGGATTCATGTGGAAGACCTAGAATGATTTTCTTTTTTGGTTCATATCGCTGACTCCAATTTTTTTGGGATGAAGGCGTAGTTGTTGTTGTTGTTGTTGTTGATGTATGTGTGTCATTGTGCTATTGCGCTCGGGCGCTTGTGAGCGATATTTAGCTCAATTTTCATTGTGTGCTTGAAAGACCATTCTGGTGTTGTGGGTACACCGAGGTACGTCATGGGAGTCTTCACTTTTATCTCGTGACAAGTTGGTACCAAAACCTTATTGAAGCTTTGGGACAAGGATTTGACATTCTTCGTTAAGTATGCCTTTGAAGAAACATAAGAAAATTCCTTCAAGTAAACAAGTTCCTTCCAAAAACAATTTCATGGATGATGACCACATGACATCTTTCGTGTGCGATGTCGCCGAGCTAACAAAGACCATGATCAATGTGAAAAGGTTGGTTAATGATACAAATAATGTTTTTGTGGTGCTTGATTAAGAGATCAAAACTACACTAGAGGGAGTGGAAGATTTTGTAAAAGATCTTTCCACTAGATACGAAGACTCTCTGGGGAGTCTTAACACCAAGTTCGATGATCTGCTGGAAAGATTCAACATCATGGCCACTGAATTAGATGTTTGATTAAAGAATGATCAGTTGGAGCGACAGTTGAGAAATGCCCCAACTGGTAGAGTGATGTCAGTTTTGGAAACGATTTTAGAAATGATATTTTTATGTAAAAACAACGTGAAAGCCAGATGAAAAAAATAAAAACTGGCTCGCACGAGTGGTGGAGTCTGAGTCGATCTCAGGGAACGGGGGATACTTCGTATTCAAACACACAAACTAATATATGTTTTATTGCTAAAAAGTACGAAAAAGAACTACTTATCTAATCAATTAACTAAAGTAGTACAACCCTACGCAGAGGGCTTAAACAATTATTAAAATGGTTTTATTACGAACCCCAAATTTAAATAAAATTAAAAACTTTCTATTCTAAAAGAAAAGAGCACATCTTCAGCGCTTGTGTCTTCGTGTCCTGTCTTGAGGCTTGCTTGAAAGTCTCACTCGCTCGTCTCCACGCTTTTTTGCAAAACATGAAACAACGCACAATAGCGAAGACGAATAGCACTACACAAGACTATACTAAAATGCACTCAAACGATTTGTGAAACAAAAGATGAGAACTAACTACTAAAAAAAAACTACTAACAAGAACTTTCACAAAATAATAAAAATAATGCGCTAAATGAAGCTAAATGCAAAACGAAAAATAAAGAAAAGAATGCAGAATGGAACTATGCAAAATGAAGCTTCAAATGCAAATGCGAAAAAGAAAATGCTTATGCAATTACGTAAAGGAAAATTTCAGAAGCAAAAGAAATGGAAACACAATGCAACACAGGAAGGGGAAAATGCACAAGTGAGAAAATGCAGTAGCAAATAAATGAAAAACGTAGAATGAATAAAATGAAATGCGAACAGAATGAAAATACATTACATGAATGAAAATACGGACAGAAATGCGAAAAAAGAAAATGAATACAGATGCCAATCGCATAAAGAAAATGAAAATGCGCTATAATGAAGAAAACAAAGATGCAGAAATGCAAATCTAAAATGCAGGAATTGCGAAACTAAAATTGTAGGAAATAAATGAAATGCAGGAACTAAACTACAGGAAATGAAATTGTGGATTAATGAAATACATGCAGGAGGGAATGAGGTGCAGATGCAGGAAATAAAAGAAAACACAGATGCAGAATGAAACAGAAATGCAGCATGAAGAAAATGCAGATGAAACAAAAAAATAAAGAAAACGATGGAACAAGAAATTGCAGCAGAAGAATGCACAAAAACAAAAATCAGCGTTGGAAGTAAAACGTAGGAAATAAGAGATGCAGAAAAATGGTGCAGATGTGAGATGCAATATGCATGTGAAACAGAACATATGCAGGGATGAATTGCAATGAAGATCCAAAAATGCTAAAACGCAACCTCAGAAATGCAACAATGCAGAATCAAGAACAATCTAAAACGTGGAATGAAAAGAAACTTAATCTATTTTTTTTGTTTTTGTTTTCAATTCATCAATTCAGCTAATCTAACAAGAAACACAAGAGAGAAAAGTGCCTTACCGAATTGCTGGAGGGGTTGAGAGAAGAGCGGTCTCTCCCCGGAATGGACGATCCTTATTATAGAAGGCTCCCACCGGCGAGATAGAAGGGTTGAGAGAAGAAAAAGAGGAAGGAAGAGAAGGGAGAAGAAGAACCGATGGGAAAGAAGGGTTGAGAGAAGAGAGGGATGCATTTTTTTTTCAAAGGGAGGACCCCTCTCTCTTTGGCTATGTGAAGTATATAAAGAAGAGGCTTAGGTATTTTATTTTATTTTTTTATTATTTATTTAAAAACCACACTTCCTAATTCTATAAAATTCCAAAAGAAGGCTTTGTGCTAAAAAGATGTTCACTAAAACTCATTCCTACATTATTTACTAAACTATTAAAAACTCTAAGAAATATGAATGTGATTCTTTATTTTTCGAACTTAAACTAATTGAAGTCTAAACTACTTGGACTCTAATCTAAACAAAAGAGAAAAATCCAAATGAAAGAAATTTTCTAAACTACTAAAACCCTAAAGCGCGAAATATGACTTGAAATTCATGATTTTTTTATATTTCCTTTTTTCGCATGGTTTCTCAAAACTAGCGATAAAATTGGGGATTCAATGCAATTTTCTATTAGATCATGCATAAATTAATACGAATTAAATATGAAAATGTATGCATGATCAAATACCCCTATGCTTATCGCTTGCTAGTTCTTGAGCAAACTGAAGCAAAGATGCAAGACTAATAAACTACTCACTAACTCACTTTCGTAGGAATCACGGTTGCATTTAGCACATGCAACAAGCTCTTTCAACCCCTGGGTTACCCCAGTGGATGAGTAAGGTCTCATGAGGGTTTGCAGTCATGCTACTCACAAGCATCTCTGTCATGTATGTATAAAAGTACTCAACTTCACAAGTAGTAAGTAATTAAAGATTTTTTCGGAAATATTTTATGTCATTACATAATCAAAACATAATTAGAGTCTTTTATATACCATCATAGAATAAAACATTTCTTTTACTTTTCTAAATATCATAATTATTTATATTTTATTCTCAAAAAATCAAATAAGTACATGTTATTATTTACTTATCTTCACTCATATGTTTTCTGCAAAGGTTTTTTCAATCTTGCTTCTAAGCAGTGAACTTTTTCTTTTTATGCTTCTTCTTTTTTTTCTTTATTTTCAAATTTTCACACATTTTTTTCTTTTCTTTCTTTTGTTGAGCACTATTTCAAATTTCCAATTTTCGTGATCCATGTAACAAGCTTTAGGTCAGTGACTCCCAGGCCAGACGACCTTAGGGCACTAGATATAAAGTATTCCTTAGACTTAATAGCTCAAATCATTAGACCTTTGTAAATACCTTCAATTTTTTTTAAGTTTTAAAATTCCCTTTTTGCCCCTAAGACCCACCTTCTCAGTCATTCAGAAGGACAATTGGATCAATGTCGATAATTTATGAACTCAACCTCGGATCCATTTTATCATCTGATATCCGAGATCCAATTTCATTCTTGTTTTTCAATTCAATTTCATTCTCTAAGCCTAATTCAAATCCAAATCCAAATCCCAATTTTTATCATGAATTTGGGTTTTTCATGTCAATTTTTAGAAATCCATATTCAGGGTTCGATTCCCATTTTGGACCAATTTCCCTCAATCAAGATCCAGATTCGATTTTTATGCAAAACCTTTGATCTAGATCCTTTTTCACAATTCAATTTTTATCCTAGTTTCAAAAATCAATTCTTGAATTTCAAATTCAAATCCCCCATTTTGTAAAAATCATCTGAAAAATACCCTGGATCTAATTTATAATTCAATTTAGATTTTGAAATATCAAAATGGATCAAGATCCAGATCCAAATTCAAAATCAATTTTTTATCCTAAATCAATTCTTGAATTTAAGTTCAAAATCCAATCTTTATTTCAAAATAATCTTTAAATTTCAGATCCAAAATTCATATTTTTACAAAATCTTTCAAAATTCAATCTGGATCCTTTTTCAATTCAATTTGGATTTCGAAAAAATCCAAATGGATCTCATATCCAAATGAGATCCATTATTTGATTTTCAAATCCCCCTTTACTTTCATCTTTATTCTCACTTTCCATTTCAAATTTTTTTTTTCTAAAAAGGGGGGGGGGGGGCACTTGGCATTTTCAAAATTGGATTAAATTTATTTTTTTAATCTACTTTTAAAAACTTTTTTTTTACTTTTAAAAACACACATGGGCATCACTTGCAAAGTGATGCCATGTGTCAAAATTCTAACCAAGTTCCAACTTTACCCATTTAGAAATTCTCAAAAAGACTCACATGGGCACCCACTTGCAAAAGGGGTGCCATGTGTCAAAAATTTTGGCAAAAGGGCAACTTTTCCCATTTGAAAAATCAAAATTTACCCATATGGGATTGGCGCCAACTCCCTGAAGATATTACGTTGCCACATCAGCCCGAAGCCTAACTAATTTTCAAATATTTAATGCCTGAACTACCCCAACCTTAGGCTATAAATAAAAGTCAAAAGGGAGGGGTCGATCATCTAAAATTCTCCTCTCTTCTCATATTTGATAATATTGGCTTTGTTGGGTGGCTGGAGTGAAGAAGGAAGAAGTTCAGCCAAGATGAGTGCTCCTCTTCTATTTCCTTTCATTTTTTTTTCCTGTTACTTTCAACATGTGTCGCTCCCCTCCTCTCTTCTTCTTCTTTCAATTTCTTTCTAATCTCATAAGTGGCAATCTAGATCTATTTTATTTCTGTATTAATTCTGAATTTTATGTTTTTTTTATCCATTCAATTTGCTATTTGATTCATGCAATTTCATTTTATCCATCAAAATTATGAGATTTGATCTTCTATAGATCGAATCTCATATTCAATTGGCCAAATTAATTTCAATTTATGCTCAAGCACTTTGATTATGTTTACGAATGCATTTTATCTTAAATTTTCATCATCCATGCATTCATTCATGATCTAAAATATTAGATCTCCCGTTTTGAGCATCTACGTATGTGTACTTTGCTTTTATCACGTTCAATTGCCTTTAGATTGCATTTTCAATTCTAGGGCATTTTAAATCTGTTATTTAACCTATATTTAGAGTTCATTTTGATCTAAATTTTTTACTACAACTTTATATATATGTTTTCGAAATCTCCACCAAAAATAAAATCATTCTGTGTTCGTTTGACCCACTTTAAAAATCAAGATTCAGAACATGTTATTCTGCTCCGTCAAGATTTTAGCAGAATCAAGACTGACTTGCCGAAATGATATCTCTCTAACCAAAGATTATCTCTTCGATCCAAAAAAAGTGGCATCTCTAAGATTGAATATTGTTTATTCTTGCAAATTTTTAACAATTTCTATGGTCGATTTCTATTTAATTTGTATTTAAAACTAAAACCTTGTCTGTGTGCAATCTCCAATGTTGCTCAAATTCACGGTCGGATTGCTGCAGTCATATCTCTCTGATGGGAGATCATTTTCCAATTTTGTAAAAAGGGTTCTCTTTGTTTATATGTCTAGTTTATCTTTGCCAATTTTTAACAATTTATATTTTAAAATTTTTTTTATTTTAATTAAACACCAGAACCCTATATTCTAGTTCTATATGAACAATTCTATATGTATTTTAATTTTGGCCCCATATTATAGATGTTAGTCTCCTTCAACAAATTGTCATTTGATTTGCAACATTCTTCAACAAATCGTTGTTTGATTTGTAATATCCTTCAGTAAATTGTCATTCAATTTGCAACATCTTTCAACAAATCGTTGTTCGACTTGTAATGTCCTTCAATAAATCGCCATTCGATTTGCACCTATCTTCAGCAAATCGCTATTTCGATTTGTGGTGTCCTTCAACAAATCACCATTATAAGTTATAGTCTCTTTCAACAAATCATCATTCGATTTTGCAAAATCCTTCAACAAATCGCTATTGCAATTTACAATGTCTTTCAGTAAATCATTGTGTGATTTATAATGTTCGTCAGTAAATCGCTATTGCGATTTACAGTGTCTCTCAGTAAATCACTGTATAATTTATAATTTTCTTCAGTAAATCACTCTTGCAATTTACAGTGACTCTCAGTAAATCGCTATTGTGATTTACAGTGTCTTCAACAAATCGTTCTTCGTTGTGTGATTTGCGTAAATCACTATTCGAATCAAGGCCAACTTGCTAGAGACATATCTCCCTAACTGAAGATCGTATTTTTGATCCGTAAAAAGTAGTATCTTTGTGATTGAATCTAGTTTGTTTTTGACAATTTTCAGTGATTTCTATAGTCATTTTATATCTGATTTTAGTCAAAAACCAAAACTCTATCATTTTATATCATTTTGAGTTACTCAGGTTTTAGCCCATTTTGTCAGAGTCATATCTTACTAATGGAAGATCATTTTCCAAATCTGTAAAAAGGGTTTGATTTATTTATGTGCCTAGTTTATTTTTGTTATTTTTTATAAATTTTATGCCCATTTTCTATTTCAATTTTGTTAAAAACCAAAACTGGTTACAGAACTTCAGGTTCTATAACAAGTTCTTTTTTTTTAAATAGAACAGTGACTTCTCGAAGTCACCATTTCTAAACCAAAACTGATTTTCCCATTCTGTAACTTTAAAAAGTTTTCTAATCATGTTATAAAACTTCTCTCACAAATTTGGTACAATTTTAATTTGTATGGCCTCTGAAATATCTAAATTACAGAAGTCTCTTCACTTCTCTCAAATTCCTGTTTTGACAAAAACCTTAAATTTAATTTTTCCTTTCATGATTTCTCAAGAATCTTCAATCTTAAAGTCTAGAGTCTTTATAACAATTATGAGCATTTTAATGCATCATTTATTTTATTTTACTTAATTTTCCTCATTTAAAGCTTGAATCTAGTTGATTTCCTTTAATTCTCTAATAATGAAGGAAAACCTGACTAAGCCTACATTTATTACTAATATCTTTGCACAATTTTGCAGGTATTTTATTTTCTTTGTTATTTTCCTTTTCAATTGTTGTATTCAATTCAAGGGTTGTAATTAAATACTTAATGAGAATTTTTACTTTATGTTTATTTTAGGAATGAATGAGCATCTAGTTTAAGTTTAATTTCATGATTAACTTGTTTCATTTCCTTTTATTTTATTTCAAATACACAATGGAAAAATACGAATGGCACGTGCACCATTTAATAAAGGGTAAATAAAACTAAGTAAAGTTCATATCTACGGCCATAGTCAGGATATGAATAATACTTAGAATTATTATTCTTTATTAAAATACAAAAAATGACTTACACACTTAAGTCAATTTCAAAATCATTATAGTTTCAAAAATACATTTTCTTCCTTTACTATAATTTAAAATAAAGATTAAATCAAAATATATTTATGGCCATAGTCATGAATATATAAAAATTTAATCTTGTTTTAATTCTATAAAGACATAAAAATTTATTTTATTCTTTATTGAAATTTAAATAAAGATTAAATTAGAACATGTTTGTGACCATAGTCATGAATATATTAAAATTTAATCTTGTTTTAATTCTATTAATGAATGAAATTTGCTTTTTAAATTCAATTTTAAACAAATTCTTTTAACGCATTCATCATTTAAGATAGAATTGCATCATTTTTAATTATTTAAAGTTGTTTTTAAAATCTACAAGTGATTTTTGAAATAATTTTCAGAAACAATTTTCATTAAAAATTTTCAGTCATTTTTTTCCATTATCAAATTCAAAGTTAATTTTCAAATTTTCATTTTCAATTTTGTTCAATTGTAAATCCTATTTCAAATATCTATTGTCAATTTCCAAATTTCTGGTTTTATTTCTAAATTTCTCATTTTCGAATTTCATATTCCAATTTTAAATTTTATTTTCAAATATTAAGTTCAATTCTTTATTTTTTTCAAAAATCCAAATTTCTAATTCTATTTTCATTTCAAAACTAATTTTAAAATTTCAAATTTAAATTATGAATTTAATTCTAAAATTCAATTTCAAATTTCACTTTGAATTTCAAATTTCACTTTGAATTTCAAATTCTAAATTCAATATCATTTCTGAATCTCAGTTTTGATTTTTGATTTCCAATTTAATTTTCAAAGTTCAATTCCATTTTCAATTATAAATTTTCATTTCAAAATTAACTTCAAATTCTATTTCAAATTCAAGTTTTAATTTCAAAAGTCATTTCATTTTTCAATTTTCAGATTTCAATTCCAAATTCCATTTAATTCTTCATTTTAGATTTTAACTTCAATTTTCAAAACAATTTCAATGTTCAAAATAAAAAAAATCAAATTCAATAAAACATTAAATTCCAATTGCAATTCTAAATTTCAAATTCGATTTTCAAACTTCAATTCTGATTTCAATTCAACTTCAATTCTGATATCAAGTTTCAAATTCAATTCTGAATTCAAGATTTCAATCCTAATTCAAAATTTTAACTTCGAATTCTAAGTTTGAAGTTCAAGTTCAATTTCTTATTTCAAACCCAATTCTTATTTTTTTAAAAATTCAATTTCTATGTTCAATTCTCAATTCAAAAACAACTCAAATTCGATTTTCAATCAATTCAGATTTCAAAGTTCTTAAACTTTTTATTCATTTCAGGATCTTTAATCTCAAACTTTCAATTCAAATTCATTTCAAGTTCCAACCTTTCAATTCAAAATCAATTTCTTTACTTTAATGTCATTTCTTAAAGGATAATTTCAAGTCCATTTCAGAATCACTTGGAAAAATCCAAATTTTTGAAGTATTTTTAAAAGCATACATACTTTCAAGTTCAAAATCATAGCACAAGCCTCATTCAATGTGCATTTAGGACTTAGAATAATTACTTAGATAACTTTAGGCAAAGCAAAGGCATAAAATTGATCCTTGGTTCAATTACCTCTGGTAAAGGTGCCAAGAACGGTTGAACCTCGTACCGACGAGCGAGTCCCATCTCTTTATTTTCTCTTAAGTTTCTGAAAACGGAGGTGAGTAAATTTTCAAAATCTTTTTCAAAAGGGTCAAGTGAGACCTTGCTAGAGTTTTCTCTTTTCCCTAAAAAGGAAGAAAGAAATTTTTTTGCAACGATCACAACCTTTAATTTTCATAGTTTACGTACAGTCTGCTTCTCTGTCATGTGCAATGTCAACATCTATTAGGCTCTCTATAAAGTCCATGTAACGGGCTTTCAGGCCGATTGCTCTCAAACTAGATGGCTTTAGGGCACCAAGTGTAAACACCCCTCAGGCTCTACTTGCTCAAACAAAATAGGCCGCAGATAACAACATAGACAAAGAAATAACTTCCTTCATTATCCTTTTCAACATGGAACCTAAACACTTTAACTTTTGACTGGGCTCAGCTACTAGGGAGTACGAAGATATCAAACAACTAAACATATGCTCTTTTTCACTTTTTCACTCATAAATGCAATATTGTTCATTTGCTTAGTTTTTTAAAAGTAAAATTGTGCATATTCATACTTGTGATTCAAAATAAACTCTAACATGCATCCACATAAACAACCATGATTTTCTAGTTTCGTGTCAGGATTTTTTTTTCATGGGGCTTAAAAATCATCTAAAAATATTAGATTTTGTACAACATTCATATATATTCAAACTCTTTCTTTAAAAACCTACTTTTCGTGACTGATGTGTAATAATCTGCAAGTACATAGACAGAAGTATTAGGGTGTGCAACTACACCTTCCCCCATGCTTGAATGACACTGTCTCAGTGGCACTCCCACATGCTTGAATGGTTTTAAGTGAATGCACATGAGACCAAGATAATAGGAGGATAGGAAGAGAAGTTACCTGATATGACATATGAATACACGCCCTACGATTACACAAAATGCATACCTGATCTAACAATATACTCATGAGATACAAGAAAGCATAACACAATAAAGAAACACCATCTATGAACATCTACTAAATCTACTAAATATACAACATACAAAATTATGCATTACCTCACTCATCCACGAGGTCAACAACTTCGATGTCTTGCCTCACCACAGTATCAGAAATGTAGGGCTTCAGCCGCTGCCCATTGCCCTTGAAAATATCGCTCGTTTGAGGGTCCAAAAGATCTATCGCTCCATGTGGGAAAACTCTATAAACAATAAATGGTCCATCCCATCTAGACTTTAATTTTTCTGGAAAAAGATGGAGGCGCGAATCATAAAGCCATACTTTTTGACCATGATCGAATTGCTTCCTCACAATGTGTTGATCATGGAACTGCTTGGTTCGAGTCTTGAAAATCTTGGCACTCTCGTAGGCCTTATTTCGCATCTCCTCAAGCTCACTCAACTGTAATTTTCTCTCAGCACCAGCTTGGGCCATATCAAAATTGAACTTTTTGATAGCCTAATATGCTTTATGCTCTAACACAATAGGGAGATGACATGGTTTTCTAAAGATCAATTGGTATGGGGACATGCGAATCAAAGTCTTGAAAGCAGTCTTATAAGCCCACAGGGCATCATCAAGGTGTTGGGACTAGTCCTTGCGGTCTGGTCGAACTATCTTTTCAAGAATCTGTTTGGTTTCCCTATTGGAGACCTCGACCTGGCCACTCTTGTCCTACAACTGTCAGTCTGGAGATATGATCTGCTACAAGGTTCTCACATCCACTCTTGTTCTGAATCTCAAGATCGAATTCTTGTAACAGAAGGATCCATCGAATGAGACACAGTTTGTCATTCTTTTTACTCATCAGATATCGCAATGTAGCATGGTCTGAGTAAATGATGACCTTAGAGCCTAACAAATAAGAACGAAACTTCTCAAGAGCAAAAACTACGGCTAGCAATTCTTTTTTTGTGGTGGTATAATGCATTTGCGCATCAGAAAGGGTCCTACTAGCGTAGTGAATGACGTGAGATCGTCATTCTAACTTATGGCCAAGAATAGCTCCAACCACGTAATCAGAAGTGTCACACATGATCTTTAAAGGTACTAACCACTTAGGTGATTGAAGAATAGAAGTTGTGGTTAGGGCCTCCTTCAGAGATAGAAATACCTTCAGACAGGCATCATAAAAAACAAACGGTTGATCTTTCGACAACAGGTTGCACAACGGATGAGAAATCCTACTAAAATCCTTGATGAACCGTCAATAGAAACTCACATGCCCTAAGAATGATCGCACATGCCGCACAGAAGTCAATGAAGATAATCTAGCAATGGTCTCCACTTTGACCTTATCGACCTCAATTCCGTTCTCGGACATAATAAGCCTAAGAATAATCCTCTGTTGTACCATAAAATGACTCTTCTCTTAACTTAGCACAAGATTTGTCTCCCTACAATGCTAAAGTACACGAGTTAGCTTCTGGAGACAATCATCAAAGGAAGAGCCATAGACCAAAAAATTATTCATAAAAATCTCAAAGACGTCATCCATCATGTGTGAGAAAATTGCCATCATGCACCACTGAAATGTTGTTGGGGCATTGCAGAGCCCGAACGACATTCTCTTATAAGCAAATGTGTCATAAGGATAGGTGAATGTCGTCTTCTTCTGGTCTTTAGGCTGAACGACCACCTGATTTTATCCTGAATATCCATCCAAGAAACAAAAATACTATTGGCATGCAAGTCTCTCTAAGATTTGGTTGATGAACGGCAATGAGAAATGATCCTTTCAGGTTACACTGTTCAACTTTCTATAGTCTATACATACTCGTCATCCCGTGGTAGTCTTCATGGGAACACTTTCTCCTTTTTTATTTATTTCTATGATGAGCTCAGACTTTTTGGGGACAACCTTGGTAAGGATCACCCACTGACTATCGAAGATGGGATAAATGATCCCAGCATCCAACCATTTGACTACCTCCTTCATATGGAGATTTAGCCTCCTCTGTGTCTCTCTTGAGGGTTTAGCTTCCTCATCCATGATAATCCGATGCATGGCAAAAGGAGGGATCTATCCCCTTCAAATCTGCCACTGACCATCCAATCGCCTCTTTTTGTTCATGCAGGACCTATAAAAGCTGGCACTCCTAGGCGTCAGTCAGGTCTGCAGAAATGATGACGGAGAGAGTCCGATCCTTGCCTAGAAAGGCATACTTGAGTGAGGCCGATAGGGGCTTCAACTCAAGCTCAGGTAGATTTTCTATGGATGGTCGGGCCAACTTTTCTGCCAATTCAGGAAGCGACTTAAAGTGTCAGGTCCAACTCAAATCACCTGTCTGACGCCCTATCGATCCTAGATGATCCTCTTTGAGTAATTCATCCTTCTCCTCTTCAGGTGGATCACTCAACAACCAAACATGATATGCTTCTACTAGGTCCTGAATAAAATTGACCTCAAAAGAAGCCTCATTGCTAGCAGGCCCCATTACTGCATGAAAATTATTCAACCTTATCTTTCTGTTGCAAAATGAGACATCCATCGTGCCTGTGCGGCAGTTAATGCACGTATTGGTTGTGGCCAGAAAGGGGCGTCCAAGAATAATGGATGTCTGTCGCATGTTCTCTACTCCCTCCATATCCAACATAATAAAGTCGACAGAGAAGTAGCAATCCTCCACCTTGATTAAACATCTTTAAGAATCCTTTGCGGGACCTTGATTGATCTATCTGCGAGCTGTAAAGTCATAGGTGTTGACTTCATCTCCTTTAATCCAAATTTGTCATAAAAGAAACCCGGCAAGATGTTGACACTTGCCCCAAGGTTGAGCATTGCACGCTCAACAATGATGTTTCTATGACACATGAAATGATTAGAGTCCCTGGGTCCTTAAGCTTTGGTGGGGTTTGGTGCTGCAACACCACACTCATCTGCTCAGTCAAATATGTCTTCTTTAGAATGTGGGACCTCAACTTCCTTTTCTGCGTACAATGCTCCTTGAGGAACTTTGCGTATACAGGGACTTGTTGGATAGCATCAAGCAAGGAGAGGTTTATCTGAACGTGCTTTAATATCTCAAGCATCTCTTGCATGTTCACTCCCGACTTGCTTAATGACCTCGGTCTCTCTAGCGCCTCAGAAAAAGGGGCCTTAGGAATATAGGCTTTTAAAGGCTCAAATAATAGAGCCCTCTTGCTTTTTTGAGGTGAGGCAATAATGGCAGGCTGCTTCTCATTGATCTTCTCTCTTTCTTCTGCAGCTTCCCTCGCTTGGTACTACTTCACACTCCTAAGAGTGATCACTGCTTGAGCTTGCTCTTTATGGGTATCTGTAATATGCAGGTCATGTGTCGGCTTCTTACCCCTAGGGTTCACCACTGACTGGCTAGGTAGTGCCCATTTACTTGTTTTGCTAAGCGCCTCAGCGAGTTGTACCATTTGTACCTCAAGTTTTGCAATAGAGTGTGTATGAGAGATCAAATTCGTCTTAATATCTGAGAAGGCTTACAACATCTTGTCCTCAAAGGACTAGCTAGTCGAAGGATCCTGAGACTGGGGCTGACTATAGGCAGGTTGTGCTAGGGGGTAACTAGGTCTCTGAAATCCAGGCGCATAACCATCTTGCCTAGGTTGACTTTGGGAAGGGTTAGGGGGTTGGGTTTGTGGGTTTCACCATGAGAAGTTGGGATGGTTTCGCCAGCCCGGGTTATATGTGTTGGCATATGGATTGGGTACAGGCCTAGCAAAATTTTGTGTCATCTGAGCTTGATCTTAGACAAACTCAGGGTACTGTGGTGCGACTGAGCATTTCAGAACATGGTGTGCAGGGCTAGCACACAACGCACACACCTGCATAGCAGGAGAGGAACCCGACAGAAGCTGATCCAATTTTTGGGACAGCTGGTTGACCTTTTTACTCAACTCAAGGTGCATCCCTATCTCGAAAATACCTGCTTTCTTTGTGCCATCCTGCGTAGGTATGGTCGTCTCAAATCGTGAAGTGACAGCATGGTGCATGGAGTTTTCTCTTAGAGTCTCAAAGAGGGTCAATGCTTTATCTTTACTTTTGAGCATAAAAGTGCTACCATAGGCAACGTCAACCATTTGACGATTCTTCTCAGTAAGACCGTTATAAAAATATTGCACCAGTTGCCAGCGAGGCACCTGGTGGTGGGGACACTTATGGAGAAGATCTTTCATCCTCTCCTATGTTTCATGGAATATTTCTCCCTTGATTTGCGAAAAGTTAGTGATGGCTTTTCGATACTGGTTTGTCTTACCAATTGTGAAATATTTCTTTAGGAACTCCATTTGCATATGTTCCCAAGTAGTAATTTGAACTGTATCTAGGGCCTTCAGCTAGTGCTTGGCTTTATCCTTGAGGGAGAATGGGAATAACATCAACCTCATCGCGTCATCTCCAAAGTTATTGATCTACACTGTAGAGCAGATCTCAAAGAATTCATCAAGATGACGATATGGATCTTCATTGCTAAGGCCATAAAAGGCGGGTAACATCTGGATGACACTGGCCTTGATTTCAAAATGGTTCGCTCCCACATCAGGTCTTGTGATGCAGGAGGCGGAAGTGTATGTGTTGGGCATGAAGTACTCCCTAAGGGGACAGATCAATTGTTGATCTTTAGCCATGGCAGTGGATCGATGGGCTCTCTTAATGAGAGACCCAAGGTCCCCGATTGGCTCAACAAGTTCAGGGTCAAGCAAGCGTCGCCCTTGAATACACCAAATGGTAGACCGATGCAACAACTGCCCTAGACACTGTCTTTATATCTACCTAATGTGCTAAGCGGCCAAACTACAACAAACCACAAAGCGAGTAAATAAAATCAATACTAAAAAGCGAGAAATAAACAAGCATCATACACTTGCACTCAACAGGGATTTTACGAAAAGCAAACTATGAGCACGACACCAATCATGCGCAGTCACCTCTAAGGGTATCCTAATAGGTGAGTTGTGCAGGAAAAGTAAACTAGTCTCTACGGTATGCAAAACACATGGTTCTAAACCTAATTACAGAAATCACACTAAGCAATCCTATATATGAACATGAAAAGTAAACTAAATAGTCTTAATTAATGAACAAAAGTAAACTAGCAACCTAATTAAACGTGAACAAACAAAGGCAATAAAGCGAATACTTGTATCTCGCTGTTCCCCAGCAACAACGCCAAAATTCGATGTCAGTTTTGGAAACGATTTTAGAAATGATATTTTTATGTAAAAACAACATGAAAACTGGACACAAAAAATAAAAACTGGCTCACATGAGTGGTGGAGACTCGGTCGATCTCAAGGAATGGGAGATACTTTGTATTCAAACACACAAACTAATCTATGATTTATTGATAAAAAGTATGAAAAATAACTAATTATTTAATCAATTAACTAAAGTAGTACGACCCTACACAAAGGGCTTAAACAATTATTAAAATGGTTTTATTACAAACCTCAAATTTAAATGAAATTAAAAACTTCCTATTCTAAAAGAAAATAGCATATCTTCAACGCTTGCGTCTTCGTGTCCCGTCTCGAGGCGTGCTTGAAAGTCTTGCTCGCTCGTCTTTACGCTTTCCTGCAAAACACAAAACAACGCACAACAACGAAGATGAATAGCACTACACAAGACTATACTAAAATGCACTCAAATGATTTGTGAAACAAAAGATGAGAACTAACTACTAAAAAAATTACTAACAAGAACTTTCGCAAAATAATAAAAACAATGCCCTAAATGAAGCTAAATGCAAAACAAAAAATGAAGAAAAGAATGCATAATGGAACTATGCAAAATAAAGTTTTGAATGCAAATGTGAAAAAGAAAATGCTTATGCAATTACGTAAAGAAATTTTTCAGAAGCAAAAAAAACAGAAACACAATGCAACACAGGAAGGAAAAAATGCACAAGCGAAAAAATGCAACAGGAAATAAATGAAAAACGCAGAATGAATAAAAAAAAATACGAACAGAATGAAAATACGTTGCAGGAATGAAAATGTGGATAGAAATGCAAAAAACAAAAATGAATGCAAATGCGAATTGTAGAAAGGAAATAAAAATGCATTGCAATGAAGAAAACAAAGACCTAGAAATGTGAATCTAAAATGCAAGAATTGCGGAACTAAAATTGCAAGAAATAAATGAAATGCAAGAACTAAACTGCAGGAAATGAAATTGTGGATTAATGGAATGCACGCAAAAGGGAATGAGGTGCAGATGTAGGAAATAAAAGAAAACGCAGATGCATAATGAAACAGAAATGCAGCATAAAGAAAATGCAGACAAAACAGAAAAACAAAGAAAATGATGGAACAAGAAATTGCAGCAGAAGAATGCACAAAAACAAAAATCAACGTTGGAAGCAAAACACAGGAAATAAGAGATGTAGGAAAATGGTGCAGATGTGAGATGTGATATGCATGTGAAACAGAACAAATGCAATGATAAAATGCGATGAAGATCCAAAAATGCTAAAATGCAACCTCAAAAATGCAACAATGCAGAATCAAGAACAATCTAAAATGCAGAATGAAAAGAAACTTAATCTATTTTTTTCATTTTTGTTTTAAATTCATCAATTCAGCTAATCTAATGAGAAACACAAGAGAGAAGAAAGCCTTGCCAAATTACTGGAGGGGTTGAGAGAAGGGTGGTCTCTCCCCGAAATCGATGCTCTCCATTGTAGAAGGCTCCCACCGGCACGATAAAAGGGTTGAGAGAAGAAAAAGAGGAAGGAAGAGAAGGGAGAAAAAGAACTGATGGGAAGGAAGGGTTCAGAGAAGAGAGGGATGCATTTTTTTTCAAAGGAAGGACCCCTCTCTCTTTGGCTACGTGAAGTGTATAAAGAAGAGGCTTAGGTATTTTATTTTATTTTATTGTTTATTTTAAAACCACACCGCCTAATTCTATGAAATTCTAAAAGAAGGCTTTACACTAAAAAGATGTTCACTAAAACTCGTTCCTACATTGTATATTAAACTAGTAAAAACTCTAAGAAATATGAATGTGATTCTTTATTTTTCGAACTTAAACTAATTGAAGTCTAAACTACTTGGACTCTAATCTAAACAAAAGAGAGAAATATGAATGAAAGAAATTTTCTAAACTACTAAAACCCTAAAGCGCGAAATATGACTTGAAATTCATGATTTTTTGATATTTTCTTTTTTCACGCAGTTTCTTGAAACTAGCAATAAAATTGGGGATTCAATGCAATTTTATACTGGATCGTACATAAATTAATACGAATTAAATGCAAAAATGTATGCATGATCATGGAGCAACGACACATGTGGATAGGTTGCGTATTAAATTGCCTAAGCCTACAAAGTACAAAGGCACTCAGAACTTGAAAGATCCTGAGAACTTTATTTACTTGATGGACCAGTACCTTAAGGCTGAAGGTATGATAAAAGGTGCGGATTCCTTGCGCACCACAATGATGTATCTTATGGATGAAACTATGCTTTGGTGGAGACACCACAAAGGCGATGTTGAGTATGGGTGTGCTGCCATAAATTTGTGGGTAGATCTCAAGAAGGAACTGCATGACTTCTTTTTGCCCAAGAATAAGAGAAGAATTGTCCGCAACAAGATGTTAGTCCTAAAGCATATTGGGTCAATTCACGAGTATGTCAAAGCATTCACCTCATTAATGTTAGACATCGAGAACATGGGTGACGTAGACCAGTTATTCCACTTCATGCAAGGACTGCAAGGGTGGGTAGCTATAGAGCTCAATCAACAAGGCCCTCAAACTCTTGTTGTTGCTGAGAAGCTCGCTAGGATTGATAAGTGCAATACAACATCATAGGGAAGACAACTTGTGAATGATCGTAACAACAATAGGAGGGATAATCGAAGGAATGACCGTAATGCTGGTAATGGGATCCATCAAGGTGATAACCAGCAAAATCATGGTCAGAAGGAGGGACAACACAATAACCAACAGAGAAATAATAACTACCAAGGATGAAATTGTCATCATCGGGATTGTTACATCTACCACGATAATCACTAGGCAAATTGTGGTCACAACAAGAATCTTGGTTTAGGGAATGGAGACAACTGCGAGCCTAGAGTTGCGAACGTCGTTCAAGCTAAAGTTGGGCATGCTATCACAAAATGGTCAATTATTAGAGCAATGCAGATGAATGCAGTGAAGGTGACACATGCTATCGTACCACCCGTAAACAAAGAGTTGATGTACTTGGAAGTCCTTATGAATGTGTGACTCACCAAGGCATTGGCAGGCACAAGCACCATGCATAACTTAGTTTCTTTTGAAGAGGCAGAGCGATTGGGTCTACAATGAGAAAAGAAAGAGAGTTAAATGAAGGTGATCAACTCTGAAGTTGAATCTATTTATAGGGTTGTCAGCGATGCACCGGTGAAAATCCTGAGGTGGTCTGGAAGGGTCACATTTTCTGTAACACCAAAGGATGATTTCAGTGTTATCTTAGGAATGAAGTTCATTCGAAGCAATAAGGTTGTGTTGATGTCTCACCTGGATGTTGTCAATTTTGAGGATGAGAAGCATCCTTGCATGATTGCCGCACTGCCTATGGTAAAACCATGTAAGTGCTTAGTGTTCACGCTCCATTTGAAGAAGGTTCTCAAGAGAGGGGATGAGACCTTCCTTATGACAATCCATGAGATTGATGAACTAGTGACCTTAGCATCAATGTTAAAGGAGTTCAGTGATATTATGCTTGTCGAACTGTCGAGCAAGCTACCTCCGCAGAGACAGGTACATCATGTGATTAAGATGGTGTCGAGTGCATGACCACTTGCTATGACACTATACCACATGACGATTGTTGAGTTAGCATAGTTGCAAAACACTTAGATGGCATGTTGAAAGCTAGTATCATTCGACCATCCAAAGCACCCTTTGGAGCGCCTGTATTATTCCAAGCAAAGCATGATGGGTCAAAGCGCTTGTGTGTAGATTATTGAACATTAAACAAATTGACTGCGAAGAACAAGTATCTGCTTCCTTTGATCACAAAATTGTTTGATCAGTTAGGCAAAGCTCATGTCTTCTCAAAGTTGGATATGTGATCAAGCTATTGGCAAGTTAGAATTGCCGAAGGGAATGAAGCCAAGACCACCTGTATGGGGCATTCAAGCTTCTTGTTATGCCATTCGTCTTGACGAACATGCCTGTAACCTTCTCTACACTGCTGAATAAAATATTTTACCCACACCTTGACAAGTTCATCATGGTTTATCTGAACGACATAGTGGTATACAATAATTCTATGGGTGAACATATTCAAAACCTTCATATTGTATTTCAAACTCTAAATGATAATGAGTTGTATGCGAAGTGGGAGAAGTGCCTACTCAGTAAGAAGAAAGTGCATTTTCTTAGACACATTGTGAGAGAAGGCATGCTGAGGATGGATCGATAGAAGGTCAGGGCAATTCAAGAATGGGAGCCACCTAGAAAAGTTACAGAGTTGTATTTTTTCTTGGGGCTTGCCAATTATTATCAGTGATTTATTTAAAGATATTCTTTGATCGTCGCCTCGCTCACTGATCTACTGAAGAAGGATAGGCCATGAGTGTGGTTTGATTCTTGCCAAGAAGCTTTTGAGAAGCTAAAACATGTATTGACTAAAGAGCCTGTACTAAAGTTGCCTTACTGCCAAAAGTCATTCGAAGTGCAAACTGATGTGTCTCACTTTGTGGTTGGAGGGGGTGTTACTGCAAGGACATCCCATTTCCTTTGAGTGTCGCAAGCTGATAGATGTCGAGAGACACTGCACTGTGCACGAGTAAAAAATGTTAGTTATCGTGAATTGCCTCCGCATGTGAAGACACCATCTCTTGGGGTCACAGTTTGTTATGCGCTGACAACAAGTTATTTCCAGACTCAGAAAAAGCTAAGTCTGAAGCATGCTCGTTGGCAAGAATTCCTTGTAGAATTTGACGTGGTCCTTGATTATAAGCCTAGTAGGACCAATATCATTGCAGTTGCTCTAAGTCAAAAGGCAAAACTCACAGTGTTACACGAAGAGAAAGGAATTACTAGTTAACCAACAAGTGATCTTCTCGAGCAGGTTCAATAAGGATTGAAGGATGATCTAATGACCCAATAAATTATTACATTGTCAAAGGAAGGAAAGACCTGATGATTCTGGTTTGAAGATGATCTGTTCTGCACCACTAGAGATCGTCTGTATATCCCATGGTGGGGTACCCTGTAAAGGTGTTTGATGCAGGAGTGCCATAACACACGTTGGGCTAGGCACTCAGGGCAATAGAGGATGTTGGCATTGTTAGAGCATGCGTATTATTGGTCGCAGATGTGTGATGACGTAATTGCCTATGTGCGAACCTACTTGATTGGCTAGAAAGACAAAGCTGTGAACAAAAAATCAAGAGTATTGATGGAGCCATTGCCTCTACCCAGTCGTCTGTGAAAGTGCAACACCATGAACTTTATTGTTAGTCTGTCGAGGGCACATGGTTGCAATAAATTTTTTTTGGTTGTGGACAGGTTCTCAAAGTATGCCACCTTCGTACCTGCCCCTACCACCTGCTCAACTGCCAATATTGCAAAGTTGTTCGTGCATAATGCAGTGAAGTATTGGAGAGTCCTAAAGAGAATTGTGAGTGATTGAGATGCTCACTTTAGTGAGAAGTTTTAACGTGAGGTATTTTGAATGCTAGAGTCAGATTTGTATTTCACCACCAGCTTTTATCTCAATACTGATGGGTAGACAGAGCAAATTAATGGCATACTAGAGGAGTATCTTTGACACTTTGTGAGTGTTAACCAGAGAGATTGGGTGGACTTGTTTGATGTTGCCTAATTTTGCTATAACCTTTAAAAGAGTGAGTCATCTGACCATAGTCTGTTTGAAGATTCAATAGGGCAACAACTGCATACTCTTTACTCTCTTGCTACATGTGGACGTGGAAAATTGTCATACGCATACCAGTTTGTCAGAAACTAGCAGGACCAGGCAGAGTTGGTGAATGTATATCAAAACAAGGCAATGAAGCACATGAAGAAATGGGTGAATGCGAAGCATCGACCTGCAAAGTTTAGCATTGGAGATAAGGTATTGATGAAGCTCTAGCCCGAGCACATTGTCATCTTTTGGGGTCACCACCGAGGCCTCATTCACAAATATAATGGCCCCTTCACCATCACAAACTGTGTTGAGAACTTGGCATACAAGTTGTATTTGCTAGCAGATTTTCAGGTGCATCAAGTCTTTCATGTGTCCAACTTGAAGTTGTTATATGGAGATGAAGGAGATCCACAACAGAGCACATCTCAATGTGCTCCAATCCCATAGCGCACGCCTTCAACAACCAGCATCCCAAGCAGAGAACAATAAGTCATCTTCAATCACTCCAACAATTACCTTGACGAGGTGAAGAAGTACCTGGTGCAGTGGAAAGGTCTACCAGAGAGCGAAGTTACTTGGGAGAAAGCAGTCAGCATGTGGAAGCACCATCAACTTGTGGGGGAGTACCACTCACGATTATTGTCAAGGACGGTGCCAACTTAGGTGGGGGGAGAGTGTTATGGACCACCAAGCTTTTTACTTTTGTTGCTTGATGTACTTACCTCTTTTACTTTCTTTTAATGCATGTAATGGCCATTGGCCTAAGAACTCCTAGGTACAAGGTGATTTTGGGGTTCATCTGTACTCATTAACTTCCTAATAGAAGTCTTTGCTTTCTTGCTTTCTTCTATGCTCTTTTTATGTGATTATGTGCGCACATGTTTGTGCTATTGCTCCCACGCGCTTTATAAGCGACATTTAGCTCAATTTTCGTTGTGCACTTGAAAGGTTGTTCTGGTGTTGGGCTACATTGGGGGGCCTTCACTTTTATCCAGTGATAGTAATTATGCATTACAATATTAAGACATCTCGTGCATGCTATGTCGGTTGTAATGTTGCTGGTTGTTTTTGTTTTTTTTACATACTAGGGGATCAAGCCCCCTTACCCTTCCTTGAGAAATCACAAAATGTGTTGGTATATCTCCCAACCTGGGGGTTTGTCTTTCCATATGATGCATTTTTTGCGTTGGGACTTTGCAGGTTCAAAACCCAATGATATAGTTGTATAACTAGTAGAGGTCTCCCTAACCTCAACTTGCCTTTCAAAAAAAAAAGATACATCTTTTGTGTTGCCAATTGTTAGCATTACTGTTAATGAAATGGATGTCCCTTTCATGTTACCTTGTGTTGTTTAGCTTGCTGTGTTTTATTATGCCATTGCTACTTGCTTTTATTGTTTGCTCTCTCTCCTTCACACACACTTATAATGAAAACCTATCCACTAGAAAACCTACCAACCCTACCCACTATGACATATTTTATTGGATTATTTATTTATTTTTATTTTTTGAAATTTTGGCCTTAAGGATGTGATCAACATGACTGATTTACTAGAAATTGACATTTGGATCATGCATTTTGGATGGAAAAAATGGTATTTGGATCCTCTAAAATTTATGAAGATTCTAGGTGGTCGATTTTTTAAACCTTATAAAAACCTATCCATGCATTGGAATCAAATGCTCCAATAACAAATTCCTATAAAAACAAGCACATGGATTATATATGTAAGCTCAACATTTTGAAAAAAAATTGAAGATCCAATATAATGTTTCTTAGTGGATAAGGTTGGTAGTTTTTTTAGTGGGTAGGTTTCCATTACCATATATGTGTATATATATTTTATGAGAAAGAACCCTTGTCAAAGTGAGAAAAAACCTCAAGTGGGACCCCACAACCACCCTGGCATATGTGGCTAACTAGTGGAGTTTGATCAGAGTTCTTTAACTCAACACCTTCACAACGACATTGTTGGCCATGCGGACCACCCCCACTGTTGTCCCTGTAAGAACATGTTTGTTCACATCTAATTGTTGCTCAACGTGTGGACATCCATGTAAAAACATGTTCGCCTACTCTGGAAAACCCTTTCGATGGAAACACACTCAATATGAGACATTTCTGCATGCCCCCACCACAACAACGCAAACATGATGATCTCTTTCCATGAGAAAACATAATTTCCTTTTCGAGGGGTGAGAATTTGTTTTCCACACCCACGACAATGTGCCCTAAATGTTTTATTTCACATATTTACATGCCTGACATGCTTATGTATCAAATGCAACCTACGAAAAAGTGCAGAGTTTTGGGTGTGGGATTAGACCAATTTAAATAGAGTCTTTTGCTGCTTTCTTACATCCATATTTAGCTGGGAAAACAGTTTATTGCCATAATGTGACATAAATTAAAAGCCAATAGAAGGTAACCCATTTCATGGTATTTAAGATATAGAAAACCACTCTCTAAAACAAGTTTCAATCTAAAATATCACAACTACCACTCGACCCGTCGCTAAAGAAACTATATTCAAAATCTTTTTTATTTGGCATTAGATTGAAACCATGTGCATCCCAAACACCTCTTACTAAAATCAATATAGTATGCATACTTACACCTGTCTGGGTTGCCCTCGTGGTAGTGAGACTGAGAGAAGATGTTGGCCCCTTCATTCAAGGTTTGTCTGTCACATAGTGTGACAGTGACTTTCACTGGTGGGCACACTAAGAGCTCATTTGCATGCTACGGAAGAGGAGGTCGTGGCACCTCTTTCATGAAAATAAAATTGGACCTCCCCCACCACGGGAACACTTTTGGTGAAAAAGGGGGGTCATGCATGTATTTTAGCATGCCCATCGAGGCAAATCCACATTTTCATGTTTATTTTGTCATAATTGGGCCCCACAAAAATACATGCCCGTTGATGCATTTTTGCGGAGAGCACCCACTTTCTGTGATAGGCAAACGACCCTAAAGGCTTGGGTATCAGTGACCACACATGGAGATGACCGACTTTAGCAGGGACGTTCATCATAAAAAAAATATAGTACGCAAACCTAAAGCAATATAAAGAAGTCCATATGTGTTTCGCTTCTACAAGAGAACATGTGCTAAGAGTACGTAACAACAAAGACCATTTGATAGTTTGGAGATGGCGCTACGTGGGCCAATGAACCCCATTATCAACGAATTGGATTCAAATCAATACTTTTAATGTGTATCAGGATTGATGGTAGGTAGGGTATGTAATTTGGGATGCTCAAAGACGTATCTTACACTACAAGAAAAATGTTAATTAGCGACGGAAATTTGCGACGGAAATTTGCGACGGATTTTTTCCGTCGCAAATTAGCGACGGATTAGCTAGAGAAAACTTTCTTCATGAATCCGTCGCTAAGTAGCGACGGATTAGCGATGAAAGTTTTCTCTAGCTAATCCGTCGCTAATTAGCGACGGATTAACGACAACAATTGTTTCGTCGCTAATTCTCAATACCGAAAAAACATTTTAGCGAGGGATTTAGCGACGGAATTTTTCCGTCGCTAATCCGTCGCTAATTAGCGACGGATTAGCGACGGAAAAATTCCGTCGCTAAATCCCTCGCTAATTTTCGATTTAAACCGAGCGCGAAATTTTCCCTCTCTCCCTTTCGAAATTTAAATCGATCACACTCGATTTAAATCGATCGCACTCGATCTCTTTCTTTATTATTATTATTCAACAGATCGCTTTCCTTTTTGTGAAGTGAACGAGGGCGGACTCATCGGCGTGTTGCATTCAACGAAGCAGGCCGCGGTGTTGAAAAGCAGGAAAGGGAAGGAAATCGTGCTTGACGCCCACGAGCTTCTCCATGAGCTCAACACCACGCAAAATCGCCTCGTCACGACCGAGGCCCATCTCTCCGAGGTGCAGAACCAGCTTCACTCCTCCAACACCCTCCTCGAGAACCTGCTCACGGAGCTGGCTCGGCTGAAGGAGTCGCTGCCGGAACGGGGGAGCAATAGCGGCCAGAACGACCCCGTGGTCCTTGAACAATATGATGGTGCCAAGACAGATCACCTGGCTGGTTGGGGCCCCGATGTCCCCGACGAGGTGAGGAACGTGGTGGGTCCGCACAAGCTGCCGCTGGGTTTCTCGCCCACCTTCGGCTCCGAGGAGATCTACCCACCGGTGGGTCACGCCTGCCGACGGTTCCAGGAGGAGCTGAAGCAGTACATGTCGTACGACATCGGGGGGACGTGCCCGGCGGACGACATCTTTGCGCAGCGGCTGATGATCAAGGGGTGCGAGCCCTTGCCCCCGAAGGCGGTGCCACGTGGTCTGCCTTCGGCGTCGTCGTCCTCCGGTTCACGGAGGACGACGACGCTGGTTCACAGAGGACGACGATGCCTGTCGGGTGCGGTATAAGTCTGGCTTATTGCTGTCGGAATACCGCCCGACAGGGATCATTTTTTTTAATTTTTTTTTTAAAATTTAGCGACGGATTAGCGATGGATAATGTCTGTCGCTAATCTGTCGCAAATTAGCGACGGAATTAACGACAAATAAGTTTTTTCGCTAATTAGCGAGCAAAAATTCGCGATGGCCTCTATCCATCGCTAATCCGTAGCTAAACTGTTTAGCGACGGCTTAGCGATGGATTAACGATGGATATAAGTCGTCGCTAATCCATGATTTTCTTGTAGTGTTAAAGGCAGGCTGGTCTATTGATAATGCGTAGGGATGGCAGTGGATCGGGGTAGGGGTGGGGGACAAGGTATCCACCCTCGCCCCATATCAAAACTTTGCCTGTCATCCCTGCATGAGTTTTGGTTTTAACCTCCATCCTCGGTCCATTATCGATTTCATGTCCTCTATCCCTGGTCCAAACGGGGCAAGGTGGGGCCCTGTTTTCCTCGTCCTTCCGCTGCTAGAGGAAGGATGAGATGAGATAAATGGGAGCTTGAGTGGCTCGTAGAGGAAGGAGAGGAGAGATTCAAGAAAAGGGTTTTCTGTTAGGATTAGGAATATATATACTAGTTAAGAAAATTACTATTATACTCTTATACATATTATAAGATCATGTGTATATATATACATGATCTTATAATATGTATAAGAGTATAATAGTAATTTTCTTAACTAGGCAAAGTGGGGTAGAGGCAAGAATAAGTCCATCCCTGCCTCCATCCTTGCACGAGTTTTGAATTCAGCCATTATCCTCAGTTTATTCTCCATTTCATGTCCTCCATCCCTGGTCCAAACAGGGCAAGGTGGGGTGGGGCTCCATTTCCCTCTGGTCCACTGCCATCCCTAATGATGCATCCATTATAGAGATAGAGAGAGAAATCAAATTTTGGATACAGATTTTGAACACTCTTTAGGCTTTGACTAGTATTATACTGGAATCATCACAAAGGGATTTGGTGATTCATATTAATCAAAGTTTGGAAGGCATAGGAAGAGTGAATGGTTCCATGGAGCAGCTCACTCAATGTTTATATTGTTTTTATTATGTTGTAGTTCGGTTTGTTCCCAAGGCGCGTAATAGAGAAGCAAAATCTCTTGCTATAATGCTACAACCACTGATGATAGACACTGGTCTCATTTGAATCCAGTATGGATTCTTCTATTCTATATATATAATTATTGTTATCATTTCAATAAATAAGTATGGGTCTGCCTAACCTAGCTTTCTATGTCAAAAAAGACGTCCAGAGAACTCTGTTGTTAAGAATAGAGAATTATGATTTGCAGTAACTATTAGAGATAGGCATTAAGACTCAGGTTTGCATCGGATCCTGACCTTTCGATTTCTATTTCGTAAGGCTTTTGTTCTAGTATTCTAGTTAGTGGATATGGTGATGAAGATTTAGGTCTTTGATTGTTAATTTTTCAATCACACACAGTGGTGGAGCCAGTAAAATGAGAAACTACAGAGTGTCATAATCATAATTAGGAACCTTATACATATACATATATATTTTTTAATAGTTGCACAGTAAAAAAAAAAAATTACAACAATAAACTATGCTAACAAGTGCAAAAAAAATGAAAAACTACATAGTGTCATATTCCTAATTAGGAACCTTGGTTGAAACTAAACATGTTTTCAGTAATTAAAAAAATTATTTAAAATATGCAGAGTATCATAATAACATGGATGTATACTTCAAAATTTAGGTTTGTTATATATAAAGACCAAAAAAACATCTTTCATGAATAATGCAATGTGACTAACCTTAAGTTTTGATCTTGAAATGCATTCCGCAAGATGTAACAAAGGAACACAAACACCCTACAAATAAATAGTATTTTAATTAGTTACTCTTTCAAAAATCTAATCATATATATTATATAAATAATTAGAAAAAGTACAAGTTACACAAAACAAAAAAGAACATCAAACATATTTAATAAATTTTGTGTTTTTTATAAATTGATTTTTATTATAAGGTTAATAAATGAAATCACTAATCCAATGAACAAAAGACAATAAAACTAATAAGAAAGCACTCAAATTCTCATCTATGCTAATTAAAAAAAAAAACTTTAAAATTTGAAGTTCTAACAAGAGTCAATTTTCATTATTCATAATTAAGGATAATTAAAAAGAATGCATAACATCCTAAAAGAATAATCCAAATTTTATGTCATTTAAACAAATACAAAATCAAAACCCTAGTTTTAATTATACAATTATACTATCAAGCATGTAGATTCATGTTTAATGTTAATTAAAAAACAAAAATTACCTAAATTGAATATTCATCAAATTTAGAAATAAAATAAAAAACTAAATGCTATTCAAAAAAATACATACAACTCTAAAACCTAATTAAATATTCATGATATTTTAAAAAAAACTAAATGAAAACTTCAATCCTAACAAACAACATTCATAGTTTTCATACATCAGCTAATTAAAAAAAAAAAACAACAGAACTCCAAATCTTCTTACTAAAATCAAGTATGTGTATAATTTATAATATTAATTAAAAAATACAAAAATACCTAAATTAATATTTTTTTTTGTTTAAAAACAAAACAATCTAAATGTTATTCAAAAAAACACCAAAAGCTCTAAAACTTAATTAAAAAATAAATTTATTTAAAAATAAATAAATAAAAACCTTAATCTTAGCAAACATCATTCATAGTTTTTATATATAAGCTAATTGAAACAAAAAATAACAAAACCTACAAATTATTTAAATGCAACTATTTAAATAAAAACCTAAAACCTAATCCTAATCCTAACCGACCACAATCACAATTTCATGTTCAAATTGAAAAAATATAATAAAAAACACTAATTTATAAATATCTATTAAAGCATCCAGAAAAATGAGAGAGAGAGAACCCTGTACTGTGTTGTGTGCTTATGTTGTTGTATTGTAAGGTCGCGTCATCGCGGGGAGGGTGAGGGCATGCATAACTGCATAGTGGGTTTGCTTAGAGAGAGAGGACCACAGGAAGTGGAGGAGGCCCAAAGAGATAGAGACTAGGACGAATTTGGGGGAGGAGGGGGTGAGATTAGGGAACAAAATAGGGTCGTCAAGCATAGTGCCCACCTTGACTCAACAAGGGTGGGCACTGCGCATGTTATACACGGGTTAGGATCCCCCTTAAAGGATTTTAGTTGGTCAGGGTGGACACTTGCCCACCCTCACGTTAATACACACACACACACACACATATATATATATATAGTCACTAGAATATCAGAATTAGAAATATGAGAATTGATTTGTGAATTGTGATTTTCATGGATTTTTTATTCCTTTCTCTTGAATCTAAATATACAAATGTGATCTACATGTTTGGTTTTGTAAGAACACGCTCTTGAATCATCTAATTTTGATGCATAAACAAGATTTTTTTTTGAGGCTTTATAATCATTAGCCCATAATCTTTATAAATATTCAAGCATTTAAAAATCATATTTTTCATCGAAAATACACAATCCAATGGTCGATTCCTATCAAATTTACCATGGCAAGTACATCTACATGGTTGGATTTGCAAAAAAAATATTGGAAATGTCAATATTTTTAGTTCTCATATATATATATATATATATATATATATATATATATAGAGAGAGAGAGAGAGAGAGAGAGAGAGATGCTATAGTGCACTCGGAGCACCTACTCCCACATATTAGAAAACATAGTTGTGGATTACATATTCTCAATCAAACCTTGTAGATGTATTCAACATACTTTATTTATTAGCAATTTTGGATGATATTTTTTGACATAAAAGTAGGCCTCTTAACTCATGAATGTTGATTTTTAGACGTCTTAAAAAACCTACATGTATGTTATAGTCATGTAATCCAAAACTTGTTTTATACTAAATAATGATTGTAGATCATATCTACAGGAACTCATCAACAAAAGAAGTTTTAAAAAATTAAAAATCTAAAGCTTCTATTAGGTAGGAGTAGGTGCTCTGAGAGCACCCTATCATTACTAATATATATATATATATAATATAGGAAAAGTGATAGGCAATTGAACATTAGGTATTTGACACGAAACTTGAACATGCTGGAATCCATCGTGTACTTGATGGATGGCTAGCATAAAAAAAATTTAACTTTTACCATAATGAGAAATAGCGATGACATAAATCACTGCTATTGACCTTTGGTGGTGATTTTTGTCATCGTTATTGACCTTTAGTGGTAACTTTTCTCGCTGCTATTGCTTGTTTGGTGAAAAAGCTCATTTTAACGCTGGTCGTCAATCAAACCTTGTATGCAAGTATGTGGAAATAGGGATGGCAGTGGACCGGGGGAAAGCGGGGCCCCGCCCCGCCTCGCCCCGTTTGGACCGGGGATGGAGGGTATGAAACGGGGATGGAGGCGGGGACGAAGGTTAAAATCCATCCCCGTCCGGGGGTGGAGGCGGGGATGGACGTGCACGTTCCCCCGCCCCGCCCCGCCCCGCCCCGCCCCATCCCCGCCCCATCCCCGCCCCGGCCCCGGCCCATCCCCGTCCCGGCCCCGCCCCGCCCCATCCCCGTCCCGGCCCCGCCCCATCCCCGCCCCATCCCCGCCCCCAACCCTTATACTCTTAGTTGTTTTATTTACTAACCCTAACTTCCTAATCCTAACCCTGGAGCCGCCGAGCAGGGCCATCGTCTCTTCCCCTTCCCCAATCCCCATCCGCACTGTCATTGGAGCCGGGCTGTCGCCGACCACCATTGGCCGTCGCCGACCACCGTTGGCCGTCGCCGACCATCTCCTCCCTCTTTTCTTTTTCCTTTCCCCGTCTGTAGCCTTGCATCGTCGGAGCAGCGTAAGTTCTCTTTTAGCTTGAATAGTTTAGAGCATAGCGCCCGCTTGATCATGAGTAGGTCAGGTGATAAGAGTAACTACTTGCTTGGCCTGGGTGGGATAGGTGATCAAGCGTTAGCCTTTGTTACTTTGCAAATTGAAAGGGGTTAAAATATGGTAGAGAGCAAGCAAGGTAGCTTGTCGAGAAAAAGAAAAACAGGAATTTTCCAAAGCTGATATTTGAGAAATGTGGAATTTTGAATCTTCTATTAGTAGAAATGTTAAGAATCTTGGAAATTTTGCACACTTGGTTTCATGTAACCACTCCCTAGATTTGATGAAAATCTGGAACTTTTTGTTGGTATTTGGTAGTACATAAATAGTTGGAATGACAAAAACCGTGACAATGTGACTTTTTTACTTTTTTTTTATCATCCAAATGTACCCTAAGTTTAAAATCCTAGGTTTCGTGAAGGATGCTTCCTTTTCTTAATGCTTTTACTTCATGGCTTGGATACCATTCTTCTTGTTAGTCTATAAGTCACCATGTGAGGCGATTTTCTGATTTATGCAAGTGACCACAAAAATCTAACTCGATTAAATGAAGATGTATGAAAGCAATTGAATCCAAGCTAATTTTTCAAGAAATTCATTCTGTCAATGTTTCCTGATTAAATTACGATAAATTATATAAAGTAATCAGCTAGAAATATTTTCTGGGCAGCTTACAATTATGCTTACTAGTGCAACTATAATTTGGTTTGCGAAACACCTGGTTCAATGCTATTTCTAGAATGTCCGAGCCCTAAGATTCCCTTGTTCTTAAAACTTGGTTGTTTTATTTTTTGTTGCCACATGCAAAATCGTCCACCTTGACATGGTCATAACCCTTAGGCCAGTCCAGATGCATCTTTGATATCAAATGTGCTCAAGTTGACCTGTACCTTGAATGTACTATGATAATCATGCAAGCCTGACTGGAATGCTTTTGCATTTTTCAACTGCATTTCTTGGGGATTAATTTAAAGTTGTAAGGATTAATCCATGGTTGGTAATAGCTTGTCCTTAAAGGTCATGTTTTTTATTTTCTAGTCTGGTTGTCTGGATCTGTACATTGCTATAAATCGTGGTAAGTTTATAATGATATTTTCCTTTTATTTGGAGTACAGTGAAAATATTTGGATATACTAAATATTCAGCTTGGACTGTATGATAATTATGTGTCACTCTACTACTTGATAGCGTGCCTTTCTCTTTATTAAATATTTTTCATCGAAGTTTCAAGCTTATTGCACCTGCTAACATCCAAGCCATTTTCAATTTTGGTTGGTTTCGGTTGGTTCAAGTTGTTTCTGTATAAAATTTAATTATGGAGAAATCAATTAAAGTTCATATCTGATAAGCAGTCTGAATATTTGTTGATAGTCTCTTTTTTGTGAATGTTTTGTAGATCTATAAGTTGGTGGCCAGTAATTTGATATGGAAGAGGAAGAACCATTAACCAATAAATTAAGTTCTCAACCTTCCAGTTCACATAGTATGTCTCAAGCTCTGGTTACACCAGTTGATAGCAACCATGTTTCAATGGAAGATAATGAAGATCAATCAACTGATTCAGGTAGATTTGCACTTGAACAGACAAGTAGGCATAAATCAGTTGTATGGAAACATTTCACTAGGAAAAAGATTGGTGGAAAGGATAAGTCAGAGTGCAATCATTGTCATAAATGTCTTGCTGGTGGTGCCAAGGCTGGAACTACTCATTTGCATGATCATATTAAGATTTGTCCTAGGCTTAAGCATAATAATATGAAGCAATATATTTTGGCTACAAACAATGCTACAGTGAATGCCGAAAAAACAATAGAGAATTGGCAATTTGTTCAAGATGCTGGAAGAAGGGATCTTGCTATGATGATTATTCTACATGAATATCCTCTTAGTATGGTTGATCATTATGGGTTTAGAAAATATTCTAATACTCTTCAACCCTTGTTCAAAATGATTACTCGAAACACTGTAAAGAAAGATATTCACAAAATTTATAATGTGGAACGAGACAAGACAATAAAATTGTTGGAAAAAACTAAGAGTAGAATTGCCATCACTACAGACATGTGGACATCTTCCAATCAAAAGAAGGGATACATGGCTATCACTGCACACTTCATTGATAATTCTTGGAGATTGCAAAGTCGAATCATAAGGTACTTGTCAAATGTCAATCATTTTTTTTTAATTCTTACTAACATGTTTTTGCAATATCAATATTTAATCGCCTTATTAAATTATGTTCAGGTTTTTATATGTACCTTATCGACATACCAAAGAAGTTCTTGCTGAGTGTTTGATGGATTGTTTGTTTGAGTGGAACCTTGATAGAAAGTTGATAAGTTTGACGATGGATAATTGCACCACTAATGATGCAGTTGTAGATATTTTATTGGATAAACTTCCATTTGGTTCATTAATATTACATGGACGGTTGTTTCATATGCGTTGTTGTGCCCATATTCTCAACTTGATTGTCCAAGATGGTTTGAATGTGATTGGAGAAAGAATTGAAAGAATTCGTGATAGTGTTGCTTATTGGACATCATCTCCCATGAGAATACAAAGATTTGAAGAGTCTGCTCATCAAATGCATATTTCAATTACCAAAAAACTTGCTCTTGATGTTAAAACTCGATGGAACTCAACTTTTATCATGCTTCAAACTGCTTTGCTTTATAAAGATGTTTTTACTCGTTTGACATATCGAGATCTCCACTACAAGCGTTGTCCGACGGAAGAGGATTGGGAGGTGGCACAAGACAATTGTGAGAAATTAGAGTTATTTCATCGTGCAACAGAATTATTTTCAGGTACAAAGTATCCTACAGCAAATGCCTACTTTCCAACTATTTGTGGGATTAGAGTTGAGATGACTAAGTGGCTAAATGATCCAAAAGATGTTGTGAAAAACATGGCGCTTAGAATGCTAGAAAAATTTAATAAGTATTGGAGTGTGATCCATGGTATTATGGGAGTGGCCACTGTTTTAGATCCAAGATACAAGTTGAGCATGTTGGAATATTATTACAAGAAGATTTATGGAGACAATGAGGCTTTAAATGAAATTATGAGGATTAAGAATCTTTGTGTGGAGTTGATTAGTGAATATGAAAAACAATAAAACAACTCCAATGAACCTGAACTTTTTCCTCCTCCTCCTCAATCAAGTATTGGATCCAAATGTTCACTAATTGATGATCTTTCTGACTTTGATAAGTTTATACAATCTAAAGATATTGAAAAAGCATGTGGGAGATCAGAATTTGAACATTACTTAGAAGATGGGATGATGCCAAGAACTCCAGATTTTGATATACTATCATTTTGGAAGTCAAGTGGTCCCAAGTATCCTCTTCTACAAATGATTGCAAAGGATATATTTGCCATTCCTGTCTCCTCAGTTGCTTCAGAGTCTGCTTTTAGTACAGGCGGAAGGGTGATCAGTCCACATCGTAGTAAACTCCTTCCAACTACAGTAGAGGCTTTGATGTGCTCTCAAAATTGGTTGTGGGCTGAAGCACGAGGTAATGAAATTTCATTTTTTTATAATTAGTGAATGCTTATGTTATAATGTATAACTAATGCATTATTTTTAATTTATAGGTTCATCATCATCGAAGGATCCACAATGTTACACATTCTTAGAAGATATGGATGTGGTAAATTTTATTCTTTTACTCACTTCTTTTATCTGCTACTATTACTTGTTAACAAAATCTATTTTGTTTGGTTCATAGGAAAGTGAAGTAGAAGATACAAATGCTATCAATGCTGATGATATTTAGAGTTTAATGAGCTAATGGTAATTCTTTGATGTTCAACAAAATCACTTAATGTTGTATTGCAGCTAATGATATAGTGCATTTGACTATTCCACAGGTCTTGGTTGTAAGAAATGACTTGAAGATGGGGAAAGGGAAGATTGCTGCTCAATGAGTTACAAACTTACACGAGTTGCCTTTATTCATGAAAGTTCCTGTAGATGACACAATTTTACTTCTGCCAGGGTGAGTGCTCAGACCTATGCGGTATCTCAGTGAAACATCTTAATAGGTCTAGCTGTGGATTTGCTGATGCTTAAGCTGTTCATGCATGTAATTTGTAAGGAGATGCCCTTAGTTTGATATATAGTCTCGTTAGTAGGCCAAGCTGGACGTTCAATGGTTATCTGCTGTATGCTTGATTAAAGAGAATTTTGGCTACTATAGCCCATGATAGTTGATAAAGTTCACAAAATCCAAGTAGGTCACTTGTTAGAACTTATCTTCAAGGATTATTCTGTCCAATCTAAAATAGCTTTGATATGTAAGTGTTTGGTTCACATATGCTGACTACTTATAACAGTTGCTAAAGAAAGACTGCTGATTATTTATGTACCATTGAGATAAGGGCATGTTGCTACATTAACCAAGTTAATGTAAATCCAATGCTATCTAGATATTGTGGCCAAGTTCCATTTCTTGGATCCTGAACCAAAATGTTATTTGGAGACGCCTAGAAGTCCGACACTTTTGTGTTCAGTCATGTTTGATACTGACACCGACACCAACACTTCTTGACATGGGTTGGCATGATTATTTTCTAACTTTAAAGTGCCCAATACTATTGGTATGCTAGATATGGCATGTCATATGGTGAATAGTGATGACCTCTAGCAGAAAATAGCCTTTTGAGCTTTATTTTTCACAAGATCTTAGAAGTTTTTCATCAAAATTTCAATGTTTTTACAAATTATATGTGTAGGTTTTAGCAGGTCTGACAAAGTCTCAGGCACGTCACTATGCTGTTTGTAGCTCTTCAATCCCAAAGTTTTTCCGCCTTTTTTGTCACAATAGCTTCAAAAATAATTTGAATCTACTTAGTGCAGTGTTACCTGTGACTGTGAGCATCTGCAAATTACAGAAGAAAAATGGATATGTTGATCAAAAGTTGGGTTTTCTCTGTTGCTATATGGAATAATTGAGCTAAAATAAGGTAGCTATGAACTAATAGTGGTATTACAGGTTATATTGGTTTTTAACATATGATCCATTATGTTTACAAACACCTTCCCTTGCTTGAATGAATATTTGTGAGACTTATGCTTTGGTCTGGGGGTGGGGGGAAAGGGTGCATTTATTGCCTTGTTTTTCATGACTGCGTGGAGTTTTGGCACATTGCAAAAATTAAAAGCTAAAAAATAGTAAATGAAGGTTGAAACTTTCTTAGATTTGTTGTGAACAAAATGGCTTGATTTCACTGAGATACCCAAAAAAACTCTAACAACATGTTTTTTTCTAGTCAAGTTGGGTTTGTCACCCTTGGCGGTATTGTTGAGTTTCTGCTATTGTAGAGCTAAGGCCTGATTTCTCTGTTGGTGTTGGTTTGATACCATGAATTTCGTGGAAAGATCTGTAGCAAGTTTATAGGTTATGCGTTATCTTGACTGTTTTCCATGTGGATGAATTCATTTATCATCAACTGGAATATTAACGTGAATGATTTGTAAGTAGGGATGCAATTTGACGGGGACGGGGACGGGGACGGGGACGGGGACGGGGACGGGGACGGGGCGGGGACGGGGACGGGGCGGGGCGGGGACGGGGCGGGGACGGGGACGGGGACGGGGCGGGGGTGGAGGACATGAAACGGGGATGAAGGCGGGGGTGGAGGATAAAATCCATCCCCGCCGCGGAGGCGGGGCGGGGGTGGAGGATAAAATTTTGAGGCGGGGCGGGGGTGGAAACCTTGTCCCCCGCCCCGCCCCGCCCCACTGCCATCCCTATGTGGAAAGTACCTAATGTTCAAGCACCAACACACTACTCTCTCTCTCTCTCTCTCACTATATATATATATATATAGAGAGAGAGAGAGAGAGAGAGAGAGAGAGAGAGAGAGAGTTTTTTTTAGATTTTTACTCAAAGAAACTGGACCAAGCGTAAGGACCTAGCAGCATTGGCTTAGTCTGTCGTAAACTCTAAGGGCTTATCTCTTGATCCCAAGGAGTTGCTAAGTTTCGGCCAACTCATGAGGGTTACACCCATGGGATTTGAATATAGACTGCCAGTCAAACTGTCTAGGCCCCCCTCCCACTAGGCTAAACCCCTTGGGTTTAAGAAAAAGCAGTCGATTTACTGGAAAACGAGACTTGGATCATAATTTTTTGATGAAAACAAGTTTTTTTAAGCCTTAAATGTTTAGAAAAATCTTAGACCATCTATTTTTTAAACCTTATAAAATCCTAACAGCCCATCAGAGTCGGTTCTTATAAAATCAAACATGTTGAACTGATCTGTAGTCATTCCTACGATTCGTTAACTGAGGACCCAACCAATCCGATCCGAGACATTAATAAACCGTATCAGGATCTTCAAAAAATTGGGCGCGGAGAGCTTCCGGGTTGGGAAAGCTATAAAAGGCGAGGCGTTGCCCGCCCTTCAGAAGCAGCAAATGGCGTCCGAGGGCTCTTCAGAACCCGCGATGGTGGAGGTTTCATGGCGGCAAGACGTCGCCGAGAAGCTCCACCGCCTTCATTCTCTCCTATTCGGCGCGGAACTCGCTGCAGAGCGGCGAGATCACGACGCCGCCCGGATCTTCGCCCTACGCCTCCTCGGATTCCTAGATTCCCAATCCAAAACCCTAACGGACGATGCGTTGATCCATCCCATCCGCAGGGAGGTCCTCGCCAAGATCAACTCTGCGCGCCGATCACTCGCTGCGGAATCTGATCGGTATGATTCATTCCCACCATTAGTTCTATATTTATCTACACGCCAATCGCTTGCTCCTGAATGTGATCTGTTTGATTCCTTTTCACCATTAATTCTATATTTACGTGGATTCCAATCGGTTGCTCCTGAATCTGATCGGGTTTGATTACTTTCGATCAATAACTCTATATTTATATGCACGCCGATCGCTTGCTCCTGAATCTATTCGGTTTGATTCCTTTCCACCATTAATTCTATATTTGTCTGTACGGGGATTGCTTGTTCCTGAATCCGATCGGTATCATTCATTACTACCATTAATTCTGTGTTTCTTGATACTCTTTTCGCGATTTTGGAAGTGTTCTTCATTTTTTATTGTGGATGAGTGTGAATTTTGGAAGTGTTCTTCATTTTTTATTGTGTATGAGTGTGGATTTTGGATGCATAGACGAGGATGTGGGTCTTGATGAATCCGTATGCTTGAACTCTACATCTGAATGCTGTCGTTCTGTGCTTCAGTCCTCGTTCTTGTCCAGTGACTCGGAGGGTTAGTGCACTTTTGGGGTTCCGTGTGTTAATTTTTGTTTCTACAGTTTTAGGGCTCTTATTTGAAGGCAGTAGGTGGTTGTCTGTTGCAGAATTTAGGGTTTCACGGTTAGTGCTCTCAGAATTTCAATGTGTTTGATTATTTCAGAATCATAACACTGTGCATATGTGCACGTCTGTGTGTGTATGAGTGCATGTGCACGTCCGTATATGTGTGCGTGCGTGAGTGTGCATGCACGTCTGTATATGTGTGCTCTCTCTCTCTCTGTGAACTTTATATCACTGTGTAGCTGAATTCCACAAATTTGATTTTAAGTTGAGAAAACAAGCAAATGGGGTTGCCGAGGTTTGCTTGTTAACATATGATGCCAATATATGAACGGTATTTTTTTTGTCATTGATTGTTAACCAATTATCGGGAGTACATTTAAAAGCATACTTTTTAGTTATTGTTAAATGCTGCAGTTTGTCTGCAATGCATAGAAACTAATATTCACTATGTTGATATCATAACATGGCACTACAGGTAAGATGAAATGGAAAATTTGCAGAATTGCATAACCTAATTTTTCTATTAAAACCTATTTCAGAAAACCATGATTTTTTTTACTCACTGATATCATATTGGACTTTTGCCTTTTTTATTAAGGCATGCTTGTTTACTAGCATTTCATTTATGCACTTCCTTCTATTTTTCATCTATAATTTCTAATGTACATGCTATGCTCTTTTCAGCCAAGCATTTGAACAGGCAAGGAGAAAACAAGGCTGCATTTTTGTCAAGAGAGGTGATGTGGACATGGAGAAGGTGATGAAATCAAAGTATTTTGAACCTTATTTTCGTCAATCCAAGGAAAGTGTTTCCTATGCACAGGTATGAGCTGTTAACTTCTACTATATGTAGCATGCATGAAATTATTTTATGTTGTAATTGAAATAAATTTGCTTGTACATTTTCAGAATTCAAAGTCACCACGTCAGCCAAGTTATGGCGGTCTTCATCATTCAAACATCTTGAAGGAGAAACCATCTTTTCAAACAAGCCATCTAGATAAGCAAAGCAGCGAGGGAGTTTCCAAGACGACCAAGGTTCTTGCACAAGCCAAATTGACATCTCTATATGGCAATACTGTTTTTAAGCCAACTAATACTTCATACAAGAAGCTAATCAAGTCTGGCAGCAACAGTCCAAGTGAATCCATCTATTTGGAGAAGGCAAATTCAAATGTGCTGGATGGTTCAAAAGGAAATGTGCCATCTTCACCTTTGCAAGTTGATGATGAAGACAAACTGAATGAAAAAGTTTTGAGGACAAAACGGCAGCACATGGAAATGACAAGGCCCATTATTGAGAATACAATGTCTCCTCCAGAAAATGGCAGTTCCAATCCTGATTCTGTTACCAGTAGCTTTGTCACTGCAAGGATGAAACTGGTACTAGTTCTTTATTACTCTAGTTGTTACTCCAGTTTCTAGCATCAGATGCTTTACTCTGTTATTGTTTATTGTTTTCTTCCTCTTTCTCCTACTACACCTGGTAAATAATAATGATAATGATAATAATGTAACTGCGACTACTACTACGCTGATACAACACCAACACCAACACCAACACCAACACCAACACCAACACCAACACCAACACCAACACCAACACCAACACCAACACCAACACCAACACCAACACCAACACCAACACCAACACCAACACCAACACCAACACCAACACCAACACCAACACCAACACCAACACCAACAATCCTTTACATGTGTTTGTGTCTCTGCATCTAATGGCTTTTCTTGGAAAAATAATGGTAAGATATCCAAAACATTTCTTGCAGAATGAGGGGAATTGTCAAAAATGTGAAAAAGAAGCTATTTCTTATTATTTTATTATGATATTTAGAAAAAATACATTTTTTTATTTTTCTCCCAGGATATTTTGACATTCATGTTTTTGTTTGATCCTCTTACTGTTTTTCCTGGAATTGTCTCTTACAAGAATAAGTTTGATGGTTCTCTGTCATCTAGGCCCGTTTTCTTTTAGTATTTTATTTTCTAGTGGTGCAACAGATGCTTAAGAGATTTATGAATAGTGTGTCTGGAGGCTGTCATTGTGAGTCCTGATGTATAATAGAGATTTTCTGGTTAATGGCATTGATATTTTAATATACCATAAACACTTGTAACATGTGCAATCCTTTTATCATGTTCCAGATAGCAGACTCTTATTTTAATATTTTCTAGTGCATAGACTCAGTATCTTAGATTTTCCTCTTCCTGAACTCTACATTTGTTTGAGGGAGCCTATGATTGATGTTTTGCATCTCAAACCAGATTGAAGATCTTGTAAGAAAATTTTAAAATTTAATCTATGATACTGTTCTATTATCTATTCTTTGAGTACTTATTGGTAACCACTTTATCCTGCAGGCAATGGATTCAAAGCAAAAGAGTTCATTGACATATTCACCTGGTGTTTCTGCCTCCTCACCTACAGGTTTTGCCCATCAAAATGACAATTTGTCGAGAAATGACATGCGACAATATGGTGTAAGACCTGTTTTAATTCCACGGCGTGGATTGCGCAGCAATTTTGTTCCTCCTGTAAGATCTAATGGAACCACAGTGAGTGGTACATCTGGCTCTCGAGTCCCTTGGAAGAGTGATGATGCACTTGAAGACTCAACAAGAAGATGGTTTGTACTGTGTTATGCGTCTCTTGCATTTTCAGTTTGTTATGTGATTATTAATGGGATTTGCCATCGAAAATTGGATCCTTCATTGATGTTTTGGTACCTGTTTGTATTTGTTTGAGTAAAACTTACCTAGGTTTCTCCAGTCTTATTTATATTTTCCGATGTTTATATGCTTTATTACTTAAATTAACTAACATTTGATTTCTGATTTGTTTCAAAAACCTTTAACTGAACTAGTTCAGTGTTGTGATATTCATTTCTCTGTATTTTTGTGCAACTTATACTGGCAAAACATAATTATTAATATACCTCATAAATGATCATATTTTTCTCAGATAAAGTATTTTATGTTGTGTGTTTCACTTCCAGTTTGTTTTGTCCTGCTAATTAGTCATTTCCCTGTTTGTAATATGTCTTGCTTTCATTGATATGTTTGAAGTTACAGCTATTTCTACAGCTACGTCACATAGGTACTGGTTAGGTTAGATGTACGGCATGGGAATTTCTATAGGGTGGTTACGGGGTACAGCTATATATAGCACATGCACATAGAAAAATGCAAACTATATTACAATCTGAAAATGGTCTATCTATAAAGTTGTAGACTCTTAATTCTGAACTAAAAGTCTAAAACATGTCAAAGATACATAATTAACTGACAATTAATAATACAAGAGTATGTAGTTAACAACTTAGCGTTTTCTACTTTCTTCTTTGCAGTTTGGAAATGCTTTGCGGACCTGATGGAGAGCTTCCAGACAAGCTAAGAAATTTAGAACCACGGCTTATTGAGCATGTGAGCAACGAAATTATGGATAGGGATCCAAATGTTCGATGGGATGACATTGGTAAGACGTAGTTCTGCATGATTCAAAGCAGTTTGGGTCTATTGAACTTTTCTAAACTCTTTAGATTAGTTCCTAAATCTGTATTAACCAATTTTCTGCTCATGAAGCTGGCCTGGAGCATGCAAAAAAGTGTGTTACTGAGATGGTTATATGGCCTTTACTACGTCCTGATATATTTCGCGGTTGCCGTTCACCGGGAAGAGGTCTTCTACTATTTGGCCCGCCTGTAAGTACTTTGAGAAGTCATTATGCCTATTTGCATTGTTGAACTGCATCCTATATAGCCTCATCTTTTACTTTGAGAAGTCATTATGCCTATTTTTACTCTTGAACTGCATCCTATATAACCTTATCTTTTCTTAGGGTACAGGGAAAACAATGATAGGGAAAGCAATTGCTGGAGAGGCCAAAGCAACCTTTTTCTACATATCTGCTAGTTCATTGACGAGCAAGTGGGTATGCCCATATTACCAAAGTATAATTTTGCGATGTTTTTTTCTCTACAATTTATTACCATCCCTAGTCAAGAAAATGCAAGATTTGTGATTGTAAGAATCAGAGTTGTCACAATTAGTGTTATCAGTATCATATCGTACGATATGATATGGCTTATCGTAGTATTGCTGGTCTATGCGATGCGATATACCCACCTAAATCTTTAATGCGGTACAATACAATTTTCAATTATTTTAAATTTTATTTTATTTTTGTATTATTGTTATAATTTGTTTTCTCAAAACCTTTTTCTTTTGTTTGTTATCTAATGTGACTCTTTAATGGTAAACCTTTTGTTTTTGTTAGTTGTTAGTTTGTTACAATATCGTTTCACATGTTATAGTACTACATGTGTACCTGTAATTGTTCATAATGCTTAAATTTGATTTCTTTTTTTTTTTTCTATGATTTTTTTGGAATTTTCTGAATTTTTTGTATTTTTTATTTTTATAAATTTTAAAAAAGGATTTTTCGTATCTTATGACACAATACAATACACCCGTATCGCTAGCCCTTCTGATATGGGTTCCGATATGATAATTACAACATTGGTCACAATTGCTCACCTTCCCAAATATTGAGCCTTTACACCATTGTCTTATTAATGATATTTGGTGAAGTTGAATCCATGTAGATTCCCAGGTCAATATCAAATCTTTGTGAGAGAGTTGCAATTTATATTTGCTTAATGAATTTTGTCTTGTATGTTTGTATTATAGAAGTATGTTGTTTCTTTACAAGGCATGCTGTTGTTTTAGGAGTTAGACATTTTTTATGTTTTTAATGATATATTTATTTCTTGGCTCTGTTATTGTTGGTCTCTTTATACACAAGTGTTTGAGTGAGCAGCTTCTTTTGTTTATCAACTTTCATGGAAATTTGTTTTCCATTTCCATTTCCATTTCCATTTCTGACTACTTTTTTGTTTTCCTATTTTCTTTCCTGGAATATTGTTTATTAATTTTGTTCTTTACATTCTTACTTTATTTTACCGCTATGCTTTAGTGGCTTTTAGGTTGTCAGCGCCCACTTCATAATACTAAAATTGTCTTGCATTTGATGTCTTGTTTTGTCAATACAGCTATACTATCTAACTCTTAATCATTATGTAAAAAAGAGTACCAGATCACCAATCAGCCCTAAAAGGGGCGGGGTGTTCAGGTCTATGCCAAACCTTTGTCTTTGATTTCTCAAGGAGTCACATAATAAGCATGGATCAGGGTGACACTTATTAAATAAAAATGCGATATTTAACACATCACACTATGAGCAAGTATTTATATAGTGCCTAATGTATTCATAACCATCATTGTTGAAAAGCATAAGACATCTGCTTATGTGCTTTTGCATAGGACACAACTGTAACTCCTGCATACAAGTCAGAAAAGAACATTTTTTTCAGGTGGAGGAAAAACTTGGTCAGAATGACTAAAAAACCCATCTTTCATGGAATAAAATATTGGCTTGTATGAGTGGGAGTTGTTGGAGAGGAAGCTGCTGGTGCAACAAGGTATGGAGCGAGTTCCTAATGATGTAGTTGGGCAGTCGCCCCCTTCTCATAACAACATGAGAATGTAAATAACCCTATTCTGGTCTGGTATGGAATGAACTTCCCATCTGATGATGATGATGATGATGGAGTCGATTCCATGATGTTAAGTTCAACACCCCAGCCCTTTCCCCTTTTTTGGTGGAACAGATCTACTAATTCTTCGATTCTAGTTAATTTAGTAAGAGGGATTAAGAACTAAGAAATAGACATGGTTCGGAGTCTCGTACTAGCCTCACCCTATCTATTTCTGACTCGTTTTCATTATAGCCGAGCGGCGGCTCAGGAGTAGCGGGCGAATCCTCGTCCACATGTAGGGTCTTTTACAGATGAAAGTCCACAAATTGGGCCCTACACATGGGATGTCATTTTGTATGGGTGGATCAAGTGGCCAAAAGTGTTTTGGCTTGTATTGATAGTTTGTAATCTGACCATTGAGTTGGCCTAGCCTGGGGAATGGATTGAGTACACCCAATTTGATTCTGTACTCTAAAACTTTTTGGAAATCAAGATCATACTATTTTAATCTTGTTTATATATTACTACATAAAGTAACAAAGATCTCAGAACATTTGGACATATGGATTGTTTAAGCTTTGTACCTGGATTCAACTAGATTCAAAACCATTTTATCTATGTATATTGACCCCAAAATGATGTTGTTTTTAATTAATCCAACAAAATTTGTCCTAACTAGGAAAACATGGCTGTTCAAGAAAGACCTGGTCAGTGCTCTGGTCCGTCTTGTTGTATGATGTAGAACCAAATTCAAGCTTAAAATTGTATATGAGAATGCAGGCCGAACATGGAATTATATATCCCAAATGAACCAAGTATACTCTAATATGGTGTTCTTAGTAGAGTTGATTCATGCAGCCTATGAGCCATCGGTAGTTTTATCATTCTACTATGACTGGGCCCTCTTACTGTTATCTGCAAAACACAATTTTCATGGGCCTAACTACTGTTAGGGTGACCCTACACATCAAAACTGATAATACTTACACCGCATGTTGTACGAAGGGATTTAACCGCTGGTGGAACCTTTCCAATAGTGGGATTGTATATGCTTCACCCATTCACAACATTACTTTGTTCATAGCATCTGAAGCACATATTGGGTAGTTATCGTTAATATCTAATGGAGGCTATAGGATGTCTAACAAGGTTATCACTAGTATGATAGTATCCAAGATTCCAAACTTCTCCACCAATTATATAGTTATTCTATTTTTTACATAGGGAAACTCCATTTAGACATACCCCTCTCTCCACACACATACACAAACAAAATATAAAAATGATAGTTTTGTGAAAGTATCTTCAATAAGATACTAATATCAAGACCTTAATATTCTTGATATTAAACCCACCACGAAAGCACAATAAGAACACTTTAGAACACTTGTGCACAAAAAGCACAACCCACAAATAACTCACAAATGCACAAAGGCATAAAAACAATGGAATCGATTTATTGAGAACTTGGGCTTTGACTCAAAGCCATGAAAAATACAAGGGGGTGAAACCCCTATTTATAACAACACAAGAGTAGCCTTGGAGGGGCTCCACTCATAGACGTTGGAGCCCCTCCAACGGTCACAAATGTGACCGTTGGAGAGGGCCCAACGTCTATGCTAGTGGGCCCCCAAGGTACCTTTTGGTACTTTACAAAAAGAAAAATAAAAAGAAAGAAAAAGAAAAATAAAAAACAAATTACAATCACATTCATAAAATGAATGTGCGTAAAATAAAGGAAAAGACTATTCTACCCCTACGGCTAGACAAAACAGAAATATATATTTTATATATATAATAAGTAGATACATATACATATATATTAATATATGTATATGTATTACCTTATATATATAAAATATATATATTACATTTGAATGATTAGGTATATAATTTAACACCCCCCTTAAACTTAGGGCAGGATGACTGAGAGTTTGCTAAGAAGAAAGTTGAAGCGCGGAGCACACAAGGCTTTAGTGAAGAAGTCCGCCAATTGATATTCGGATGTGACATATGGTAGGTCAATGATTCCTTTGAGGTATGCCTCCCGAACGTAGTGACAATCCATCTCTATGTGTTTGGTCCGCTCATGAAAAGTGTGATTTTTAGCAATATAAATTGCACTTTTGTTGTCACAGCAAAGCTTGGTAGGCCCTTCAATAGTGATCCCCATGTCTTCCAACAACTGATGAATCCAGACAATTTCCATGGTAGTAGTCGCCATAGCACGATATTCCGCTTCAGTTGATGATAGAGATACCTTTTGCTGCTTCTTACATCTCCATGAGATTAATGAGTCTCCTAAGAATACACAAAAACCAGTGGAGTGACGGTTATTTGGGTCACCTCCCCAATCAGAGTCAGTATATGCAATCAATCTTAACTCAGAAGAAGAAGACAGAAAAACTCCCTTATTAATAGTGTGCTTTAGGTATCTTACGACCCGTAAGATAGCACCCATGTGAACCGAAGTTGGTGCATGCTAAAATTGACTTGCCGTATGCACCGCATGTGAGATATATGGTTTGGTGATACTTAGGTACATCAACGATCCTACTAGTTGCCTGTAGGGAGTAGGATCGGAGATGGGAACACCATCATCAATCTTCATTTTAGCTCCTATTATAGCAGGAGTTTCACAAACTTTATCATCTGTAATACCTGACCTGTCAATAATCTCAGATGCAAGCTTAGTTTGAGATAGAAAATATCCTCTATGAGAGTAAGCTACCTCAATACCCAAAAAGTAAGTTAAGAAGCCTAAGTCAGACATTTCAAACTTATCCTTTAAAATGGATTTTATGCTTTTAATCCCTTTAGAGTCGCTCCCAGTTATAAGCATGTCATCCACATAAAGTAGTAGAATGACAATCCCTGCATTAGATTTTCTAACAAACAAGGCAACATCAGTAAAGCAGGATGAGAAATCATTTTTCTAACATTATGGAGTTAAACCTGTCATACCAAGCTTTGGGAGCTTGTTTTAAACCATAAAGTGCTTTCCGAAGACGAAACACTTTTCCTTTAGGATACTCAATTCCAGGATGAGCATCCATATATACTTCTTCGTTTAAATCTCCGTTTAAAAACGCATTCTTAACATCCATTTGATAGATGTTCCATTTATTGATTGAAGCAACAATTATAAGACATCAGACGGTGACCATTCGAGCAACGGGGGCAAAAGTCTCCTCATAATCAATCCTATATTTTTGACCATATCCTTTTGCAACTAAGCGGGCCTTATATCTCTCAAGAGACCCATCACTCTTAGTTTTGACTTTAAATACCCATCTACACCCTATTGCTTTCTTGTCTTTAGGAAGGTCTTGAAACTCCCAGGTCTTTGCTTTCTTTAGGGCTTCAAGTTCATTATTCATAGCAACTATCCATTCCGGGCATTTTCGTGCTTTCTCAAAATCCCTAGGTTCTATGTATGAGTGAATGGCGCTTAGACATGCTCTATATTTTGGTGAAAAAGACTCATATGAGATGAACCTAGAAGGAGGTCTTCTTGATCTTTCAGTTCTACGAAGATTTCCTTCACTTGGAGGGGTAGACTCATTATCATATCTTTCGAGGGCACTTCTAAAAGTACTCCTATCTCTATGAGAGTAAGTTATAGGATCTCTATGTGGTTCTTCATTGATGTGTTGATCAGAATGAGTTTCATCATTTTGATTTGTTTCATCATCACTAGTATCATCATCTTCAGTTAATAAATCAAACAGAAAAGAATAGTCAATATTCTCGTCATTGGTTTCAAGTTTTTCGAAACCACTAACATTTTCTAAGAAGCTTACATTTCTGGAAACATATAGTTTATCACTCTTAACATCATAACAGCGAAAACCTTTATGAGTTTCAGAATAACCAAGAAAGGCACAAGGAATGGCCTTAGGAGAGAGTTTGTCATTTTTATCTGTAAGGACAAAACATTTACATCCAAAAACCCTTAACCTGCCATAATCAGGTTCTTTTTCATATAATTTTTCAAATGGGGAAATCTTGTTCAAGTTTTTAGATGAAAGTCTATTTATGAGATAGACAGAAGTAAGAGCGGCCTCCGCCCAAAGTTTTTTCGGAATATTTTGGGAAATGAGCAAAGTTCGTGTGGTTTCAATAATATGCCTATGTTTTCGTTCAGCCAACCCATTTTGTTGGGGGGTTTTGGGACAAGACTTTTGATGGAGAATTCCATAGTTTTCAAGATAGCTTTTGAATTCATTGGAAAGGTATTCACCACCCGAATCGGTTATAAAAATTTTTAGATTTCCATTGAATTGATTCAAAACCATCATGTGAAATGTTTTAAATGTTGAAAAAACTTCATGTTTATGTTTAAGAAAGTATATCCAACTAAACCTAGTGAAATCGTCCACACAGATAACATAGTAAGAAAAACCTCCCTTGGATATCACCGGAGCCGGACCCCATACATCAGAGTGAACAATTTCAAAAGGTTTTGTTGTAAACATGGATCTTTGAGGAAAAGGAAGACTTCTCATTTTTCCAAGAATACATTCATTACAAACAAAATTTTCATTACAAAGATGCTTAATAAAAGGCAAATAAGAGATTTTAACAATGTTGGGATGACCCATGAATATCTTTGTTTTGAGCAACATTACAAAATTGATTCTTGGGAATTTTAAGAAAATCAACATAGTAGAGGTCCCCTCTCCTAGAGCCTTCCCCAATCAATTTCTCGGACTGGCGATCCTGTATCCAACATTTATTAGAAGAGAATTTTATATCGCAACCACAGTCCGAGAGTTGAGAAACGGAAAGTAAATTTAAATTTAGTTTTGGTATAAGACGAATTTTTGGGATAAAGAAGTCTTGTTTTTCAAAATTGCCCATTCCTTTAATTTCAAGAGGGGTTCCATCCGCCGTTGAGACAAAAGATGAAGGACAATTTTTAAAATAATCAGAAAGAAAACAATGGCTTGGAGTCATATGAAACGAAGCACTGGAATCAAGTAACCAAAATGTCTTACCAAGAGAGGAAGAGGATGACATAGCGGCTCCAGAAATGCCTCCTTTGAGAAGAGGTTGAAGAGCATCCACAATTTGATGAAGCGAAAGAGGTTCATTTGAAGTTGAACGCCGTTCCTTCGATTGGGATGCTAAAGCCGCGGCAAGAAATTTCTTCCATTTGGGACAATTGGGTTTAATATGTCCCGGTTCTTTACAAAAATGACAAGTTAATTTGCTATAATCTCTCTTGCCATATCGATCATTTTGCCCTTGATTTTTGAAATGAGGCGGTTTGTAGGTCTACAAATTATTTCCGGGTCTTGACACTGCATTAACCACTTCATAGTCATTTTGAGAAGGTGTAGCAAGAATGCTTGAGTTATTTTTACTAATCCCCATACGTGTTTCCTCACCACTTAGCTTGGTGATGACATCTTCAATAGATGGGGAGGTGAAAGCCGATAGAAGAGAGGACCAAAATTGCTCAAATTCGGGTCTAAGACCATTTAGGAAGTTGAAAAAACGATCTTCCTCTAGTTGTTTGTACCTTAATTCAATAGCTTCTCCGCTCCATTTTGGTTCGAGCATGGCAAGCTCGTCCCAAATAGATGACAATTCGGCAAAATATTCCCGAATAGATAAATCATTTTGTTGAAGAGTCAATGCTTTCTTTTGGAGATAGTATTTGTGAGACAAGTCCCTTGAAATATACATTTTTTCAAGGTACAACCAAGCTTCGGAGGCCCTTTTAAACTTAATGATGTTGGCATTGATCTTGGTTTCTACGGACGAAAAAATTCAAGACAATATTTTGAAGTTCTTCATTTCCCACTCATCATGCCTTTTGGAATATTCTTCTAAGGCCTTTTGTCTATCTTCTCCTTCAAGAATCTTAATTTCCCCTTTCTCTATAATAGAAAGCTTGGGTTCGGGTTCCGATATGGAACCTTAAACGTAACCCCAAAGGCCTTTCCCTTTGATATGGGCTTCCATATTGCCGGCCCAAACATGGTAGTTCGAACCACTAAGTTTAAACCCAAGGGAGAAATGGGAGTCTTTTTCACCCATTAGAGAGAAGAGAAGATGGAAAATAATGCGTACCTTAACGGATTTTCAACCTTTTCTTGACAAAAGTTGCTTCTAAAATATTGCCCGAAGTAAATGCTTCACTCAAAAACTTCACTAGCTTGAGGGCACGTTTTTCGAGGTGCTTCACAAGAGACGAGATGCACGATCCTCTTTCTTCCAACGAGGCTTTGATACCATGTGAAAGTATCTTCAATAAGATACTAATATCAAGACCTTAATATTCTTGATATTAAACCCACCACGAAAGCACAATAAGAACACTTTAGAACACTTGTGCACAAAAAGCACAACCCACAAATAACTCACAAATGCACAAAGGCATAAAAACAATGGAATCGATTTATTGAGAACTTGGGCTTTGACTCAAAGCCATGAAAAATACAAGGGGGTGAAACCCCTATTTATAACAAAACAAGAGGAGCCTTGGAGGGGCTCCACTCATAGATGTTGGAGCCCCTCCAACGGTCACAAATGTGACCGTTGGAGAGGGCCCAACGTCTATGCTAGTGGGCCCCCCAAGGTACCTTTTGGTACTTTACAAAAAGAAAAATAAAAAGAAAGAAAAATAAAAATAAAAAACAAATTACAATCACATTCATAAAATGAATGTGCGTAAAATAGAGGAAAAGACTATTCTACCCCTACGGCTAGACAAAACAGAAATATATATTTTATATATATAATAAGTAGATACATATACATATATATTAATATATGTATATGTATTACCTTATATATATATAAAATATATATATTACATTTGAATGATTAGGTATATAATTTAACAAGTTTATCAGCCACTTTATTGGGAGATTTTGAATATTTTCAGTTTCTTGGGTTTCTATGGGAAAATTTTGTCAGAAAATAAAATTCTAAAAAGAAAATCAAACTTTAGTTTTTTTCTTGAGAAATGTTTGATGAAAATGAACATATCACATTTTTATGCAATATACTTTTTTCAAAGATAAAATTGCAGTATTTTCATTATGTTATGATTTATTGATATTTTTAACTTTTCATGAAAAAATATATTTTTTGTGATATTTTGGAAATATCATGATTTTTCCACACTGCAAACACATGCGCCCATGCACACACTCACACACATGTAAACACATGCGTGCAAAAATGCATATACATAGGGATGCCAATGGATCGGATTTTATCCGATATCCGACCAAATCCAACTCCGTTAAGTCGGATTTGGTAAACTAATACCATATCCGATTATAATCGGATGTGGAAATGATTTTGATTTTTATCTACTGAATCCCCTAATGTCTGAATCTGGTTACATGTACAAAATTGGATTTGGTATGAACTTTTCACCGTCTGAATCTGAATCCTTTTAGCCAACATCTGATTAGTCGGATCTGGTATTTGCCACATCCAGCTCATATCCATACTGTTACATCCCTGTGTATAATATGGTTTTCATGTTTCCATTGCAGCCTGGAGTCATCCCAGTGGATTAGGGCCCAGCGTATGCGTAAGCATGTTTGAACTTTTGTGGTGGATGCGCCTTCTTGTCAATGCGATATATGAGCATAGGAACCTTGTCTCATTTGCACACCTAGACACCTCAATGTCCAAATAACTCCAGAAACCCATTAAGTGAATTTGAAGGGAACAATACTGAAAATACAATGGTCTGCTCTCTTATAGAGCATCTGTCTTTATTTTTTTGTTATGGAAAACAAAGACAGTTTTCGTACAGTCACAAAGTTCACACGTTGAAGGAAACACATGGAAAAGAAAGATCCTCCAGTTGTATGCTCAAAGAAAAATGACCATGACCATTTTTTTGTTTTTCTTTTTCCTTCTATAATGCTGACTGTTGGTGATGTGGCTGAATTTTATTCACTATTTTCATTAGTATATTTGTTTTTTCCTTTTCTTTTAAGTTAATTATAATTTATAATTTCTATAGATCGGTGAAGGTGAAAAGCTTGTGAGGGCTTTATTTGCAGTTGCAAGCTGTCGCCAACCTGCTGTTATTTTTGTGGATGAAATTGACTCACTCCTTTCCCAAGTATGTTTTGCTGCATCCTGAACAGTATTGTGTCAACAATGAGGTTGATCATGTACCGAGTGTCTCTTTTGTTATTCAGCGAAAATCTGAAGGAGAGCATGAATCTAGCAGAAGGCTTAAAACACAGTTTTTGATTGAGATGGAAGGTTTTGACAGTGGAAGCGAACAAATTTTGCTTATAGGTAACTGACTAGTTTGAACTTTTATCTGTCATACATCAAATAATCTTTGAGGTTGAGTCATGTTCCTGACATTTGCCTGGAGTCTGGACCATCCTCCATTTCATGCATAATATATTAGTTGGCACTGGCAGTCAAACTTTGAATATATCTGGCACAAGTATCTCTGATTGTTTTAAGATAGAGCAATATTATCAGGAGATTTTTCAAAATATGTCAAAATTATCCCATTGCTATTTGTTGGAAATTCAGTGATTTCAACATATCATAATTTCTTTGTGAATTCCCAATTTAAGTATGATATATTTTTAATGTTTTAACTTTTTATATTATCAAGAAACACCAGTGATCTTTTTCTTCTGACCCCCCTTATTGGCCAAATCTTTCTTTTTAAAAGTTGCCGGCACCTTGCCAAGAACTTGTTGGTAATAACAATTATTTTTTACATTCACTCGAGAAGTTGCCTTACAAAGAAATTACTGATAGTCACTTTGTTTTTAGTGTGACAAATTGCGTGGAGCAAACTTCCATAGTTACAGATAGGATGGTAAATGGGTTGGATATGGGTCAGCTCAGGATTGATCTGGCACTGGATCCAACTTTCAGTCATGGTTCCAGCTCTGTATTTGGACCAGACTTGGAACAGATGGTAGATTCTGGATTTGGATATGATCTAACCCCAGCTGATATTGGGTCCACAGAAAGCAGGTCAAGTCCGTGTGAAATAGATAAAATGGGGTGGCCAGACCTGGTTCTGAACGTATTCATTTATCAATTCTGACCTGGATCTGACTAAACCCATCATTATTTGTTTCAATTGCAAAACTTTTATAAAACATGTACTATTTTTATAGATGGTATCACCCCGAAATGTCTTCAGTTGGTTCATAACTGAATACAGATCCAACCGATTTGCACCCACAGTTATAGGGGCACAAATGGGTTGCAATTCTGACCTGGCTCCGAGCTGAACCTGACCCAGATTGTCAGACCCTGATAGTATATATGCAGGTATGGATCAGATTTAATCCGACCTATTCATCTTTTTTTTTTCACCTGAAAATCAGTGGATTTTGTTGGTTTTCATCAGACCCCATGCCATGGAGGTTCATATCTCAACCGGATGTAAAACACCATTGTCAGATCTGATAGGATCTGGATCTAGAACCAGACCCACACTTCAAGAAAGGGATTCAATATTGGGCTATGTCACATGGGTGCGGGTGCGGCGCAATTCCAAAAAATTTGGACACGGGGACTCGGCTATATATATATTAAAAAATATATATTATAAATATATATATTTTAAATATATATAACAATAAATTAACACATAAAGATTGTAAATTTTAAAGCAAAAATAAAAAAGCAATTCTTAACAACACAAACTTACCAAAATATAACACATAAAGAAGTTTGCGAGTGTGATAAACAACAAAACTTATCATAAATCTGGCTTATCGTCTCAATTAGAGGGAAGAACAGGATCGAGGTAGTGCATGTTGAGAGTATGTAAATTATGTTCTCCCTCCAAGTCAAAATCTTCTGGATTTACATCCCAATTTTTGGATGGTCCACAACTTCATCAAAAAATGACTATATTAGTATCTAACTTAACTTTGAATACAAATATTTAAATACAAACTTTGAATACAAAGAAAAAAAAGTACCTATACTCTTCTTTGGTGCGGCGAGAAATTAATCGTAGATTTAAGTGAACATAAACCACATCCTCTGCTCTTTTACTAGTGAGTTTGTTTCTTTTAATGTTTTGAATTTGAGCATATGTACTCCAATTTCTTTCACAACAAGATGATGTAGCAGGTTGGGATAACAACTTCATTGCAAGACGTTGCAGATTTGGTGTCTCTGATCCATATGTTGCCCACCAATTAAGGGGATCTTTCTCGTCTCTTGCCACAAGTGCTGCTAAAGAATCAAATCTCCCAGTAGAAAACTTGCCAAACTCACTATTTACAACCTTAAACATGTGAGGATCATTAAAAAGTCTTCCCAAATATATCATTCTATTTCTTGATATCTCAGGATCTTCATTTGGAGAAACACGACCAACACCTGTTGTCAACCATTTTTTGCATAGTATTTTGGATTGAGAGAGTGTGCCATGCAATGCAAACGTGTATTGCTTTTATCCCATCTTCTCACTAAAACTGAATGTACATGATTGTAAAATTCTGAATCATCAAGTGCAATATCTTTCTTCTCATGTTTAAAAATGATACTTTGAACTTTTTTAATCATATTGTCCCACATTTCATAAATTCTATGAAGCATGGGTACATCTCTGTCAACTTCTCCAAACATTTCCCAAATAGGCTCTTTAAATTCAATAAAATATGTAATTTTATCCCACCAAAAATCATCACAGATGCATTTTTTGATAGCTTGAGCCTTGACATCATGTTCAGTACGATAAAAATCTCAATCTTGATCAGCCACCATCATCATCAATGCATTTTTGAGTTGCTTAATTCTTTTTATCATAACAATAAGAGAAGCAAAACGAGTTTCAGCAACTTTCAGTAACTTGAGATCAGAATGCCTATTAAATATAGAAAGGACATTATGATGGTTTACAACAAAATTTCTAATATTTCGAACATCATGCTCTATTTCCTCAATCCATAAGCACATTTCATGTGCATCTGTATCATCTTTTCATAGATTGCATATACTCTTAAATGCCAAATTTAAACTGTGTGCTGCACAAGGAGTCCAAAAAATATGTGAATATGTATCTTCACTTGCCAAATTCATTCCTGCACGACTGCAAACTGGAGCATTGTCAGTAATGATTTGCACCACACTTTCTTCACCCACTTTTATCACTTCGACAAATAATCTCTTTAAATATTCAACATCTTTATACTCTCCGGATGCATCAACAGTCTTCAAAAAAATTGGCCCATTAAGTGAGTAAGCAATGAAGTTTATCAGTGGTCGCCTTTGTATATCAATCCATCCATCAGAAACAATGGACACTCCATGTCGTTTCCATGCAAATTTTTGGGTCTCTAACAAGTCTTCAATTCTATTTTTTTCCTCTGCAAGAATGACTGTTCTTAGTTTTTCTGAACTAGGAGACACATAACCACTCAAATTGCAATTAGCCAAAGATGTAATCATATCTTTCCAGTATGGACTTTTAGCTACATTAAAAGGAATTGAGCTTGAGTAAAAGAATTGACCAATCTTTTATCAATTTCTGCTCTTGCCATGTTTTTGAATGACGTTTGTATTGTTTTATTGCTTTCCATCTTTCTTTTCTTTAAAAGCTCTTCTTATATATCACTAGCAGTAGGAAAAGACAAATTAATCGAATCACTTCTTATCTATGCAATTTTCTTCTTTTCAACTTCCTCTTGTTCTTTTTTTAATTGCTTTAACATGTCTTTGTCAACTCCAGAACATGCCCTAATTCCTTGACCACGAATATGCAAAAGATGTTCTTTCACACGGGTATAAGAACCTGTGAAAACAGTCTTACATAGATTACAATGAAACTGCACATTCCCACCACCACCACTAGTAGCTTTTACCTCTTTTGTCACAAGCCTCCAAAGTGGTTGAGAAACTTCTAATTCAGGGTTAGAACTTGAACCAAATGTATTGACACTACCGCTAGAACTCGTCATTAGATCTCAAAAGTGAAAACTGAAAAGAAAATAAGTAAATAAAATAAAGTTAATAAACACTTCAAAATAATAGTAATAGGAGCTCCATGTTCGTTCCCTTTGTGCAAATCAGGTTCAAACCATGCCCTCCTCTGCAAACCAGGTTCGAGATAGGGGGCCTACCCACTATCTAACGCAAAAAGAAGAGGCAGGGCAAGCCCATGCTGAACCTTATCCGTGCCAGGGGCTTCGCCCTTGCCAAAAAGCCAAAGGCAGCAGGGGAAAAGATGAGGGGCCGAGCCTCTCCTCATTTTCCTTTTGTTCGGCAGGGGTAAGAAGGAGTGGGGGAAGGAGGGGGCTCGGCTGACAGGCCGAGCCTTGCTACGCCGGATAGAAGGGAAACGAGGGGCCGAGCCCCTCTTCTGTGAATCGAAGGCAAAGGGAGGGGTCGAGCCCCTCTTCTGCGAGCAGAAGGTGCAGGGAGGGGGGGTTGGGGGGGGGGTCCTGGCACCCTCTGCTCGCAGAAGAGGGGCTCAACCCCTCCCTTTGCCTTCGATTCACAGAAGAGGGGCTCGACACCTCGTTTCCCTTCTATCCGGCGTGGCAAGGCTCGGCCTGTCAGTCGAGCCCCTCCTTCCCCCACTCCTACTTCTTACCCCTGTGATAAAAGGGAAACGAGGAGGGGCTGAGCCCCTCCTCTATGAATCAGAGGCACAGGGAGGGGCCAAGCCCCTCTTCTGCGAGCAAAGGGTGCAGGGAGGGGGGGGGGAGCCCCTCTTCTGCGAGCAGAGGGTACAGGGGGGGGTTTGCCTGACATAAGTGAAACGCGGAGGGGCCAAGCCCCTTCTTTATGAATAGGAGGCACAGAGACGGGCCGAGCCCCTCTTCTGCGAGCAGAGGGTGCAAGGAGGGAGGCTGCAAGCAGAGGGTGCATGAGGGTCGATCGACATACCTGTTGAGTGTTGATGGAGGGGGAGACGGTGGCTGCCTGTGCGTACCGTCGCCGGAGTCTGGATTGCCGGCGTGGGTGTAGGAGAAAGCTGCAGGGGCTAAGGGGGAAAGGCAAAATCGAGAGGGTAAGCCCCCCCCTCCCCCCTCCCTGTCGATAAACCCCTTTTAGGGTTCGACTGCAAAAGAAATTTGGATCTAGGTCGGGTCGGGTTCGGACCCGACCCAACCTGGATCCAAAACGTAATTTAAAAATCAAAATGGACATTTTTGGACTCGATCAAAGTTGTCTGAGTCCAAAATGTGGACGAACTCGGCCTCGACTCATTGACCGAGTCCGACTCGGCGTTGATCGAGTTCGGGCCGAGTCCGAAGCCGCACCCGAGTCCGCACTCGTGTCGGGGCGTGTCGACTCGGGTGCGGCACCTCCTTAGCCGAGTCCGTGTGACATAGATATTGGGTCAAATCTCAACCAACCCATATCTGACCAGTTTGCAACCTTACATGCTACATCGTTACTTTTTAACCTTTTTCTTTTTTGTTGTTCTTATATTCTAGTGGATCATTTGTAGCTCTTCCTGCAATGGGTAGGAGAATATATCTATATTTAGGTTTCCATTGTATCTTGTACCCTAGTTTGTTAGTGTCGATCTTGGAATTTAAGGTGATTAAATTCTTTTAGATGGAATTTTACCTATATTATCGTTTGCCAAAATTACAACGACAATATCACGATATTTTGAAAATATCGCCGATATATGTGACATATATATATATATATATATATATATAGGAAAGGGGGGCCATCCAACCAAAGGAAGGTCCAAAATCTACAACCGATGATAATTGATGGCGTTCCTTCTCTAACAATTGAGTTTTTCATCGATCGGACTTTACATATTGGATTTTTATCATTCATTTAGTGAGTGTCATGTTTTGGTTGATGAATTTTTGATGTTTAGATGTGTTTTTGAAAGCACTAAAAATCAATGTTCTACAATACTTTGTATTGTAAAGTTTTAAATGCATTGTGACTTGTGAGCTGATTTTTCACGTTTCGAAAAACATGCCTATATGTTGTAAAGTCTTCGTGTAAAGCATATTTCTTACTAAATAAATTATAAAGAACAAATATATGAGATCCGATCGATGAGATGCTCACGCATTAGAGAAGGGAAGCCGTCCAATTGACATTGGTTGTAGATTTTGGACCTTCCTTGGGTTGGATGGTCCGCCTTCCCTATATGTGCACACATATCTATATATGTTTGTATGTCTACAATCATATCCAATACATGTGGGATGCGTAGAACGACCTATATATATATATATATATATATATATATATAGCACGAAAAAGAGTAGCCTAGTGCATAGTGACAAAAGTTAAAAACGATGAAATATCAGCAGCAAAAAATCACAAGAATTTGAATTTTTATTGAAATTCTTGTATTTTTTGACAAAATATCGACAATAAAAATTAAATAAAAATATGAAAACTAATTTTTATAAGGAGATATAAATAAAAATATTTAAAACTAAAAAACCACATGGTTTTTAATGATAAATAGCTGATAAAAACATACATATCACATTTAAAGCATGATATTTGTGTTTTTGACAAAAAATTCACAAGAAATTACCGTTTTTAACTTTCGGGTAATTTCTCGTGATATTTTCTCAGATTTATCACTATGGCCTAGTGTGTAGGCACAACAATGAACTGCGACCAACCCTATATATATTTCATTGTCATAGATATTGGCAATATTTTCATATCACGATATTATCACTGTAATTTCAGCAAACGATAATATAGGTAAAATATTGTGATATTTTGAAAATATCTCCAATTTGATAATATCATGATATTATCAATTATTTTTACATCTTAAATATGTTTTTTCTTCATTCTTTTACATTTTACTTATTTTATTAGATATGTATTTTTTGTTTAAACATGATATTTTCTTACTTATTTTTGTTATTTGTTTATATTTTTTAAGCCCTGAGATTTATCATCAAACCTATAATATCACTAGCAATAGCTGATACCGATATTTGTGACTATGACACACACACATACATATATATATATACATACACACACACACACACATATATATATATATATATATATATATATATATATAGAGAGAGAGAGAGAGAGAGAGAGAGAGAGAGAGAGAGAGAGAGAGAGAGAGAGAGAGAGAGTAGCTGCCAATGCTGCTCCCGCCAACCGTGGCCAACACAATAGCTATGGATGGTGTGCAATTTTTTTTCCTGCTGATTGGGTCTTTAGCGGCAGATAGCGCCCGCCGCCAAAGCGTTATATAACTCACGCACGGGGTGCACCAACGTCATCCATCACCCGCGATGGACGACGCTGGTGCATTGGCAATCGTTGGCAGCTACTGTCTCTCTCTCTCTCTCTATATATATATATATATACACACACACACACACATACACTAGCTTACAAGTATATGTTCCGATACACTTGGGATGTGTATAGTGACCAATACATATATCTTGTTGGACTTAATTTTTTATTTCTTTGTTATTTCTCCGCTACTTGTGTTTGGAGTATCATTATAAGTATGTCTTTTCATGCTAAGTAAGTTTCTTTTGAGGACTCCTTGAAGCCTGTCTTGAACTAGTCGAGAATCTGGCCTACCAATGTGCCAACTTAGTTTAAGTGAACTGTCATTGAATAGTGTTGTTTGTGCAAGTAGTTTGAGCTGGTCAAGGCTGTTAAATGCGATAAGGCGAAGCGAGGCGTTGAAGCGTAAGCTTCATGATCAAAATAATAAAATATATAATATTAATAAAATAATGAAAATTTTAAATAAGAACTACTAATAAACGACAGTATACAATAAATACTACTTTCCTATAATTAACTCGTATTATTCATTTTCTTATATGCATGCACATGTAAACCACAATTAAGTTAGACTCTATGTCACACAGACTCAGCTAAGGAGGTGCCGCACCCGAGTCGACACGCCCCGACACGGGTGCGGACTCGGGTGCGGCTTCAGACTCGGCCCGGACTCGGTCAACGCCGAGTCGGACTCGGTCAACGAGTCCAGGCCGAGTCCGTCCACATTTTGGACTCGGTCAACTTTGACCCAGTCCAAAAATGTCCCTAAAAAACCAATTTTTTCTATTTTTTATTCAAAAAAAAATATATATATATATATATAAAAAGAGTGACAATGCTGCAGTCACAGACTTTGACTGTGCTGCAGTCACAGACTGTGCACAGTCTGTGCAGTGTGCACAGTGCACAGTCTGTGACTGTGCACAGTCACAGTTTGTGACTGTGCACACACAGACTGTGCTGTGGCATTTTAAAAATAAAATAAAATTATATATATATATATATATATATATATATATATTTTGCCGAGTCCCCGTGTCCAAAAAGTTTAAAATTGTGCCGCACCCGCACCCGCACCCGCACCCGCACCCATGTGACATAGGTTAGACTCATAGTGCAAGATAAAACAAGTTATATCTACAATCATGAAATCATATTGAATACATGTGGAGCCATCTTCAAATCGACCTGTTCTAGAAATACCTTCTATGCGCAAAATTTTTGTTGTAATAATAGAGTTCAAATGCACAATTAATACAAAATAAGTTAATTCCTCAACTATTGTACAAAGCTAGACCATGATAGAAATCAGTGTTTGGATCTTGTTATTCCATTATGTATGTAAGTTTTTACAAGGGCTAAAGCAACATCTTATAATGTAACAAAGTTTCAACCCTTATAAAATCGTATTTTACTTTGAAAAATCATAATTCAATAGTCAATTAGCTGATTCTTACTATTTTGACCATGCTATGGGTTGGGTATGACCCGATTTAGACCCGTAGTGAATTTGATTGGGTCAACGATTGGTAACAAAGAAAGGAGTCCAATTAACTATTCGGGTCAGACTCATGAAGTCCAATATGGTTTATGAAATTTTATACCAAAATCGGATCCATCCCGAGTTTCATCCACAAATTTCAATGTAAAAAATATTATTTTATCTAGTTTGGTTTATGTAATCCTTATCGAATCCAAGTATGGTCTTTCTGAAGAAATATCAGATCAGATCCGAATTTGAATATGATATCGACACTTCCTACTCAGATCCGAGTACAGACTCACCTGTAGAATGTGCATATTTTAAGTATTATATGTAACGCCCCGAAATTTAACCTAATTTTTTTTTAAGGATTTTTTTTTTAAAAGCAGAAACAACTAGTAATTCCCGGGTTAAGCATTTCAGAACGATACAGGAAGGTAAAAGCAAACCACACCATTTATTTCCACTTCAATAATAATAAAATCCACATCAGAGTTTTCACATTGTGAATCTCAAAACAAAAAATCTCAATCTGAAAGAAAGCAGAACCGCCAGGGAACAAATAGATCAAGTCTGGGTCAGCGCCTCATCCCGCATCGCTCATAGAACTACTCTTCTCCTGAAAATAATAGAAATTATAGGAATTAGACTACCACGTCTAAGTAGGAAAACTATAATTATTCTTACAAGTAGATCATGTGTCAAGTGTGATGTGGGTGTCGTGTTTGAATTTCAGTCTAACATAAACACATAAGGAATTCGATGCAACAACAATCATAGACATATATCTGAATAGAAAGGTAGATTATGTAACAGTTATACTTAAGCACAAAAAACATTTTATGCAACTACAACAATTAAGCAAGGTATTAAGCGATTAAAGCAGAACTTACACTAACATGAATAACATCCATAATATGAATTCAATTAACTAATAAATACACAATTTAGGCTGTCGTTTCCTCATATGCACCGAATATAAAGCATGATGAAAGAGTAAACAATTGTCTCTTTAATGACTCCAACACAGTGATACCTAATTGTTCTAGTTAATGTTTATCTTTTCTTATCCCGCGGGTACACACGGGCCAAGGCAACCATCACAGAAGAGAACGTTCGGGGGTATATTATTTAAGGTTGTTTTATTAACCCGAACATTCTAACTGTGACTGAAATCCCAAGGGAGCGACCAGTGACCGAGAGAAACTCCCAAATGCCAAAACCAAAACAGGATGCATCCCTAACTTCTGCAGAAGAACATGGAACTACCGCCTAGGACACAATTGGTAGTCCGGGTCCCCCGACTCTGAGGACTGGGACCAACGAGTCGCTTTACGCTCGAAACCAAACACATATCCCCAGAGTTTTGTACCACTTACCCTCTCCAAGGTAAGCCTGAAACTGAGTGGGTTAATCTTTTCATTTAGTTAATTTCCCGAAGTATGGGGCACTTCCCCAACTTCTTTCTACTATCATAGTAGTAGGATTCTCAACCTTAGTCATCTTACCCAGGTGTATAAAACCGTCTCAGTCATTTGTCATTTTAATTGCATAACCCACCCACAGTGCTCCGGTGCCTTTAAACCAGTCAAACACACAAGTTATTATTTAATTTCCTTACCAATATACTTGAACCAGACCACACACCTTCATTAGGCACTTAACCCGTATCGGGTAGTTCACTCTGTCTTGCCCATTAGGCAAGGCACATGTCTAAAGATTGCAGCGTACACCAAGTTATGTGCTGAATCAACATCTAATATATAACAGCTTCTATGTATGCTTAGCATAATTTATTATCATGCAGGGTCTCAATATGAAAATTTCCAACAAACCTGGTAACTACCAGTATCTTCAATAGTTAACATGAGTTATCATAAGCATACCATATCTCCCAACATAATACATAGACAAAAATAGGCTAACCGGAATTTACCTAGACAAGTTAGGGTTTACATAATTATATAGTGTCAATCGGCCAGCATAAACATGCTATATTTTACAGGATGAAACCATTAGCATCAGTCAACATAAATTCTGTTATGTTTAACATAGGTTTACATAATAAGTTAATCAACATAGGCTGATTATAAACTATGCTAAGTTCAGCATAACTTTCCAGACTAAACCATCAACATTGAGCAATAACAAGAATATCAAGTGGGTGATCAGAATTAACATGGAAAACTTATAATCACAAAGCAACAACTGTACCAATCGGCCAGCATCAACATGCTATATTTTACAGGATGAAACCATTAGCATCAGTCAACATAAATTATGTTATGTTTAACATAGGTTTACATAATAATTTAATCAGCATAGGCTGATTTTAAACTATGCTAAGTTCAGCATAACTTTCCAGACTAAACCATCAACATCGAGCAATAACAAGAATATCAAGTGGGTGATCAGAATTAACATGGAAAACTTATAATCACAAAGCAACAGCTGTACCAATCGGCCAGCATCAATCAACACAAGCATGATATATGATTCAGAATAAGAAAGATATGATCTCTTAAACAAGATTTTCATAAGCCTAATTTGTATTACAACATTACTTTTTAAAAAAAAAACAGCATGCATCATCACAAGCCTGGAAGCAACCCCTCCGAATTTGGGTTTATCCATTGCTACCTCTAAAGTTATCTCTTTACGAAACTGTGAAACACGGACAGTCCCCTCTTTATTTTTACCTATGTTATTTTTTTTTTGTATAACAATCTGAACCCCTCCCCCAAATCGCAGATTTTGGGGATTTTGGTTTGGGGTCGACAGCCGACCCCCAAATTGGAGATACCCTTGAATAACAAGGAACAGATACAACTGTTTAGGTATTTGAGAATCCCATGACAGAACTCAGCCACAAGTTTATCCCATTCGCATTCCCTCTCCCTTCGTTATACGCACCCCATATAAATCCTTCGGTTTGGGTTTTAGACAACCCGCACCCTACCAAACCCATGATGAACCTGAAAAAAAATCACAGAAATCCTACCATTTTACGGCGAAGTTGTTGCGGCAGCTACGGGAGGAGGTCGGTTGCGTCTCCTGACAGGGCTTCACACAGCAGGCCCGAGCTCGGGGGTGATCCGAGGGTTTAGAGAGAGAAGAGAGTGAGAGAGAGAGAGGTTCGGGGTCCCCTCTTTGTAGGAGGGTGGCCTCCCGAAAAGGAAGGAGCTCCTCCTCCTCCCGGTGGCTGCGGTGTGCTCCCCCAGCTCCCATCTCCTTATGTGTTAGGGTTCGGCTGAACCCTAACACCCGATAACTCAGGGGAGAGGGTTTTCCCTCTCAAAACTTTTTATCGGGCAACCCATATCGGGTTGCCCCCCCCCCCCCCCTTATTAACCCCTCTTTTAATTTAACAGGGGGTGGGTCGGGTCGGGGTCCGAACCACGACCCGAAATGCTGGACCCAAATTTGATTTGGGTCCGGGTCGCTTAAACAGCAGTGGACCCAAGGGTTGGATCCACTTGGGTCCGAACCGTGGATTTGAAATATCTAATTTCTTAAATATTTATTTATATACTATTACTAAAATACTCTAATATCTGAAATTTTCTTTTGGGTCCAATAACGGATCCTAGGCCCAAATCCACATAATTCTTAAGTTTTAGTGTAAAATTTGTGGTTCTTACATCCTTTCCTCCTAAAAAAAAATTTCGTCCTCGAAATTTACCTGTCGGTGTTTACTCGAACAGCTCGGGGTATTTTTCTCGCATATTAGCCTCCGGTTCCCACGTGCTTTCATCGATGCCATGGTGTTGCCATCTCACCTTAACGAGAGGAATGGTCTTTGATCTCAAGACTCGCTCACTTCGTTCCAATATCTCCACTGGTTTTTCTTCCATTGTTAGGTCTTCCCTTATATCTACGTCCTCATATTGGATGACATGCGACGGATCTTGAAGATATTTTCTTAACATAGATACATGGAATACATTATGTATCTGAGCATACTGAGGAGGTAGGGCTATACGATAGGCTGTTTCTCCAACCCGTTCCAAAATCTCAAAAGGTCCGACATATCTGGGACTCAATTTTCCTTTCTTACCAAAACGAAACACACTTTTGGTGGGTGATACCTTCACAAAGACTCGATCCCCCACATCAAAAGTGAGCTCCCTGCGCCTTTAATCTGCATAACTCTTTTGTCGACTCTGGGCTGTGAGCAGTCTATCTCTTATCATCTTTATCTGTTGGGTGTAATGTTGTAACACGATTGGTGATTCTACCGACCGTTCTCCAATTTCATCCCAATACACAGGTGATCTACATGGTCTCCCGTACAGAGCTTCGAAAGGAGCCATGCCAATACTCGCATGGTAACTATTATTGTAAGCATATTCGGCTAAAATAACATGCTTGTCCCACTCACCTTTCCAATCCAGCATACATGCTCGCAGCATATCTTCTAGTGTCTGGATAGTCCTCTCTGATTGTCCGTCAGTCTGGGGATGAAAAGCGGTACTCAGCTTCAGTTTCGTACCCAAGGCCTGTTGCAACTGACCCCAAAACCGAGAAGTAAATCGAGGATCTCGATCTGATATAATAGAGACTGGTACTCCATCCAGTCGAACAACCTCTCTGATGTATAAGTCTGCTAAGCTCTCGAGGGATTGATTTATTCGTATGGGTAGAAAATGAGCCGATTTAGTCAGTCGATCCACTATGACCCATATCGCGTCATGTTGTTTCCGTGTTTTCGGCAAACCCACCACGAAGTCCATGGTGATTTCTTCCCATTTCCACCGTGGAATCTCCATTTGCTGCATCATTCCACCAGGCTTCTGATGTTCCACCTTGACTTGCTGACAAGTCAAACACTTCGAGACATAACTTGCGACCTCACGCTTCATTCCATTCCACCAATACCCACGTTGTAAATCTTTAAACATTTTCGTGCCTCCTGGGTGTATGGTGTATTTGGACCTATGTGCTTCACCCAATAGTTCTTCCTTCAACTTGGGATCACTAGGGACCCAAAGTCGCTTTTTCATCCAAATACTGCCATCTTCCTTGAGTGAGAAATGTGACTTCTCTTGTTGGGCTAGTGACTTCAATTTCTCATATTGGGGATCCTCTTTCTGACCTTCAATAATCTTTGTAAGGATCTCCGGATAAACAGATAAATTAGATAACTTGATACTCCCCACGACATCTGAAAACGGTTTCCAATCCATGAATTCCTCCACCAAATTCCACCCTTTTGTCAATAGACTGGACAAACTACAACCAGCTTTGCGACTGAGAGAGTCAGCTACCACATTTGCCTTTCCTGGGTGATAGGAAATGGTAAAATCGTAATCCTTTATAAACTCCAACCATCGTCGTTGTCGCATGTTCAACTCTTTCTGGGAAAACAGGTACTTGAGACTTTTGTGATCAGTAAATACCTCGAATTGTTCCCCATACAGGTAATGTCGCCATATTTTCAACGCGAACACCACGGCTGCCAATTCGAGATCATGAGTTGGGTAGTTTCGTTCATGAATCTTTAATTGGCGAGAGGCATAAGCTATCACCTTACCATTTTGCATTAAAACACATCCCAACCCAGTACCTGATGCGTCGGAGTAGACCACAAAACCACCATGACCTGAAGGTAAAGCCAACACTGGTGCGGTGGTAAGCTTCTTCTTTAAGATTTGGAAACTCTCCTCACACTTATCCGTCCATTCGAACTTGATTCCTTTCCTCAGGAGCTTGGTCATGGGCATAGCAATCCGTGAAAAGTCCTGAATGAATCTTCTATAATAGCTGTGACTGAAATCCCAAGGGAGCGGCCAGTGACCGAGAGAAACTCCCAAATGCCAAAACCAAAACAGGATGCATCCCTAACTTCTGCAGAAGAACATGGAACTACCGCCTAGGACACAATTGGTAGTCCGGGTCCCCCGACTCTGAGGACTGGGACCAACGAGTCGCTTTACGCTCGAAACCAAACACATGTCCTCAGAGTTTTGTACCACTTACCCTCTCCAAGGTAAGCCTGAAACTGAGTGGGTTAATCTTTTCATTTAGTTAATTTCCCGAAGTATGGGGCACTTCCCCAACTTCTTTCTACTATCATAGTAGTAGGATTCTCAACCTTAGTCATCTTACCCAGGTGTATAGAACCGTCTCAGTCATTTGTCATTTTAATTGCATAACCCACCCACAGTGCTCCGGTGCCTTTAAACCAGTCAAGCACACAAGTTATTATTTAATTTCCTTACCAATATACTTGAACCAGACCACACACCTTCATTAGGAACTTAACCCGTATCGGGTAGTTCACTCTGTCTTGCCCATTAGGCAAGGCACATGTCTAAAGATTGCAGCGTACACCAAGTTATGTGTTGAATCAACATCTAATATATAACAGCTTCTATGTATGCTCAGCATAATTTATTATCATGCAGGGTCTCAATATGAAAATTTCCAACAAACCTGGTAACTACCAGTATCTTCAATAGTTAACATGAGTTATCATAAGCATACCATATCTCCCAACATAATACATAGACAAAAATAGGCTAACCGGAATTTACCTAGACAAGTTAGGGTTTACATAATTGTATAGTGTCAATCGGCCAGCATAAACATGCTATATTTTACAGGATGAAACCATTAGCATCAGTCAACATAAATTATGTTATGTTTAACATAGGTTTACATAATAATTTAATCAACATAGGCTGATTATAAACTATGCTAAGTTCAGCATAACTTTCCAGACTAAACCATCAACATTGAGCAATAACAAGAATATCAAGTGGGTGATCAGAATTAACATGGAAAACTTATAATCACAAAGCAACAGCTGTACCAATCGGCCAGCATCAACATGCTATATTTTACAGGATGAAACCATTAGCATCAGTCAACATAAATTATGTTATGTTTAACATAGGTTTACATAATAATTTAATCAACATAGGCTGATTTTAAACTATGCTAAGTTCAGCATAACTTTCCAGACTAAACCATCAACATCGAGCAATAACAAGAATATCAAGTGGGTGATCAGAATTAACATGGAAAACTTATAATCACAAAGCAACAACTGTACCAATCGGCCAGCATCAATCAACACAAGCATGATATATGATTCAGAATAAGAAAGATATGATCTCTTAAACAAGATTTTCATAAGCCTAATTTGTATTACAACATTACTTTTTAAAAAAAAAACAGCATGCATCATCACAAGCCTGGAAGCAACCCCTCCAAATTTGGGTTTATCCATTGCTACCTCTAAAGTTATCTCTTTACGAAACTGTGAAACACGGACAGTCCCCTCTTTATTTTTACCTATGTTATTTTATTTTTATTTTTTATTTTTTGTATAACAATCTGAAACCCCTCCCCCAAATCGCAGATTTTGGGGATTTTGGTTTGGGGTCGACAGCCGACCCCCAAATTGGAGATACCCTTGAATAACAAGGAACAGATACAACTGTTTAGGGATTTGAGAATCCCATGACAGAACTCAACCACAAGTTTATCCCATTCGCATTCCCTCTCCCTTCGTTATACGCACCCCCATATAAATCCTTCGGTTTGGGTTTTAGACAACCCGCACCCTACCAAACCCATGATGAACCTGAAAAAAAATCACAGAAATCCTACCATTTTACGGCAAAGTTGTTGCGGCAGCTACGGGAGGAGGTCGGTTGCGTCTCCTGACAGGGCTTCACACAGCAGGCCCGAGCTCGGGGGTGATCCGAGGGTTTAGAGAGAGAAGAGAGTGAAAGAGAGAATAGAACAGAGAGAGAGAGAGAGGTTCGGGGTCCCCTCTTTGTAGGAGGGTGGCCTCTCGAAAAGGAAGGAGCTCCTCCTCCTCCCGGCGGCTGCGGTGTGCTCCCCCAGCTCCCATCTCCTTATGTGTTAGGGTTCGGCTGAACCCTAACACCCGATAACTCAGGAGAGAGGGTTTTCCCTCTCAAAACTTTTTATCGGGCAACCCATATCGGGTTGCCCCCCCCCCCCCCCCCCCCTTATTAACCCCTCTTTTAATTTAACAAGGGGTGGGTCGGGTCCGGGTCCGAACCACGACCCGAAATGCTGGACCCAAATTTGATTTGGGTCCGGGTCGCTTAAACAGCAGTGGACCCAAGGGTTGGATCCACTTGGGTCCGAACCGTGGATTTGAAATATCTAATTTCTTAAATATTTATTTATATACTATTACTAAAATACTCTAATATCCGAAATTTTCTTTTGGGTCCAATAACGGATCCTAGGCCCAAATCCACATAATTCTTAAGTTTTAGTGTAAAATTTGTGGTTCTTACATTATATTTGCTGGAAGTAACTTCTGTTGGATCTGATATTTGATTTGGATCCGACCCACTTACACCCCACTTGGGAAAGCGACCAGGCGAGGCGGTGTCGCCCAACAATACAAAGGAAAGCTTAACAGTAATGAGGGAGAGCTCAAAAAAATGAAAGAACGGTCTACCCGCGTCTCTCTCTCTCTCTGGTCTGAAGCCACCATCGTCGGAGAGAGACCTCTGCCAGAGATCGTCCCTCGCTGGAGAGAGAGATCCACTGTCGGAGGCTCACGCCAGACTTCCTCCATGGACCACCATTACCGGAGACACCCGCCAGAGAGAGAGAGAGAAACCCCTTTTTCCCAAGTTCCTCGCTACACCATCTCTGCCCACTATTGCTCCTCCATCACCAGACCACTGTCACTCTTATCAAACCTAGTTGCTTGCGAACCATCTTTCTCAAATCCCTCTTACCTTCCCCTATATCCACCTGATATCTTTACCACCTTCCTCAAAACCCTCAATCACGGAGAAGGACGACTCCCATACCTAAAGGAAGATCGTCAGGCCGTAGCATTCTATAGGTTTTGGCCGCCAGGGGTTTGAGCGATGGAGTTTGATTGACAGGTTTCGATAGTTCTTGATCGCTGGGCGACAAGGTTTTGATCGACAGGAGTTTGAGCGATAGGGGTTTGAGCGCGTACGCCTTAGAAGCGAAGCGCGCCTCAATGCGAGGCATGCGCTTCACCCATGTGAAGCGTGTGCTTCGAACCTGCAAACGCCTCCCTACAACGCCTCGGTTCCTTGAGCTTGCGCTTGGCCTCTGAGGCGTACGCTTCAGGTACTGAGGCGTTCACCTCTAACAACACTGGAGCTGGTCATATTGCTGAAGTCCCTGCTATCTCAATATAGTCAAATTGCCAATATGCTCATTGGCCTTTATGTATTGATTGATTCCCAGGACTTTACACGACTCTTTTCTTGCAGTGCATTGTCTATGTGCAAGTAACACATTTGTTCATTTTGATTTGATTGTTGGTCTGTAAAACAGGAGCAACAAATAGACCCCAGGAGCTCGATGAAGCAGCACGTAGGCGTCTCACTAAGCGCCTTTACATACCTCTTCCTTCCTCAGGTATGCATTGCCTTTAGATGTTATTTGATCCATCCAAATAAGTAGGTATTACAACACTATAATATTGGTGATGCAGAAGCAAGAGCCTGGATAATACGTAATCTTTTGGCAAAGGATGGTTTGTTTAGCCTCTCAGATGAAGATATCAATTCTGTCTGCAGGTTTACTGAAGGTATAAGGCAATCTATGTCCAGGTTGTCCTTTCTATGTTTTGTCATATGAGTTTCTGCCAAAAAATATCATGATCTGGTTGTTTTTTATTGTTGAGTACTCTGTATTTATTTATTTTCCTTGTTTTACCTTAGGATATTCCGGATCAGACATGAAGAACTTGGTTAAAGATGCATCCATGGGGCCACTTAGGGAAGCACTGAGAGAGGGTGTTGATATTACAAAATTGGAGAAGGATGACATGAGACCTGTTACTCTTCAGGTAATCAGTAAATATTTAGCTGCCCATTGACCAGAGTCAAGATTCTAGCATCTGACAATTTTTTACTGTTGTCGGCGCATTGGATTCCTTTTGCTTGAATCTCTATCCAGCCTGCCCAAGTGTTGGCTGGGTTCAGATTTGAACTTGGGCCAACATGAACATGAACATGAACATGTTAGCCTGGTTGTTATTATCTATTTACCATGAAAAAGTTCCATTTTCACTCCTTCTAGAAACATTTGGACTTGGGTATGGTCAGATATGGGAAGGGCATCTGTCTAAATATATGATTGGAGTCTAATCCAAACCAAGTTTGGATCTGACTAAATCTGACATGCTTCTTGTGCTGTCTTTTTTGTACCTGTATCGGTCCTAATTTGTTCTGGGGCCAAATGGGTCTGCTGACAACCTTGCCCTTAGTCCTAGATTAGGGTTGTGTGGATTCATGCAATTCGACAGATGCCTCTTGTCAGACTTCATGAATTGTCTGAGCAGGTGCTGAGCCACACAGAGTCAATTATTGACATAACTTGACCCAATCTGTTTCCGTTTAATATTTGTGTTGTCCTTGCTTGGTTTAGTTCTGTTCTTGAACCCCTAAAGCAGCTGCTTTGTAATCACTTGTAGGACTTTGAGAAGGCATTGCAAGAAGTGAGGCCTTCTGTCTCAGAGAATGAACTTGGAAGTTACGATGAGTGGAACAAACAATTTGGCAGCCTATCAGTCTAAGGTATGTTTCTGGATAATGAACCTTTGTTTGAACTGTTCAGATAATGTGTTTGCTTGTTGTGATTGGAGGATCCCTATGAAGATTCATTTTTCTTTTCTTAGCAAGCTGGGGTAGCAGCTTTCCTCAATTGTGTGTATCCCATTTAAAGGCTTTTCTTTATTTCTGATTCGTGATGATAGTCCTAAACTGGACATATATGGATGCTTTAGGTTTCCAGAGGATGTCATTTTGGAGAGGGGATGTTGCTTGGTTTATGATGAGCCATGGGAGGAATCAGCGCCTTCTTCTTCTTCTCTGTGTGTAGTGATTTTAGTGCAGCTTGTGATATCCACTCTGTAGATATAAAGATGGAATTTTTCTTTTAGGTAGAAATAGAATAGTTGTCTTTTGAGTCACCCATGTTTCAGTTGGTAAATGCTACTGTTTTCATGCATGGAATTGTAATTTTAACACCTATTAACACCAGAAGGTCCACTGATGATGTTGCTGATTCCATTAGCATTCATGGATAGGTTAGCCATGGAAAGATTTGCTGGTTTCAACCTATGTCACAGGGATTCGGCTAGCAGGGTGCCGCACCCGCGTCAACGCGACTCAACGCGGGTGCGGTCAACCCGTCCCTGGGTGCGTGGACTGCACCCAGGGTCATTTCGGTCCATTTTTTGGATTTTTTTTTAAAAAATTTGCCCTATGAAATGGGCTGCGAAATTTAAAAAAAATCTTGGTGGGGTGGGGGGCTGCCCCCCTATACCTTACCGGCCAGGGGCGGCCCCCGCTAACTGTGTAGCGGGACCCGCGCCCGGGGGAATCCCCGACCCCTTCTATATATATATTTTACATTTTTGCCCCTGCCGCACCCCCCACCCAAGGTTTTTGAAAGTGCCGCACCCGCACCCATGTGACATAGGTTTCAACAGATGATGATGGTGTGTAATGAAACACAGATAAAAAGGATAATGTCACTAAGTGATTGAGAGATGCACAAGCATACAAGCAATAGACCACTAATGGGCAAAAATACAATAAACCAGAAAGTGGCAATTGATTAACACACACTATATGAGAGAGAGAGAGCTAAAAAATATGTAAACTCTTATTGAGAAAAGCTTAAACAAGCACCTTTTTATTTTGATGAGGAAGTTTCCTTCTGAAGTAGGTAATTTCCAGTTGGGGTCACTGACATCCAAGCCCACAGGTGTAAGACACCTGCACACCCAGTGGGAGTCGAACCTGGGATAAAGGGGTCAGCACCTTCTCCCCAAGCCTGCTACCACGTGGGCAATTGAGAAAAAACTGGTACAAACTCTCAATTGTTCCTTGTGAGGTGCTTGCTGCATCAATGAATTCATGATCGAGTTCATAAACTTGTTCACGTTTTGGCTTTGTTGACATTATCACCATCACCATTAAAGCTTGCAGCAGCGTAGCTAGTGTAGGTAAACGAGTTGAACAAACCAAACATGGCATGTTCAGGCTTGAATTGTTTACACTGAGCAATCGACTAGGCTTGTGCTCATGCTTATCCGAACCGAGCTCGAGCTTAGCTCGTCCTTAAACGAGATGAGCCGAACATGAGTGGGCTCATGTAAAAAAATAATTATGTTATTTATGTATGAAATATACATTTTTTATATATTACTCTTATTATGTATATTGCACTTAATAAATCATATTTTACATATATATTTTCATGCATCCTTCACTTTATATGTGTATTCTATGCATTTTTCTATTTATATACTACACTTAAAATATATATCACATATATAAAATATGTGTATATTTTATCTATACGAATTGAGCCGAGCTGAACACCTCGTGTTCAACTCAACTCATTTAAGCTAAATGAGCTGCCTGCGGCTTGGCTTGCCAACTATATGAGTTGATCATGAACGAGTTAGTGATGAGATGAACCAAGTTGAGTTACGAGCTGTTCGGTTCATTTTTAGGCTATAAGTGTAGCTTACATATGAATGAAAAAGTTTCACGTGGTGGTGTACTTTTAGTATTGAAATCATGTGGTTGTTGGTTAGGTAAATCTTGATCTTGCCTCTCGGTTGCATGGTCATTTTATTCGGCGACCATGTAAAACTCGAGATTTTCTTGATGATTAAAATGAATATATGATGGAGTATTGATGTGATTATGACTATAATTATGCATTCTTGATTTTCTTGATCTTCTTGAAATTCTTGATTTTGTGATATTCTTGGTTCTCTTGACTTTTTTGATTTTCTTGATTTTGATTAATTATGAATCTTTGTTTCAAGTTATGAATAATATTTCAAGAATAATCGAAAAAGATAAATTCTGAAGACTTTAGGAGTTTGGTGTGGTTTAGATCTTGAACTTCAGTTTTGGATCCAAAATCGTCATTTGGATCTAAGTTGGATCTGGGGTGAAATTCAATTTGGATCCAATTTAAAATGTTATTTGGATCCAATGAATATATTTTGGACCCTCATAGGGGACGTCCTATGTGGACCCCATTAGATCCAAGAGTTCGTATGGATTAAATTATCATCTAGTTTTAAATTCATAAAAATAAATAAATAAAAAGGGGATAATTAAGACTTTTAATTTAAGCATTTTTAAAGATATAAATAAAGGGATTAAAAGGGCAGGACGTCCCACACCTCTAGAAGAGTCCACACAAGTTGGATGGGCTGAAGTTAGTTGTTGAAAAGTCAAACCTAATTATCTCACTAAAAAAAATTGAAAAAAAAAATTAATATAGTTAAAGAATTAGGAGTCTAAAAGTTAGGGTTCTCTCTAGAATGGACTCTTCTCTCCTTCTACACGATTTTGGAGAGGGAGGGTCCAGATTAAATCAGCCTAGGGCTGGGAAGGGAATATAAATACCCCCTCCCATATGCCCCCCTCACATCTTTTGAAAAAAAATATCTTCTCTCTCTCTCTCTCTTCTTCTTTTCCTTTCTTTTTCTCCTTTGTGGTTTTTGGTTCCTCTCTCCTCCAAAACGTCTAGGAGGTCTGGAGAAGACTTGTGCAGCCATTAAAATTTCCCTTATCTCGTTGGTGGTGGTGGTGGAGTAGAAGTCAGATTATCCGATTTCCTTGTTCTACCCTAAAGTTCTATCAATTCACATGTAAGATTTACATAGCCGATGCTCCTTACGTACATGAAGCATGCATGTCTAGATTATTTTAATTTTCAACACCATATGGACATGTTTTGATCTGTTCTACATGTTTTCTTGGTGGAAGAATTCATTTCTTGGGTTAAAAAAAGATAAATAATAAGTTTTTTTATAAAAATAATTTTGAGAAATATGCGTAATTAGGGTTTTGTTCTTATTTCGTATTAAATTCAATAATAATGTGATTTTTATGGTGTTATTTATGTGTTAGTTCATATTATGTCTATTCAAATCTAAAATAATAAGATTTCAAAGGTATTATGATCTTAAAAATGGTTTTTACAAAAATGTTTTTTACAAAAATGTTTTTTGAGAAACCAAAATATGTGATGTTTGATATATTATTCCTGACAAGTTTCGGAAATAAATCAATATCTTCTTGAATATCAGTCCCAAAAATCTAAATAAAATCACTATGATGATCTACACATATTGATCTTGAATTTAGAATCTTGTTTCATCTGCTTTGAATTCGTATTGATGAAGATACACCCGTTTTAATAGAACCCCAGTTTCTGGTTCTGGTTACAGGAGGGTTTCGACCCATCTCTAGTAAATGATGTAAAAACCCTTGAAAAATGACTCAAAATATTTTATAAAAATTTTGGGTGAATCTTAATACATAATAACAGATTGTGTAAAAAGGGTTTTGTAAAAAACGTTCTATATAAATTTCAAGAAATACATCAATCTGGTAAAAATTTTGTAGACTACAGATTCTTGATCGAAACTCTGTCAGAATAGGGTTCCGTAAAATATTTTTAATTATTTCTGTATTTATTATTTTTGAGATTTGTTTGTTGGGTTATGTTCTTGACAGGTACAGGTAACCACGGTAAAAATACCATGATTTTATATGAGTTTTGTTATTCTTGACAAATTTTATAAAAACAGGTCAATAGGAATCTGAGTTTCTTTGAAGACTTATGCTTGTGTTTAAGTAATAACATGTTAGGGACCTATGGTTTCAATATATTTCTAACATGTATTGCATATTATGAGTGTTTATTAATCTTATTGCATAAAAAATAATGTGTTAGCCATGTAAGAAGATCTAAATGATGGTTTATGTGAATTGTATGTGTAAGACATGACTCAATTCATATTGTCTTGCAAATTAATTATTTTGATTGATTTCAAAGGCAACTACTTTTGTTATATGATTATATTCAACATGTTAATTTGTTAGAACTCTGGATTCATGCTTGATTTAATGTATATCTGATGACTTCTTCTTAATAGAATTAAGACTCCGATTTCTAAAAATTGATTTAGGGGTTTTGAGCTTTTTAATTGATTTTGATGTTCCAAAGGCATACGTAAATGAGATATGAATGCTTACAAGTTTGTACAACATGAATTGAGTTAAGTAATGTATATTCATGTTGTTTAAGAATAATTACAACTGAACGTAATTAGGAATATGCGAGCCTTTCTGGTTTCGGCGTATGAGGGCTTGAATCGAGAAAAAAAAACTTATGTGTTTTTAGTTACAAGCTAGTTGTAGTGAGTTCTTTAATATGTATGCTATCATAGATATTTTATTTAGATTTGATATTATTTGAGAATTGAAAGACCAAGATATTAATTGGAGTCATATCGATTTGCTCGGTGAGAGTTTATGAGAGCTCTTATCGGGAAAGTCAGGTTTATAACTTTAATTATATTTTGATATTTTCTTTAAACTTTTCACAAATTCAGTTTTGAATCATATTAGATTCGATATAATGTTTGTAATAGAGATAAAGGTGAGTTTGATTGCTTTTGGTAAGATAGGATTATGCTGTAGTGATGCCCTGTTTCTGAGAAAAAAGGCTCCTACACGTATTGTGATTTGTGAAATTGTTCTATTATTATAGTTTAATTATGTCATTTTATGATAAACTAATTATGAGCATGTTGGTAAATGCAAAGCATGTGAAAAATGAATATGAGTATGATAATTTTGTTACATATATTTCTTATTGTGAGAATGCATGTTATGCTTTGAGATGCAGTATTTGAAAATGTATGCAGGATTGATAGAAATTCCCGAGGGTTGTATGAGCACTTGGTGTGGTTGATGAAATTAAAATAATTTACTGGTAGTTGCATTTACCTATGACCTCATTCATAAAGATTACCTTGTGATATATTTCTATGTATGTTTTTACCAAGGTATGCTGAACCAGAAAGACTTGTTTGGTCTACCTTAAAGAGGGTAGATGGTATGCACTCTTTAGATCCTTATTTATTTTGAGCTGCGAGGGACAATACCTCGATGGTCTCCAAACCTAGAGAATTTCGGGGGACCAGGACTATTACTTTTATCCTCGGTGGGCATGTTCCTGGGAACTTCTACAGAAGTGAGTGATCATGAACATCATTGTGACCTGAAGCCATGTCCCTAAGTAGAATTCTCTTAGAGCACGCCGTTACCTCTCACGGTCTGACTCTGTTTTTGGGGGATACGACTCAATAGTCACTCGAAAAAACTAAAATATATAGCATAATAAACACCCTGGTATTCTAGTCTATTTCGGGTTGGTCCTATGTCATACCCAGGTAAGCCATGGTAATCAAGTGAAAAATAAATTACTTGTTCACTTTACTTTATCGTATCTTATTTTTGTTCCTGAAAGTTTGTGAATCCATGCTCATTGATACATATCTTGATCTCATTTAGAATTGATGCTATAAATGCATGATATTGATATTTCATACTTGTTTATGGATTATGGATGCATGAATACCTTATGGAAATCTTGTATATGCTTTTTGATAGTTGATGTAGTTCTTAGTTATTTATATCATGAAAGCTTTATGAATTGTATCTTGCATTAGCTGTGCAAATTTTATTGAGACTTTCCAAAGTTTCATGCTTTCAAAATAAAATATTTTTTAGGTGATCTGTGATGGTTGGAGCAAGTGTAGGATGCTGGAGGGGGTTGTGCACGTCGATGTTTTCGATGATCCCAAGGGTTCCTTGTTTCTTTTACGTTTGATAATTATTTGATTATTTGAATGATTATTTAAATCAAACAATTGCTTTAATGGTTCAATACTTGAATACAATTATTTAATGTTCAGTAAATTTCTAATCATGGTATGTGATGGTAGTGATGTTTGAAATGTAATGTATTCGGAAGATTTAACCAAGAAACTAGTTTATGAAATTGATTTCAAAATCAATATCTTTCCGCTGTGTTTACTCACATAAGTAATAACTTAAAGATTTTGTCATTTGGATGCTTTAATTTTGAACTTTATTTTATAAAGCTATTAAATGCCGATGCATGCGTATGCTGACCCCCTAGAGCTTACTTCGGTTAAGGCAATGCTAATGATGAAATACTTGGTTTAATACTTTTTTTTTGTATAATGGTTCAATCAAATTCGTTGACGGTGGTTCCGTACTGGATCTGGTACTAAAAGACTACGACACGCTTGCGCTTGTGCTCAGGCGGGCCGTCTAGTACTTGGTACGATTGGAACGAGTCCGTTGATAAGATTGCAGCATTATTATATTTTAGAAAAAATAAAAAAATAAAATCAATATTTTGTAAACTTGAAAAAAGGACCGACATGCTTTTTTTATATTTTCTCTCTCTCTTGCAATCTCCTTTAATTTCTCTTTCTAATCCCTCAACACGCCGAACCACTGCCGAACCTCCAGCCACCTATCAGCCGCCTCCACCATCGATGCGTACCCTCCCCGTGACACCACAATCCTTCTCTCTACCTCTCTCTCCGTTTCCTGTGTAGCCCATCCACCGATCGATGCCACCATCACCGTCGGGTTGGATGGACCCCCGACAGCCTCTTCTTCCTCTTTTTACACATATTGACTTCCACTAAGTCTTCTGATTTCTCTTTATTTATTTCTATATATTTTTTAAATCATAAATGAGTACTTGTTTTGATTTTAGGGGTTATATTTGTTTTTGTTTTTTCAATTGGCATAATGCATGATGTTTTTTAGCATTTAGGTTATTGATTTAGTTTATTTTTTAAATGACATAAATATTTAATTAGGTTTTTAGGCTTTATTGTATTGTTTTATTTTCATTAAGAATGTAATGAATGCTTGATTTTCACTAAAATATTAAAGAAGTTTTAATTAGCATAAATACATGATTTTTTAGGATTTAAGGTATTGATTTGGATTCTTGCAAATAACATGAGTGTTTAATTATGATTTTAGGATTTTTTATTTTGATTTTTCAAATGACATTGCCATGCCTATCCATCGACACCAACAGTGGCGTAGCTAGGATTCATGTGAGGGGGGGCAAACAGGGGTGTAGGAAAAAAAAAGCTGGTTTGATAGTCGGGGGTTTGGGGGCAGCGTCCCCGAATTTTTTTTTGAGATAAAATAAAAAATGGCTACAATTATTAATAAAAATCTATTTCATATGGAAAAATCAAACTATTTGCTGCAGTCAAGGCTGGGCTTGGACTGGGCTACAAAAATGGATAAAAATCTATTTCATATGGAATCGGGGCTGGGCTAGGACTGGGCTTTAATTTTTTTTTAACTGTTTCGGGAGGCAGGACTGGGCTACAACCCAGTCCTGTCCCCCCCTAGCTCCGCCTATGGACACCAAGGACATGTGATGCCCATAACAAATGGGAAATCATTGCCCATCTCTTCGAAATGATAGGCAATTAGGCACTTGATTTTATAGGTGGGCCTTAATGTATATTGCTAGTGGGCACCTCCCCATTTATGCCATGCCGGGCTTGACTAACTCATACAATATGCTATTGACCTGCATCCTTGATATAGTTAGATACAGCCAACGAATCATGGTTGATACCGATACAACATTGGAGCAGCTTGTGGTATGGGTTCGGTTGTACTCATCATTCATGTTTGGTTTGTTTAGACGGGGAACCGAGTGCGCGCTTTGCTTGCTGTAGATAGTTGAGTTGAGCAGTATACTTGTAACTATCAGGTGGAGGGTTCCATTAATGATCTTGATCCTTTATGTTACAGTTATTTATATTTTTGCTTCTAGAATTTGTCATTGTCTATATGCATTTCAATTATTTCCTTGAATTTTCTCTTTAAATTTTTAATGGTCATAGCAGTTAGAATTGTTCCAGAATTTGAACGTGGGATTATCTGCACCTTGCGCCCACATATGCCTGTATCCTACAAAACATTTTTTTTTGAGGAAAAAAGACCCTTGCTCTTAACCTCCCCAATATGAAACAAGACATTATCCTACAAAACTGTTGTTCGATCATTTTATGGGTCAAAGATGGAATGATTTCACAGATTTTTTTTAGGGCTCAAGAAAGAGGCTGTATGAAGAAGGAAAGCAGAAGACCAAAAACAAGCTCATAGGTCTTAAGAGTTGGAGATGGAATTGGATGAGGTAGGCACATCATGGTTTTTTTTAAATAGTTCGTTAAGATGATAAATTGGCATGGACAAACTATGTCACACTAACACTTCAACATGCCATTTTACCTTTGTAAATAGAAGTTTGTATTCAATTTATAATTTACAATTTCAATTTGGAACTTAATGTTTTAGATATAGTATGTATATTTAGATTATATTCAGTTTATTATAAATTTATTTTATATTTATATGATATTTAATATATATTTATATCCGTGTGTGTCTCGGTATCCACATTTTTTTGAAATTGCTGTCACCGGTACCCAGGTGACAGGATAAAGATCTGACACCTTTCTAACAGTTTTATTCAAAGCAGCAGGTACATTTTGGTGAGACAATCAAGACGGCTTTTGTCAACTAAATATGTAAACATTTATATGACTAGGATGGTGACAATCAAGATAAGTCTTGCCCACTGAGTAGGATTTCTATTGAAAATGTACATGAAAACGAGTTCTTTTGGATCATTTAGGAAAATGAAATGCCCACGAGCAATATTTTACTGCCTTGACTTGACAAGCTTGGGGAGCTTATTAGTTTTTTTAGTATAATTTTTCACAAGTGACGTGGCTATCCTTATTTAATGAATAATAATAACAATTATTACTATTGCTACTACAGTAGTAGCAGTACTAATAATACTGCTGGTATTGGTGTCGTTATGGCCATTGTTATTTTTAGAGAGAAGGTGGCAAAAGAGATGCATGGATTGTGAAAAGGGAGAGATATTCATAGGCCTTACACTGGAGAAACCCAAAAAGGGGTGGGTAAAAATGAATGCGGTGTGGTTTGATTGTGCGTCCCATGGCACACACTCTCAGGCAAATGCTGGATATGGTGGATGCGACCAGGGGAACGACGTTAACAAAAAAAAAAGTAGTGTGGAGAGGGTATACCTCAACTCTCCCCTCATTGGTCTCTCTCCCTTTTCTTTCTTCCCCCCTCTCTCCCTTTTCTTCTTCCTTTCTTTCTCTCTTTCTTTTCTTCTCATCTCTCTCTCTCTTTTCTTCTTCCTTTCTCTCTTTCTTCTTCTCATCTCTCTCTCACATTAGGGTTTGAATTAGAGATTTTCCAATTAAGATTTCAATTAGGGATTTTTGAATTATGGCTTTGGTTTAGGGCTTTTTGAATTAGGGTTTCAAGCTAGAGCTTTTCCTTTTAGGGTTTCAAATTAGGTTTTGAATTAGGGTTCTGAATCCTAGCTTTTCAATTTAGGGATTTGAATTAGGGCTTATTGATTTAGGTATTTTTGAATTAAGGTTTTGAGATTTAGGGTTTTGACTTAAGGCTTTTCAAATTAGGGTTTGATTTGATTAGAGGTTTTTATATTTAAAATTTATATATAAAAATGATTTCATATTTGAGTTGAAACAAACTCTGAACAAATCAAGTACAATTATTATAGAACAAACAAAACATGTGTTCTGTTTATTCTGTTCTGTGCATTCTTAGACAAGCAATCAAATGGACCCTAAGGCTGTGTTTGCATCACGGGATGAATGCCACAAGGGCAGAATTCGTGGTGTTTCTCAGACTTGCTAGTCGCACATCTGGGGTTGGGCCAGCTTGCGTCCTGACATGCACATTCCTTTGGTTTGAGAGTTTGAATTCCCACTTTTCTTTTACCAGTTTTTCTTAAGCAGAGAAAAGATAGCACACTATGGTAGTTTTCTTTTTTTAATATGATGATGAGGGAAACAACCGTTTTTTTAGAGCATGTTTGATATGCAGGAACACACCTGTGCAGGGATAGACCAGTCCCTGCCTGGGCACTGTCCCATGTTTGACACATGTGGCGCACAACATCCAGGACAGGACAAACCGCATCTTGTGCGATGCTTTATAAAGTGTCGGCACAGGATGTGCCCTGTCCTGGGACTGAAGAGCCAGAGGCCTGGCCCTCCGACTCGTGTCCCAAGTTTTTTTTTTGACAAAACAGCCCTGATCATGCATCTTGCAAACACAGAAGAACCCTATAAGCAGGATGCATGTGTCCGATGGACGAGTGCATCCTGCATGCAAACCACGGCATGACCACACTGAATTATGGGCAAATCTGGTGAAACCTGTTTCTTGTAAAACCACTATACAAGAGTGAGACTGGGGGGACCTATTTTCTACTTGCTATGCCAAACAGACCGGGTAAGTGAACCAATCCTACGATAAGTTGTCTCGGTTCGTCTTGGTAGTTATCTCATTCAGACATACAACAACCTTGTATTCAGCTCATTGTGAGCCCATTATGTCAAAAAGCGTTGAACCTAAATAGTGGTTGTTCATCTCGGCTTGGATCAGAGTTGGTTCAATGGACTCTCAGACATGCTCGGTGGCGTTTGTCCAGAAATCGTGATCCCCACCTCATGGGGTGCAATTCACATGTTTCAGATCGCCTCTTTGAATTTACATGGGTCGGGACAAAGTGGTCCCTGCAGGGACTGATTTGTTCTTGTGTTTCAAATGCAGGACAAGTCCTTTGCATGGTTGTTTTTTCCCCAGTGCGGGACTTGCTGAGCCTTTCAGAATGGGGCATGTATAGTGCGAAGCTCTATTGAGTGAAAAATGGACCTGCAATATGTGTTGACTTGATTGGTGACGTACGGTGGTAGTATGACATGCTGTCAGGTAAGAGTATCGTCGTTGGTGCAACGATGTATGACAGCACCGACGTAGAGCGTTGTTTGGTTAAGCAGTGCCAACGAATTAGAGAATGTTGTTTTTGGGGATTTGGTTAAGGTCCTTTTGACTTGGATGAATTTTTCATGCGTAGCGTTTGGACGCATATGGTACGTGTGAGTTAGGACTATTTTTTTCAAGAATCACATTAGGTGGTTTCAACCTAGTATGATAACTTAGGGTTATGCGAGTGAATGCCTAAGAGTCGATGAACGAATATGGATGATGCTCTTTGTTATGATATACAATCATCAACTGGTCTTCGGACTGAGGGTCGTAAAGCCTTGCCCTTCTGTGGTGAGGTTATGCTTGGGCGTGCCCATGGAGTTGTGATACGCGCTTGATGACATGCAAGGTTAAAACATCTGTGTGCTTGCTAGTCGGTATGAGACGACTATGCACATAAGTGGCATGGATCATATAGAATATACATTTAAAAATGCGCTTGATCAGCTTTTACTTGATAGCTTTGCACGAAGTGGTGTGCAGGGCTAATGAAATGATTCAACATATGAAAAAGTATTGGTACGCCATCTTTGATCGTTAGTCTGGCCAGACTAGGCAGTTTGGTGCATCACGGGTTTGCAAAAAATTCTATGATCATGACAAATTGACATCAGAGCAGAAAGGTTTACGAAGTCCTTGTTATTCATTGAGTATAATACTGAAGATGGCAATAATGATTTATCCTGTTTACGCAAATTTGTACAGCTGAAGTGTAGTTGATCGAGCACAAAAGTAAGTTGTTGGCAGGGTGATTTGAGTCATCTTGTTGATGGTAAGCAAAAATGTAAGGTTATTGTTCAGTTGAATAAGGGAACATGTACAAACCAAAGATTTCTACCTGTTGTTCGTCAGGCTCGTAGGTGAAGCATGACTTTTGCCTTGTGCATGCATAGAATGCACGTTAGATTCTGTTGGATGAATTTGCACCTTTGAGTATGAGATACTTAATTGGACTTCTATGATCTCTCTCAAGATTCTACATGTAGATATTGAACCTTTTTTGGTTTTCCCTTCTTGAGTGAAAACAAACACCCATAATATCCACGAAATGGTCTCCATATTTTTGTAGCGAACAACTCCTTTCTTACGAAAATCAATTCATACCTTCCCCATAAGGGATGGTGTTATTTTTAAATGTGCACCTTTCATACAAAAGACATCTCCCCTAAAACAAATAGGTCTTAAGAAAACGTTTTTTTTTTTTTTTGGGGGGGGGGGGGGGGAGTTAGACTTCTTTTCCCAAAGAGCTCTTAAAAAGTTTGGTTTGAATGACAACCTTTTCCAAAGTAAACCACAAGTTGTGAGCTGTCAGTCAAATCAATTGGCTGAGGGAAAAGAAGTAAACATCTCTCATGCTAATAGAATGCCTTTTTTAATGATGTATAAGCTCCCCATAGGAGGGAGCTTTTGGTACTACATTGGATCCGTACAAAATAAGATTTGGGAAGCACACTTTTGAAGCAGGATGTTCCATGCTTCTCCCAAAAGGGAGAAACGTGAGGGAATCATGCGCCTTTTTAAAAAGTTAGTTTTTTTTTGCTAAAGAATTCTTGAAAGTTTGGTTAGAATGTCAACCTTTTTGAAAATAAGCCACAAGTTGTGAGTAAAATCAATTGGCTGAGGGAGAAGAGGTTGGACATGTTGGTGCGGAAGACATGCAAAAACACGACACAATGAAATAACAAGAAAACAATCAATCACACAAGATCTTGAATTTAAATTGTTTGACAAAAATGCTTATATTCAAAGGAAGAGTATGAGAGAAATCTTTAATGAAACCGACAAGTATAAGTTGGAAGGCTACAAAAAACAAGAAGAAATACACTAATATTCAGCTAATGCAGATTACTTAGATTCGACAACTCAAAACCAAAATTTGCACTACCTTCTTTCTCCTCTCTTGTTGCAATCTCAACAAGTTGCCATTCACCCTTATGAACAAGAACCCTCAAAGACATCACTTGAAATCACAATTTCGAACCACCCTCTGTACCTCTTATATAGATTTTCAATACTTAATTTTCAAAACAAAGAGGAAAACTCCCAATAGGTTAAGGTTTCTTTGCTAACATAGGATAAAGACTTTAAGTGAGTCCCTTGTCTCATATGGCAAGGCAAAGCCACATTACCGAACATGGCCAGCTTCTCTAAACATCTTGCACGCTAATAGAGATCTTTCGTAATAATATATAAGCTCCCCACATAAGAGACCTTTTGGTACTACATTGATCGGTCCAAGATAAGATTTGAGATTCCTTCACGTAGATTATAGTTACAGGAAACACATTTTTTTTTAAGGCAAGCTGGGGTTACGCAGATCCCCACCAGTTATTATTCAACATACCACTGGGGTTTGAACCTGCAACATCCCACCACAAGGAGAGCACTGACAACTCCTACCAACCATGCGGAGCCCCCGTTGGTAAAAGGGGAAGCACACTTCCAAAACAGGAAGTTCTGCACTTTCCCCCAAAGGAAGAAACATGGAGAAAACTCAGCTTCTCATTTGAGGGAAGCGAACTTTCCTCGCTTCCCAAATTGTTTCTCACATCTTTTTCATTTCTCCTTGTTTTCCTTTTGCTTCCAACTCACTTCTCCCTCACTTTTCTATTGTTTTTTGTGTTTTTCATGTTATTATTTGTTTTTTAACTTCTCCCTCGCTTCCTACTATCTTCTCACTTGGTTCCTCGTTGTATCTCTAGTAAAGAATCACCACATTCCATGTTCTGAACCAATATTTGAGTTTAATCCTATTCAAGATTAATAATATTTAACTCCAGTTCATGGCTTGAACAAAGCTTTTACTCTTCCACTTCCAGAACTATAATTCTTTCTAATTTTTGACACGGATGAATTCCATTAGCAACTACTTGGCTTTATTGCCCACAAGTGCTTTGCAAACATGACTAGATGGGTTGGCTCAAGTCATTCAAGATGTCACAGTCTTGATATCTGGGTTTGCGCATGCCTTGCTGCAAGGTAGAAGCCAACAGAAAACGATTTCTATTAGGCGAGGGGGAAGTACTTGTAGAGTGTGGATGAATTCCACTGGCAACTACTTAGCTTTGATGCCCACAAGATTTCCGCACACCAGGCTATGTGGGTTGGCTTAAGGCATTCATGTTGAAAGGCATTGCAAGTTTGATACCAGGATTAACCAACAGGGGCTCCCCTTGTCTGGCAGGAGCAGTTAGTGCACATCACTTTGTTTTGGGACGTTGCAAGCTCGAATCCCAATGGTATATGGTTGTATAACTGGTAGGGGTCTGCGTAACCCCAGCTTTCTCTATCGAAAAAATGGTTTGATAACCGGATTATGCATCCCTTCCTGCAAGGCCAAAGCCAACAGAAAACCATTTCTAATAGGCAAGGGGGAGGTACTAGTAGAGTTATACTGTAAACACTGAAGGGCCATTTTTTATGTTCAAAGAAACTGTGATCTTCAATGATGTTCTGCCTCTGGTTGAGGCTGAGTATCATAGTTCTAAATGCTTGTTACCTATCCAAGAAAGAATTTTGTGCTTCAAATTTGAAGGGCAGACAAGTTCTTCAGGCATGTGCTTGAAGGTCTGGATGCCAGAAGTAGGCCTACCGGACCTGAATCCGAATAGCTGGATTCGATCTTAAAAGTAGAGAACCCAAACATTATTTGGATTGGATTTGGCTAGACTCAAGCACCATTTGGTTTCTGTTCGTGCTGTGACTTTTGTTGGACATACACAAGAGGTGTGTCCTCGGTCCTCTCTGGAACTCATTTTATCAACTTGAGATGGAACCCGAACCTGACTAAGTATTAGATGGACAGATTTAGGAAAACCCAAACTATTGAGATCTCTGTCCCCTAGGGTTTTACAAAAGTTGTTCATGAGGCCAGCACTTCATCCACTCCATGTGACATAGCCTAGTGGTTTTAACTGCTTCTACTTATCTAGATAAGTTTGATAAAATGGGATATTACATTCTGCTTTGCAATGCAATTTCTCAGCTTGTACTAGATACTTTTTTTGAAAGGCAAGTTGGGGTTAGTCAGACCCCCACCATTTATCATTCAACGTACCTTTGGCTTTTGAACCTGTAACATCCCACCACAAGAAGACGTGCACTGACAGCTCCTAATAACCACGCGGAGCACCCGGTTGGTTGTCCTAGCTACTTGGATAAGTAGGCAGTGCACCCAAACACCTTAGGAGAAGAAAGCTACTTTGGAATCCACAACCATACGAAAAATGCAGCATGTGGTGATCCATAATCACTTTGAAATATACCAACGGGGCTTTCCTTGTCTGGTAGGATCTGATAGTGCATGTCACCTTGTGTTGGAACATTGCAGGTTCAAAACCCAACGATATAGTTGTATAACTGGTAGGGGTCTGCCTAACCACAACTTGCCTTTCAAAAAAAAAAACATTGAAACTGTTCCCTTGCGACTTACAGTGTACAATTACGCTTAGAGTCTGTTTTGCTTTTGATGTAAGCTGCCCGGTTCAGGTGAATCAATACCCCGAAGGGGCAGTCCGTATACTTGAACTGTAATGGCCTGCGGGAAAAATTGTGAATGAAGTAAATGCGTTGAGCTTTCTTTTGTTCACCCTCGTTGTGATTGCTTCTTGTGATTGCAATTTCTCTCCCTCTATTCTCTCTTGCACTCTGATTACAAGCTTCCACGATCGGCAAGCGAGCTGACAAGTAGGCTTGCGGCGGTGAGGAAGAATCGTCGTGCCGCGCTGGCCCATTGAAGGAAATAGGCCCGTGACAAGTGGTACCAGAGCCCGTTCTCGTGCTGGGGAAAGGACTCCGGAGTCTGTGTCGACAGACACGCCGACAAGCTGCGATTTGTGAGCAAGACATCGTGGCGCCTTATCAAAACTTGCGCAACACCAAAGACAAGACAGTTGTCGAAGCTGAGGAGATGGGTTCACCTCGGGGCCAAGAAGAGTTGGCTGCAACTGTTAACAAGCTGGTGGAAGATGTGACTTTGCATGAGGAAGCGATTTCACGCGCATGTGAATCATTCAATGGATTGAATGATGTGGTTGCGAGCCTGCAAAAGCAGGTAAACTTACTAATGGGGCAGGTCACTTCGTTGACGACTACAGTGACCGACTTGCAGACTGAAATATGGGAGCTTTAGTTGAAGAGCCGTACGTTGCAATGGACGGTGACTCTAAATGGCGGAAATGGTGAGAGGTCATCAATGATTGATGTGCCAAGACCTGCAAAATTCAATGGTTCTTGTGACAACAAGGTCATTGAGAACTTCTTGTTCCAAGTAGAAGACTACTTGGATATCCAGAATGTGACCCTTGAAGAATTGAGGATTAAGGCTGCAGCGGCCTTACTTGATGGAGATGCTATCGCTTGATGGAGGCGGAAGCACAATGACATGGAGAGGGGTCAATGTGTGATAAACACCTTTGATGACTTCAAAATGGAGTTGCACAACTACTTCATGCCAAGAAATGCCCAGAGACAGGCATACCGAATGATTCATGAGCTTAAACACACTGGTTCGTTGCAAGACTATGTCAGAACGTTCCAGAAGCTTATGTTGGAGATACCTAACATGCCAGAAGACGACATGCTCAACTGGTTCATTGTGGGACTTCAACCATGGGCACAGTCTGAAGTGGAAAAGAGCAACCCCCGTATTTTGGAAGATGCATATGTGGCGGCCGAACGCTTAGTTGACACTCAGTGCAAGCTTTTCACCCCATCAACCAAAGTTGAGAAGAAGCCTGACCACGGAGGCAAGAAGGATGAGCAACATAATGATAAAGGTGAGGCGTCGACACGCCATCAATCCGAAAAGAAACAGAACTTCACAAAGCATAACAACAACAACAAGGGTGCAGTTGTGACATGCTGGTTCTATGGCGATAGACATATCTCCAGGCAGTGCCCAAAGCGCCTTGTAAAGGACGACGGACAAGCCAATGCTGCACAAGAAGAATGCAACGATACTGAATGCTGTGACACTGAAGGGATGAAACCAAGGATGGGGGCCATGCGATCGATTAACGCAGCTAGAAGTTGCGCGGCTAAGAACATGCAGGTCAGTAAGGAACTTATGTACGTAAAAGTCATTATGAATGAAAAGTCTACTTCAGCAATGATAGACTCCGGGGCCACACACAATTTTGTCTCGTGGGAAGAGGCAAAGCGGTTGAGCTTGAAAACTGGGCCAAAACAGAGGACCATCAAAACAGTAAACTCTGAAGCCAAGCCCATCCTTGGTGAAGCAAGAGATGCGGCTACTCAAGTGGGGAGTTGGGTCGGCAAAACCAACTTCTTTGTGGTGCCCCTGGACGATTTCAAGGTGATTCTGGGTATGGAGTTTCTGCAAAGCCAGAATGTTATGATGCTGCCAAAGTTTAACACGTTGACGATCATGGGGTCAGACCTGTCCCACACGGTGCAGTGCCTTACGCAGAAAGGCAAGTCTTCAGTGTTATCAGCAATGCAACTGAAGAAGGGTGTCAAGCATGGGGAGCAGACATTCTTAGTTGCAATGCGTGCAGAAGAAGGGAAGGTAGAAACAGCAGTGCCGCAGACCCTAGCCCCACTATTGGAGGAGTTTAGGGGGGTGATGCCTCAGGAATTGCCAAAGCGTCTTCCGCGAAGACGTGAGGTCGACCACAAGATTGAGTTGACCCCGAGAGCGAAGCCTCTCGCAATGGTTCCATATCGTATGGGGCCAGCTGAGCTGAAGGAGCTGCGCAGGCAGCTAGATGAGATGTTGGACGCAGACATTGCTCGTCCATCAAAAGCCCCATTTGGTGCCCCAGTCCTTTTTCAGATGAAACATGATGGCTCCAAATGGTTATGTGTGGATTACCGTGCTTTGAACAAGGTCACGGTGAAGAACAATTACCAATTGCCACTGATAGCAGACTTGTTCGATCAGCTAGGCAGCGCCCGTATCTTTTCCAAGCTAGATCTTCGATCGGGTTACTGGCAGGTGAGGATTGCTGAAGGTGATGGGCCGAAGACAACTTGCGTCACCCGCTATGATGCTTACGAATTTCTAGTAATGCCATTCGGGTTGACAAATGCTTCAACCACGTTCACGACTTTAATGAACCAGATCTTCTACCCTTACTTAGACAAGTTTGTGGTAGTCTACCTGGATGATATTGTGATCTACAGCAGCAACATGGCAGAACATGTCAGGCACTTGCGAACAATGTTTCAGGTGCTGAAGGAGAATGACATCTGTGTCAAACGAGAGAAGTGTCTCTTCGGACAGGAGGAGATCAACTTCCTTGGCCAGGTTGTAGGGCGTGGTGTGCTGCGTATGGATCAACAGAAGATAAGGGCCATCCAGGAATGAGTTCCGCCAAGCAAAGTGCCAGAATTGCGGTCATTCCTCGGTTTGGCAAACTATTATCGGCGTTTCATCGAAGGCTATTCCCTCATTGCTGCGCCCCTCACAGATTTGTTAAAGAAGAATCAGGTATGGCTCTGGACAAGAGCGTGCCAAGATGCCTTCGATGGCTTGAAGAAAGCCTTAGTGAGGGAGCCAGCGCTGCGATTGCCTGATCATTCGAGACTCTTTGAAGTCCACACAGATGCTTCAGACTTTGCCATTGGCGGAGTTATTATGCAAAATGGTCATCCGATCGCATATGAGAGTCACAAGCTGAAAGATGCAGAGAAGCGTTACATAGTGTATGAACGTGAGATGACCGCCACTGTGTATTGCCTCAGGATCTGACGACACTACCTTTTGGGTGCTGAGTTCGTCGTCAAGACGGACAATGTGGCCACGAGCTATTTTCAGACGCAGAAGAAGTTAACGCCTAAACAAGCTCGATGGTAGATGTTTTTGGCTGAGTTTGACTATGCCTTGGAGTACAAGGTTGGAAAGACCAATGTTGTGGCGGATGCTCTGAGCCGAGGGCTGAACTGGAAGCTGTGCGCGCAGAGCCTTCTGAAGTGCACTTGGAGGGCGCATTGCTGAGTCGCATCCGTGAAGGTACGCAGCAGGATCCGACCGCACAACACCTTGTTTCTCTGGCGCAGGCAGGGAAGACTCAACGATTTTGGCTACAGGATGACCTCCTCATAACAAAAGGGGGACGCATCTTCGTACCGCGGTGGGGAAGCCTCCGCCGAGAATTGCTTAAGGAGTGCCATGATACACTATGGGCCGACCATCCTGGTCAGGAGCGGACCTTAGCACTCCTTGAGCGCGGCTACTATTGACCGCAGATGAGGGACAGTGTTCAGGGGTATGTGCGAACATGCCTCATCTGCCAACAAGATAAGGGGACAAACCAGAAGGCTGCCGGTCTTCTTGAGCCTCTACCAATTCCAGAACGTCCTTGGAAAAGCATCTCTATGGACTTTATTGTTAGTCTGCCAAAGGTAGAGGGCCTCAGTTCTATTGTGGTTGTGGTAGATCGTTTCTCAAAGTATGCCACCTTCATCCCAACTTCCAAGGAGTGCCCTGTAGAGAAGACTGTAGAGTTGTTCGTAAAGCATGTGGTGAAGCACTGGGGCATACCAAAGAGCATTGTGAGTGATCGCGATGCTCGCTTCACGGGCAAGTTCTGGCGTGAAGTATTTCGGCTACTTGACTTTGATTTGCTATTTTCAACAAGCTTCCATCCGCAGACAAATGGGCAGACAGAGCGCATTAATGGGATAATGGAGCAGTACCTTAGGCACTTTGTTAGTGCCAATCAGAAAAATTGGGCGAAGCTCCTTGATGTGGCACAATTTTGTTATAATTTGCAAAAGAGCGAGTCTTCAGGCCACAACCCGTTTGAGATAGCCACGGGGCAGCAGCCACTGACCCCGCACACTCTTGCCGCACAAGAAAAGGGAAGGCCATCCTTCGCCTATCAGTTTGTTCGCGTCTGACACAAACAAAATGAGTTGGCGAAGGCATTCTTACACAAAGCGGCAAAGAGAATGAAGAAGTGGGCGGATAAACACCGTCGGCCCGTAGAGTTCCAAGTTGGGGACGAAGTATTGGTGAAGTTATATCCTGGTCGCACAGGCATCTTCCGCGGGCGGCACCGCGGAGTACTCAGAAAGTATGAGGGACCATTCACCATCACAAAGAAGGTGGGCAAGCTGGCATACAAGCTGGAGTTGCCCCCAGACTTCAAGGTGCACCCGGTGTTCCACGTGTGCAACCTCAAGCAGTTCCATCCAGATGATGGAGACCCAGAACACAGTGTGCCACAACGCGCTTCCATCATGCAGAGGACCCCGGCAGCACAACGGGCCGAGAAGCACCTCAGTCAGATCTTTCGCCACAAGGTCAACTACTTGGGGCAAGCGAAGAAATACTTGGTGCAGTGGGAGGAAACATCGAAACCAACGTAAGAGCCTGCATTTCGAATGAACAACCGCTACCCGACTGAAGTCAAGACTTACCACGAAACAAATGGCACCGAGGACGACACATGATTTGAAGGGGGGTGCATGTTCCCTTGCGACTTACAGTGTACAGTTGCGCTTAGAGTTTGTTTTGCTTTTGTTGAGTCTGATGTAAGCTGCCCGGTTCAGGTGAATCAATACCCCGAAGGGGCAGCCTGTATTCTTGAACTGTAATGGCCTACGGGCAAAATTGTGAATGAAGTAAATGCGTTGAGCTTTTTTTTGTTCACCCTCGTTGTGATTGCTTCTTGTGATTGCAATTTCTCTCTCTCTATTCTCTCTTGCTCTCTTGCACTCTGATTACAAGCTTTCGTGATCGGCAATCGAGCTGACAAGTAGGCTTGCGGCGGTGAGGAAGGAGCTGACATGTTGGGATATTGATTGGCAGAAGCCATATCAGTAAGTATAGATAGAATAAATGCTTCATTTTGCAATCCAAAAAGGTACACTCTACAACTAGTAAAAGTTGTACATCAGTATAACAACTTTTGCTTGTGATTAAGAATTTTTGAAGCACATCACACGTCTATTCACAACCTTACATATGGCATCAGTATGATTAAACACTGATTTTAATTGATAAAAATAATTAAAAATAGTTCAGTCACATGAAACTCATGAAGCATATTTTATCTACTCTTCGGTATTATCTTTTAGATAGTTTATAATTGCCCCTCCCTTACAAGGCAAATCCAAAACCACTCTTCCCTTTTCCCTTTTTTTGAAAATCATCTTTCCTTTTTTTTGCCAACTGTGTCAAAACCATAGTTACCAAGAAGCAAAATGTATATGGGAAGTGATGCATGAAGCAGAAACGAGTGTTAAAAAGTGGTATGAAGAGTGAAACAGAGATTCGTTTTGGAAGCGTATGAGAAGAGAAAAAGAAAATGAGGGAGAAAAGCGAGAAGTGTGGGGAAGGTGATTGGGAAGCAAAAAAATAAACAATAACATGAAAAATACAATCAACAAAAGGGAAGCGATCAAGAAATGAAGAGAAAGCAAGTGTAAAGCGAAAGGAAAACGAGTGAGAAGTAAAATGAAAGCGAGTAGAAGTGCACTTCCCTCTAATTGGAAGCGCGCTGACCCCCTCAAGGAGGCACTTTCTGTAACTATGGTCAAAACCATCCTTATGCAGCGTTTGGCCACTTAACCTGGATGAATATAAGAAGGTGGGATATTCTATCATAGATGATAATGTCATTTCCCAGCTTATCCCGTTTATTTGGATAAGTGGGTGCACCCAAACAACCCCTTAAGGTAACTAAACAGTCACATGAAGGAAATGAAAGTGCATTTGTCCTAAGATTTAGAAATGTACCAACACGATGCTCCCCTTGTTTGGTAGGAGCAGTTAGTGCACGCCACCTTGTGTCGGGACGTTGCTAGTTCAAAACCCAATGGTATGAGTTGTATAACTGGTGGGGGTCTACCTAACCCCAGCTTTCTTCGTATAAAAGAAAACATTTCCAAATGTAAGGATGATTTTGGAAAATCAAATTATGGGATCTTTTTTGTGTATCGTCCCAGGATGATTATGAAAAAGTTCTTATTTTTAACGTAGGCATACAATAGTCTATAAGCAGAAACTTGTTTTAAATCATGATTAAGTGAATTTGGACTTACCCCATTTGTTGGAACACTGGTTGAGTAAAGAAGCTTTTTAAAGAGCAATGGTACCAACCTATCTCCTATTTGATTACAATCGTGCAGCTTTACAACTGGCTGATAAATTTCTAAGTCAATGTTAGGGATCTAAATAGATCAGATTGGGTTCAGATCTAGGCATTAGTGAGCCCAACCTATCTCCGATTTGATTCAAGCCTTAATCGTCCGATTCACTCAAACTTTCGAAAATCGATTAGGTTCAGAAACCGAACATTGTAAATAATTGCAACCATCTGATGAACAGAAACCCTCTTGGTTGCCTTAAAGTGACAACACTGGGTTTGGAGAATGGGACTTTGTTTTGTAGTTGAATTGAGTGCAGGCTTTCTTATTTTACCGGATGAGTCCAGTAAAAAAACATCAGTTACCTCTAGCGAAATCCTAGTTGGTTTGTTGTCCTCTCTCTTATAGAAATCAGTGCTTGGATCATGTTACTCCATAACGTATGTAAGGGTATTGAATAGTTAACCCCTTTTTAAAGGTCTAATTTTGCAGGGGATAAAAAATCAATGGTTTATAATGTACCAAATTTTCAATCCTCATAAAATCTACTATTTTTCCCATGCTAGAACATATAGACGAGATTAGATTTGGTAAACAAGCTCCCACTAAGAGTTAGGACTAAGGGTTTCCTTATCCGTTAGGGTGTAAAGCTCTCTCTCTCTCTCTCACATACATATATATATATATAACATTTGGTAATATCAATATCATGTAAGAACACCTCTTTTTTTTTTTGTTTAATAGTTGGTTTCCATGAAACTAGCCTTACAGATGTTGAGATGTAATCTACATGTTTTAGTTGGTGAGAATCGGCTCTTGAATCATCATATTAAGACGCATAGGCAGGTTTTTATAAGACTTAAAAAATCAATGACCTGATACTTTTTTGGGTTATAAAATTATATTTTTAGTCGAGAAACGCGATCCAAATGCTGATTCCCACTATTTTGAACATGTTAAAAACAATTTGTGCATGGAGATTATTTGTATATAATGATACCATTACAAAATGTTTCTCCATATATATATATATATATATATATATATATATATATATATATATATATATATATATATATATATATATATATATATATATATATATATATGGGCTGATCATGCACACTAAGCATCCCTATATACTCTACCATTTTCCTGCCATTGTGTTGCCGAAAACTGGCAATGTGAATACCATCTTAAAGGGTGTGATGCTCTCTACCCATATTCACTGCCAGTAATTGGCCATAAAATGTTGTCTCATGAAGCCCTTTTATTGTTATAGTTGAGACAATTTTGGACCCAGGTTGACCTGAAACAATTCATCCCTTGACTTGCATCCTTTTGGCATCAAATTGGCCGTAAACCATCAGGGTAACACCGTCCATACTGGCTGGTTTGATCCTGACAGTTGCAACCAATCTCATGATGTAACGTGGCCAGAAAATGCTAGTGTATCACAATGGTTATACACTAAATTGTACAAAACATTATATATTCTTTTTGTGTGTGTGAGAGCTCCTTAATTCCAATTTTCTTTGTTTCTTTGTTCAAAATTCAAATTGTATAAAGCATTCAACCCATAGCTTATTCTAAAAAAGACTCAATCCATAGCTATATAGGTTGAACAACTTGTGCTTGTCATGCAAGGACTCAGTCGCCCTTCAACCTCACCTAGCTTTTTGTGGTCCAAGTCTGACCAACCCACTATGCTCGTTCTATAAGCTTATCTTGCAGCTTATCTCTCCATGTGTTTTACTGAACTTGTCAGGAATCAATTGAAAATTAGTTGGTAGCTGCTTGTTGACTACATATTTGTGGTTCTAATGGGTGCTTGCTCTCTCTAGCTTGATAGAGAGTTGCAATTTTGTTGGTGGAAAGCCATAGGGAAGTCAAGCCACTCTTTGGACAACTTGAGTGGAGGACATGTTCTTTTGGGACACGTACTGTATAAAGGGACCACTATGGATATAAAGAAGCCCACGTTGAGGGTAAATCAAATTAATCAAATAGTGAATGTGGGGGAAGTCAACACTATGGGCTGACTAGCCCTTTTTTGGTGAAGAAATTTCTCAAAGATACAGCTTGACCAGCATCTCATATTCAACAGCCAAGTGGCATTTTCCACTTGGCTTTTTCGTGCGATGGTCAAAAACTCTATTTGGCTTCAAAATTGAGTTTATGTGGATGATACTTTTTTTTCATTAACAGGCATAGTGACAAAAACTCGCAAGAAATTGATTTTTTTTGAAAATCTTGCATTTTTCTGCAAAATCCTGCTAATAAAAAATTTAAAATAATTTTTTATAAATAAATATAAATAAAAAATATTTAAAAATAAATACCTCAATTGTTTATGATAAACCGATAAAACATAAATATCATATTTAAAATGCAATATTTCTATTTTTGACAAAAAACTTGCTATTGTTGAAGAGTTGGTAAGATTTGAGGAGTGTCATCAGTGCCATGCTCATGTTGTGTTGCATAATGTTCTATATGTGCTATGTGCAAATCTTTTATGGTATTTATGAATATTTAGGGTATGTTTGATGGCTTGTCCATGATTGAACAAAATGAACAAAAAAGATGAAACATAACATTGGTCCTGTTCATTTCGTCTGTACCAACCAAGTCCAACATTTGTTTAGACCGTACTTGAATGTTGTGCTTCAAATGTCCGTTGTTTGATGACGATGTGCGATCAGTTTGGACAGTCATGGATAATGGGTCAAATTACTTTGTTTTGGATCATATGATCGATCTGCCAAACCATATGAGTATTTTAACATATTTATTATAGATTTTGACTTCGGATAAAGACCTAATTATGAATAGTTTTGGACTCTCTTAATGTCGGATATAGCCACTACCCAAGATTCTCAAAAATACACATCAACCATTCATTTTTTCATATGGTTCCTATTACAACATACATACATACATTGCATAAAAAGTACCTAATAGTAAAGGTTAAGGGAAAATATGAGCTTCAAAGTTCTCAATAATCATAATTATAAGCCATATAATGTGATCTAGACCTTTTGTTGTGATAATCATACATGGGATCTCCATAATCCACAAGCTTATCTCCATTGTTCCTTGCTTCCCTCTCCCGTATTGCACTGCTCCAAACACAATCTCTTTGTTTGATTCACAACTTGGTTCATAGAAAGTCTGGGTCACTGATAAGTAATGGTGTAAATGATGAATTCTCTCCCGGTGGTGATGCTGCTGTTGATGTTCGGATTTCCAATTGTTGTAATAAGGCCGATCATGGCCATTTCGAATGAGAGAGAGAGAGTCAGGGGCAGGAAGAGAGAGAGAGAGAGTGTCAGGGGATTTTTTTTTAATTTATTCCCCTATCCTCATTCTTTTTGTAACGAGGGTAGGGGGGGGAGATATCATGCTTTTGTGGACGTGGCAGATGATGTTTTGCACGTTCGTCATGTCCCATGTTTGGTAATAAATGTGTCAAATTTAGGTTTTTTGTCCTGTGCAATGCACAAGATGTACCATCAAACATGCCCTTAATGTGTAAACGAACAATTAAAATAACAAACGCACAAACGAGTATTGAACCACTACGAAAGACACCCAAAACATCATAGGAACTTGAAAAGAGGTTGTAGTTCTCTCTCTCAACTCAAGTGAATGTTGTTCAAGGCCAATATACATACCATATATCAGACCATACACTTAAAACAAAAAGGAAAAGTAAGGGTGATCAGCTCTTACGGTCGATCATTGAAAAATAACGAATGAAAACTCACTTAGGGTTTCAATGCTCCCTAGGGTTGACCGATCTTCTTCTCCCTTGGCTCTCTTTCTCTCCAAAACGTGTTTCTCTCTATCTCTCTCTCTCTCTCCTTCTAAAAAAATGTGAATAGTATTTTTTAATAAGGAAACTCAACCTCCTTTTTACAGAGGGTTTTCTATTAAGACCCAAACTCTCTCTATAGGTTTTTTTTAGTTTGACTCTTCTCCTATATGGACTATAGATTCTATCTAAAGGGTCTATAATCTAATATAGGATCCACTCCCATGATTCAACATGATATACTAATCTATATTATTAAATACAAAAAGTACTCATTTTCACTGCTTAAAAGGTATGCGATGTTGATAACAACAAATGTAATACCTAGCAAGTAACCCCAACCAGCGATGATGGATATCTCAATAAAACTGATTATTCCTCTTGGCCCATTCTTATCTGCATTTTTGGTTTCCTCTGTTTGCAATAAACAAGTGAAAAATTAATGTTCTCTTTCTATAAGACAACAAGATGAATAAACCAAAAAAAAATATAATGATTGAACATATGAAAAGATTTTTTTTGGTCAAATTAAAAAAATGTTAACATTAGATAACTCTTGGAGGAAATAACTGTAGAGTTTTATAAATTGAAATGAATTAAAAAATTATCTAGAGATCATGACACTTAAATATAGTAAAAAATCATACATTTGAATTTAAAAGAAAAATATTCTAAGAACCTAGCCATGAGGATTGATGTGGATATTACATTCTATTTGCAAAAGTGGGAAATAAGTGAAACTGCCCATGATTTGCACCAGAAACCAGAAATCACAAAGAAAGACATAAGAGAAATACATTTTGTCCCGCTTTCAGAATCCTATAAATAAATGCAAAACCAGATAACAAGCTTCACACTCAAACCATATTCTTCACCGGTAACCAAACTCAAACTTCAAAGACCAAACAAAAACACATCAATTCTTCGAAAAAACATAAACAAGCAATTTCCATTCTTTTTAAACCCTAAAATCTACAAATCTAGAGTTAAAGATCAGTAGCCACCTTATGCACTAATCCACAATAAACCATAATCCAGTCGCAAACCACAACCTTAAAGGTTGGATTGAAAAAACTCTAGCCCTGAAATCGGATTAGGGTTAGGGTTTGTTCCATGAGAAAGGGAGAGAGAGGAAGGGAGAGTACCTACAAAATAGAGAGGACACGAGAGATACATATGCCGGAGAGACATCGATCGCCAAAAGAATGTTCAAGGAAGTGCAGACCCGCTGATGAGAAGAAAGGGGCTGCTTCAGTTCATTCCATCATCGGGGAAAGAGAGACAACAAGAGAGAATACCGAGGGACATAGAATGCCATGTATTACAGGGGGACCTCAAGGGTTTTACCAACCAGAGGACAACCAATGTGCAGTTGGTCTATCCAAAAAAAGACTCGTTCTAACCAGGTAGATGTATTCAATGTATTTTTTACCAAGGATAAAAATTTGAATCGTATTTTTTTGCTAAGGATAAAAAATTGGATCATGTTTTCATGATGTAAAAATAAGATATTTCGAGTCATAAAATTTTAGTACATTGTATAACATTTACTTTTTAAGCCCTTAAAAAACTTGTTTAGAAGTCACAATCACATGTTTTATAATTGATGTTTTACTAAACAAACCTTGTAAATCCCATCCACAGGGCCCAATTTACACCAAAATAAATTAAAAAAAGGTGATTTTACTAAATAGTTCCCATGCCTTTGTTGGCATAACATTATCCCTTTATATATACATATACATTATTCCGATATACATGAGTTAATATTTGGTAATATTTTATTTTGATAGGCAAGATGGGGTTATGCAGACAGTTATTATTCAACGTACCATTGAGTTTTGAACATGCAACGTCCCACAAGGAGGCGTGCCCTGACAGCTACCAACCATGGATAAGGCATCTATCTTATTTCTCCCTTTATTTTGTTTGAGATTTTTATTTGCAGTTTTTTTTCGATAGAGAAAGCTAGGGTTAGGCAATCATGCCATTGGGATTCAAACTTGCAATGTCTCCACAAGGTGACATGCATTAATTGCCTCTGGACAGAGACTATGGTTTAGGTGATTTTCTATAGAGGAGGCCAGAAGTTGTGCACAAAGACTAAACAACTCTCAGTGATTACCTATAGGGAGGTTCTTAGATGGTTTACCATTGAATTTTATTAGATACTAGGATGAATTTGGTGCAAATGAAGCATGATACTAGCATTCTGTGGTGAAACTATGGTTCCAACTCTTCTTTGTAGCAGAGTCAGGTAACAAAAAAAATCCAGCTCCGAGAAGCACATCAATCCCTACAACAGCTATTCAAAACTTTCATTGTATTCAAGCTCCACCAATAGACACCTAACTGAAAATAATCTAAACTATAAACATGAGAAAAGAGTAATTGCCTGTTTGCCACAGCCTACAACAAGCATAGAAGAATTACTTCCAATATATATCACTTCAAAATCCTTTGAAAATTCTCTGCTCCATTTTCTTCGGCTATAGTTGTAACCCCTATAACAATTAAGAGTAACCACACTGTAACTTCGCTTACACTTAGAATGAAACAAACAACGTTATCAACTACCCAACAAGCATTGGCATCACTTATCTTAATACACTTGCATGATTATTCAGATCATTTAGAGACACTGGCTAGTTCTACTAACAGAACTTGCATGTGAAGAAAACTAGAGAATTCAGTAACACCAATAATCTTTGATTTTATTCTTAGGAGAATGCAGTGAAAGCTATAAGATGAGAGTTCTGTCAAGAGGGTGGCTGGAAAATAAGGTGAGAAGGTGCTATCCGACATGCATGGCACTTCACCCACCACCTTTTTCCGGTCACCCCATCGCCGTAAAACCAACAAATGGTCTTAGAAAATAAAAAAGCTTTTTCTGGCCACACTGAACACGACCCCAAGCACTCCGGCCATGTGGGTGGCCAGAAAAAAGCGAAGCAGGTTATATGTTCCCCCCCCCTCCGAACAGGGCCGGTACTCCATCTCATGTTCGGGTGTTCCTAAAGAGCGCCACGTATAAGATGCAGACCGACATGTATCCCCATGTGTGTCCGCATCATATTGCATTGTAATGTGGTGCCGTCGCAAAGACTTAAGTACCCTTTACCGCCATTGTCTTCCTCTTCCTTGAACGAACATAAATGCCCTCTATCTAGAAAACTGAATCGGCGGTTCGTGAAAAAGACAAAAATGCCCTTCATCGTTATCGCGCCAAAATGTTCCACAAAGTTTGCGTATGCAGCAAGTTGTATGTTGTAGGATTTAAATAGTTCAAAACAATTCATTCTCTCCCAAAGCAGAAAACTCTACCAGAGCATTCTTTGCTTTCATCTGTGTACAACAAAGCATTTTGTCCTTTGTTTCAGAGCATTCGTTTCCGTCTTACGCGCAGTCGAAACATCGTTGCCACCTTCTGTTGCGTATTAGTTGTTATTGTTGCTTACTCTACAGTTGGAATATCCAAAATCCTATCATTTCAGTGAGTTTCGTGTAAGGTTTCGTTATTCAATCTGTAGGTTTCTTCTTATACAATGACTTGTAAGTTTGAGAAATCTTACAAAAATGTGTACTTATGAACCCAAATATTGCGACGATTTGTAATCATGATGATCGTTTAATTTGTTGTGCAGGTTAGCAATGTCTGCGTCTCACCAGAGAAGAGATGCCCCATCGTTCTATGGTTTGTGTATTAGAGAAGTGATCAGTCAATCCAATCTATCCAAGGTTTTTGAAAGATACCAAAATATACTTAAGATTGAGAACGATAAAGACAGGGAAAAAGCGTTGGAATTGTATTATGCGGAGGATTATCCATCAGATATCGAGGCTGCGGACCAAAGGAAGAATGATGAAGAACGAAAGATGCAGAAGAAGGATGACGAAGAGAAGGCAAAGCAAAGAAATACGAAGGAGAATGAAAAAAGAAGGCGGAGGAAGATGGCAGAGCAGAGGGAAAGGGAAAAAAAGAGTGCAGAGGATTGGCAAAGGTATTTTAACAAGGTACAGATTGAGTCAAGGGCGGTAATGGATAACTGGATCTTGGACAATAAAGCAATGCAAAACAATGCAAAGCTACTGAAGGAGGCGGAGGAGAGGCAAAGGCAAATGAATAAGGAGGAAGTGCAACAGAAGGAGAAGGAGGATGAGGAAAAGAAGGAAACACAACGGAAGGAGAAGGAGGAAAAGGAACAAAAGGAAAGAGAAATGAAGAACCAGGAGGAGGAAGTGCAGGAAAGAAGGAAACAAAACTTGAAAGAGGAAGAAAGGCGGTAGAAGGAGAAGGAGGAGGAGGAACAGAAGGAAAGAGAAAGGAAGAAGCAGGTGGAAGTAAGGCGGCAGGCGGAAGAAAGGCGGCAGTCGGAAGAAAGACGACAGAAGGAGAAGGAGGAGGAGGAAGAAAGGCGGCGGAAGGAGAAGGCGGAGGAGGAAGAAAAGGAAAGTGAAAGGAAGAAGCAGGTGGAAGAAAGACGGCAGGAGGAAGAAATGCGGCGGAAGAAGAAGGAGGAGGAGGAAGAAAGGCGGCGGAAGGAGAAGGAGGAGGAGGAAGAAAAGGAAAGAGAAAGGAAGAAGTAGGAGGATGAAGTGCTGGAAAGAAGGAAACACTATTTGGAGGAGGAAGAAAAGGAAGAGAAAGAAAGGCGACGGAAGGAGGAGGACGAGAAAAAGGAGAGAGAAAGAAAGGAGGAGGCGAAAAAGGAAGGAGAAGGCGCAGAAGGAGAGAGAAAGGAAGGAGAAGGAGGACGATGAAAGGAAGGCGAGAAAGGCGAGAGAAAGGAATGAGAAGGAGAAGGAGAGAAAGCAGAGAGAAAGGAAGGAGAGGGAGGAGGAGCGAAAGCAGAGAGAAAGGAAGGAGATGGAGGACGAGGAAAGGAAGGAGAGAGAAAGGAAGGAGAGGGAGCATGAGAAAAGGAAGGAGAGAATAAGGAGAAGGAGGACGAGGAAAGGAAGGAGAAGGAGCTTGAGAAAAGGAAGAAGAGAATAATGAAGGAGAAGAAGGACGAGAAAAAGGAGAGAGAAAGGAAGGCGATGGTGGAGCCGGTAGTGAAGTAAAGGGAAAGGCAGTTGGAGGCAGTGGACCCACCAGAAAGGCCTAGGTTGGAGGGAGAACAACAGAAAAGAGTGACCAAGGTAAATAAAATCTGGCCTGTCTTTGACGATTTAATAATATGTTTAGCGATTTTGGTACAACGATTACTGTGTTAGGTATTAATATCTATAGCGATTACTGCGATAGTCTGTGTGCAACCAATATTATTTATAGCAGCTAGTATAATAGTATTTATAAGTACAAATGAAACTAATTGACAATTGATATGAATAATATGTTATTTTTTGTTACAGGGAGGTCACAAGAGAAGTAGAGCACCAGGTGAAAAGCTCGGAGGCCGGTGTCAATGGCCTGTAGTTCTGTCATGGTATGGTCAGCTGAGTGCATATCAGAAGGACCGATTACGAAATATGCACTTCGGTGCCCTTTTGGACCAACAATATTTTAAAACTTGCTGGAATACCATGACCCACCTGGTAAATACGTGGAATGATAAGACTAACACATTCAGTTTGATTCTTTTGAGATGACCATGACTCTAGAAGATGTGGCGAGGATCACTGGTCTTAAGTGCGATGGCAGTGCTGTCCTATTACGGCATTCAAACTATAACGCAAGGGAAGAATGCACGACCCTTTTGGGAATGTCGATGGACGAATAGAGTCAATGTATTTCTGTTGGAATGAAGTCCACATCAATGAAAGTTTCATTTATCCGTAATAAATGGGAAGGTCGCTCCGCTACTTGTGCATCTGAAACAGCTGACCAAGAGTTGCGCAACTTCCTTCTTTATTTTTTTGCTCTTACATTATTTTCCGATTGTTCTGGTTCGAGAATAAGTTCCATGTGGCTGCAGTACCTGACAGACTTAGACGAAGTCGACAGCTATGCTTGGGGTGCCGCTATGCTCGCACACTTGTACAGTCAACTCTACCGTGCGAGTAATGGTACGAAAACAGTTGGGGGATTTTGGCCATTTGTTCAGGTATTTGTTGATTGCATAGTTAGTAATTGTAGACTAATTTCATTGAAGGTTGTAGTGTTACTAATAATATTGTTTTTGTTAGGCTTGGGCGTGGGAACATATTATCCCATTGCGTCCACGTGCTGCCCCTGCGAGTTGTGGTTTTCCAAAGATCAATCGGTGGGCTAGAATAAACGTCACAGTGCATAATGCAAAGTCCATTTTAGATGGGCTGCAATTGAATAAGGTAAACATTCTAAAATTGTTTACTTATCATTGAGTATTATAAATCGTTGTAATGTTTAGCATTCTTAAGTAATCATCGTTGCAGGAATGTTTTCCGTAGTACATATTATTGTCGTCATATCATGCTTAAGTAAATTGTAATATATTTGTCACTCGTTATTAAAAAGAATTAACAATGTACAGGTTTTGTGGAGACCTTATGGAGATGGGGAGGCCGATGACCAAGATATTGTTGCAGAGGCTACTAGATTGTTTGACCGCGATTTGTGGCTGTTTTGCAATTATGAAGCCGAGTTGCAGCATGATAGTCGAGTTCTCCTACAATCTGGCTTAGGGCAGTCCATCCCAAATATGCCTTTGGAAGTGAGAAGGAAGTTGAATAGTGGTGGGTGCAGGAACGTGAATTGGCGCGAACTCTACAGGGATGAATTATTTATTTGGAACTCGGGTGGTGTCCCTGCCGTATCGTATGATTCTAACAGATGATAATTTGATCCCTTCTATTTCGAACACTATTGGGAACCAATGCGCCGAAATCTGTCGATTGATAAAATTGGGAACCCATGCATCCCAACTACCCCCTCTCATGTTGCGGCTCAACCTCTACAACCAAAACATCGTCTCTCTTCTGTTACAACAACGATTCCCTCAGCAACAAAGCGCGATGAGGAGCAAACAATTGCTACAAAAGAGCACATTGTCTCTGCCGCAAGGTTCGATCTTATGGAGAGGGAGAATAAGAAATTAATGACAGAAGTTAGCAATATGGGGATACAATTAAGCTCAGTTGTGGAGATAATGACAAACTTTTTTAGTAAGATGCACACAACCAGAGGCCACCCAAGATAGAGTGTCCACCAATAAAAACAGAGAGACAAGTGTATGATATTTCATCTGATTCGTCAAGTGCCTAGTAATAAACCCTGGGCATTCTTTTTTATCACGATAGCTATTTGTTGTAATTGTAAAATTAATTGTCGTAACTTGACATTCTTTTATTGTTTAATTCTTTATTATTACATGTAACATACACGTTTCGTCTGTGGATCTCGTAAATAAATAAATTTTAATCGAAAATAGATGTTTATTGTTCAGAATGTGTGACATTGAATTGAATAAGGTCACCATCGTTATGATAGAGCATTTCTGCCCAGCAATCGCTGTATTTGTGTCCCCTTCGAAAATACATCGCAATAAGGATTTGCGATATAGGTCGTGAACAATAATTTAACGAGTTCTGACGTCGTAAATGACATCAATGAACAGTGATCAGAGAAGATTGATGCGACGAAATCGCTACTGATGATCATAAGTAAACTGTAAGTAAATTGCAATCGCGCAATAGGATGCCGGCCAGCCAAAATCGGTACGATATTGTTCTCTATCAAAAATCGCTCATTTGCGAGGATTTCAATTCATGAGGTCAACAACGCAAACGGCAATGGCTTGTCCCTTTGTAAACGTTGTAAGTCAACAAGGATTTGCGATGTTAAATGATACTAGTATAAAGCGACAATGAACGTTGTTAAAAAGCTGACAACGGCTACGATATTTGGCATGAATATATCGCTGTATCCATGTTTGATAATCAATTGAGTAATCGTCAAAGATTATTCATACCTGGAAAACGAGTTTGTTCGGGTTGGGTCAATCTCCCATTCAACCATTGTTATAATATGAAGTCGAAACAACGATTTTTTAATTATTTAAAACCCAATCATTTAAGTTGCGGGTTGTCTTCGATAAAGGGTGGTATTCGAAACGACGATTTTTAATTATTTAAAACGAAATCATTTAATTAGCGGGTTTTTTTCGAAAAAGGGCGGCATGGGAAAAGACGTAAGCTATCACCACGCAAATGAAATCTTACTTAGATCATAAAATGAAACACAACCTTGATCAATGCCCAAAAAAAACTTACTTGAACAACCCTTCACATCCCGCTTAGAGTGACAGTTGAACAATACCCCCAAATCATTATGCTGCGATGCCAAATATCGCTATTCGACGATAACCAAAAAATCACCATTAAGTGATGTCATGAATTGACTTCCAGCAGAAGCCACAAATCGCTATTTATCGATTTAAGCAAAAATACAAGCACGGACCGCAAGTCGTCGATGACAAATCACTATAAACTCGTAACAAATCCGACAATGTTGAAATCGGGTCATGCAAAGAGGCATGACAACTAAACTAATAGCCCACACGAGATTCCTGTCTAGCTGACAGCATAATCGCTTTTCCGTGATAACCACAACTGGCTATGCAGCGATTACGAAGTCTACTTACGCAGCTCCAAGCGATAAGCACTAGTCGAACCTTACATTTCAACGTTGCCATTCCTGGACAAAGAAAGATCAACCATGGAACAAAGAAGAAATTCCGGTCAATTTACCAACGTTAGTTGGTAAAGCTATGATTGTAAATAAAAGGCGTCGATTCAACTTCTTCTGCGGCAATTCTTTCGTGTTCCCAACACCTCCAATTGTTATCTTGTGAAAACTTTTAGCCATATGTTGTAAATAAAAGGCTAATCAATGTGTCGTTTCTCTTCCTCACTTCATTTCTTAATTGGTAAGTAAACCTCTTCGTCTGTTACAGGCTGAGCTTTGTTCGCTTTAACAGTGGAAGTGCAAGTGTGAGTGGTACTCCACAATTTCTCACAATCGCTTTGGAGTTCTTAACGTGAGATTGTTCAGATCCCTCTGTTTTTTATCAACAAACGTTCATTATCGCTTTATACTAGTATCGTTTAACACCGCAATTCGGTGTTGACTAACACCGTTTACAAAGGCCGAGTATTACAACATAAATTGCTTTCCGCGATAGCCACAACTCGCTATGCAGCGAATATATAGTCGAATTACGCAATTCCAACCGATGGCCATAAATTTTGGATTTGTCGTACATTATTCATTGATCATGTTGGTTGAGCAGTAGATCTTTTGGATCATAAATAGTCGCATAAGTACTCGACGGTGTGATTATCTTCTACTTCGTGAACCAACAACAATCAAACCGCCGGTTCCTTCATAAACCTGGACTCCCCCCCCCCCCCCCCCAACGTATGTCTATATACGTAAGCCATGTGTACGTGCGTTAACAACACCATATTTGCTTCAAACAGACTATATCCGATTTCGTCAGTTATATTAAAAGCAACGCACCAAGCCAGACTATAAGCATCGTCAGCCCGTATTTCATGGTATATCGGTTGTATTTTACGTTGCTTTTGGTTATTGATTAAGTCCAATTGATTCATATGTTAACGTTGCTGTTAGCAATGTTTCGGTATGTAGACGATCTTACGCCGTTTGCCATACTCCAATGGATTTAAAGACGGCCTACCTTATTGGGTTAACGGTAATCATTGCAGAGACCTTTTGTCAAGTGAAAAGGTAAGCAAACAAACCTAGAATGCAAGGTTACAGCATGACAGTGCTAACAACATTTTTTCGATCCATTTGCAGATATTGATTCCTACACTCTGGCAATCAGAAAAGCATTGGGTCTTATACGTGATGGATTTACACGAAAAACAACTTTGGTGTTACAATTCTTTGGAAGTTGACAGTGGTTTACGGCTAGACATTTCCCATCACGTAAGATTTCATCTATATGAGTATCGTGTCCTGTACTAGGGTCATGAATTTACTTTGGGTCGCATTATTCTCAGATCGGTTTCGTCAAAGCCATTTTGGGAGTCGATGTTAGCGAGTGGATCTATCGCACAACATACCATACTCCATTACAAGATAATGGCATTGATTGCGACGTATTTGTAATGAAGTACATTGAAGCGATATACAATGGTGCAGAACCCTGTTTCGATGCTGTATGTCATTTTTTGTCCTATGTTATTAGTGATTAAATGCATGTCTATTGGTTCCACATTACAATTTGTTTTTGCAGGTTGATATACCTGGATTCCGTGAAGAACTCTGCCAAATATTGACGTCCTTCCTAATTGCGGAGGCGAAACTAGCAGAGCCGCCACGAGGATGTAAAAGGCAGCGACCAACGGTGCCCAACACACATGATTGACAACCACAGAATTATATAGCGATGTATGCAATGAACGAAGCCTTGTGATGTTCGAAATGATAATAGTCAACATCGTTATGAAATGTTTGATGTGTAAACATCGCCTTATTGTTGACACGCACAAAATGAAAATCGCAGAAGAGACTCGAGATGAATGCGGTGAACAATAGCCAAAAATGTCGCTTTCGTAATTACAAATAGTACACAACGATAAGACGGGTTTGCTGTTCAGAAATGATGGTCTAACATAAGCTTCACTACTACTACCATGAAATGTTGTGTAAGAATTTGTAATTTTTTTTAATTTCAAACGACTATTTACTTTAATTATGATATTGCATACATATGAAAAAAGTCTACATGGATACAACAACCGCGTCGAAGCGCCTATACACTCGATTCAAGAACAAGTCATTTTTGCAGGAATTTTTGATTTGTTGGTTCCTTATTCGCGAAGCAAAATGGAACACATCCTTAACCTGTGCGATGTGTCATTCAAATATTAATGAAACGTCCTATCACCCTCCGTCAGTTTTCAAATTAATACGATAGTTTTAATAAACAAAGAGCAAATCTCACATAAAATACCCTCCGCATTAATGAATTTGAACAATGGCATGTCAGAGAGCTATTCTCAAAACTAATCAATGCGATGGGACCTGGTAGTTCAAATCACGTTAGCACGTAGCGGGTGGGTTTTATTGTAGAAATATTTTTTGGTCTTATATAAAACCACAACTTTGTTTAGAGCGAACATTACATGCCTTTGTTACTAGGAATCGCGGTAATCCATTTCTGCACTTTTCGTTCACGGAATGCGAGCTATACAACGATTTCAGAATAACAACAAAATATCTTTCGCTGTACAATATTTTAAATTACCGAAGACCAGCATTGCCAGGATTGGTTAAGCGCATAGAACACAAAACTATGTCTCTATACGATTTAGTTTTCGTAGATGTAGCAGTACAACGATTTACAAGAGTGTGTTGTAATGTTCAAATTATATTTCAACAGAGACAGATTTATAATATCTGTAGTCCTACAAAATTTGCCTACCGGAAGATGAACCCCCGTCAACGGAACCGGGTTAGATGAACCTCCTTCACCGGAACGACCACTCCTCTGAAACCTCCTCCTCGCGAGAGGAAAAGGACGCGGTGGAGCTCCTGATGGTCACCCTTGGCTCGGTGACCACGTCCCTTGCCACCGCTGACGACCGCAAATTAAGTGCCCGCGACTGCACCACCGGCAGCTCCACGTCAGCCAACTCCACCTCCGCCGATCGCTCCTCACCATGTTGCGACTGCACAGCCGTAGTTAGGCGTGAACGATGATGGCGGAGTTCGTTAGGTTGTACAAAGAGAGCAATCGATGGGTTCCACATTACAGATTTTGTCTCCCATTCTATTTTAAACTCAATCAAATTTCCGCATATTTCCTCGCGTAAATTCGGTATATCTTCCTGCAACAAAAATATGTAATGTAAAACCAATATATAACAGGAATCCCCAATAACAGCGGATGCAAAGTTCATACAACGATGAAAACAACTTCTTCTCCTTTGTATATTGCTTTAATATGCTTCATTACAAATATGCCACAATCGAACCCATTAGTTTGTACAGGAGCATCGTCAGCACAGAGCAACATCCACTCGGCAATGTCGACACCCAAATAGTCTTTCAGGAATCCCGCCTGTGATAAAGGGAAAATATAGTACAGTCCGGTCCACCATAAATAGCTACGCTTCACCTATGGGCAGAAGCTTACCAAATACATAGTCTCACGTTCTACACCACTGTGGCAGTCCAATGAGTTGTAGCACCATAGTTGTTTTTCCACAAAATTCATCTTGTATAAGACCTAATGTTCTGGATTTTGCCACAACGTAGGAAGTAAAATCTGCGAATCGATACAATAATTTATAATTCCATAGACAGATCCTGATGGGGATGTAACGACTAAAACTTGGAGAAGAGGTTTGTTAACTTACCTTATCAAAATTCGCAAAGTCTACGAACTCTTCACCGTTGTTCCAACATGGTAGTGCATCTGCGAATCCACTAGTGTATGGCTTTCGCCGGACGTACATCTGTTGCACGTAATAGTAAGGTTTAACCACCAAGAAAAGTGAGTAAGTCATAAAAACAATTAAAACAAAGGCAGGCCAAACATACCATGAAATAAGGGGTGATGATGCGTACTGCATTGCTCATTGCGTTGCTTTGAATATAATTGACAAAATCACACATTGTCTAGTTGCAAAAATTTACAAACTTGAGAACATACAAACCGAAGACCTAGTAAATGATAGTGGTTGCGTACGTACAAAATTACTGATAGTGTTCCCGTCTGCAAATTCATCTTGCATCTCCTCGATGTAATCTAGGACCTCCTTAGGGAGTTGCCGCCCACCCTTATCTGTGGATGTTGCACTAAGTGCACCATGAGCGTAGTATTCAGAATTCGACATTGAAATTATTTTCTACAGTAAACAACAAAAGACAAAATACAACATTAAAAGGCAAAATTATACGTCTTAAGCGCTAAAGATGGTACTGTGGGAGTGGTTGTCTTCTTCGTCGGTGCCGTGGCTGGTCGTATTGCTCCTATCGTTCTCTCCTTTGGCGCCATGACTGGTCGTATTGCTCCAATCGTCCTCTCCTTTGGCGCCATGCTTGGTCGTACTGCTCCCATCATTCTCTTCTTCGGTGTCATGCCTGGTCGTATTGCTGCCATAGTCCTCTTCTTCGGCGCCATGCCTAGACGAAGATATCGATGCCGCCTTTGCAACGCAGATACGAAATCGACGTCGTCAGTCAAATATAAAGGAAACGTCCTTTAACATGCCGCCCTTTTTCGAAAACCGCCCGCAAACTAGATGATTGTGTTTTAAATAATTAATAATACATCATTTCACATGCCGCCCTTGCTCGATAAACGCCCACAAATTAAATGATTGCATTTTAAATAATACAAAATACGTCTTTTCCCATGCTGCCCTTTTTCGAAAAGAACCCTCTAATGAAATGAATTCGTTTTAAATAATTAAAAACCGTCATTTGAAATACCGCCCTTTATCGAAGACAACCCGCAACTTAAATGATTGGGTTTTAAATAATTAGAAAACCGTCATTTCGACTTCATATTATAACAATGGTTGAATGGGAGATTGACCCAACCCGAACAAACCCGTTTTCAGGTATGAATAATCTTTGACGATTACTCAATTGATTATCAAACATGGATACAATGATATATTCATGCCACATATCTTAGCCGTTGTCGGTTTATTAACAACTTTCATTGTCGCTTTATACGAGTATCATTTAACACCGCAAATCCTTGTTGACATACAACGTTTACAAAGGGACAAGCCATTGTCGTTTGCGTTGTTGACCTCATGAATTGAAATCCTCGCAAATGAGCGATTTCTGACAGAGAACAATATCGTACCGATTTTGGCTGGCCGGCATCCTATTGCGCGATTGCAATTTAGTTACAGTTTACTTATGATCATCAGTAGCGATTTCGTCGCATCAATCTTCTCTAATCACTATTCATCGATGTCATTTACGATGTCAGAACTCGTTAAATTATTTTTCACGGCCTACATCGCGGTAGCACGTAGCGGTGTTAGTCAACACCGAATTGCGGTGTTAAACGATACTAGTATAAATCGATAATAAATGTTTGTTGATAAAAACCAGAGGGATCTGAACGATCCCAAGTTAAGAACTCCAAAGCGATTGTGAGAAATTATGGAGTACCACTCACACTTGCACTTCCACTGTTAAAGCGAACAAAGCTCACCCTGTAACAGACGAAGAGGTTTACTTACCAATTAAGAAATGAAGTGAGGAAGAGAAACGACACATTGATTAGCCTTTTATTTACAACATATGGCTAAAAGTTTTCACAAGATAACAATTAGAGGTGTTGGGAACACGAAAGAATTGCTGCAGAAGAAGTTGAATCAACGCCTTTTATTTACAATCATAGCTTTACCAACTAACGTTGGTAAATTGACCAGAATTCCTTCTTTGTTCCATGGTTGATCTTTCTTCGTCCAGGAATGACAATGTTGAAATGTAAGGTTCGATTAGTGCATATCGCTTGGAGCTGCGTAAGTAGACTTCGTAATCGCTGCATAGCCAGTTGCGGTTATCGCGGGAAAGCGATTGTGTTGTCAGCTGGACATGAATCTCGTGTGGGCTATTAGTTTAGTTGTCATGCCTCTTTGCATGACACGATTTCAACATTGTCGGATTTGTTACGAGTTTATAGTGATTTGTCATCGACGACTTGCGGTCCGTGCTTGTATTTTTGCTTAAATCGATAAATAGCGATTTGTGGCTTCTGCTGGAAGTCAATTCATGACATCACTTAATGGCGATTTTTTGGTTATCGTCGAGTAGCGATATTTGGCATCGCAGCATAATGATTTGGGGGTATTGTTCGACTGTCACTCTAAGCGGGATGTTTGCTTATACTGAGCATCGAGTTGTCACTTACCATGCCAATTGTAATACACATATCGTACATGTGTGTTGACGATAACACTCTCATTACATCCACTAGGCTCAAAAGCGAGTCCAATCGAAGTCGCTGAGAGAGTAGCGATATGCCTGCGAAAATCGCCCCCCCCCCCCATGCAAGTAACAACGTGTTTCTGCAAGCACACGTTTTCAAAGTCTGTGTACAAATATCTTAGAAATACATATTACATAACATATAATATCTTACAAATCGATATACATATCGATTTGTAAGATATTGAAAATCGATACGGTAGTTCAGCATAATAACTTACAACTCGACAATCAAAACCATACTATTTAAAAGGTCGATAAATATATTGCACAATAAATTACAAATTGATAAGAAAGAAATTGAGCATAATAGCAAACAAATCGATGCAATGCATATAATGAGTTAATGTAGGATACCTGATGGGGTAGAGGCCCTTCCTAGCATTTGTAAACAAGCATTCTTGTCAACAGGTCCCAACGTCTTACAAATATCGATAAGTTTCCAACCATCGTAAGAACATGATCTACCTGCAATAACCAAACAATGCCTTAATGACACACCAGACGACATGCCTTCTTCATCGATAGCATGATGAGATGAAAAGCTACTCACGCTGCCTTAATGGCACTTGTTGGAATGTTTGTGCACCATTGCTTTCTTCCATGATGCCTAACGACAGCAAAAATGAAGAGAAGACACACAAATGTTTTGTAACACAAGGCAGGCAAGATAAGGCGACAATGTGTTGTAAAACAAGATAAAAAATAAGGCGGAAAACTCGACTGGAGACGAAGGCAAAGTTTGGGTTGATAATGGGAGCTACTGTTACAACAGATGGCGTAGGAGTTTAATGAATAGGGAACGTCTCCACTTTAAATAGTTAACATCAAACTTTCTGGATGGAGGACTTTTTTGTCCATTTCTCGAACCGAAGTTTTGGAACTCTTGAATGAAGGATATTTTTGTCATTTCCTCGAACGACAGTTAATCGCTATAGCCATCACGCGTAAATCGCTATTTGAATCAAGACCAACTTGTCGGGGGCGTATCTCCCTAACTGGAGATCGGATTTCAAATCCGTAAAAAGCGGTGTCTTTCTTATTGAGTCTAGTTTATTCTTTTCAATTTTCAGAATTTTTTATGGTCATTTCATACCTATTTTTGGTAGAAAACCAAGACCCTATCACACTCTATATCGTTTGAGTTACTCATGTTTTTAGTTCAATTTGCAAGAGTCATATCTCCCCAATGGGAGATCATTTTTCAAATCTGTAAAAAGAGTTTTTTTGCTTCATTTGTCTAGTTTATATCTGGAAATTTTTATAACTTTATATATTTATTTGATATTTTAAATATATAAAAAACTGAAACTATTTTGTTTAATCATGGTTAAATAAGATTAATTTGTAACCAGTCCTAAATTTTAACAAATTTAAAATATCAAATATGTATAAACAGTTATAAAAATTTCTAGATATAAACTAAACACATAAAAAAAGAAAACCCTTTTTACAGATTTGGAAAATGATATTTCATTGGGGAGATATGACTCTCGCAAAATGAACTAAAAATATGTGTAACTTAAATAATGCAGAATAATAGGGGTCTGGTTTTTAATCAAAATGGGAAAACAAATGACCATAAAAGTTGCTGAAAATTGACAGAAATAAACTAGACTCAATAAGAAAAACACCACTTTTTACGGATTTGAAATTCGATCTTCGATTAGGGAGATACGCCCCCGACAAGTTGGTCTTAATTCAAATAGCGATTTACGCGTGATGGCTATAGCGATTAACACTACAAATCGCTATAGCTGTCACACGTAAATCGCTATTTGAATTAAGACCAACTTGTCAGGGGCGTATCTCCCTAACCGGAGATCGGATTTCAAATCCGTACAAAGCGGTGTCTTTTTTATTGAGTGTAGTTTATTCCTGTCAATTTTCAGCAATTTTTATGGTCATTTCATACCTATTTTTGGTCGAAGACCAATACCCTATCACATTCTATATTGTTTGAGTTACTCATGTTTTTAGTTCATTTTGCAAGAGTCATATCTCCCCAACGGGAGATCATTTTTCAAATCTGTAAAAAGCATTTTTTTGCTTTATTTGTCTAGTTTATATCTGAAAATTTTTATAACTTTATATATTTATTTGATATTTCAAATATATAAAAAACCAGAACTATTTTGTTTAATCATGGTTAAATAAGATTAATCTGTAACCAGTCCTGAATTTTAAGAAATTTAAAATATAAAATATGTATAAACAATTATAAATTTTAACAAGTTGGTCCTAATTCGGGTAGCGATTTACAATGATTTGCTTACTGAATAACACTATAAATCGCTATAGCGATTTGCGGAAGACACTACAAATCACTATAGTGAGATTCAAAAACACTATAAATCGCTATAGCGATTTGCGGAAGACCAACTTGTCACCCTATTGTGGTGATAGGGTTGTGGTTTTTGACCCAAAATTTGGTATCGTTAACTTAGGATTTAATCACCCTTTATTAGAATGGTGCTTGTGCCATTCGTGTTTCACTATAGTGTTATTGAAAACGAAAATAAAAATGCAACATATTGATTATGAAAAATGAAAAATTAAACTACATGCTCATTCATTTTAATCTAAGCATAAAGTAAACTTCTCATTAATTGATTTATTACAACATTTGAATTGATACAACAATTGAAAAAGAAATAAAAAAAATAGATAATCCTGCAAAATGAGAAAACTTGTTAGAAATAAGTGTAGGCATTTATGAATTTTTCCTCAATTATTGAAAAATTGAAGAATACATCCAAAATTAGCCTTTCATGCCTCAGAGATAAAGAAAATTAAACAAAATAAACATATATCATGCATGATTTTGTGAAAGGATTTGAAAGATCATTTTTAGATAGATGAGAGTCTTAAACAACCGAAGTTTAGCTTAAAATGAATTCATGGACTCACAGCTCAGCAAAGAAGCACTCCCTTTTTACAAAATATCAAAATCATTTCTGAAACTAGAGTTATAATCAAAACATCACAACATTAATTTCAGAAACAGAAATTTGGATTTTAACAGATAGGTTTCAGTAAATTGGATGTTGCAGAGGCTAAACAGACCTAATTTCTTCCAAATTTGAGGGAGAAGTTGCTTAACTTCATCAAGAAACCAACCCAATTTACAGAATTGAAAAATCGATTTTGGTTTGAAAATGGTGACTTCGAGAAGTCACTGTTTCCAAACAGGAAATGAACCTGTTACAGAATTTAAAATTCTGTAACCAGTCTCGGTTTTTAACAGGTTTAAAATATCAAATGAGTATAGAAAGTTATGAAATTTTCCAGATATAAACTAGACACATAGAAGAATAAAACCCTTTTTACGGATTTGGAAAATGATCTCCCGTTAGGGAGATATGACTCTTACAAAATGAACTAAAAACTGTGTCATTCAAATAAGGCAAACTGATAGGGGTCTGGTTTTTTATCCAAATAGAGTATCAAATTACCATATAAATTACTGACAATTTACAGTAATAAACAAGACTTCATAACAAAGACACCACTTTTTACGGATTTGAAATCCAATCTCTAGTTAGGGAGATATGACCCTCACAAGTTGATCCTAATTTTGGTAGCGATATACAGCGATTTGTATCACAAATCGCTGTAGTGTTTAGCGGAAAACACTACAAATCGCTATAGCGAGGTCCAACAACACTATAAATCTCTGTGGGTCTCATTAGAGACCCGAAAACACTATAAATCGTAGTTAAAAGACCAGACAACAGTATAAATCGTTGTAGGGGTCGTTGGAGACCCGAAAATACTATAAATCGTAGTTAAAAGACTGGACAACATTATAAATCGTTGTAGGGGTCGTTGGAGACCCTAAAATACTACAAATTGTAGTTAAAAGACTGGACAACACTATAAATTGTTGTAGGGGTCGTTGGAGACCCAAAAATATTACAAATCATTGTTAAAAGACCGAACAACACTATAAATCATTGTAGGGGTCGTTGGAGACCCGAAAATACTACAAATTGTAGTTGGGACACATTAGAGACCTCAAAAAATTATAACAATGATTTGCTGAAGAATATTGTCAATCAAATAGCGATTTGTCGAAGGAGGGCTACAACCGTCATGATATGGGGGCCAAAATCAGAACATTTACAAAATCTGGATATAGGGTTCTGGTATTAAATCAAAATAAAATAACAATTGATCATGAAAAATTCTGAAAATTTACAGAGATGAACTAGACACATAAAAAAAGAGAACCCATTTTACGAAATTGAAAAATGATCTCTCATTAGGGAAATAAAATTCTGACAAAATTGATCAAAATCTGAGTCATTAAAATAACACAGGGTGACAGGGTTGTGGTTTTTAACCCAAAACTGGTATGAAAACACCATAGAAATCGCTGAAATTTGGTATGGGCAAACTAGATTCAATTTAGAAAATAACCCTTTTTACGGATCAGAAAGATCATCTTTGGTTAGGGATAAATCACTCCCGCAAGTTGGTACTGATTCTGCTAAAATCCTGATGGTGCAAAATAACAGGTTCTGAACCTTAATTTTTAAAGTGGGTCAAACAAACTTAGAATGATCTAATTTTTGGTGGAGAGCATGAAAACATATAAATGAAGTTGCAGTAAAAAATTCAGATCGAAATGAGCTCCGATTACATACAAATAGATGAATTTAAAATACACCAGAATTGAAAGTACAATCTAAAAAACAACTGAAAATGATAAGAGTCAACTGCACATTGAAAAAGAAATAACAGGTTCCAATGAATCCAAGAAACATCTTTGTATTCTCCTATACATATCAACTCTTCAAGTTGAACGATGCTAGAGTCAGTGTGCACGTCAGTCGGTGTTTGATGGAGCAATGTAGGATTGTCTGTTGGATGTGCACAGAAGTAGAGAGAGAAGAGAGAGAGTGCGAGGGTTGATGTTCATGGCCTTCTCTAGGGAGAACTCTTTGCCTCCCTTGATTTCTTCTCTAAAGAGAGAGGGGGGGTTTTACAGTGTTTTACCGAGAAAGAAGAAAAAGACTTTGAAGAGTCAACATCATCCTCGACTTTCTGGATGGAGGACATGTTTGTTATTTTTTTGAACGGAGAAAGAAGAAAAAGACTTTGAAGAGTCAACATCATCCTCGACTTTCTGGATGGAGGACATGTTTGTCTTTTTTTTAACTGTTTGTTTTTTCTTTTTTGAATGAAGGGCATTTTTGTCATTTTCTCAAACTATCACTTTATGAGAAGAATAGCAAAAAAGGGTACTTAAGTCTTTGCAACAACACCAGAGTCCGATGCAAAGTTATGTCAACATACACGGGAATACGAGCCCCATGTGCTTGTATACGTGGTGCTCATTCAAAGCCCCGAACACAAACGTGGGATTCAGTGAATCATCGGTGGGGAACATACACCACCCTCTCAGAAAAAAGTGGTATTTAGGTGCCGTCCATTCAACGATGGCATCCCAAGACTGTTTTCCACTCTATGTGGCTGATAGGATCCGGTTGGGTCTTGGTGCCGCTTCGGTTCTCTCACATCTTCCTACACCCAACCAAATAGGGCGTGGAAGAAACAAGAGAAAAAGACGATCGAAGTTTGCCTACCTTGGTGAGGTGGAAGAGGGGAGATGGTCGGTTCTCCCCCCTCCGCTAACCACCGCTGCACAGGAGAGAGAGAGAGAGAGAGAGAGAGAGAGAGAGAGAGAGAGAGAGAGAGAGAGAGTCGGGCGAGTGAGGGGTGGACCCGTCAAGGCATTGTTTTTTTGTTTACTTTGTTCCTCCTGTCCCCGTGCGTCCCACGTTTGTTAAAAAATATGTAATTTTGAGGATTTTCGTACCGTGTGATGTCCATCAAACCTACCCTTAGCTATCATGGTTATTAGGTATTTATGAGTTTTATAATTAATAGTTGATGGCTGATGATGGAGCTCATCCAGAAATATATAAGGAAAATGTTGATGGTTTGTCATGTTCGATGAAAAAATAATGTTTGTCGCTGATCGGTGAGCGATTACCGGCGGACCTTTGGCCGATAACAGTGGACGATTTGCTCATCCAGATTAGATGCATGGTCACTAGTATTGCTAAATCACGCACCTCACTTGATCGAGATGCAGATGAGCCTAACTTTCATGGTTTTCCAAGTGAGATGTGCGGATGAGTCTAAGTTATGTTAGGTGCACTCTCGCCTTGGAACCGGATCATTTTGAAAATGAGTTTTTTGCTCATCTGAACATCGTGATCGTTACAAGTTCCAAATGAAGCTACTTAGCATGTACCTTTTCAGTTGAATGCATCATTTGTTAACAAAAGGAAAGGGCACACAACCGCACCCCCTCTCCTGTGTACCACACCCCACTCCCTGCGTAAGTGCTATTAGCGTGGGAGGGATCCGAGGGGTCGAGGTAGGAGAGGACGTGGTGGCTGCCGGTGAAGGTCGGTGAGAGTGCCCGCAGGTGAAGGCCGGCGAGGGGCATGAAGGTCCCGGTGAAAACGACCCTCTTCTCGACTGGCCATGGAAGAGCAAAATGGGGAAACATTCTCTCCATTTTTCCTACCCCAAATACTTGGACATGTGGCATTTTTTGATAGGCAATTTTTTTTGACAAATTAGTAGGTATTTACCATAGCTCAAATTGCGATGACGGACTTTTTTGTTGATCAAATGAGACTCCTTAGATGTAATCTGCATTGTTGATTTAGCATAGATCAACGTTTAAATCACTGAAATTCGACTAGAGTACAAGATTTTTTGGCCATTCAAAAATCAATGGCTGACAAAATACAAAATTTTGTTATTTAAAATATCATATTTGTTGGTCAAAAAAATACGTCTCAAGGGTCTATTTTTATCAAATGGGCGACGCTGAATCCATTTAAAAGGTCAGGCGTGATGACAGCAACTTGTATCATAAGATTTAAGACGGGTATGGAGATGGGAAAATCACAAAGGATGAGTGAACCCCGTACGTGATGCAAGAGACAGGCACCACGTGGCTCACAGTGATTGGGACATAATGTGTTTGGTTCGATCACTGAATCTGCTCTCGAAAAAGGAAGGTAAGAGAGAGAGAGAGAGAGAGAGAGAGAGACCACCACCCATGACTTGTCAAATCGTACCTACGCGTATGCACACATGAAGGGCAATAAAAAAATAAAGGACACCAAGAATCGGTCCAAGAAGTGGAACAACTGAAGGAATTCATATACTCATTCGAAGAATAAGATGTCATTGAGCCCCTCCCTCTCGATTGGGGTTCGACGGTTTGGATTCTTATGGATATTCATCGTGCAACTTCCATCTTTTGAAATCATGTGATTCTCTCTCTCTCGTTTATAAATATATTCAAGTTCACCACACCACCACCATCTCCCATCTCTTCTGTTTTTCATATTAGCATATTTCCAGGTACATTTGAGAGAGAGAGCCTTCCTCCACCACCTTCATCCCCTAAAGGGAAAATTGTTATTCTCTTCCACCACCTTCCGCCCCAAGAGAGAGAGACAGGCCTCCTCCACCACCTTCTTCCCCTAGAGAGCAGCTTGTCATTTTGTTCCACCACCTTCCACCCGAAGAGAGAGAGAGAGAGAGAGAGAGAGAGAGAGAGAGAGAGAGAGAGAGAGAGAGAGAGAGAGAGGCTACATAATTGTGAGAAGATGGTCGCTGTTGGTGTTGCAATACTTGTGATTATTCTTACATTTCTTGCATCCCTTCTCTTGCGTTCTGCTCTACTTGGTGTTACTAACAAGAAGAAGAACAATGTCTACCAACCTCCCTCTTACCCAATCTTGGGTTGTTTCATCTCATTCTATAACAACCGTCACCGTTTGCTAGATTGGTACACTGACCTGCTGTCTCTGTCTCCGACTGGAACTATCCGCATAAACCGATTAGGTTCAATTCCCATCATAATCACAGCCAACCCGGCCAACGTAGAACACATACTCAAGACCCGGTTCCAAAACTATCCCAAGGGGAGGCCATTCACCGATATTCTCGGCGACCTGTTGGGCCGAGGGATCTTCAACGTCGACGGAGAGCTCTGGCACCGGCAGCGGAAGGTGGCGAGTTACGAGTTCTCGACTCGGTCCCTCCGAGACTATGCATTTAGAACGTTAGAAGCTGAAGCCAACCAACGTCTGTTGCCTCTCTTGCAATCAGCATGTGCAGCCAAGAGATGCATTGACCTGCAAGAGGTACTGAGCCGGTTCACTTTCGACACGGTTTGTCAGCTTTCGTTCGACATGGACCCACAATGCCTGCTTCCCTCTATGCCGACGTGCCACTTGGCACGCGCATTCGACACCGCAGCGGCTATCTGTGCTAGGAGGGGAGCCGCCCCGCTGCCTTTGGTGTGGAAGGCGAAGCGGGCACTGCATATCGGATCAGAGAAACAGCTCAGGGAAGGGGTCGAGACGGTTCACAACTTGGTCTCGGAGATGGTCCGGAAAAAGATGATGGCTGGGGGCGGCGATGATCTTTTATCGAGGTTTATATCGATGACAAGTGGCGCTAACTACAGTGAGGATTTGGTCAGGGATATGGTTATAAGTTTCTTAATGGCAGGCAAAGATACAACTTCAGCAGCACTGACATGGTTCTTTTGGCTCTTAGCCCATCATCCTAAGGTGCAAGAAGACTTAGTAAAAGAAATTGGTGCTAAGGTTGAAGATTTAGATTTCAAAGCTTTAAAAGAAATGAAATTCTTAAAAGCTTGCCTCGACGAAAGCATGAGATTGTACCCTCCCGTGGCTTGGGATTCGAAACACGCAGAAAATGATGATATCCTCCCTGATGGGACATTTGTTCCGAAGGGAACCAGGGTGACTTATTTTCCTTACGGGATGGGAAGAATGAAAAGTTTGTGGGGAAAAGATTGCTTGGATTTCAGGCCACAAAGATGGCTCTCAACGACTCCAGGAGGAAGTGAAGAAGAGGAAGAAGAACCAGTTTCTGTTTACAAGTTTCCTGTTTTCCAAGCTGGGCCGAGACAGTGCCTTGGAAAGGATCTGGCCTACATGGAGATGAAGTACATTGCAGCTTTCATTTTGAGCCGGTTCGTACTTAAACCAGTCCATACGCACAAGCCCAGGTTCGTACCACTCTTGACTGGACGGATGGCTGGTGGGTTCCCAGTGTTAGTTGAGGAGAGGCAGTTTAATTGACTATTTTTTAGTTTTCCCTGTTTGTTTTTATGTAAATTTGTTAAAGGATTGATATTGACATTACATTAATGAATGATTAAATCAATAAAGTGAAAATAGACAAAACATATTGAAAAAGATGCACATGCAAGAAATTCAATGCATGAAATCTTTTTAAAATGAAGGTTTCGTTGTCAAAGACTCAAACTTGATTTAATTTTTTATGAGGATTAGGTTGTGGCAGAGGGCAATCAGTCAGGATCCTTTAGTAGTCTATATTCATCTGTTCCACCCAGCCATGTTGATTCCTCCTTGCCCTTATGTAAATACTACTTCGGACCTCTACAAGTGCATTATAAATGGCCTTTGGCCTAAGATCCCCCGTTAACCAAGAAAAGTAACGGGTTCCTCTCCCCTCTCTCTCTCTCTCTGTTGCTCCCCCCCTTTGTAATTTCCAACTTATGAATGGAAGTTGCTTTCTTTGTCTCTGCTGCTATCTCTTTCTCTCTTTGTTGCTTTCTTTGAGATTGTGTATACTCGGATGTGATTGGATACCCTTGTGAGGGGTGTTTGAGTGCTTTCTGAACTCGGAAGGCTGACCTGGTTGGGTTGCCAGGTGCCGCACACGGCTTCCAAAATAAGCCTGTGACAACTGATAATCAGAGCCTAGTTGAGAATTTGAGAGAAGAAAGAAGGGGTACTTGCTGAAACCCTTATGACGTTCAATAATGAATGCAGAGTTTGGTGAACTCGTCGGAAAAATTTACAAAGGAAAAAAGACGGAGAAGGAAAAATCTGTCGTAGAGTCGACAGAGATGTATCGCCTTGAGGAAACAGTTGGTCCTCTAGATAAAAGAGTGACCAAGATGGAGAAAAAAATGTCAGATTTGACAAGTGACGTTCGTGGTTGCTCCTCTACGCTAGAAAGTGCACATGACGATTTTGAAAAATTGAATGAGGATGTGAGGGTTGAGTCCGAAGAGCTAAGGGCCACAATCCAGGAATTGTCTGATCGGTTGGATGTTCAGGAAACTGACATGCGGGAATTTCGGGAACGATATGGAGTCCTAGAAAGACTATTGGGAAATGGGATTGGTGGTGTGGCCAATGCTGAGAATCATGGTAATAATCCGCAAAGGGGTAATACAATGATGATTTATCGTGAATGACTGAAATTGAAACCAGTGGAACTGACAAAATTCAAAGGCGAAAGAGATGCCAGGATTGTGGAGAACTGGCTATGGGATGTAGAACAATTCTTCGATCAAGCAGAGATTGACATCGATGTTGATCGAATACGCACGACCATCAGGTACTTGATTAAGAGTGCCGTTGTATGGTGGAGGACGCAATATCGCGGCGTGGAACATGGAAGGGTCCCGATTGAATCATGGGATGACTTTAAAAAGGAACTCAGAGTATTTCCTTCCACACAATGCCGAGGAACTTGCTCGTGACAAACTGATGGCTTTAAGACATACATGAAGTATTTCGGAATACATAGCGACATTCTCTACAATGATGCTTGATATAGAAGATATGTCAAAAATGGATCACATGTACTGCTTCAAAAAGGGCCTACAGTTCTGGGCTCAACAGGAATTGACTCGGATGAGACCGACAGACTTGATAAGTGCAATGACTATAGCGGAACAGATAGTTGAGAACCCAAATCGCGGGGGCCCTCAGGGATGGCCAAATCAAGGCAATGTTGCCGGAGGTCAAGTCGGGAACCAGTATCGACCTCCTCCTCGAGATAAGAGAAATCAGACCCAAGCACAATAGGAGGGGATTCTAGGGAACATGCCGATACCCCAAAATCTTCGATGTTGGTATTGCAGCGGAAATCACTTTGCTTGAAATTGCCCTAATCAGAACGCGGAGAATGCAGGAAGAAGGGCGGCTAATGCCATTGAGATGGAAGAAGCCTCATTGGAAGAGGACATCAGGATGGGGGCGGTACAAAGGGTGAATGCGCTAGGAGGATCTTCCTCTGCAACCCCCACAGTTAAGAAGAAACTAATGTACCTGGCAATGACCATCAACGGAAAAGCTACGAAAGCAATGGTCGATATGGGGGCTACTCACAATTTCATGACCCAAGATGAGGCTCAAAGGTTGGGCCTACAATGGGAACAAAAAGTTAGCCGCATGAAGGCTGTGAACTACGCAGCACAACCTATTTTGGGAATCTCTCGAAATGTGGCAGTTGGGGCTGGTCAGTGGGTTGGCAAAACAAACTTCTCTATTGTTCCGTTGGAAGACTTCAAAGTCATTTTGGGGATGAAATTTTTACGAGCAAGTAAGGCCGTGCCTATGCCTCATTTGGATGTTGTCAGCTTTATGAGTAAAGAATCCCCCTGTATGATTCCTGCCTCGACGTTGGGAGCACCAAATGTTCGTTTGGTTTCTGCCCTGCAGATTAAGAGGGACCTCCAACGAGGTGATCAAACATTTCTAGTGACAATGCGAGAGGAAGCCAATGAGAAACTTCATGCGGAAGTGCCGCCACCTACAGCTACAATGTTGGAAGAATTTCAAGGAGTAATGCCCCAAGAGTTGCCGAAAAATTTGCCACCGCGAAGAGAAGTAGATCATCAGATTGAGTTGGTGCCAGGTGCACGACCCCCTGCCATGGTGCCTACAGAATGGCCCCGCCCGAGCTGGTTGAACTCATAAGGAAGTTAGACGAAATGTTGGCTGTCGGAATCATTCACCCCTCAAAAGCCCCTTTTGGAGCCTCTGTCTTATTCCAGACCAAGCATGATGGGTCCAAGAGGCTATGCGTGGACTATCGGGCTCTGAACAAGCTGTCTGTCAAGAAGAAATATCCTCTGCCCCTGATCGCTGATTTGTTTGACCAATTAGGGGAAGCCCGGGTGTTCTCGAAATTGGACTTGCGTTCGGGATATTGGCAAGTCAGGATTGCCGAAGGAGACGAAGCCAAAACCACCTGTGTGACGAGGTATGGTGCCTTCGAGTTTTTGGTGATGCCGTTTGGCTTGACGAATGCTCCTGCAACGTTCTCTACACTGATGAATCAGATATTCTATCATCATTTGGATCGTTTTGTGGTTGTATACCTCGATGACATTGTGGTGTATAGCCAGGATATGGAAGAACACATGCGACACCTGCGCATAGTGCTCAAGATTCTAAAAGACAATGAGTTATGTGTAAAAAGGGAAAAATGTATGTTCGGTCAAGATGAGATAAGTTTCCTGGGCCACGTGATCGGGAAAGGTTGCTTAAGGATGGATAGCCAGAAGATAAGAGCTATTCAGGATTGGGGAAGTCCAACCAAGGTTCTGGAGCTCCGATCCTTCTTGGGTCTGGCAAACTACTATCGGCGCTTTATCGAAGGATATTCAGCTATCGCTGCACCTCTAACTGAATTATTAAAGAAAGACAAAAAGTGGGAGTTGACAGAAGAGTGTCAGCGAGCCTTCGAAGATCTAAAAGACACCATGGCCAAGGAACCAGTGTTGCAATTACCGGACCAAGGAAAACCATTCAAAGTCTATACGGATGCGTCAGATTTTGTAATTGGAGGTGTACTAATGCAAAATAGTCACCCAATAGATTTCGAGAGTCGAAAGTTGAACAATACTGAGTAGCAATATACAGTGCATGAACGGGAAATGGCCGCCATAGTCCATTGCTTACGTGCCTGAAGGCACTACTTATTGGGGTTGACATTCATTACCTACACTGATAATGTAGCCACGAGTTACTTTCAAACTCAAAAAAAGCTTAGTCCAAAACAAGCTCGATGGCAAGAGTTCCTAACAGAATTCGACATGGTTTTAGAGTATAAACCTGTAAGGACTAATGTAGTGGTAGATGCCTTGAGTAGAAAGGCCGGACTGGTGACCTTGATGGAAGATGCTGGTAGAGGTACTAGACCTCGAAGTGACCTCCTTGATAGAATTCGGGAGGGCTTACGAGAGGATCCCATGGCGCAACAACTGCTTTCCTTGGTGAAAGAGGGGAAAACCAGACGATTTTGGGAACAAGACAGATTACTGATGACAGTTGGGGGCGGAGTTTATGTGCCTCGGTGGGGGGCCCTGCGACGAGAAATATTGAAGGAGTGCCACGGCTCCCCATGGGCTGGTCACCCAGGTCAAGAGAGAACCTTTGCCCTGATAGAGCGAGTTTACTACTGGCCGCAGATGCGTGACGACGTAGATGGGTACGTGCACACCTGCTTGGTTTGTCATCAGGAAAAGGCCATGAATCAAAAGACAGCGGGATTGTTGGAGCCTCTGCCCGTACCGAGTCGACCTTGGGAAAGTATCTCGATGGATTTTATTGTCAGCTTACCAACAATTGAGGGATGCAGTATCATCTTTGTCGTGGTTGATAGATTTTCAAAATATGCAACATTCGCGTCGGGCCCGAATCATTGTTCAGCAGAGGACACAACTCGACTCTTTGTGAAGCACGTTGTGAAGTATTGGGGAATTCCGGAGAGCATTATTAGTGATCGAGATGCTCGGTTCATAGGTAAGTTTTGGAGAGAAGTCTTTCGGTTGTTGGGATCCGAATTGCACTTCTCTACCAGTTTTCATCCCCAAACTGATGGCCAGACCGAACGTATTAACGGAATGTTGGAGGACTACTTGAGACACTTTGTGAATGCCAATCATAAGAATTGGAAGGATCTACTCGATATAGCTCAGTTCTGTTATAATCTTCAAAAGAGCGAATCATCAGGGCATAGTCCCTTCGAGATTGTGACAGGACAACAACCTCAGACACCACACTTCATAGCTGCTCAAGGTTGAGGGAAGGTACCCTTTGCCTATAATTTTGTTAAGAACTGGCATGATCAGACAGAACTAGCAAAGGCATTCCTACACAAAGCAGCTAAGCGAATGAAGAAGTGGGCAGATCAAGGACGACGGGCCGTTGAATTCCAAGTCGGGGAGAAAGTGTTGGTCAAATTATACCCCGAAAGGACAACTATATTTCGGGGACACCATCGGGGACTCATTTGAAAGTATGATGGACCCTTCCCCATTGTTCAGAGGATCGACAAACTAGCTTATAGACTAGACCTCCCTCCCAGCTCTCAGGTACATCCTATTTTTCATGTGTGCAATCTGAAGCCATTCAACGAAGATGAAGAAGATCTGAGCCGCAGTCTGCCTCAACGGGCTCCTATTCTTCAACGAGCCGCCTCTACAACAGTGCCAGTTTCACGAGAAGTTAATTTTATCATTGATCATGTCCATAACTATCTTGAAGAAGTAAAGAAGTATCTGGTGAAATGGAAAGGTCTACCAGTGAGTGATGCCAGTTGGGAGACTCCACAAAATATTCGTCAGTTTCAGCAAGCAATTGAAGACTACCAGAAAAAGATGGCACCGAGGATGGCGCCAGTTTGGGCGGGGGAGTGTGTTCCACCCTGCCATGTTGATTCCTCCTTGCCCCGATGTAAATACCACTTCGGACCTCTGCAGGTGCATTATAAATGGCCTTTGGCCTAAGATATCCCGTTAACCAAGAAAAGTAACGGGTCCCTCCCCACTCTCTCTCTCTTTGTTGCTCCCCCCCCCCCCCTTGTAATTTCCAACTTATGAATGAAAGTTGCTTTCTTTGTCTCTGATGCTATCTCGCTCTCTCTCTTTGCTGCTCTCTTTGAGATTGTGTATGCTCGGATGCGATTGGACACCCTTGTGAGGGGTGTTTACGTTCTTTCTGAACTCGGAAGGCTGACCTGGTTGGGTTGCCAGGTGCCGCATGCGGCTTCCAAAATAAGCCCGTGACACATCTATGCGATGAACGACATTCCAAACACCACTGGTCTATTGCTCACCTTTTTGATGGGCCCCACAAATTGTTTTATAGTCGTTCCTACCCTAGATGAATGACATCTAAACCATATAGAATGGATTTAGGGACGTTGAACAGACTGGTCATCCCAACCCGATTCTGAATCCAATTAGTGGAATTCTTGAGTCAGAATCTGAATTCGTTTAAGATCCGAATCTGGTAAAATCCAAATCTGATTGTGTGTAAATATTGGATTTTCGGCTAATCAGATCGAGATTTGGTTGTCTGATCTGACTCTGAATCTGATTATGCCTGATCGGGTTAGGCCGGTCTCGGTAATGGCAAAATCTAACCCGAATCCCACCCCTTTACATCCCTAAATGGACTTGAAAAATAATGGGTTTTAAGAACACGAACAACATCTAAGGGACCACTGACATGATCAACTTTCATTTTATATAAGGTCCTTTTCATATGTATAACCCCACGTGGAAAAATCATGCAATTTCATACTTTTGGTATATAAAATTGTTTGGATATATATATATATATGGGATGGGGAAATTTGGTTCACTAATGGTGTATTTGAAAACTATGAATTTAATATTTTAATATGAAATTCATGTAGGGATGGCACAAGGTCTCCACTCCCGCCCCGTCTCAAAACCCGAACCTCCATCCCCACACGGTCGGGGATGGATTTTAATCTCCACCCCCGTTTCATGTCCTCTATCTCTGGTTCAAACGGGGCCGAGGCGGAGAGGGGATCCATTTCCCCTCGGTCTATTGTCATCCCTTAAAAGGATTGGGGATGGGGTGGGGTGGGGCAGGGCGGGGCGGGGCGAGGCAAGGCAAGGATCGGGATGGGGCAGAGTGGGGGAAAGCGTAAGTCCATCCCTGCCTCCATCCTCGTACGAGGATGGATTTTAACCTTCATCCCCGGTCCAAATGGAGCGAGGTGGGGGCGGGGCCCCATTTTCCCCCGGTCCACTGCCATCCCTAAATTCATGCCAAGAAAGAAGGTAACAAACACTTATTTATATTTCAAACAAAATTTGCATGTCTTCAACATAAAAGAAGGAGGGTTCCTCTCAACTAGTAGGGGCGTCTCCTAACTAAGTTGAGGGGACCCAATCCGACCCGAACCTAAATTCTTGGGTATGGACATGAAAACTGTCCACGTAAATAATGTTAAAAAAATAAGAGTATTGTTCTTGTAAAATAACATGTTTCTTGAAATGCCTACCAATTTGCCAAAATCCTCTTCATATCCAATTTTTTGATTTTTGACATTTTTAAGATATTTTTGCCCTTCCGCAAATATAACATGACACTCGCAAATCAATTTTTTTAAAGTCCCTAAAATTCGAGGACCTTCTTTACTAAAAAAAACCCATGAGAGGCACATGTAGGAGGACATTCATCAATACAGTATGACCTTGGCAACTCATGTTTGCAAATGCCCTCAAAATCTATGAACATCTTTTAACTAAATACTTTCACGTTTGCGAATGTCTTGACCTTCACATGTAAATGTCTTCACATATTTGAGAACATTCTTCTACTTGTGCCCCTTATAAGATTTTAGTAAAAATAGGTTCACACATTTTAAGAACATTCTCAACAATGAGTTGCAAATGTCTCCAAAATGTGTGAACCTCCTTTAACTAAATACTTTTACATTTGTGAATATCCTGAACTTCACATGCAAATGTCCTCACACATTTGCGAACATCCTCCTGCATGCTCTCCTTATATGATTTTAGTAAAAGAAAGGCTCACATATTTTGGGAACATTTACAACTATGAGTTGAGAAGGTCATACTATATTTGTAAATGTCCTCATGCCTGTGCCTCGTATGTGATTTTTTTTAGTAAGGAGGTTCACACATTTTAAGGACATTCATAACAATGATTTGCGAACAACATGCTATATTTTACGAAAGGGAAAAAATATCTTAAAAAAATTATGAATGAAAATTTTGGATATGAAGGGATTTCAGCAAATTGGTAGGCATTTGGGAAAACATGCTATTTTTGCAAGGATAGTACAATCATTTTTTGAATAATATTCAGGTTGACCCAAACCTAACCCAGGCAACATGCAAGCTGAGGTTGGGTCATGATTTTTGTTAGGTATATATATATATATATATATATATATATATATATATATATATATATATATATATATATATATATATATATATATATATATATATATATATATATATATATATATATATATATATATATATATATATATATATATATATATATTCGTGACCCAAAAAACCCCGAACCCAAACCCCAAACCAATTATTAGTTATATAAGCGAGTTCACGTCAACCCTGATCCGACCCTTTGATAACTCTGTAGGGATGTCATGGGATTGAAACCCCAAAAGGGAATCCCTGGCTATAAGGTTGAAGATGGGTGCACACTCGAATGGGCAAGTGAAATTGCTAAGATTTTACCAAAGAGTGTCCAACCAATGTTAGGGATGACAGTGGATTGAGGCAGGGGACAAGGTCTCCACCCCCGCCCCGTCTCAAAATTTGAACCTCCATCTCTGCCTCCATCCTTGCACTGGTTTAGATTTTAACCTCCATTCTCGTTTCTTGTCCTCCATTTCCGGTCCAAACAGAGTGAGGTGGGGTGGGGCCCTGTTTTCCCTCGGTCCAAGAAGGATTAAGGATTGGGGATGGGGTAGGGTGGGGCAAGGCGGAGATCAGGATGGGGACAGGGGAAAGTGTAAGTCTATCCCCACCTTCATCCCCGCATAGGTTTTGATTTTAACCTTCATCCTCACCTCCATCCCCATTTCATGTCCTCCATCCCCGGTCCAAATGGGTCTAGGTGGGGCGGGGCCCCGTTTTCCCCCGGTCCACTGCCATCCCTAGCCAATGTATAGTTGGTAATGGGATTTCCCCTCGGGTTGGTCCTATGGGCCCAAATGAGCTAGATCTTGTCAGATCCGAATCCAAATATAAAATATAAGTGGTAGATCTGAATCTTAATTAGATATGAGAAAGTAAGGTTGAATTCAAATCTGAAATATATATCATAATACTAGCCATACCATACTTACATCTTTCATACTCTATTCGTGGTTGTAGGCGTAATAAAGTTTCTCTCATACTCTCTCCCTGAATGTAGGTGGTTTTGCCAAACCATGAAAATTGGTGTCTTTGTGTGCTTGATTGCTTTTTTGTCTTTTATTGCATCGTATGTTTGCAATAGGGTTGCAAGTGGGTCAAACCTAGAATGAAGGTTTTGCAATTTCTGAATGTTATAGATTTGACCGAATCTGACTTCTACAAGTGTTTTAGATGTTTCGGATCAGACCCATTTGCATCCTTATATGTAAAGTCTGCAATTTTTTTTGTGATTTTGAAATAAAAAGGGATTTTCTGGCATTTTTTTCTCAAAAATTAATTAGTAGTTAATTATCGATAATATTTTGAGTTTTATTAAGTTATTTAACTTTAATTAAGATTTTGCAAGGTTTTTAAAACATTTGTGGATTTAGATCTCGATCGGGGATTCACGAGGATCGACCCCCATGAAGTCCACTTCAGAATGTTTGATTTAAACACGTAGGATCCAATGGATCTCAAAACTTAATTGAGTTTCGATCCAAAGAGAGATCTAAATTTGTAAACCAATATGATAAAGATTCAGATCCATTTGATTGGACCTGGTCCAAGTTAAGAATAACTTTGAATTTGGATCTAAGAAGGGATCCAAGTTACTCAAACATAAGATTTGGGATTTGGTTTCGTTAGGTAGATCCAATCTAAAACAAGTAGGATCTAGAGGAGATCTAAAGTGTTAAATCCATCAGGTTTGGAATTATATCTATTTAATAAACTCAATTCAAAACACATACATAAATAAATAATACATATATATTTGTGGATTTGGATCCTCACTTAGGATCTTTTAATTGGATTGGATCCATTGGATGGACAAAACTCACATTAATAAAAAATGAAATAATTATATGAATATATATATATATATATATATATATATATAAGGATTTGGATCTAAGATCCAAATGAGACCCGAAGTGGGTCTCAACATTTGAGTCTTACCACTTGGGTTAAAGTTGGATCCAAGTGCATCCAACCTAAATCCACCATTCACTAATGGATCCAACCCAAACCAATCCCTACCTATCCAATTTATTGTGGCCCCCACCTACGACCCCCTCCCATATTTTTAAACCAATCTCTCTCTCTACATGCTTTCCACTGCAGCGAAGTTGCCTGCTCCCCTGTCATTGCCCTATTTCCCCTCTCTGTTTGAAAGCAGTGACATAGCACAATGCCACCCCTCTTCTCTCTCTAGTTCGCTGCAAATACAACTAACACTCCCTCGATTTTCTCTATTGTGCTCAGGCCAAACACATCGAGCCCTCCCTCTGTTTTCTCTATTGTGCACATACCAGACCTATCAAGCTCTCCCTAGTTCACTGCAGGCGTAGCCAGCACTGCCTCCACCTCTTGCTCTTCCCCTCTCTCCGCTCTGTGTTTTCTATTGGAAAGGCAGGCCAAAGGCCTTCCACCTCAGCGTTCTCCTCCTCCTTCTTCTTCTTATGCTTTTGTCAACACCCTAGCATTGGGTTGCGCCACCTCTGCCCTTCTTTTTTTGCTACCTTCTTCTTCTCCTCATATTTTTTACCAGACAGAGTTGTCAGAACCACCTTGCCTTCTCTCTCACGGTTGTGAGCCGTAAAGAAGAAAGAAAGAAAAAGAAAAGAAAGAAAGAAAAAGAAAGAAAGAAAGAAAGAAAGAAAGAAAAAGAAAAAAGCGGCCCACTAACCATCACCGCCATCCCCAGGTTGGGTTGGCCCCGCAGTCGCAACCATTTCAGAAATCGTGCTACCATCACCTTCAACACGATATAAAATCATATGCATCTTTATTTGAGTGGCACAAAATATGAGGCACGATCGAGCCTTCACCTATGTTTGGATTTGCCAAAGAATCACACGTATTTCAAGGTAGAGAGATACCTATGATGTCCGTATTTGTATGGTTTTGATATACGCATGCTCTTTGTGTATATATATATAATGTTTTAAAAATACACATGTTCGTATCTCGATGTATGAATGTAGGTTTTATGTATTGATTTATGATAGCCTGCCTTATTTAAATTATGCATGATTTATTTACGTACACATACTTTAATTTTCATACACTTTATTTATTTAAATTACACATGATTTATTTTTATATGCATACTTTAATTTGTGTACGCCTTCTTTAGTTAAATTACACATGATTTATTTACGTACACATATTTTAATTTGCGTACATATGCTTTATTTAAATTATGTGGTATAAGTTTTTGAAATAAATGTTTAAAAGATATTTTTGATGAAAACGATTTATGCAAGCCAAACACCAAGTGATAAAAACCGGCTTACACTAGGGTTGAGTCCGGGTCAAACTCAGGGAAAGGGAGAAAACTTTATATTCCACATAAATCTATTCTTTATTGCCTTGAAAAATAAAAATAATAAATTAACTAATCAACTGAGAGTACGACCCTCTGCGGAAGGCTTAAACAAATAATAATTAGTTACAGGCCTTTTACATGTTTAAATGAATAAAATAAAAAAACCTAATCTATAAGAAAAGAGAAACATGGTCTTCAGTGCTTAAGCTTCTAGTCCCTCTTATCTTCTACTACTTCTTGCTTGCTTTTGAGGGCTCTCTGAGGGGTTCAAAGGGACATTTTGAAGAGCCTTTTGGAGACCTAAGAGGGCTCTTCAAGGGCTCATTCGAGAGCTCACTACACGTTTAACCACTTTTTTGCAAAATGAAATCACAAAACAAGAAAAAAACACAGAGAAACTAAACAAAAATCTAATGTTAGTTTAGTAAAAAATTATAAAAACAAGAATATAACTAATCTATAACAAACTAACTACATGTAACAAACTACTTCACTAAAAGACAAAATAGCAAAACTAACTAACTAACAATCAAGAAACTAGCCAACTAATAACAAATTAACTAAATCAAGAAAGTAAATTAGCCAAAAATCAAGAAAGGAATTAAAACTAATAGGAACAACTAATCTAACTTTAATAAATAACAAAAGCTAACCAAAACTAACTAATAAAGAAATTTAACTAATTAACTATCAAGGAAACAAATACTAACCGTACATGCAAGATTCAAGAATTGACTAATTAAAACTACTCACTAAATGGCAAAAGAAATAACATAAACTAACTAATCTAACAAATAATAAATAACATCATGCTGTACAGAACTCTAACTATTGATAAAGCTCTGGAAACATAATAACTAACAACTGAGTCTAATATTTAACTATTTAACTTAACCAATCTAAAGCAAGAAATGGCAATCGGCTAATATTAAATCTAAATACTCTAAATGACATAAAAATCTAAATATGACTAAAAATAACATGAATCTGAAATTAATTTCATTAATGAATTCTGGAAAGAACTATCACGTGAATAAACTACAATATCTAAACTATGAATTAAAATGGGTAGAAAATTGGCAATTAATAATTACATAAATAACTATGCAAACAAAGATTAAAGCCTAAACCAATCTACATGAATTAACATAAACCTAAACAGAATAATAAATGCTGAAAGTAATAAAGAACTGAATCTAATTAAAATAACTATAGTAGGGATTAAAAGAAAATCATGATTAACTATGCCAAAAAAAAGACAATGCAATAAATAAAAGGAAATCGACTAAACTATTTTTTTTCTAATATAATTTTGAATTACGCTAGTTTATGTCTAATAAAATTAAGTAATTAATTCTGATAAAAAAACAAAAATTGATGTGAATTATATTAAGAACTAACTATAAAAAAATAATACTTCTATCCAACTTGGCACATAAATCAAGAAAAATAGCTAAACTAGACTATTGTATATATATTATTTTTGGATGATAAATAAATAGAACTCACCTAAACTACATGCAATGAATATGCGATGAATAAATAAACTATATGCAATGATATGATGTATGTATGCTGCAGGAACTAAAACTAAGATAACTACAAAACTATGAAGAGACGGTGGAGAAAAAATGTACCTCATGATCCATTTCTGATGGAGGGGTTGAGAAAAAAGAAAGTAGTCTTACCGTTGAGTTGAACGTGTCTCTATCGAGAGGGGGTAAGAAGAACCAGTGCCAGAAAAGGTTAGAAGCAAGACGAAAACAGAAAAGAAAGGAAGAGAATGAGGGAGAACCGATTGGGAATGAGGAGGGGGAAGAGAAGAGACGAGGGAGAAGAGGTCTGCATTTTCTCAAGAGGGAAAAATGTGTTTCATAGCTGAAAACATACTATTTATACTAAAAAAATTAGGTTATATATATATTTTCAAAAAACTCTAATTAATTTTAATTTTTTTTAAAATAGTACTAAAAAAACGTGTTTCACAAAAAAAACTCTTCTAAACCAAATGAACTACTAATTAAACACTTCTAAACTAATTAGACTAATAATTAAAAAGTTCTAAACAAAATTAAACAATAAAAAATGCATGGAAGAACTTGAAATGTGCAAATTTTTTTATTTATTTTCAATTTAAAATAATTTCTCAAAAACACTGATAAGAATGAGTTTTTAATGCAATTTTCATTGGATCTTGCATAAAATAGTATGAATAGAATGAAAAAATTATGCATGATCAAATTCTTTCATGCTTATCGTTTGTTAGTCCTCAAGCAAACTGACCCTAAACAAAAAGCAAAAGACAAACTAAACAAAGCAAAAACCTAACTCACTTTCGTAGGAATCACTATTGCATTTAGCATATGCAACACGCCCTTTAGACTTTTGAGTTACCTCAGTTGACGAGTAAGGTCCTGTGAGGGTTTGCAGTGATGTTATCCACAAACATCTCTGTTATGTATGCATAAAATTTTCAATTCAAGAAGCATTAAACAACTAATGAGTTTGTTTTCACAAATATTTCATGCCATTACACTTTCAAAACATAATTAAAGTCTTTTACATGCCACCACAGAGTAAAACTAATTTTTTTACTTTTTTAAGAAAAACCATAATCATTTATGCTTTATTCTCAAAAAATCAAATATACACATGTCATTGTTTATTTATCTTTACTTATATGTTATTTGCATAGGTTTCTCAAAAATTATTCCTAAGCAGTGAACTTTATCTTTTATGTTCATGATTTTTCTTTTTCAATTTTTTCACACTTTTTCTTTCTTTTTGTTGAGCACTATATCAACTTTTTAATTTTTGTGACTCGTATAACGAGCTTTGGGTTAATGACTCTAAGGCCAGACGACCTTAGGGCACAAGATAAAAAGTACCCCTCAGAGTTAATTGCTCGAGTCACTAGACCTTCAATTTTCATAGTTTTATGTATAGCTTGCTTATTGTCATGTGTAATATCAACATATTTTAGGCTCTCTATAAAGTCCATGTAATGGGCTTTTGGGCCGGTGACTCCCAAACCAGATGACTTTAGGTCACTAGGTGTAAACACCCCTCATGCTCTACTTGCTTGAACCAAATATGCCATAGATATCAACTTAGACAAAAAAATGATTTTCTTCATTATCCTTTTCGACATGGGAATCAAAAACTTCAACTTATGTTTGATCCCAATTACTGGAGAATACAAAGAGATCAAGCAACTAAACGTGTGCACTTTTTCACTTTTTGAGCTCTTATTTTCAATATTGTTTATTTGCTTAGTTTTCAAAAATAAATTATGCATAATCATACTTGTGATTCAAAATAAACTCTAACATGCATCTACACCATTTCTTTGAAATCCACATAAATAACCATGTTTTTCTAGATTAGTGTCAGATTTTTTTTATGAGGCTTAAAAATTCTCTAAAAACATTAGACTATGTAAAACATTCATATAAGGTCAAATTCATTCCTTAAAATCCCAATTTGTATGACTTTTCATCAATGTGCCGATACATAGATAGAAAAAGATTTGAGTGTGCAAACTACACCCGTTCACATGCTTGAATAACACTGTCCTCAATGATACTCTCCCATGCTTACATGAAACTAGATGAATGCACACTATAAAACAAAAGATATGCAAGGGATGGAGTAGAAGTCACCTAATCGGTGCTATGAAATATGTCCTGTTACCTGTAATCATAAATCATATCCAAACAGAATGAAATGTATACGTGATCTATCATAAATCCTTATAAAACAAAAAAAGCAAAAACTGCTAAATTACTACCATTACAACAACAATATGAGCTGCCTCTCATAAAGCGCTGAAGTTTACGTCTTCAGCCAGATGGATCTCTGGTTACCCTCCATCGTCTGTGAGATCAATGGACTGAAGGTCATGCTCAATCTTGAGGTCTTAGGTATATGGTCGCATCTTTTGCCCTGTCCACTATGTTTCCTAAAAGCTGACCCATTTGGACCCTACGATGACTTATTTTTCTACTATGAACAATCGTAGTCTCCACGTTGGATTGAAAATCGTGATGAATCTCGTGGAGATGACTCTCAAATGATGGTGATCTATAAACCGAATATCTATCCATGAAATTATCCAACCGCGGAAAAGATTGCTTTCATTTAACGTCTTTCACATGGAAGCATTTGTTATTTCCTGTCGCTCTCATGACAGTATCAAATATATTCAAACGCAATCACTTGTTGCCAAAAGAAACATCCATCTCTCCAGTATGACAGGTGATACATGCATTGGCAGTGGCCAAGAATGACCTGTCAAGAATGATAAGGGGTCGGTGAGTGACATAAGTGCCTTTTATATCTAGAACAAAAAAATTAATAGGGAAGTAAAAGTCATCGACCTTGACAAACACATCCTCTAAGATTCTTTAAGAAGCTTGTTAGACCTGTTAGCTAACTGTAAAATGGTCGTGGTGGGTTTTAAATCTCCAATCCCAAAAGTGTCATACAGAGAACCCAACAATATATTTATACTGTCTCAAAGATCGAGCAAAGTGCGCTCAATGGTCATGTTTCCAATGACACAAGAGATGATCGGTGCCCCTGGATCATTAAGTTTAGGTGGGGCTTGGTACCAAAACACTGAGCTCACCTGCTCAACCATGAAGATCTTCTTGGGTAATGATCTCGATTTTCTCTTCTGCGTGCAAAGTTCTTTAAGGAACTTTGCATATGCAGGCACTTGTTGGATGACATCGAGTAGGAGGAGGTTTATGTGAACATGCTTGAATATCTCAAGCATCTCTTGTATCTTCATCTCCTGCCTGTCGACCGACCTTGGTTTTTCCATCACTTTAAGAAAGGGAGCTTTAGGTATGTAGGATTTGAAAGGCTCAGATAGGAGAGCCCTCTCGCTTTCCTGGGGCATCTCACTAGGGACTGGCTGCTCATCACTTGGTCTCTCTCTTTCTTCTGCAACCTCTCTCGCTCTATACTCCTTTCCACTCTTAAGGGTGATAACAAACTTGGCCTACTCTTGATGTGACTCTGTGAGGTGCAGGTCATGGTGCATGGGTTCCTTACCCCTTGGGTTGACAATAGATTGACTTGGTAGGCTTTCCTCGTTGTGCATGTTCAAGGCCTCAGCCAACTGTTTCATTTAGGTCTCTAGCTTCGCTATCGACTGTGTGTGGGAGCTGAGGTTGACCTTTATGTCAGAGAAGGCCTCAAAAAGCTTCTCTTAAAAAGACTAACTCACTGTGGGCTCTTGGGGAGAAGGCAAGCTAAGCTGAGGAGGGGTTCTTGGGAATGTAGGTCTTGGGTAACCTTGTTGGAAGTTACTCGGTCGGGCTTGTATCTGGGAAGGCAGATGGGATGGGTATTATGGATTTATCCACGTAAAGTTGGGATGATTTCACCAGCCCAAATTATATATTGGTGCATAAGGGTCATGCACCACTTTGGTGAAACCTTGGGCATCATTCACTTGCTCCTGAACGAATTCAAGATAGAGTGGTGCTGTCGAACAATCCGAAACATAGTGTGCAGGGCTAGCACATAGCTCACACACTTTACTTACGTGATTTATTGAAGTTGGGTTGGTTAGTAATTGATCCACTTTCCTAGTCAATTGGTCTACTTTGATTTGTAATTCATGATTGGACCCAACTTAAAAAATCTCGCTCTTTTTAGGACCACTATAAGCAGATGTGGTCCTATCAAGCCTGGAGGACAGGGCATGGTGCATAGAGTTTTCACTCAATATTTCAAATAGGGACCATGCTTCATCCTTACTCTTGAGCATGAATGTACCTCCACACGAAGAATCAACCATTTGATTGTCTTTCTCAGTCAGGCCATCATAAAAGTATTGCACCAGTTGCCAATAGGGCACCTGGTGGTGGGGGCATTGTCAGAGAAGATCTTTCACCCTCTTCCAAGTCTCATGAAATTGTTCTCCTTCAATTTATGAGAAACTGGTTATGGCATTTCAAAATTGGTTTGTCTTACCAATTGAAAAATACTTCTTCAGAAACTCTCTCTGCATTTGGTCCCAAGTGGTAATTTGAACCATATCTAAGCCTTAAGTCAGTGCTTGACTTTATCCTTGAGGGAGAACGAAAACAACGTGAGCCTTAATGCATCATCTCCAAAATTGTTGATCTGCACCGAAGCGCAGATCTTGAGAAACTCATCAAGGTGACAGTATGGGTCATCATTGCTAACGTCGTAAAAAAAGGGTAGCATTTAAATAACACTGACCTTGATTTCAAATTGGTTTGCTCCTACATCAGGTCTCATGATGCAGGAGGCATGAGTATAAAACTTGGGAATAAAGTACTCCCTGAGAGGATGGATTAATTGCTGATCCTCAGCCATGAGGTCGGGTCAACAGGCTTTCCTAACAAGGGACTCGAGGTCCTCTAGAGTGTCCACAAGCTCAAGGTCAAGCGAGCGTCACCCTTACATACACTTGAGGGTAGACTGGTGTAGCAACTGTCCTAAAGAGGGGTTTTCTACCTACCTAATGTGCAAACATGATAAAACCACAACAAACCACGAAGCGAGCAAAATAAAATAAAGCTGAAAAACAGTAAACATGCACCACACACTTGAGTCCAAACAAATATTTTGCAAAAAAATAAACTATGGGTACAATATCAATCATACACAATCACCTCCTAAGGGGGTAGCCAAATAGTTGGGCAGTGCAGGAAAAGTAAACTGATCTTTATGGCTCACAAGCAACATGGTTTTAAAAATCCTAAATACAAAAGCAAACTAACAATCCTAGTTAATAAATAGGAAAAATAAACTAACAATCCTAAATATTATGCAGAAAAGAAACTAACAATTCTAAGTAAAATGAGAACATACAGAGGCAATAAAGTGAATACTCGTTTCTTTTGCCATTCTCCGACAATAGCGCCAAAAATTTGGTGTAAGTTTTTGAAATAGATTTTTAAAAGATATTTTTTATGAAAATAATTTATGCAAGCCAGCCACCAAAATGATATAAACTGGCTCACACTAGGGTGGAGTACGTGTCAAACTCTAGAAATGGGAGAAAACTTTATATTCCACAGAAATCTATTCTTTATTGCCTTGAAAAATAAAAATAATTAATTAACTAATCAAGTGAGAGTACGGTCCTCTGCGGAGGGCTTAAACAAACAATAATTAGTTACAATCATTTTATAAGTTTAAATGAATAAAATAAATAAACCTAATCTAAAAGAAAAGAGAAACCGAGTCTTCAGTGCTTGAACTTCTAGTCCCTCTTATCTTCTATTGCTTCTTGCTTGCTTTTGAGGGCTCCCTGAGAGGATCAAAGGGACCTTTTGGGGACCTTAAAGGGCTCTTCGAGAGCTCATTTGAGGGCTCATCGCATGTTTAACCGCTTCCCTGTAAAACAAAATCATAAAACAAGAATAAAACACCAGTTCAATTGTCAAGATAGGAACAATTCAAATTGTTTTCTCCCTGGCCGTTGACCATGGATGGAGTCTCAGTTAGCTAGATGTTAAAAATGCTTTTCTCCATGGAGAATTGAAGGAGTAAGTATATATGAAACAACCCTCAAGGTATGCTGAAGGCGATTCTAAGGAGTATGTATGTAAATTGAAGATAACACTTTATGGCTTAAAGCAGGCTTCTAGATCTTGGTTCGAGAGTTTTTTGTTAGAGATTCAGAAGCATGATTTTCATCATTCCCAACTTGATCATTCTTTATTTATTTGCCAAGGTACACATAATGTCACATTGTTGTTGATATTATCATCACATGCAATGCACCAAGCCACATTCAAGAAGTTAAGGATCTACTGAGTAAGAGGTTTAAGATGAAAGACCTCGGTACTTTACGATATGATCATGCATAATATTCTTATTTTATTCATCTTTATTTATGCACGATCCATGATAAAATTACATTAAAAACCCGTCTTTATCATTTTTTTTAGAATTCGCTCTGAGATTGAATTTCTGAGAAAAATCACATTTTCTAGTTTGGCCCTGCATTTTTTGGTATGCTTATTAGTTTTAAAATTTTCTTAATTATAGTTTAGTTAGATTGGGACTTAATTAATTATTTTTAATTAGTTTTAGGAAAAAACCCTTTTGGAAAACACATTTTTGAGGAAGACCCTCTTTGGAAATTGCAAAAAAAAATTAGACCTTTAAAAATTTGTGTTTTAACCTAGAATAGCTTATAAATAGTTCTTTTTCCAGCAAAGAAGCTGTTTTTTGCAGTCTTGGATCCTACGCCTCTCTCTTTCTTCTCTGCCTCCCCTTCCTTTCTTTCCCTTTTTCGATCGATCGGTTGCCTACCTTCTTCCTTTCTTCTTATGCTTTTCAATCTTTCTTCTAAACCCCGTCGTCGTCGGTTCCTCGCATTTCCTCTGTCAGAGAGAGAGCTGAAGTCTATTTGGGTGCAGCAAGGTAAAAACCATCTTCTTCTCCCATGTTTCACCGTAGTTTTTAGTTTTCGCATCGCATAAATCATAACATCCCATGCATTGTAGTTAGTTTCTGTTTTTATCGCATATGGCATAATTAATAGTGTTTTAGCATATTGCATCTTAGATAAATTAGTGTTTATTGTTTTTAAATAAACAGAAAAATAAAAAAAAATTGGTAGCTTTAGATCTGCATATTAACCGGTAGTTAGTTGATTTTTTAACATTGATACTGATTTTTGCTGAAACTAATGTATGCATTTTCAGTAGGTTAGTTGATTAATGTTATCATATAGGTTAGTTTTTGTTAAATCTGAACTCCAAACAACGTCAAACACGCTGTGCGTGATTGACGCTGTTTGAAGTCCAATAGTGCATTAACCGTGATTTGAGTCATTAGCTATATGTGTTAGTTATGTTATTTTATTAGCTGTAATTTATTGTTTTAGTTATTGTTTTGTTTAGTTATTTCATGGTTCAACATCTAGGTAAGTAACATAGGCTTTGCAATTTCTGTTTTAATAGTTAACATTTTTTTTAGCAACATTAGTTAACGTTTTGACTATCAATAGAATAGGTTGTTTGATTTCCTATTAGTTTAATTGGTTTTGTCTTTATTTGTCACGTTTTGTTTGGTTAATCATAATATAGCATACAATAGATTTTCATTCGTTCATTACTTAGTAACTTAATGGTCCAGCATTAGTAGTTAACATGGTTAAATCAATTTTTGGATTAGTAAACTAGATTTATTTTTTATATTCTTTTTTTTGGGTAGTTCTTTAATTGACGTCACTTGGTTTTCTTTTAAAATTAGCCAGCTTATGTTGTTAACTAAGCAAAAAATCCTTAGAATAGTTAAAATTGGTTTTTAGTTTAATTAAGTAAATTAGAAATACTTACTTTATAGGCTTAAGTAGTTAGATCTACTTTATTTAGTTCACATTCTTTTAGATTGGCTGTAGTCGTTTTGTGTAGTCTAATTCACTAATAGTAGATTAATGGTAGTCCATACGGTTTATGTTTGTTTTGCTTGGTGTCTAATTCATTATTTGATTCTTGCAAATTTTTAGTTTGTAATGTCGTATTTCATTGATTAAGTAGTTTGATTCAAATTGTTTTAGCAAGTAGTTTGTCATAAATTTTAGTTAATTGGTTTCATAATTTGTTCTTTAGTTTATTTTAGTTTAGTTTGTTTTGAAATTGAGTTAGTTTAATTCATAATTTGTTTTAGATGTGACACAATTTGTTTGAAGGTTAGTTTTGCTATTTCATCCTCTAGTGTAGCGAGTGGTTTAGTTTAGTTTGATTCTTTCTTGCTAATTTTTTAGTTCATTAACTAGTAGATTTTGTTTAGTTCTATTAGTTTATGCTGTGTTTTGCATTTTGATTTTTGCAGAGAAGCGATCAGACGTGCGGTGAGCCCCTTTTCATACCTTCGAAGAGCCTTTTGAGGTCCCTAAAAGATCCCCTCAAAAGGCCCTCTAGGCCCTTAGACAGCCCTTAATCAAACCATGCAAAAGTGCTCAACCTAGAAGAATATCAAGAGGACTAAAGAGACTTGAAGCACTGAAGACACTTTTTTTTTATTTTTAGCTTAGGATTTATTTTATTCAATTAATTTGGGTTGTAATAAGGCCGTTATTTTATTGTTCAAAGTTCTCCGCAGAGGGCTGTACTCTCTTTCTTATTCATTCAATTAATTGATTTTTCTTTTTGACAATAAAGCGTAGTTTAATTATGTGCTTGAATACAAAGTATTTCTCGTTCCCTGAGATCGACCTGAACTCCACCACTCGTGCGAGCTAGTTTTTATTATTTGGTGTTTGGCTTTCATATAGTTTTTACATAAAAATATTATTTTAAAAATCATTTTCCAAAACTCACACCATGATACTTTCTTGGTGTGGAGGTGGATAGACGAGAAGGGAAGTTGACCTTAACTCAACATAAATATATGTTAGATTTGTTGGATAAAGCAGGGATGACTGATTGCAAACCGCTAGCCACCCCTAGTGTGATCAATCAAAAGGTTAGTCTTCAAAATGGAGATCAGTATCATGACCCCACCAGATACTGGAGTCTAGTAGGTATGCTTCAGTATCTTACCTTTACTAGACTAGACATCATTTATGATGTTAATCAACTCTCTCAGTTTATGCATGAGCCACAAACGGGTCACATAGATGATGTTAAAAGGATTCTTAGATTTTTGAAAGGCACTATTGGAGATGGAATTTCGTATATCCAGTCTCTGTGTGGGAAGAATGGACATGACATTTATGCTTATACAGATGTCGATTGGGCATGGGATCTGTGAACACCCCAAATTTTCCAAAAAATCCAAAAAATTCTCTTTTTGCCCCTGACTCCATTTTCTGAGTAAATTGAGTCATTTTCAATCTAAATTCCAGTTATTTCTCGGATTCGCTGAAATCCAAATTCATTTTATATATCTGACTCAATTTCCGATCCGAATCTAGTGTCAAAATCCAAATCTGAGCCTCGTTATTCAATTTTTAAACCAAATTTACAAAAATACAAAAAATAATTTCTAAAAGGCTCAGACAGTCCATCTGGTATCCATTTGGATCCACTGCTCTGTATTTCTCGATTCGAGGTTCAAAACTCGAATATTTCCTCAAGCTCCGATTTCTCAGAAAACTCTTCTTTTGTAAATATTTTAAATCTTTACAAAAAGAGTTTAGAAATCCCTCAGTTTTAGAATTTTATTTCAAAAATACAAAAATGTAGAGAATGTCAAGAAAAGAACAAAAAAATCGAAATAGAAAAGAAAAATACCAAAAAATAGTTCAGAAATCCCCTTTTTGAAAGTATTACTTTGTTAAGACCATTTTTTTTAGAAAAACCTTTTAGAAGGAGCCACTATTTTGAAAAATTTTGAAAAAAATCTTGGACCTCCTCTGAAAAATTACTAACGGTTTCCTGTTATATATACGAGCCGAGAGAGCCTTCTCGACGCATCGCTTCTTCACCTCTGCATAGCCTCTTCTCCTTCTCGATCCAGCTTCTGCCTCATCACGCTTCCTCTTCCCCGATCCATCCTCTGCCTCGCCACCCGATGTCCTTCTTCTCCTTCAGTTTCTATCTTCCCTCCTTCAGAATCTCTGCAAGAATCAGGTAAGAACCTCTCCCCTTTACTTTCTCTGTTTTTGCTTTTTAATTTTTCTGGTTTTTCCCCATTGATGCACCCTTGGTGGCGTTGAGTTGCTTGTGAAATACCAACCCACCCCTGCGCGAAATTGACGAAACGATCGTGCTCCTACATCTTAAATTTCTTGTTTGCATTGTTATTTTTTTCGTTTTGTTTTGATTTCAGTATTAATCAATTGTGAACTTTTGTTTGTTTTCTCTGAATTTCAATCCCTATTCCTGTTTCTTTCTTATTTAATCTGATTATGATTCCTATTTTGTTATAATTTCTGTTTGTCTTGATTCCCGCTTTCCTTTTGTTTTACTTTGTTTTGGATTTCTGCTTCTGGGTGGCTTTGATTTCTCTTATCATCGTCATCTGTTCCATGAATCAAGATGGCTTGGTCGATTGTACCTGCATTCCTGGCATTGGGTCTGAGTGAATGTATTTTCATTTTATATTAGTGGTTCTTGTTTCATCTTGCACGTGTTCTCACCATTTGTATATAATTTTGCATCATAACCACCAATCCTGCACCCATCGTAACATACTGGCCACATCCGATTCTCTCTGAATGTTGCAAGGCTCTGTAAGAGGTAATAAGGATATCCCCCCCCCCCCCTTTTTTTTGGCTGATACAAAAACTTTGGTGGTTTTTATGGTGAAAACAACGCTCAATATGCAGTTCATTGCATATTCTGCAACAAAACTCGATGTGCCTCACCAAGAAACCAGTTGCTCTGGTTTACCCTGATTCCTTTTATATCCTCATGGCATCATCATCATCATCATCATCATCATCATCATCATCATAACCTTTTGTATTTGTTGCATCATCCCTTTCTCCCCCAAGGATGATAAACATGGATAAGCAAAAGCGTCATTCTGTGGGAATTAATGTTCTCGATGGGAAAAGTTTGAAGGTATTGTTCCCCTTTTACCCAACGTCTTTGTTTGTTTAGTTATAAGTTGCTTATTCAACCTACAGAGAATTGGTTGTTATGAAGAATTCTCTGAAACATTGCATATCAATGCCTCTGAGCAGGGTCTTGACGGATCCATGGGGATTTCAACCGAATTCATCATTTCTTGTTTCAGTGACTTTAACCATCTTGCTAACTTTATGTTTTAAGTATCCCCAAGAAGATACGCTCTGCGTTGGTGGCTATCCCCACATTTATATGTTGGGCTGTTTGTTGTAGTGTTTTTGTCAAAATTTCAAAACATATGACCATAGTTGGTGATTTCAAAATTTAAAAGGTATTAATGGAATTCTAAAAGGCATGTCCAATTCTCCTGAACACCAAGGATGTTTCCAGTAATTGAACAAATAGTGGTAAAAGTAACAACCACAAAAATTTTTACGAGACTTGGCATCAATGAGCAAACAATGCCAGAAGGAACAGATTCTGGTATTATGCACCTTTTCATTTAAATCATAAGTAGGCTCTTCATTTATTTGACAAAAAAAATGTAGGCAAATTGCAATGATCAGGTTTCTCCTCGTGGCCCTCTGCACAATTGGGGCAAAAGATCCTTTGTTCATGATACACTCGAGAAATTGATATTTTGGTCAATGGGTCTTAAAGAAGATGGAACTGCATGTACTTTTTTTTAGTAGTAATGTCTTATCAATAGCCATATAACTGATCTTTACAATTGTATGAAGGTTTTCTGACAAGATTTCATTGCTCATAGACTTGCATTGTGTTGAACATTTCTGATGCAACTTTCATTTGTTATGCAGTTCTCAGATGGCTACTTGGACCTGATCATGATCAGAGATTGCCCAAAATTGACATTATTAAATATAATGTCAAATGTAAGTAATGGTGGTCATGTCAAGTTCCCATATGTCTTGTACCTCAAGGTAAAGGCTTTATATTTGGAACCAGGCCAGCGTGTGGTCCGATCACACAAGGGGGGTATCATTGACTGTGATGGTGAAGTCTTGGCCAGAGGTGAAGGAACATATCTAGTTGATCCAGTGAGCCCCTTGCCGGCAACTATTCTCAAGGATCGAATCAAATTTACATTCCCCTTTTATCTACCATCTTGATCATCAATTGTCACTGTGCACACACATCCTCCCATCACACTGTCACTGCAAATCTCTGCAATTGCTAATATCACTGACAATGGAATCGATCACCTGGATCGATGAATTTGCAGTAACTGTTTACTGAATTCCATACCCAAGTCTTATATGTTGAGTTTTATTGTCTTCTTTCTATCAGACCTCGTCATATTCTTTCATTAATTTTCACTGTTGTGGTTTTTCTTTTCCTTTTACTAAATTGAATATGACTGAGAAACTTAGAAAGTGACAATTGGGTATTGTTAATCCAATTGAAGTCTTCCTCATTGAGTTTTAGTGAACAATTAGTCTTCAACTGAATGTTATTGATCGGCTGGGATTTTCCTATAACTGGCATTCATTCGGCATTCACCATGTGTTGTTGTATTATCCTTTTCAAACCATATTGAATTTGAACTCTAGGTTATAGCTGTACATATAATATAATCTCATTAAAGTTATTAGCTGGCCATGATTTTACAGTAGAAATTCCATCATAAGTTGTTGCTGTGTGAAAGTTTATTAGGATTCATATCTGGAATTAATAGGGATCGAATTATGGCATTCAGATTTTGCTAATGAAGTCGGCCTCTATTAGTACAAGTGTGGGTATACCTCTGTGTTAACAATATACAGGCATTGGGCAAATCCTCATATGGGCCTATACAGGCTGTTGGATAAGACAAGAGGGTCGTTGATTGCAGGTAATAAGTTGGTTAAGCAGTGAGTTGGGGTGGGTTGTGTCAAAGTATCATCAGTTAATACATGCGTGGGTAATCAATGTTAGCATCTTAGCAGTACATGTGATTGACAGACCTGGGTTAGCAGTAGGTAGTTTAATGGTGTGTGGGTCATATAGATAGTATGGCACGCAGCAAATAATGCAGCATTAGGCTACATTAGCAGGATGAGTTAGCAGTCAATCTTAATATCCTTTGGGGTTAGGTATGTCATGAAAAAGGGTTCTAGCCGCAAAAGGGTCAGATGAGTGGTATTTGGTAACAATATAGGTGCATTAACACTTTGCATGGGTGATGTTCAACATAGACCACTCGTTGGATCAAAATATCATGTCGTTGGGTTATGTTAGCAGCATATTGGACAACATGAGTTCATACAGTCAGCATTATGCTAGTATGTCAGGTAGTGGGTTGTAGTCATGGTCTCACCTTGGAGTTCTATGTTTGGGTATTATCACTAAATCTGATCTTTTGTTACATCTAAATATTGGGGATGCTTTTGCCTAGTATGAAGCAGTGATTTCCAATCCCTCTTTCGATTGTTCACAATGAATATTTCACCAATCCCAAAGGTTTTCTCAAATGTTTCCTTACCAAACCTATGTAGTGGCAGTTTCCAGTATATTGTAGTATAGGTCAATGTCAGTTTCAATATGCATGTAGTCCCTTGCATTCACCAAGTAAGCTTTAGCATTGTCATATATATCACAACATATACTAGTTCGGCAGGCCACATACATACAATGTTCATATATCATCATGTATATCCTATATTTTAATACAATCTCTAAACTTTTCCTTATGCTTCATATCTTACTAACTCTATCTTTTTGTAAGAAATGTATGAAAACTGTGATTTCTTTTCTTAGTTCAGAAATTGTAAATTTCAATCTCAGAATTGTAATAGCTAGATTATAATGAGAAATTTCCATTTCCTGCACTAGATTAGAATGTATGAGCATACACATCTTCTGGAAATGTTTGTTTCATACCATGTTCTCTTTTATTTCAAAAATCCACAAATGGGAATACGAATGGCACGTGCACCGTTCTGATAAGAGGTAATTAATCCTAAGCAAATGATCCACATTGATGGCCATAGTCAAAATGTGGACAATGCTTAAGATTTTTATCTTTTATGGAATAACATTGGATCCACACTGGATCTTTTTAAAAAATCATCATATTTTTTTCCTAAATATTTTCTTTCTTTATCAGAGTTTAACTTAAAATTAACTCAAAATATATATCAATGGCCATAGCCAGGATATATTGAGAGTTAATTTCATTTTAAACTCTACAAAGGCACCAAAATGTGTTTTATTCTTCATTTGAATTTAAATGTGATTATTATATAATACATTTTATGACCATAGTCAGAAATATATTATATCTTCAATCTTATTTCAATTCATTTAAAGAATGAAATATGATTTCAAATTCAATTTTCAAACATTCTTTTTAAATTCATTTCATCATTTAGGATAAAATTACATCATTCTTTTTTTAAAATCCAAGTGATTTTGAGATAATTCTTCAAACACCTTCTTTATCTTCAATTCTTATTTATAAATTCAAATTCATCTTTCTATTCTCAATTCTATCTCATTTTAAATTTCAGACTTCGATTTCAAAGTCTAATTCGACTTTGAAATTCTGAATTCATCTCTAAAATTCAATTTCCAATTCAAATCAAATTTCAGAGTTCAATTCAAACTTTGAAATTTCCAGATTCATCTTCTGATTTCAAAATTTAAGTTTGAAAACCAGGTTTCGTTCTCTATCCTTCTTTTCTAAATTTAAAATCGATCTAGGGTATCTCAAATCCAATTTCAAGTTTCATTTGGGTTTCCAAAATCCAATTCTATCTTCAAATTTCATTTGGATTTCTCAAATCTAATTCCAAGTTTCATATGGATTTCCAGAATCCAATCCTATTTTCGAAATCCATTTGGGTTTCTCAAATTCAATTCCATTTTCAAAAATCCATTCCCAAATCCAGCTTTCCAATCCAAATCTTATCTTGAATTCCATTTCTCAACCCAATTCCATTCTTAAACCCAAATTCTGTTTCCAAATCCTGTTTGAATTTCTTGAATCCATTCTGTTTCCAAATTTTATTCTGATTTCAAATTTTAAATCCGGAATTCAATCCCTATTTTCAAAATTTTCATCTTGATTTTCAAGGCCAGATTTAAATTCCAATCCTACTTTCTTCAGAGATCTCAGACTCCTTCTTTGAAATTCAAAATTTTCAAATTTAAAATCTCAAATCCAAGATTCATTTCCAAACTCAAATTTCATTTCCAAATTTACTTCTCAAATTCTATTTTTAAAGTTTAAATCCAATTTAAAAATTCATATTCAATCTCAATTTCAAAATCCCATTCTTATTTTCAAGACCTATTCTTATCTTCAATCTTGAATCTTCCTTTTTCAAAAACAAAGCTTAAAGCCATTTTTTAAGTCCTTTTGATCTCAGATATGGTTCCAACTTTAGGATTTTGAGTCATCTTTCTCAAAACTCAAGTTTATTTTAAACTTTGGGTTTATATCCAAAAATCCAACTTTTCTAACTCAATCTCGACCCTTTGAATAATTTCTCCAAGTACCTTCAAATTCATTTCAAAATCACTTGGATAAATCCAAAAGTTTCTAAATTATTTTTTCTCAAAAGCATACATTTCTGTATTTGCATTGCACAAGCATGATTCTTTGTGCATCCTTAGACTTAGAATAAATTCTTAGACAATATTAAGGCAAAGCAAAAAGGCATAAATTTGATCGTTGGTTCGATTACCCCTGGTAAAGGCGCCAGGAACGGTCAAACCTCGTATCGATGAGTGAATCCCGTCTCTCCATTTTTTTCTTGCAAATATTTTCAAAACGGAGGGAAGTAAATTTTAAAATCTTTTCAAAATTTAGGTCAAGTGAGACCTTTGCAAAAGAGTTCCTCTCTTCTTTCTTTCTTTTCTCTTTTCTCTTCTTTTTTATCTTTTATTCTCCCCCTTCAAAAAGGGAAATAAAGGTTAGAAAGGCAAAGAGAAAGAAAAGAGGGAACCACGAGAGGAAAATTTTTGCAATGATCACATGATCATGATGAAAGAAGGTCAATATCAGGTTATTGCATTTTTATTGGCTCTAATCTTGTGTCATGGAGCAGCAGGAAACAAAAGGCAGTGGCTAGATCTAGTACTGAGGCCGAATACAGATCTATGGCTACTACCACTGCAGAAGTCACATAAATTAGGTATTTGTTGACTGAGTTGGGAGAACATATCTCAAATTCTCTTTTACTTTGTGATAATCAGAGTGCCATATAGATCGCCTTCAACCCCATCCATCATAGCCGGAATAAACATATTGAGGTTGATCAACATTTTATCAGGCAAAAAGTTAAAGATAAGGAGATTGTCGCTCAGAGAATTAAGTAGCTGATTTATTCATTAAGGGCTTAACGAAACACAAGTTTTGGTTCTTGAAGAACAAGTTGTCCATGGTCCAAAACTATGGACACAACTTGAGGGAGGCTATTAAGATATCATATATGGACTGGATCCATGTTTAGATCTAGATCTAAATGTTATATTAAGCGTGTGCCATTACTCAATAAGAATTATTAGGTCATGATTTTGATGATCGAGGGTTTTGGTGACTGCAGCAACCACATCTCTCTCTCCTCCACTCTATTTTTCTTTGCGTGAACAAGCTCTGGTGCTATCTCCTCAAATCTTGACATGGTATCAGAGCAAGGTTAATATTTTCAGGATTAAGATTTTTTCAGAAGGTATGTCCCAAAATATCTACAGCCTCCTCCAAGTCTTCCTCAGTTTTCTTTCCTCTTGGTTTTTCTTTTCTTCCTCAGCGTTTCTCAAGGTATCTTCTTAAATTGCTCCTTTTATCAGCAACTAAGATCTTTCTGGACACCTAGATGGATCAGTCCCACCAGAATTTGTCATGCAGAAAACCAAGGATGAAGATGGGGTTGTTTCCACTACACTGGTCCAAAACCCTAATTTTATTTCCTGGATGAAGCATGACCAAGCTTTGGTCGCTTATATTACCTCTACCTTATCTCAAGAGGTTCTAGTTGCTGTTATCATCGCAAAATTTTACTTTTTGCAAGTCAAACTGACCTTTGAAAAAGTTTTTGAAAATAACTCGCCTTCGTTTTTAAAATGCGGGATAATTCCGTAGAATGGGACTCGCCTGTCGGTACGAGGTTCGACCGTTCCTGCCACCTTTAACAGGGGTAATCGAACCAAGGATCAATCTACTGCTCTGCTCTATTCAACTTGTCTAAATCATATTCTAACTTCTAAATGCACATAGGATCAGGCATGTGCTATGAATTTTCTGAAAATGCACATTTGAAAACATGATGTTTGCTTTGAATAACTGAAACACTTAGAATAGATATTACATGGAAAATCGTGAATTGGGATTTGAAATGTACTTCTGAGAAAAGTAAAAATCGATTTCTGAAGAATCTAGATGTTTTGTGAAAATCGATTTTGAGAAATATGAAATAACTTTGAAAAACTTGATTTCTTTGAATTCAAACTTTGAAATTGAAAACATAACTTAGAAAATCGAATTTGGAACTTGGGAAATACTTGAAATATCATTTGAAAACTTAGAGTTTTGAGAAAATCGATTTTAGAATAAGACTTAGAAAAATTTGAGAAAATGAACTTCTTTGAATTGAGATTCGAATTGGAATTGGCAAATGCATGAAATGAATGAATATGGATTTGAGGAATTGAGAAATACTTTTTGTATTTTTTTGAGAAATGCAGTGCATTTTGGAAGTTAGCCTAAGAGTGTAGGCTGAATGTGGCTAATGTGAAGATCATAAATCTGGGTATCATTCATATTCTGACTATGGCCATAAATACAAATTCCACCAAGTTTATAAACTTCATAAAAGCTAGTGTATGTGCCATTCGTGTATACCATAGTGAATTAATAAAATGTGCATGAATTGGCATACATGGCAGTTATATATCAAAGTTTAAACTATATGAAATGCAAATCCTAATCTATGCAGGAGTTTAAATTCTTATTCCAAATTTAATTTAATTTACATCACTATTGAATTTAAATACAAGAAATTAAAGTTTTCAATATACCTGCAAAACTAGAAAACTTGGTTAATGAAAATATGTTGGCTTTTCTAGGTTTATCCAGTAATATCTAGAAATTACTGGATTTTGCTAGATATAAGCCTTTTTGCCATGATTCCCTTAAATCAAAATTGATAAAATATGAAATAAGATTGAATAAATAAGGAGGATAAGATATGAAATTTCGAAATTGGGGTAAAAATGACCAAAATACCCCTAATAACAAGACTATGGCCTTGAAATTAGGGTTTTCAGAAAGATATTTGGTAAAATGCAAGTTTTGGCATACAAATAATGATAAATCAAACTAAATATGATGTGACATGATTAAAAATATGAAAAATAGGGTTAGGGATTTCGAAATTGAGGTCAAATGACCAAATTGCCCCCGATAGCAAGACTATGGCCTTGAAATCAGGGTTTTTAGAAAATATTTTGGTAAAACTTAGGTTTTATACACTAAATGAAATCAAATGAACATCAAATTTAACCTAAAGTGTCCTAATATGATTATGAACATGATTAAACCCTAAACATATATGCTTATACACGAAAATCCAAGAATATCACAAATTTTATGATTTTTGCAGTGTTTTGAAATTCTTCGGGTGCCCTGTTTTGCAATTCAAGCCATTCAAACATCAAACAGATTCTAAAAATCCTAAAAATTGGTACATGCACTTGGTATAACCCTAATATCAAATTAGAATTATAAAAATATTTTTATGACATTAAATTAATCCAAAAATAGCATCAAACCCTAAAAATATGCCACTTTTGACCTAGTCCACCAACCAGTCTCAGTCCAAGACTCGAACCAGGGGTCAAACCTCCATGGAAATCTATAAAATTTTACAGAGAACAAATAGACAGGAAGACAAAACTTTTCCTATTTACAGATCTGAAAAATCTTTTAAAACCAGGGAGATCCCCATCCGACAATCCGGACTTGAATATATTGATTTTAACTTTGGTCTTAACTGATACTTTCAATTGAAAATTCCGGGATAAATATCAAAACTCATTCAAAATATCTGAGATTTTAACAGTGAACATTTGACAGAAAAATAATAATACTCACTTTTTACAGATCATGAATCGGATCTGTAGTTTGGGATTTATAAACAACACAAGTCTGATTAGGAATTTGGTAAACCCTAACGAGTTTTAAATTGATAATCAGAGTCTCTGACAAAAGAAAAATACTAAACAGTGATAAAAAATTCTGAAAATTTCAAAGTAGATAGATCTAATCAACATGAATCCATAGCACTTTACAGATCTAAAATCGGATATAGGATGAGAAACATATCATCACAGCAAGTTACCTTCTTGATTTTAACAACGATTTTAAAGATTTAAAAACCCAACTTGATGTCTGATTTTTCTGACAGAGTTCCCGAAGTCCCAAATCTCTGATTTTTTTATAGTAGATCAACCAAATATGTATGCATCACATATAAAAAAATCAGAAATTAACAACACATATTTCAATCCGAAACAGCATGCTCTTTTCTGTTCTAAACTAAAACACACAAAAATCTAAGAAACTTGAGAAAATATGCATTAACTAATGAAAACAATAAAAGAAATACTAAAACAGTAAAATAAAAATTATTTCTATGCTGGAAAACATGTAATAAACATGAATAAGCAAAGAAATAAATAAAATACAGGAAATCCATGGCTGGAATTTGCTTTCACCTTTGAAATCATGGATTTAACCCATTTAACGGGTAAATCTCATGTTTCGTCGGTTAAGAACATGAAAAACGTACCTATCATCGATTCTAATGGATTAGAATCCTTTAAATCACCCTCAAACTGAGTTAGATCATCTTCTTGGGTCGATTTTGGGGTTCTTGGATGAAATCCATGGTTAAATCCATGAACACAAGAGTTTCCATGGTGAAATCTATTGAAAAATCATAAAAACTAATAAAATAATAATAAAATAATATTAAATAAACTCACCTTGGGGCTGCAGCTGCAATGGAGGAAGGTGGAGGTGCTGGAGAGGAGAGAGAGGCCACGAAAATTTTAGAGAAAAAGAGCCCTTTTTGAGCTCTTGAAGTCCCCTATTTATAGGTTTTCAAAACCTCCTTAATTAGGGTTAATTAAGGAGTTTTATTTTTTTAGAACTCTTTCTAATAAATCCAATAAAGGGGGCAACGATTTTTTGGAGAATTATAGCCTAGGTGGGACTCTAATTAATCCCTAATTAGCCCCTAACTAAACCTAGAAAACCCCCAAATGTGATGCCACTTGGCATCTTCCACATTTGGTTTTTTAAAAACCTTTAAAACCTTTAAAAACACTAGTTTTAAAAACTAAACTTCAAAATGGGTTTTCAAAATGATATTAACTCTTCTAAACCCCTAAAACTAACCAAGACACTGACTAACCCTAGTCTAGCCCTGACTTACTCGAATATGGCGCCACCCCGAGTGGGCCCTACTTGAGTTTTTCAAAAAGCGATTTTAAAACTTGAAATTGAAGGAGTTTTCAAAAGGATTTTCAAAAGCAATCTTAAAATTAGAATTTTTGAAATGGCATAGGGTTCTAACCAAGTCATAACTCCTCTGGATATGGTGCCAACTGAGTGGGCCCACATCGAGTTTTGAAGAATTTTGAAATAAACACTGAAAATAGTTTTGAAAAGGGGTTAAAATCAGTATTTGAAATTCAAGATCTTTGAAAATAGGGTATCAAGCGAACTAGAACTTCGAGTTAGAGTCCTGAACTCTTAGGATTCTGAGATTTTAGATTTTAGAATTCAAATGGAAGAGTTTTCGAAAGATTTTATAAAAAACTGACGAAATAAGTCAAAAAAACACAGTCAGGGGTGAACTCCTAACTCGACCGACCTCTAAAATAGAGTCCTGAATTAACTGGACTCTGTAAAATGACATAAATTTTGAAAACAATAAAAATGAAATAAAAACAGACTTCAAAACAGACTCCTGACTGGACTAGGACTCTGGGACAGAGTTCTGATCGGACTGAAACTCTAGATTTTTTTTGGTATTTTCTGAAAAACAGACGAAAGAACTTGTCAAAACAGTGAAAACAATAACGAATACTGGAATAAAATAGAGTTCTAATTCAACTGAGACTCTGAGGACAGAGTCCTGATTGAACTCGGACTCTCAGATTTTTGGATTTTCTTGAGAAAACAAATAGGAGCATTTTGAAAAACAGTTAAAGCAGAATGAAATTGAAGTTTTGGTTCAGAGTCCTGATCTGATTAGGACTTTGAGAAAGAGTCTTGATTCGATCAGAACTCTAAGAATTTTGGCTTTCTGATAAGCAAATGATGAAATTTGGGCAACGCTTTTGAAAACTAGTGAAAATGAAGTATAAAAATCAATTTTGGATAGAGTCCTACTTCGATCAGGACTCTGGGATAAAACTTCAGAATTTTGAAATTCTTTGATAAAAGTGTAATAGTTTTGGTAGATTGAAAGATTTCTGAAAGATTCTCTCAAAATTGAAATCAGGATCAGAGTCCTGATCCAACTAGGACTCTCTGAACAGAGTCCTGTTTTGACTGAAACTCTGAGTTTCTGACTCTTTTTGAAAGATTTGATTGAAAATAGATAAAATAGCTGCAAAAGATTAGAGTTCTAATCCGATTAAAACCCTGAAGAAGAGTCCTGATCCGACTGGACTCTTGAAGGAGAGTCCTAATCCAACTAGGACTCTAAAATTTTGGCCAAAACAGAAGATTTTAAAAGGTTTTCTTCGAAAATAGGTAAAAAGGTAGTGAAAAGTAGAGTTTTGATCCGATTAGGACTCTAGAAAAAGAGTCCTGATCCATCTAGGACTCTAAGATTTTGGCTAAAATGGAGGAAATGGACAAGGGATAGGACTATAACTGGTTCAAAATCAGAATGATATTTTAAAAAGGTTCAAAAAGATTCAAACTGATGAAAATACAGAGTCCTGATCCAACTAGGACTCTAAAATTTTTGAGATTTTTGATAAATGAAAGAATTCAGAAGCGACACCACCTAAATGGGCCTCATCTGAGAATTGAAATCAATTGAAATTGAGTTTGAAATGAATCCAGATTGTTTTCTGAGAAAATATTTCAAAATATAAGGTCCTGGGGGTTGGCAAATGACATAATATTCATTAAAAACCCAGGTTTTAAAATTGATTTTGAAAGAAAGCTTTAAAACTCAAATCTGGATTGAATGTTTTGAAAACAGGAGTGTTGGATCTCAAAAATGAGATGTAATGACATGCAATGCTATGCAATGCAAATGAAATGATATGCAATGACACATGAAATATAAGCACTGGATAAGAGTGAAAATTTGGGGTGTTTACAGTGGCCATTCCTGATGATTGTTCAACAAAGGAGATATATGACAGATTGATTCAAGCATACTCACAGACATCAGAGGCCAGAGTTCTATATTTGAAGCATGAATTTTAGTTACTAAAAAAGGGATGAAAATTTTGAATCAGGTCAAGTGCATCACAGATCAACTAACAGTTGTTGGGTGTGCAATGTTAGATAAATATAAAGTACAATAAACTCTGAGTGGATTGGGTCAGGAATATCATGTTCTTGTCACTTATTTGTTGTGCTTGCATGTTTTGCCCAGTTTTGAGGATCTTCATGCTAAATTGCTACAATATGAGATGACATTGAAGGGAATGACAAGTCAATCTACCAAGCAGACAGATAACCATGATGTCCTTGCCACTCGGATCGCCTTTGGACATGGTAGCAGCGATAACCTTTTTGTAGGAGGATGTGGTAGAGGACCACAAGGAAGATGTGGGCTATTACCGACTCCAAGCATATCTTTTTCTAGTAATCAAAATCAAAGGGCTACTCCCACTTGTTTTCTGTGTAATAAGCGAGGGCACATTAAAGCCAACTGCTAGTTTAATCCATAAAATAAAGAAAAATCTCAAAAAGGAGAATCTTTGTTACATAAAAGGGAATCAGAGACACTTAAAGTTAGTGGAGAAGTGAAGAAACTTCTCTTGGCTATGCTATCTGGATTAAACCTTAAGCAAGATGATCAAGGAGTATGGTACGTTGACTCTGGAGTGGCCACACATGTTACAGGTAATGCTGGTAAGTTCTCTACTTTAATTTCTTATTTTGGTAAAAAACAACATAGTTACTGGAGACGACTCTCACAACTCCATTTCGCATATTAGAAATGTACATATTCCTTTGTCAGAGTCTTCTTCACTTCCTTTGTTTGATGTCTTTCATGCCCCCGACATCAAGAAAAATATTGCTTCAGTTTCTAAACAAGTAGATGATACAAATTCCTTAGTTGAGTTTACTCATTCTTCTATTTATGTCAAGGATCTTTGAACAAAGGAGACATTCACTAAAGGAAAATGACAAGAGAACATGTACGTCTTTTAAGAGGATACTTCTATTTGTGGTTCTCATGTCTTGAAGTCGAAGCCTAAGTCTATCCAGCTGTCATCCACAAAATGTATTTTTAGTCTTGCTAAATGTAATAAGCTAGACATTTGGCATTCCTGTCTTGGTCATTGTAATCATGTTTTTATTGAAAGGCTTGTGTCAAATAATCTCATTTCTGAGTCTAGTCTGAATTCTAAATCAGACAATGGAATGTGTTCAAGTTGTCAACTTTGTAAAAGTCATGTTCTCCCCTTTGCGTTGATGAATAAAAGAGCTTCAAGACCTTTCGAGATTATTTGTTCTGATGTTTGGGGACCTACTCCTGAATCTTCTATTTATGGTAGTCGATATTATATTTCTTTTATTGATAGTTTTTCTCGATACACTTGGATATTTTTCATGAAACATAAGTCTGAAGTCTTTGATATTTTTTGTCGTTTCAACGCTTTCGTTAAGAATCATTTTTCTTCTAATATTGTGCATTTCCAATGTGATGGAGGGGGGGAGTACTCCTCTAGAAAATTTGTTGATTTTCTCCAGGATAATGGGATTCATCGCAGAGTGTCTTGTCTACATATTCCTCAACAAAATGACATTGCTAAGTGAAAACATCGACATATTATTGAAAGTGAGATGAGTAAGATTCATGATAGTGGAGTTCCCATTAGCCTCTGTACTGAAGCCTTTCATTCAACCATTTATATCATAAATCGGTTGCCCATGCCTATTTTGGACAATGCATCTCCCTATTTTACTCTGTTTGGTGTGCATCACCATTATGATGAACTGCAAACTTTTGGATGTATATGTTATGTGCACATTGACAAGACCTTGCAAAATAAATTTTAGGACAAAGCATCTAAGTGCAAGTTTATAGGCTATGCAGATGATTATAAAGGATACACGTGTTATGACCCTACTAAGGGGCATATCAGAATATCCAAAAATGTTATTTTTAATGAAGGCAACTTTGGGAATAGTGTTGATACTAGTACTCCTGTGCAGCCAGGCCCTAATGTGTTTGTTTATCATCCTTGGTTAAGTGCAGAGCTTTTCTCTAACGTGGATGGGGATCATTCTTCTGACTGTATACATGAGTCTTCATCTTCAACAAACAACCCAACAAACCAGAATGATGCTTATAGTGCTGACCCATTCTCAGGTATGGGCAGATACAAAGGGAACATCAATACAAGAAGAGGAAGGGAACCAATTATTTCTGAAAATGAACAACCAAGTATCGCACCTGATCCATGTCCATCTTCCACAAAATAGGTGCCCTTAAGAAGATCAGAAAGGATTCAACATTCTATTGAAAGATGGGTCAGTTATAAAAACTTTACCATGGATTTCCAGCTCTTTTATTGAGAAACAAGATGAACCGATTAGTTTCTATCAAGCTGCTCAGTCAAATAAGTGGATTGAGGCAATGAATAAAGAAATGGAGGCCTTCCATGAGTGTCAAACTTCAGAAATTATCCCACGACCTCAAGACAAAAATGTTGTCAAATCGAGATGGGTATATAAAATTAAGCATAAGCCAGATGAAAGCATTGAACGATATAAAACTCACCTAGTACGAAGGGGTTCAAACAAGAATATGGACAAAATTACGATGAAACATTCAGTCCAATTGTCAAGATAGGAATAATTTGAATTGTTCTCTCCCTGACCATTGACCATGGATTGAGTCTCAGTTAGCTAGATGTTAAAAATGCTTTCCTCCATGGAGAATTGAAGGAAGAAGTATATATGGAGCAACCCTCGGGGTATGCTAAAGGCGATTCTAAGGAGTATGTGTGTAAATTGAAGAGAGCATTGTATGGCTTAAAGCAGGCTTCTAGATCTTGGTTCAAGAGTTTTTTGTTAGAGATTCAGAAGCATGGTTTTCATCATTTTCAACTTGATCGTTCTTTATTTATTTTCCATGGTACACATAATGTCACATTGTTGTTGATATATGTTGATGATATTATCATCACAAGCAATGCACCAAGCCACATTCAAGAAGTTAAGGATTTACTGAGTAAGAGGTTTAAGATGAAAGATCTCGGTACTTTACGATATTTTCTTGGTGTGGAGGTGGATAGATGAGAAGGGAAGTTGACCTTAACTCAACATAAATATACGTTAGATTTGTTGGATAAGCAGGGATGACTGATTGCAAACCGCTAGCTGCCCCTAGTGTGATCAATCAAAAGCTTAGTCTTCAAAATGGAGATCAATATCATGACCCCACTAGATACCAAAGTCTAGTAAGTATGCTTCAGTATCTTACCTTTACTAGGCCAGACATCGTTTATGATGTTAATTAACTCTCTCAGTTTATGCATGAGCCACAAACGGGTCACATGGATGTCGTTAAAAGAATTCTCAGATTTTTGAAAGGCACTATTGGAGATGGACTTTCGTATATCCAGTCTCTGTGTGGGAAGAATGGACATGCCATTTATGCTTATACAAATGCCAATTGGGTAGGGGATCATGATGAAAGAAGGTCAATATCAGATTATTGAGTTTTTATTGGCTCTAATCTCATGTCTTGGAGTAGCGGGAAACAAAAGGCAGTGGCTAGATCTAGTACTAAGGCTGAATACAAATCTATAGCTGCTACCACTGCAGAAGTCACGTGGATTTAGCATTTGTTGACTGAGTTGGGAGAACCTATCACAAATTCTCTTTTACTTTATGATAATCACAGTGCCATACAGATCGCCTTCAACCCCATCCATCATGTCTGGACTAAACATATTGAGATTGATCAACATTTTATCAGGGAAAAAGTTAAAGATAAGGCGATTGTCCCTCAATATGTTCGCTCAGAGAATTAAGTAGCTGATTTATTTACTAAAGGCTTAACAAAGCACACACTTTGGTTCTTGAAGAACAAGTTATCCATGGTCTAAAACCAAGCACAACTTGAGGGAGGCTATTAAGATATCGTATATGGACTGGGTCCATGTTTGGATCTAGATCCAAATGTTATATTCAGCGTGTGCCATTACTCATGTACATCATTGCATTTTGTTTTATTTATTGAAGGCATTATCGTTCATTGTACTAATGCTATTCTTTACAATAAGAAGAATTAGGCCACGACCCTGATGATGGAGGGTTTTGGTGACTGCAACAACCGCAACTCTCTCCTCCACTCTATTTTTCTCTACATGAACAGGCTCTGGTGCTATCTCCTCAAATCTTAACAAGTACAATGGGCTGTTGGTAGTTCTTTTCTTGGATAAAACCAAGCTCAGGCTCATCCAGACTAAGGATCATAGTTTTGTTGACAATGTTTTCACCTAAGTTCACCCAAATTACCCAAAAATAAGCAGAACAATTGGTAAGAGGAAAATTTATCAAAAAATTAAGGAGCGGTGCACATGTAAAAGAAAAAACCCAACTTAATACCAAGCGTATAGTCAAGCATTCAACCGTGATTTGATGGAGACCAACTGACTAATCGGGGTCGGTTGGCACTTGCATCTAAACGACTGAACTAATGTGCAGACGCAAATTTGATTTCAAAACAAATTGTAATTTTGAAAATATATTCAGATTAGATGGATGAGTATAAATCAGATCGAGTATATACAATTTGCTCAATATATATATATATATATATATATATATATATATATATATATATATATATATATATATATATATATATATATATATATATATATATATATATATATATGATGCGACTTGCAGCAAAACACTCCAAACTATATCCTCAAACTTCAACCAAATGCCAAGAATCAAAATAAAAATGCACTTCAATAATATGTCTCAACTTTCGAGGAACTTAGCACACACTGGTCAAATGAATAATCAGCCAACACTCGCAAACAAATACAAGAGAGGGTTCTTGAACTGTTGTGACCATTAATGCTCATGCAAAGACATTGGGCATGGTTCAATGGATTCAGGTAAAAGTCCTGAAAGAATCCAAACAAGTTTAATACACAGTCAATGTCTATTTAATGGTTTGCCAAAGGTCGAAATTAGATTTGAAGATTAAAATTATCCCAAGTACTAAAAAGATAGGTTAAAGATCAAACAAAATCTAAAAAGATAGGTCAAAAACTGAGCGGAGACTGAATCTAAATCAAAGTTCAAAGTCCAAGATCCAAAGTTCATGATTCAAGATCCAAAATCCAAGGTTTAAAGTTGATTTACAAACCCAAGATCTATTGACCTTTGAGGGCCTTGCTCTCTAAAGCAACACCCCTCTATATAAAAACAAAAGAAGTTCCTACAAAATTTGTAGGAAAGACTAGGAACCCACAAACCATTAAATAGACATTGACTTTGTATTAAACCTCAAATCTAATTTTGAACTTTATAGATACTATTTCAAGACTTCTCTCTCTCTATCTATACATGCATGTGCTATGTTGCTGATGTCGACGACTTACAATGAACATGGATGCTAATAAGGTCACTTGTTTTTATAGCCACTTAGACATTTCAAATGCTGTGGTAGATATTTTTTGTTTAGGCCAATAATAGTATGTACAAGTTTTACTTGTTCACAATTATGCAAAATTCAATGCCTATAAAAAAAGAATTATTTTAAGTTCAATTCATTTGAAAGCTATACTTTTTTCAAAGTAGGAAGCATGGTGGGGCTATGCAAAAGAGAGTACTTACACTTACATTTTTGAGATTGTTATGTTTCACTACAACCCATGGACACAAAGACATATATATGAGACCATTTTTTTTTACAAAAGTTTGATTTTGTTATACTTTTCTTTTCTAGATCTTAGGGTCAAAGCAGGATCACCAGCACCCAACAAGACTCTTTTGCAAAGTAAGGCCCTTCATGAGGTAAAGTTGCTTTTGGTTTCTTTATTTTTTGATGTTTTTGTGGACTAATTTAAATGGGATTGTCTCTTAGAGGATTTTAATTGAAAAAGAACTAGGATCCAGCTCTCGGTGCATTTAGTGGACACTTTGTTAAGGTTTGGATCAAAACTGTCCTAAGTTTCTTACATATTTTTCTTCATTTCTTTTAGTTTGTGGGTTCCTAGTTTTTCCTATAAATTTTGTAGGAACTTCCTTTGTTTTTATACAGAGGGGTGTTGCTTTAGAGAGCAAGGCCCTCAAAGGTCCACCACAAGAATTCTGTGGATTAGCGACAGACTCTATCCGATGCTAATCCATCGCAAATCCATCGCTGAACTATTTGGCGATAGATCAACGATGGCTTAGCGATGAATAACGTCCATCGTAATTTTCTGGTCGCTAATTAGCGACAAAACTGATATGTCGATACTTATGTTGCTAATTCATGATAGATTAACAAATTTCATGATCTGTCACTAATCCATCGCTAAATAAGCACTGATTTAGTTTTTCGATAGATACATATCTGTCAATAATCCATCACTAAAATTTAACGATGAATACGTATCCGTCTCTAATATCCGTCGCCAATTTAGCGATGGAATACATTCCGTCGCAAAATATCGACTGATTCAGTTTTTGAGACAGATAAATATCCATCCCTAATCCATCGCTACATTCACTATGGATATTAGCAACGAATAATATCCATCGCTAATCCGTCATAAAATAAAAAAAATTAAATTTTTTTGTTGGAAATATAAATATAAAAAAAAAAATTCACGTTATATAATTTATATAACCTGTGTATAAAAAAAAAGTACACATAAAAAATACATATACAAAGCATGTGAAACAAATTTAATACAAGTTATAAGTGAAACAAATTTAACAACCCAGTATAATCCTTGCCAAGTTCTAATTAGTTACAAGTGAACATATACAAAGAGTTTCGTTTGAAACAACAAGTACGTGAAATAAATTCAACACATGAAGCTAATCCTTGCCAAAATTTAGAGCATCATCCTCTTCATTGTCTCGATCTGCCCCTCCATCCATGCCTCCATCAGCTCCTCTACGCTGATCATCTCCAACATCCTATAAAAGAACCAAAATATTAGTATTGAATAACAAAATGTAATGAAATAAATTATATGCAATGCACCTAATCTAAGGCAATCAAAGTAACATGGTTGAATGACACATAGACTAGCAATAAAGTGAAGGACATTAACAGAATTCAGAGGTTGTAAAAAAAAATTCATAGTGATGAAATCATGCTTATATGTGTTCTAAGGTTGTCAAAAAAAATTTATAGTGATTTAATCATGCATATATGTGTTCTAAGGTTGTCAAAATTTTTTTATAGTGATTCAATCATGCATATATGTGTTCTAAGGCTATCAAAAAAATTCATACTGATTCAATCATTTATATATTTGTTCTAAGGCTAACAAAAAAAATTCATAGTGATTCAATCATGCAGATATGTATTCTAAGGTTGTCAAAAAAATGTCATAGTGATTCAAGCATGCATATATATTTTTTAAGGTTGTCAAATAAATTTCATAGTGATTCAATCATGTATATATGTGTTCTAAGGCTGTCAATAAAAGTTTATAGTGATTCGATCATGCATATATGTGTTGTAAGGTTGTCAAAAAAATTACATAATGATTCAATCATGCATATATGTGTTGTAAGGTTGTCAAAAAAATTATATAGTGATTCAATCATGCATATATGTGTTCTAAGGGTGTCATAAAAATTTTATAGTGATTCAATCATGCATATATGTGTTAAAAAGATGTCAAAAAAATTTATAGTGATTCAATCATGCATATATGTGTTCTAAGGTTGTCAAAAAAATTTCATAGTGATTCAATCATGCATATATGTGTTCTAAGGATGTCAATAAAACTTCATAGTGATTCAATCATGCATATATGTGTTGTAAGGTTGTCAAAAAAATTTCATAGTGATTCAATCATGCATATATATGTTTTAATTTTGTCAAAAAAAATTACAGTGATTCAATCATGCATATATGTGTTCTAAGATTGTCAAAAAAAAATTATAGTGATGAAATCATGCTTATATGTGTTCTAAGGTTGTTAAAAAATTTAATAGTGATTCAATCATGCAAATATGTGTTCTAAGGTTGTCAAAAAAATTTCATACTAATTCAATCATTTATATATGTGTTCTAAGGCTGTCAAAAAAATTCATAGTGATTCAATCATGCATATATGTGTTCTAAGGTTGTCAATTTTTTTATAGTGATTCAATCATGCATACATGTATTCTAATGCTATCAATAAAATTTTATAGTGATTCAATCATGCATATATGTATTCAATCATGCATATACCAGCTTGAAATCTAACGATATGAAACTAATGATATGAAACTTTATATCTGACAGGCACTGGAGCTCATGTTGAATGTAGACGAAGTTTTCCTATCCCCCAAAAAGTTGCACAACTCATTATGGACAAGGTTGGGAATGACTTTATGTAAAAAGTCATGCATTGTGTCCTGAAGAAGTTGGCAGGTACCATCCCAAGAAATAGCAGGGTCAATCGAACACTGGGAGTTGATGCTGGTGGGAAAACTCTGAGAGCCCTGGCTGCAGGAGGCAACGACTGGTGTGGTGTTCATATTACTCTCAAACCCGAACTTACGACCTTTTTTGGGTTCACCGGTTGTAGTCACCCATGCTGCATGATCAAAAGGCGGATGCTGAGTGGAGTCATCGCCATATCGCTCTACCATCTGCTGCTCGTATGACTTCTATAAAGTAATGATTACAATATGAATTAATAATTAAGAATTATAATGTTTATGATAATATAATTCATGATAACTTATATATTACAATGTTTATTAATACAAAAAATACATATCGTTGTCACTCTCGCCTTCTCTGATACGAACTCTCCCGTGCTCTTACATTTATGTGTTTCAACAAACACATCCTTGTAAGGCACAATGCCTCCTTTTTTGGCTTCCTGCAAGGTTAAATGATAAAAAAATCAATTAGAAAGTATACAGAAATACTTATAAATTTGACAATATATATTGATGAGTTACCATTTTCTTCTGGTGGCTCCCAAAAGTCCTAGAACCACCTGTGTGTAGATAGACATTGGGCATCTTCACTCGATTTTGTGCAACCTTTGCTGGGCGATTTCGAAATTCATGGCTCACCCACTTATCGCACATTGCATCCCAGTAATCTGACTTGATAGTAGAAAGGCCATGGTCCTTCCACTGCAGTGGATCATCTATTCCACCAGCTGCTTTTATTGCTGCAGTATTGATATTGTGAAGCATGTTGGCAAATCGACTAACAGCCACATTCTGTCACACTAGCCTCGCGTCCTGCTCCTCCTTCGCAGTTGCGAAGTGATTCAAAGCCTACAAATAATTTCAAAAAGTTAGTACACATGACTATAACAAAAAATTAAATATGAAACACATTAGCTATGATAAACGATTATATACCATAAATGAGGACCATAATCTGTCCAACACCTCCTTCGGGTACTCTTTTCATTGAGCGATCGGTCCTAGAAGATGCTGAACTAGTGACTTCCTAATTTCTTAAATTACTTCTTGTGGCTCGAACCTCGCGCTGAAATTAGCTTAATATTCAGTAAACGAACTGTAACATTATATGCAGTAAACGAACTGTAAACAACATAAAAAAGATAAAGCAGGTTAAAGGAATCAAAGGTACCATTTTTTATGGACGTTCAATTGAATCACAACGTTCTTCTTTGACATCAATAAAACTTTTACGACAAAGGAAGTTAAAGGAAATGTCAGTTTTTTCTGTTCATTGCTCACGAAGTAGGTTATAGGAAAGGCTCTGGTTCTTCTTTAAATGAAACGTCGCCTGTTCCATGCTCTTAAAGAAAACGTTTTGTGTTCCTTGCGGAACACACTACTAAAGTTATGCAACGCTTCATTCATTTATTCTGCATGTCGTTTCATGTCCCGCCAGTTTTCAAAAATCATTCCCAAAGAACATTAACAAATAAATAAATTACATTGCACATTAATTAAAAGACGCTGTTTCATTTGTTAGTATCATTGAAACGATGCTAGTACGTGTAAATGAATGACACGTCATAAAAAATTAGTAGTGTGTCAGATGATGTTTTCCTAAACTCTAGACCCTAAACCCTAAACTAATGTTATGCGACGTTCCTTGCACTTAAAGTAAACACTATAAATAGTAAACCCTAAACCAGTAATCGATATACACTATTTATAAGATAAGTATTGGACAAGTGACAATGAAATACTTACGGTCGACTATCGATATATACTATTTCAATGAGTCATCATGTGTCAGATTGAGAAGACCCAACATCCCACATTGTCTCGTGATGTGTATAAGTAGCTGGTGTAGGTGAGTCATGTGCATGCAAAACATCATCTACAGAACAATGAGTTAGAAATTCACACAATGCACATTTAAACTAATCAAGTATACAATTATTTAAATGATATACATATCGAAGCATTACGTGAAGACAAAGGCTGAGACTGGCTATCACTGAGCTGGGATCCTATAAAGACGATTAACAAGTAACAATTTTTATATCAACACATAAGCAAAAATATAATGAATGCCTATATGTAAATATAATACAAAGACATCTACCTAATGATGTCCCACGACCTCTACTTGGTCCTCGACCACTAGGTGCTCGACCATTGTGACCTCCACGAACTATATTCTAACAAATAAAAATGTTATTAGCGTAAACATGACATATGCATGAAATATAAAAATTTAAAGGTCCTACATGAATCAGTTTTATAACTATGCATGTACATGCTAAGTATACATGGAATGTAACATGATATGCAAGATATAATGTTAAAAAGATGGTGCATATGAGAAAGTGATGTGGTATGCATTACAAGATGTATTTCACTAGCTTGAGTATGCTTCCTCATCACTTGTTTGACTTTCATATTCTTCTTCTTTCTCTTTCTCCTCTTCGTCCTTTTCTTCATTGGGTGGCTATCCACTTGGTATATCATTTGGATCACATTCTTTCATACGTGTGTCAACGGATAATGGAGATGTGACATGCAGACCCTGTGTGACATCGTGATCATAAGAGAAGTCATGCATATCATCTGATTGATAGTAATCACCCTCTTCAACAATCTTGTTTTCTTGTAATTGATCATACTCGGGTATAGTTTAGACTTCACCTTGCAAACCACCCACCATTCATTTCTATCTGACTTCCTTATATTCAGATATGAAGTATAGTAAACTTGTTGAGCTTGCGATGCTAATATAAATGATTCATATGTTCCAAACCTTGATTTATGATTCACCTCCACAATGCCTGAGGCTTTGTCGACTCTTGTTGATGTGAGATCAAACCAATGACACTTGAATAAAGTTACCATGTTATTTACGCAAGTAAGTCAACTCCATTATTTCTTTAATAACACCATAGTAGTCAAGTTCATTTTTACACCTTTGACACACACGCCACTATTCATCGTTGACTTGTTTACATTGTAGTCTTTTGTATAAAATTGATAACCATTTATGATGTACCTGTTGTAACATTGCACAATTTTGGTCAGACCATTTGGTAAATCACATATTCCTTGGTCATTGACATCACCATGACAGACCTACAAGCATAGACAATGACTGTAAACATGATCAATTAAGTAATATATTGTTATTTACATAAAAAAATGCATATCATTGTCCTTACCAACTCTTTCAATCATGCCCCAAACTTATTTTCACGTTCTTTCTGTACTTCTGAATTAGTGAGATGTGAAAGTTCTCTTCGCAACTCCAGATCAAATCGTCTGCACTTAACAAATAATTATATTACCGAACCATGTACGTAGAGAACTTAGTGTAACATATTATGTATACTTACTCGATGTAGGGGTCGATCTCTGAGCAATTAAAAAGGATATAGATTTGTGCTGCATCTTGCTCTCGATCTTCAAAGAGTCTTGATCGGCAACTGCCAAAGGCATTCCCAAGTGGTTTAAATATCGATAGTTTTTCAACCACAATAACTTGTTCTCTATCATCATTACAAGGTGGGAAAGTGTAATGTGTTGGAATGTGAGGCTCAAAGTACATAGATGAGAACTTTGAAATCTCTTCTAAAGTGTACGCCTCACAAATTGAACCCTCCACTCTTGCTTTATTTCGAGTTTTTTTTTGAGATCAAACGTACATTTGTCAACAATATACATCTCGTAATACAATAAATTCCTAATAGCATTAGAGAGAAAAATATAAATAAAAATATACCTTTCAAATGGGTACATCCATCAATATTGCACAAGACCACCAACCCTAAGTTCATATGACAAGTGTATGATCACATGTTTCATAACATCAAAAAATGCTGGCGAAAATATCTTCTCTAGCTGACAAATAGTAGTGACAACAGAATCTTCAAATTTTTTTACCTCAGTTACTACAACTTTCGATGAACATAATATTCTAAAAAATTGACTCAACTCGGATAATAATCCCCATGCAGGTTTATCTAACATATCATGGAATGCTAGGAGAATCAAATATTACATGATGACATGACAATCATGGTTCTTCAACCCATATAATTGTTCCTCGTCTATCTTCACAGCCCGAGCAATGTTAGAGACGTATCCATCTGAAAATCTCAACTATCTCAACCGCTGACATACCTGCTTTACTTGAACTGGTCCAAGCACGCACTTTGCCTTTGTTTCAGTACTTTGCCATTGTACTCTTGGAGTTCTAATTCTGGTCTTTTATATATTACTTTTAAATCTATATGGGTCTTTGGATTATCTTTCGTTTTTTCTTTGACATTCATTACCGTATTGAACACATTATCAAACACATTCTTCTCTACATGCATCATATTCAAATTATGTTGTATCAATAAGGTCGGTCAATATGGTAGTTCCCAAAATATAGATTTCTTTATCTAATTGTGATCCTTTCCAAATCCAAGAAAGAGCATTGCACTATGGGCATCTGTCAGTCTATATAGAAAGTATTGCAATCATCTTAAAATCTCTGTGCCAAACAACCGTGTAGGTGGACCTTCTATTTTAGTTGTGCCTGCTCGGAACACATTCCTTTATCGTCAAAATAGATGGTCGCTGGGTAGAAATTGACGGTGACAATCAAACCAACACAGCTTCCTTCTATGCATCAATTTAAAAGATTTTGTATCCTCCATGCAGTACGAATATGCCAACATTCTATATGTGCTCCAACTAGATAACATACCATATGCAGGGAAGTCACTAATCGTTCATAGAACAACAACCTTCATATTGAAGTTTTACTTTTTGTGGGCATCGTACATCAGAACACCGTCATCCCACATTATTTTCAGTTCATCAATCAATGACCTTAAATATACATTAAGATTTTGGCCCAGAGACATCGGACTAGGGATCAATAGAGACAAGAAAAGATTTTGACGCTTCATACACAAGCTTGGAGGAAGGTTGTATGGGGTGACAAATACCGGCAAACACAAGTATGGGGTTGATCTACCCTCAAATAGATTAAATCTATTTGTATATAAACCGTACCTAACATTTCTCACTTCTATTGCAAAGGTCTGATGAGTACGATCAAAGTGCTTCCAAGTCAATAGGATACGTGATCTTGTCTTCATCATGTCAAACTTTATTTGCATGACATCTTATGTGTTTAGTTGTCCTCGAAGACATATACAATCGTTGTAATATAGTGGTGAGAGGGAGGTAGCAGAGTGACTTGTATGACACTTCTTTTGACCTAGTGCTAGCATTGCCTCTTGTCTTTGGCTTGAACCGATGATGCCCACATGACGGATATGATTTGCTATTTTCTTGATCTTTGAAATACAACATGCAGTGATTTGGACAAGCATCTATCTTTTGATACCCCATACCTAGAGCGTTGACCATAACCTTCGCATGGTAGAAATTTTGTGGTAATTTCTCATCTTTGGGCAACATACTCTTCACAATAGAGCATAAACAGTCAAAACATGATTGACTCAAATTATACTCTGACTTCAAATTCAGTAGTTGAAGAACTGCAAACAAGATAGTGTGACTCTCGCAACCATTCCACAGTGGCTCATCAACACCTCTAAGTAAGTCATAAAATCTACTAGCTGCATCATTTGCTACTTATTCCTCTACCCCACTTGGTACATCACTAAGACCCATAGCAAAACCCAGTTTTGGTCCTGCGACATCAAATATCAAATTCATATATAGATTATCGTGCACCACATCTACCCGTGCGTCAAAATTATTCCAAAATTTTTTACCATAAAGCATCCAATTCGGATAACCACTCACAAAACCATTCTTGTATAGGTGATATCTAATGCCACGAGGTTCTATAAATCAATTATTCTTACATATCGTGTATGAGCACCTGATCTGACCAGTGGGATCCACTGTACTGATATTTGCCGTTACAAATTTAATAAAACTATCAACACCATCCATATATTCAAGCAACACCTCATTATCAACTATCCTACAGTACATCCATTCACGGTTTGCAACCATTTTGTCCTATAATGTTACAGATATTATCTTCACAAGTTAAAAGAGAATCATAATATTGCTATGATGAAGAAAATATCTAATTTATTTAATATTTTTTGTTTGGTGATTGTTGGTGTGATCATCGCAAAATTTTTCCTCTAGTGTATTCCTTCTCTTTCTTCTCTTTTCTTTTTTAACCTCTATTTCTCTTTTTTGAAGGGGAAATAAAAGACAGAAAAGAAAACAGAAAAGAAAGAAGAGAGAGAGGAACTCTTCTGCGAAGGTCTCACTTGACCTTAATTTTAAAGAGATTTTGAAAAAAATTATTTGCCTTCATTTTTGAAATATTTGCCGGAAAATTGGGAGACGGGATTCGCTCGTCGGTACGAGGTTCGACCGTTCCTGACGCCTTTACCAGGGGTAATCGAACCAAGGATCGAATTTATGCCTTTTTGCTTTGCCTAAATATTATCTAAGAATTTATTCTAAGTCTAGAATGCACAAATAATCATGCTTTGTGAAATGCGAATGCAGAAATGTATGCTTTTGAGAAGAATGATTTAGAAATTTTGAGATTTTTCCAAATGATCTTGAAAACATAGTGAAGAAATGATTTTTGAAAGTTGAATCTAACTTAGAACTTGAGATAGATCTGAAAAGAGATGTGAAGTTCTAAGTCTTGGAATAATTAGAGTTGAGAAAATAAATCTTGAATTGAAAATAATGAAGAAAAAGGGGGATTTGAAACTGAGATAGAATTTTGAAGTAAAAATGAAGTTTCAAAGTCAAAATAGATTTTGAATTTGAATTTGATTCTCAAGAATCGATTTTGAAAAGGGATCTTTTGTTTTAAATTTTGAATTCAAAAACTGAAATAGGATTTTTTTTTTGGAAAATGAATTTAGATTTGGAGAAAAGTGGTTTTGGAAAATAGAAATTAAAGTTGGAATCTTGAAATCCAGATGAGATTGGAAAATGGAATTAAGTCTGGAATTAGAAATCAATTTGGAAAGTGGGGTTGGATTCGAAAATCTGAATCCTAGATGGATTTGGAATTGAAATCTGGAATCCAAGATGGAATTTGGATTTTGAAATCTGGAACCCAAGATGGAATGAGGTTTGAAATCTGGAATGAATTTAGAAGATGAATCTGGGAATCCAGATAGAACTTGAAGATGGATTTGGATTTGAGAATTCAGATTGAATTTTGATTTTTAATTTTTGAATTTCAGAGAAAATCGATTTTTAGAGCCAATCTCAAAAGCTTTGATTCTTGATTTCCAAAATGAATTGAATTTTTGAATATCTGAACTCAGAAAATTACAGAAAGAATTTGAGAATTTGAAGAGAGAATAAACTTAATTTAAAATTCAAAATTTTGAAATCAGATGATGAATCTGGGATTTCAAAGTTGAATTGAACTTTGAAATTTGATCTGGAATATTGAGTTGAATTTGAATTTGAACTCTAAAAATGAATTTGGAAATTCAAAGTTTGAAATGAACTTTAAAATTTGATTTGAATTGGGAATTGAATTCTGAATCTAGAAACAAATTTGGAATTTCAAAGTCGAATTGGACTTTGAATTTGAAGTTTGAATTTTGAAATAAAATAGGATTTGAGAATAGAAAGGAGAATTTGAATTTATAAGAAGTGAAGAAGATATTTGAAGGATTATCTTAAAATCACTTGGATTTTGAAAATAACTTGAAAATATGATGCAATTCTATGATGAATGAATTTAAAAGAATTTTGAAGTATGACTTTGAAAAAAAATATTTCATTCTTTAAATGAATTGAAATAAGATTGAAGATATAATACATCTCTGGCTATGGCCATAAAATGTATTATATAATAATTTATACTTAAATTCAGGTGAAGAATAAAACATATTTTGGTGTCTTTATAGAGTTTAAAATGAAATTAATTCTCAATATATCCTGACTATGACCATTGATATATATTTTGAATTAATTTTTAAATTAAACTCTGATAAAGGAAGAAAATATTTAAAAAAAATATGATGATTTTTGAAAAGAGATCCAGTGTGGATCCAATGTTATTCCATAAAAGATGAAAATACTAATTTTTGTTCACACCTTGACTATGGCCATTGATGCAAATCGTCAACTTAGGATTTAATCACCTTTTATTAGAATGGTGCACATGTCATTCATGATTCCATTCGTGAATTTTTGAAATAAAAGAGACAAATAGTATGAAACAAGCAACTTATGATGTCTACGATGCTCATACATTTTATCTAAAACTGGAACTGTAAAGTTCTTATTAATGTCTAGCTATTACAGTTACTAAACTGGAATTGAAATGATAAAATCCTAATCTAAGAGAGAAAATCGACATTTTTACGCATCCCTACAAAATAAGGTTATTATATGGCAAAACATCAAGTATAGAGAGAAATTCAGAGGTTATAATAAAACTAGAATGTACCTGATGATATCTGAGTGTCAATGAGAAAACATCAAAAGAAATGTATATACAATGCATTATGATGATGAATGTATATATATATATATATATATATATATATATATGCTATCATGTGTACATAATATCCTAAACTAATAATGAGATGGGACATCAAAATGTATGGATGATATGAGGGTATATTGTATCTTGTAGGTAGATAAAGGTGGAGGTTGTAGTGAATGGTGTAAGCAAGTGTAACAGTGAAAAATGCAGTAAGTGATGGTTTAAGATACTGTATAACACTCAATGACAGATGTGAAGGTGATGACTTACCGCTACAGGTGTTGTAGAGGGGGTGGATGCTTGTGGTAGATAGTGAAGTTTAGTGATAACAGGGTGATAAGGAACAACTGTGAGGAAGGATATGCTGCAGGTGGTTGTTGTAGATGTTGTACATGGTGTGCGGATGGTGAGTGGTACAGGGGTATGCTGGACAGCTCGTGGAGTAAAATTTGTGGTTGTAACAGAGTAGGTGTTGAAGAGTTGGAAGTTGAGGGCAATATAGGTTGTGTGAAGATGATGTGAGCAAGGGGAAAGGAGGTGCGTGACAAATGATTATGAAATGAAGGTGACAGTGCTGTGAAGGTCATAGCAGCTGGAGGTGGATTAGGTAGCTGTGATGTGAGGATGGGACAATGTACAAGTGGGTATGGCTGTTGTGATGCTGTTAAAAATAAACAGAGAATGGAATATGATGGAAAAGGATGCAAGGGATGTAGCAATAATGAATGTGATGCAGTGGGTGATGGTGAATAGTGCACTTTCCAGGGAACATGAGTGTGTGAAGATAGTGAGTGATGAGATGAAAATGGCAGGTAAGTGGAGATATTGTGCAAGCAATGAGAAATGGAGGGGATGATGGGCAGGTTGCGGTGCTGGTGCTCGTGGTGACAGTGTAATATATACAGGTGTTGTGATGGTGGCATAGTGCTGGAGTGGATGTACAAATGACTCAAATGATGAGGAGGAGGGTCATATTATGAAATGTTAAATAGAAATGGAGAAGGCAAATAGTGTTGCTGGTAAGCTGGAAGTAGGGCTTTGAAGGTATTCAGCAGATGGGACAGGATGAGGTGGATGTTGTGAGGTGAAGATAGGTGAGTGACAGCAGGGTGATCCGTTATGGGCAATGCTGTCAAGGGTAGCAAGTGTGTGAAGTATAGGTGATGTGCAGATGGAGGCAGCAGGTAAAATTGAGGTGTGTGTTTATGAGGTTGAAGATGTGGCAATGCAGAATGTGGGTTTTGTCAGCCATGCACATGATTGGTGTTGTAGCAGGGGAGCTACGTGATGGATCAATACATTAACTCAGTTAGTAAAATAGAGAGAAAAAAAATGCTTAAGCAACATGGTGTAAGGAATGATGTGAGGGCAAGAGGGAAATGCTATGAGAATATGCTGAGTGTTTTCCTTGTATATTTTCAATGTCCACTGCTAAGGCATTGATGTGAGTTTCACCTGAATTTTGGAGCCTGGGTCGGATCAGTGAGCTTAGGCTCATAATCTTCAATTGTCGTTCCATCCTCGATTCTTGACAAGTGACCCAACCCAACTTCAACCAATATGTATTTTGAATGTGCCAAGGATGATATGCACTTGGTAAAGCTAGCTTTAAAAGGGAAAATGAGAATCATTAACCATAACTGAGTTGAACTTCAACTCCAGAGCTCCTGGTAATTCTTTCTTATGACCTCCATGGTCGAGGGGAGTTATGATAGGAACATGTGCTTGTTTTTGCAGCACACATACAACGCATGACCAATAACAAACCTTCCTGCTGCAGGGTGCTTGGATGATTTCCACCAAGGAAAATAGAGTGGCAATGGAATGATATGCACATATATGATGAGCATGCTGGTAAGTTATGTATAGACATTAAACTACAACAAGAGGCATATTGAGGAGCAAGAGACAATCCTAGTTACCATAAAGTCATTTTAAATACTAAAGGAAATCAGTTATCGAGATCTTGAAGATATAAAGAAATCACATGCATGACAATACCTTTCACCATAGTGGCATCAAAAGAAGGTAGATATATATTCCATGCTTAACTGCAAACTGTGTATATTCTGACTGCTATTCTGTTATAAATACACCCACTTCGATAGCTTGAAGAGAGAAGTGTGCAAGCCAACATTTGAAATATGAATACACTCTAACCCGTGTACTGATCATCTTATGGCAAGACCCAGAACTCCTTTGACATACCCCAGTTCACTCTCTTTCTCATTACAAACTATAATTAATTCAGCAGCCATTTAATGATGCTGCAAGAGAAGTTACCTCAACTCTTCTGTTTCTCGTGGTTTTGGACACTTCCCATAAATCGAATCGACTGTCAGACACCCATGGGGATGATGGCAAAACAACCTTTGGCTGCCCATTTCACAAGGCCACACTCATTTATGGTATTTCCACTGTGTGATTTTAACAATGGATTAATCTTCTTCAGGACCATGAGGTTATACCAGAAAGGGCATTTGATTTTTGGAGAACTGATCATCATTGAGGTCTGAGGCCTTTAATTTCCCACCATAAATGTTAACTTGCCATGGCTCACATAGTGAGCCGGACTGACTCAAGATGCAGAACTAACATGATACAACGTCATGTGGCTTACGAAGGTCAAAAAGACTCCCCCTCTTTCCCCAAAAAAGGGAAGACCAACGACTTTCAAAGTTGTAAATGGGCCAAGCTTGATACAAAGAAACAAATAAAACAAAAGAATACTGGCAAATCGAGATGCAGAGCTAAGAAAACAGACAAGGTTCCATAAATATGAGAGATCTGATACACATAAGTTACAGGGGAAATGAGCAAGGAGTGTGATGGACAAAGATGCTAATGCTGGATATGAAACTACTGTAGCATGCAGGAAAATATACAAATGAACATGGTAAAGGAGATGAATGTGATGAATTTGAAAGAAATTGAAGGCAAAAGTAAAATGGAGAGCTATATGAATCATGAATATGAAGAGATATACACTATGATCCTAGCTACAGACACGTGCATAACCACGAACTGATGCAGGTAAGCAACAAAACTCCAAATAAAATGAAAACAGTAAGCCACAAAATGTATTTAGAAGGACATCGAAGGCAAACCCGAGCAGGAATTCAAGTATAAATTAGAGAGAAAAGAAAGAAAAAAATAAAAAAAATGAAGATCTATAAACCACGATCATTCAATACGCTGGGATAGAGATATAACTTAAAGAGAGTAAAGAGACTAAATCTAGGCTAATGATATAATGCAGGGACAATACAAACATAGACTATGAACAATCGTAGAATTACGATGCAGCGCTGGAATATCGAAGGTTGAATCATGTGGATACATGATTGTAACTAAAGGCACCCAGGTGGAAATAACATGGTGTATAATACTGAACCAATACCAACCAAATGGAGATGAACATCACATAGCGGCAAATGAAAAATTCACGAAATAATAAAAAGGAAAAATGAGATATCGCATTTGATTTCTCATTACAAAGAAACACACAAAATGGTAATGCTAGGAACAAAGTATAAACAAAACCAATAAAAGAGAAAAAAAATGCATTACAGAGGGAAAGAAATATAACTAGGAATGAAAGGGAAAATGATAAATGAAGATACATTTGAATGATATGCTGGAATTCAAATGGAAAATCAATCAGAAAATAACAACAATGTATGACAGTGAAATCAAATATACCCTCTATTGTAGCCTCAAAATGCAGCAAGCACTTAAATGGAGGCAACATTGCTATTGCAATGTGCATCATCGAGGCTGCAATAAGCAGATCGATGATGCAAAGTTGCTCTTAGTAAACGATATAAAGAAGAAAGGGGAGAAATGGCGAAAATACAGTAAAGATAAAAGAAGGAAAGATCAAAGAAGAAAGGGGATCTTACTGTGATTCGATGGAGAATCTGGTGTTGCAGAGATTCTTCAGCTGATGCCCATGAGAACTAGAGAAAGAGAGGGATGAAGAAGAGATCGGGAAGAAGAGGAAGAAGAAGCGTAAATGGAGGGGCAGAAAACAGATGATGTAAAGAGCAGAGGGGTGCGGGGGTGAAGAAGCAGTGAAAGAGAGAGGATCCCTGCGGTTGGTTTTTATAAGCTGAGAAGAATGATCGAGAGGGGCTTCTGCGGTTAACAAAAATCCGTTGAGAAAATTTCAAAAAGGGTCCTTTTAATTTTAATTTTTTTTCAAAAGATTGTTTATTCATAAAAAGGGGTAAGAAAATGGGTTTTTAGCTAAAGAGAGGTTTTAAAAACCGTCTTTTTTTTGAGTTTTTGAAAGAAAAACTCTGAAAGGGTAAGGAAAACATGAGAATTTTTAAAAGATGAGGTATTTGAAGTATTTTTGCAAAAACTTTTATTTTGGGATATAAGAATTTTCAAAATGAGGTTTTTGAGAAGAGAATTTCAGAAATGGCTCTGGGTCCAGAAATTTTGATGAGATATTGGAATTCGGATTTTGAATTGAGTTCGGACCCTGAATTGAGAAAACCTCAAGAAAATATGAAGAAATTGATTTTTTTGAAGAATAGGAGATCCGACATCAGAATTGGATCCAAATATCCGATTTGGATCATAAATGAAAATTGAGTCTGAATTCCAGTGAATCCGAGAAATGAATGGAAATTTGATTAAAAATTAACTCGATTTATTCAAAGAAAGGGACCCAGGGGCAACAAGGGAAATTTTGGATTTTTTGGGAAAATTTGGGGTGTTCACAGTTGGTGAGCAATTTTTTTGTTTCAATTAATGCATAAATTTTCTCCCTCTCTACCACAAACATGCTTAACATAAAATACATTTTCATGAACTATTATGCATATATTAATAATTTAATATTTTTGTGTGTAATACCATCACATCATATTTATATACATCACAAGGATATTTAGAAAGATAAAATCACATTCACAAACACGATACATTCAATTTAAGCATGTTTTCATGATATAATTTTACATGGAATGCATAATCAACTCGAAAATAACTTCATGCAAGCATGAATAATCACGTCAAATATTGAAATACATTCAAACATTGATATCACAACAATGTCAAACATGTACCTGCAACAAACATACTCCAATATCCTGCTAACTATTGCCATGACTAGTATAGAATCCGAACTACAAAAATAAGAGCACTTCTATTCTCATACATTCAAATCATGCTCAGCATGATCTCCAAACTCCAGTAAAACAGTCCTAGATATCCACAACTAAATGAGTGTGTGAGCAGGAAAGTGTTGCATCCAAGAAAATAAATAACATGTGATGTACTTGCATCACTTACTCACCACGAGTATTTACCCGATTTGCATGCTTTTGCATTTGCATTTTTCTTGTTTCTTTTTTGTATGACATTTTAAGCCACATATGATACTTGGCATTAAGCATCACACATTTTGCTCTACTACGCACCTGCAATGACAAAGACTGCCGGCCAAATTGGTGCATATAAAAGAACATGATGAAATATTTGAATCATGTAAAATTTCTTGCAAATTTCTTATGTGTTGTCAATGAGTCTCATATGCAAATCTTGTTTAATTTACCTTAAATGGATTGCCCAATGAGTATGAAAGTTTTTTATTATTATTATTACTACTCTGTTGAAAAGCTTCCAATTTTTTTTGAGATTTATGATCTTTTGCTAAATCAAGAAAAGTGACCTCAAATGTTAAACCTAAAGTCTCCTCAACAGTCAGATATGTCGGTCATTGCCTTCTTCTCTCTAAGAGGGCACAATCCTGGTGGTAGAGGAAGAGAGGTTGGTCATTTCAAAATTTTCAAAATTTTGGTGCTAAAGATAATCAAGGCTTCACAATAAAAGAAAAGAATGCAATTTTTAGTATAAACACAAATAGTCTGCAACAAACCATGTCCTAAACAACGATTAATCCACCATTGACGACCCAAAAATAGGAATGACTATTCAGGGTTTGGATTTAACTGGATTCCTATATTACCCATTAGAACCAAAGACCTACCATTGGGGCTCCTTAGGCGGCAACATAAAACCCCAAGGAGAAAATGGCTCTTCCTCAACAATGTCTCCTTCCCTCCCTTGCCAATAAAAAACCCCAGCTGTAAAAGGAGGGTTTTCAATATCTTCTTTTGCTTGTTGTCTTTTAAAAAACATTGAAGAATCGTGAAGAAGAGGAGGACACCCCTCTCTCTCACCCTTGATTCACCTTGTGTGTCTGCTGCCTTCATGGAAGGAGTCGTCATCGAAGGGGGTGTCTCCCCTGCCAATCTGTCAGAAAAACTGGCAGGGGCTTTGGCCCCTGTCGGTCGGCCATGGTTTGCCAAAAAAGAAGAACAACAAGCCCCTGTCGGTCGACAGAAAAGAAAGAGAAGTAGAAGAAGAAGACACAAGAGAAAGAGAGAGGGGGTGAGAGGTTACCTAAAAAGGGGTCGACGAGAGGGAGAGCACCGACGTCAGGCGAGGTGAGTGAGGGTTTAACTATGAGAGTCGAGCGAGGGAGAGAGTTTGGAGGTCCCATCGAAGAGGGGGTGGAGAAGGAGAGGGAGGAGATCTCCGGCATGCAGACAGTGGTGGTCACGGCGGCACCGCGGCTCTAGCCGATCGACAAATGGGGAAGGAAGGAGGACGCTCTGGTCGATCGGCAAAATCGAAGAGGGAGGAGGTGGTGCCACAGATGGGGCTCTCGGCGGTGGCACATGGTGGTGAGAGAGATGGAGTGAGGGAAGAAGGAGGAGGTGAAGGAGAGAACTCGGGCGGCGGGCGGCGGCTATGTGCGAGGGATGAAACAAAAAGGGAAAGAAAGGGGCTCACATTAGGGTTTTATGGGGAAAATTAGCGACAAAAACATTCTGTCTCAAACTTTATCGCAAATTAGCGACGACGTAGCGACGGAATTTTTTTATCGCTCATCCGTCATGAAGTTGCGATGGAGTTTGAGACGAAATGTTTTCGTCGCTAATTAGAGACGGATTTTGAGATAAAAAAATTTTGTTGCTAATTCTATAACTAATTTTAATTTTAGGGATGACTAGTTTTCTCTAGCTAATCCGTCACAATTTGGTGACATTATTTTTATCGCAAATTTTTGTCGCTAATTAACGTTTTTCTTGTAGTGGTCATTAGATCTTGGGTTTGTAAATCTAACTTTAAACCTTGGATTTTGGAATCAAGAACTTTGGATCTTGGACTTTGAACTTTGATTTAGATTCGGTCTCGGCTCAGTTTTTGACCTATCTTTTTAGATTTTGTTTGATCTTTAACCTATCTTTTTAGTACTTGGGACAATTTTAATCTTCAAATCTAATTTCGACCTTTGGCAAACCATTAAATAGACATTGACTTTGTATTAAACTTGTTTGGATTCTTTTTGGACTCTGATCCGAATCCATTGAACCATGCCCAATGTCTTTGCATGAACACTAATGGTCATAACAGCTCAAGAACAAAAGGAGCCACCCTTCACCTTATTGTTGACCAGCTTTAAGATGGTCTTGACCCTGCTAGGGTAATTTTGGACCCATCTTTTGCCCTTTTGATTCAATTTTTGTGCCCCCTCTTCATAGCGGTTTGGCCAGCCATGACCCTTTAATTTTTTATTGTTTGGGCTTCTTAAAGGCCTTTTATTGGCCTTTATGGTGGCGAGGGTTTAAGGCCTATATAAACCCCAACCCTCTCTCTCACACACACTCAGAGTTTGCTAGCTCTTTCTCTCTCCTCTGCTCTCTTTGCTTCTTGTGTCTAGGATCTATATTCGCTTGCATCTAGGATTTATATCTATATCTAAGTCCATGATTCATATTCATATTGGACCCCTTCTAAAAGAATAACAATACGGAGGATGGAACAAATTCTAGTGATTGTTCTGTTGCATAAAAGATCCATTCTTGCTCAAAACATTGCAAAATGAAAATTTTCAAACTAAGATTCTTTTGTTGGTACAATGGGCTGTTGGTAGTTCTTTTCTTGGATAAAACCAAGCTCAGGCTCATCCAGAACAAGGATCATAGTTTTTTTTACAATGTTTTCACCTGAGTTCACCCAAATTACCCAAAAATAAGCAGAACAGTTGGTAAGAGGAAAATTTAGCAGAAAATTAAGGAGCTGTGCACATGTAAAAGAAAAAACCCAACGTAATACCAGGCGTATAGTCAAGCATTCAAGTGATTTGATGGAGACAACTGACTACTCGGGGTCGGTTGGCACTTGCATCTAAACGACTGAACTAAAATGCAGAAGCCAATTTGATTTCAAAACAAATTGTAATTTTGAAAATATATTCAGATTGGATGAATGGGTACAAATCAGATGGAGTATATACAGTTTGCTCAATATATATATATATATATATATATATATATATATATATATATATATATATATATATATATATATATATATATATATATATATGATGTGACTTGCAGCAAAAACACTTCGAACTATATCCTCAAACTTCTACCAAACGCCAAGAATCAAAATAAAAATGCACTTCAAATGTGAAAGCTATATAGATATGCATATACCTCTGAAAAGCTAAGAAAGCTCAACACGTCAAATGTGAGAGAACGATCTAGAAGACTAGAAGATAAGATCTCCAAGAGCCTTGCTAACCAAGAAAGATCTATACCTTACCTATCAAGGAATATCTCTCAAAGGGAAGTTTCTAATGAAGATCCAAGGAGAATCCACTTGAAGGGAAATCTCCTAGATATCAGCAAAGAAAGAAGAAAAGCATAATTTAAGCAGCCTAGAATTGATGAACCACAACCTCCACACTCACGTAAAAATGAATCAACCATATAAAAATGAAATATGAGTTCAACAAGCCGAGCTTAAATGGGTCGAGCCCAAGCCAAGCCTGAGCTAACTCGACTCGTTGTGCATCCCTACCCCCTCTCACATCACTGATCACACATTGGCTGGCCTCAGGTTGGTGAAGCCATTGAAGCCCCCCTGTAGACAGGGAAGTACACCCAACTTCAACCTTGCAGCAAGGGATGCCATATATCAGTTTCAAACTTGTGATGTCTCGTCAACTTGGTGACATTTACAAGTAACCCCTAGCCCCCCTACCAAATGAGGGAAATAATATAGGATTATAACTAATTAATCCTGTCATAATTGTCCTTACGGTGACGTATAGGTTTCATGCCAAAAAAAATTCAGATAAACCATAAGTGCATGAATATATATGTGTCTGCACATGCAAGAGATATATAGAGAGATTTGCAAACAACTCGAACCAGTTTTCAAGTGGATCGTTCTTCAACGAGACGATCTAAACACAGAAATACCGAATCAAGAAAGGCGCCGGCACAAGGTGAAACCATCGCCGACACAGATCTGTGAGATCTCAACTCGGCAATCAGAAGCCAAAAACTCATTGAATCCCATTATATGCCTCCGCAATTGATCATAGTACTGCACATCTGGATCTCCTCCCGAGTCCGATACAGAGAATATTTCTGGTTCGGCCACCGAACCGAACCACAGCGTGTTGTCATAGCCGATCAAGCCTCCAACCTTGACCAGCTTCATCAGACGCTCATGGTAGTTTTCATAGTTGGACTTGTCTGCATCCACAAACGCGAAATCATACGATCCTTCTTCGTCTCCCTGCAAGGTTCGCCGGCAGAAGATTTTGCATCAAACGGAACATGATCAAATTCACGAACTTCTAGATTTTTAGTATCGTAAGTGAACTTGAACAGGTTTGGCAGGAAGTGAAGTCACAAACTTAATAAGACCTGGGCCTGACCGGCCTGAAAGATAATCTGTTCAGGCTCGGTTTGGGTCAAGAAATTAGGGGTGCAAACTGATGGAATATGAGCTGGATCTTGTAAGAATTGAATCTGAAATATAAATAGTATATCCAAATCAGAAGCAATACAGTAGGAACGAGTCCAGATCAAAAATATCTGTGGCAATATTTTATTGGGGAAAATTTCATTTAGGTGCCAACCATTTGCTCCTAATTCCAAATATGGGCTACATGTTTTTTAAATTACAAATATGGGCTAAAACTGAAAACTGTTAAATATAGACTTCAGGTCAACACTCATCATATTGGAAAAAATGAGTCCTTTTCGATTTCTTGTATTGTCCCTTGAAAACTGAAAATTAATTACTTATCCTTATAAAAAAAAGTAATCAGTGTGGGCTTTTATTGATGAAGGATGCTGTTGTAATTTGACTTATTATTCAACCTAAGTTAAAAGACAATAATAAAATGCAGCTGACAGTTTTTAGGAAAAATTTGGCCTATATTTGAAATATCAGAAATGCATGGCCATATTCAGAATTAGGGTCAAAAGGTTGGCCGGTATTTTCCTTTGATCGGGTAAAAAACAGGACACAAAACAAGCTATTTATATGTAAAAACAAAAAAAAGCAATTGAATCAGTTGTGATAGGAAACTAAACTAGATCCAACCTAAAATACTGATCCAAGTCCAAAACAAATCTCATTTAGTAAATCCAAATCCACTTGGGGTGCCTATAGTAAGGAAGAGAATCTAGAAATAATGGATCAAATTTGGATATATCTGATCGGTTCGCAGCCCTAGGCAATATAATTTTCAGTGGGGCCCAGCCTAACCAGGTACACATGCGCATGGGCTCAGGTCTAGGGTGGTGTCTCAATAAAGTCCAGGTCTGACCTGAGCTCAAACCGATCCCATCCAATGTTAGGGATCCAAATCTTTAGAGATCCAATGCAACCTCAGTCTAAACAGAATCCAACCCATAATATAAAATCTGGATAGGTATATATCTGAATCCGGGTTGGGATCTGAATATTTGTGGTTGGCTCTGGTCGGACTTGAATAGTAATTGGGTAAACAAAAGCGTCCGACGAGTCCATGTCCAAATTGGGTCTAACCCAAAACAAAATAGAGTTCAACTTTTATCAGAAAATCTTGTACCACATACATGGACTTGGATCATAGTCCGATTCGATCAAGACTCCACTCTACGATATCCGATTTGGATCTCGATCTGAAAAAGGATCCACTCTTCAAAGCCAGATCCAGTGTTAGATCCAATTCCAGCTGCTTACCTCTTCCAACATCTTATCCAGAAGTGGGAGTGCCTCGCCTTGAAGGAAGTTGATCTTGTTCTCCACCCCAGCCTCTTTGATGAACGGTAGCCCGATCTCATATGATTCCCTATTCAGATCGATAGCTGTTATCTGCAACAATGTCAAAAATCTTGCTGTCAGGATTTTACAAATTGTCACGATAAATTCAGAATTAAGCATTGAAAAAAAATATTGGTCTATATGAAATTAAAGAGAAGATAAAGATGCTTCAAAGCATAAAGAAATATGAGTTGTTAGTGTAGGATATACATTTGCTAGAGTCTACTGTATGTACACTCTAGTTGGAAAAATCATAGGTGCAATTTGTATCGACTCAATCTGAAATCATATATGTGCTTATCATGGTTTATGCAATAACAATTGTACTTTGGATCATCTTTGTTCGATGTAAAGTTATGGTCATTTGAGTCATAAAATTTTGGTACATTGTGCTGTAGAATTTTTAGGTCTTTGGAAATCCAACATGTTGAGATAAACATGATCCAAAGCATTTTTCACAAGAAAATATATGGATCACATCCATAAGGTTAGATCTACTATCTTGGGGTTGAAGAAGGTCACAAGGGTTTAGATTCAAATGGTACATAAGTTGGGCTTAGAATGTAATGAGACAAAAATGTATAAAAAAAAGTTTTCCACTAGATTGCATATACCAACGAATATAGAAATTTTATATCTATTAGTTTAATTGATCCGTTGCAATTTTGGCCTCAATTTGGTATATTCATTGTAACCGAGGTGTGGTTTCTTCATTCAAAAAAAAAAAACTCTTCATATTATAAACCATGGTTAATTTGTTGTTTATACCTTGCCATCCTCAGGCAATGCTAAAGCGGTGGTGAGAAGAGAATAGCCAGTGAAGACCCCAATCTCCATTGTCTTCCTTGCGTTGATGAGTTTCATCAGAAGAGATATGAGCTGCCCCTCTTCTGGGGGTACACTCATTAAGCTCCTTCAACACCAAAAAAACAACAAATTTTAGTCTCCCAAAATACTGTATTTTTTTAAAAGGCAAGCTGGCTTAATTAGGCAGACCCATATCAGTTATACAACTACACCATTGGGTTTTGAACCTGCAAAGTCCCAACACAAGTTGACATGCACTAGCTGCTCTTACCAGACAAGCGGAACCACGTTGGTTAGAATCTATTTTGAGGATCCGTTTGAATGTCACGTAAAGGAGTCACTAGAATATGAGAACTACCTTGTGAACCACGATTTTCATGAATTTTTTTTTTTGTTTTTTTAATCTTAAATCTAGCCATGCGGATGTGATCTAGATGTTTGGTTTTATAAGGACCAGCTCTTCAATCATCATTCCATTATGATTCATAAATATGATTTTTAAAGCTTAAAAATCAACAGCTCTAAATTAATTTTCATAAATATTCAAGCATCTAAGAATTATATTTTTTTAAACTAATAGCAAATTCACCATGCCTAACACATCTACATTGTTTAATTTGAAAAAAAAAAAAGTGTTTGAAAATGCACGGTTCAGTTCACACAAATAGTACTCATATTCCAGTGACTTCACGTGAATCATGGCCAAGTTCACAAACTAAAGTCCTTGGAGTTCTCAACAAAGTGATAAAAGTTAAAAACATCAAAACATCGGCAGCCAAAAACTCGAGAGAAATTATTATTTTTTAAATCTTGCAAATTTTCAGCAAAAATCTCGGCAATAAAAAATTAATTCAAAAAATTTAAAAATTATAAGGAAATATTTAAAAATAAAAAACCACAGTTTTTTAACGATAAATAGCCCATAAAAATATAAATATCGCATTTAAAACATGATATTTATGTTTTTTATGGAAAACTCTCAAAATTTTGAAAATATGCAGAGAATTGCCCTTTTAAGAGTAATTTCTCGTGATATTTTGGTGAGATTTTCATAAATCTCGTGACATTTGTCAATGTGGTGCGCCGTGAGGTTCATGAGCTTTGCTCCTTTTCATGATGTAAAAATGCAAGATCATGAACCTTCAGACTCCTAACCACCACGCATCATTGAGAGGGGATCAGGTGGGAGGCAGCTCTGACGGTCATCCATTTGATGAACGGTGGCTAGAACACCATGATCGGATGGCTTGTTTCTTAGATATGAGTTCCACAAATTTTTTGAGAGCCATTCAAGTTTTAGACAAGCAGCGTGTAGGGTGCAAGAAATGAACAGTGCTGAAACAAAACAAAAGTGATGGTGTTCTGTTACATGATGAACGGCATCCAAGGCAGCTCTGATGGTGACGGTATACCATCAGAGTTGCCTGTGTGACCTAATCCGCTCTCCACATAATTGGTGTTTTCATTATGCTTGAACCCAAAATTCTCCATTGATAATTTTGGAGAGAGAGACTTGGGAAAGATGAAGGGGAACCAAGTTTAGAGAGAGAGAGAGAGAGAGACATTTCATGGGATTTTGTAGCCTCTCTTAACTTCTTTAGCAGCTCATTTTCCCTTGGGAGGACGCTCGTCTTCAGTATGTACTACACAAATATCCAAAACTCAGTAGATTCAACACCAGAAATTCATTAAAAAAACAAATCATAACCACCAACATACCCTAATTTTACATGTTATCAGAATTGAAGGCCAATAAGAACAAGAAAAGAAAGATCAAAAGCAGGAAATTAAGGAACACATACCTCATGAAGCGCTTCGCTTCTGAAGAGGCAATTCTTATCTGGTAGAACCCCTGCCATGTCTACCAAAACCACAGAAAAAGGAAAATATAAAAAAGAAGAAGAGGAAAACCCAATTCTCTTATAGCCAGAAGAAGAAAAGAGAAAGGAGGAACAAATTAAAAGAAAGAAAAGGAAAGTGGCAGGAAATTACAGAAAGAAGGTGCCGAAATGACCTCGAAAGCAACGGACTGAGCTGTGCATAACAACGAATATAGCGTCACGGCACTCGACACTTGGATCTTCCGGGTCGGGTCGGGTCGGATATGATCTAAATTATGCTCATTAAAATCTGGATTTGAAATTTAAGTGGATCTGCTAATTAGTGGGCTCCTAAAAAGATCCACAGATTGAAAGAGAATCCGATACAAATTTTATATGGTTTTTATAGGATCCTTTGCCGCAACACTATGATAGGAAATAAATGATGCCACCAACACTATGATAGGAAAGAACTTAAATTTATCTTGGTGGTTTGAGTTTTTTGTTTTGTTTAGTATTGTGGTTACTTTGAATTATGCTGTGATTTTCGTTTGGAGTTGACTGGTAGTTAAAACTGTTCTTTTATGCCATGCCATATGATATTTTGCAATGATGAAACATATGTGATTCGAATGAACCTTGATCTTTTGGTAGAGATATTCATATATATTTGTTCACATGACATTAATGTAAACATTTATTTTGATGTTGTGTTTTTTACTATAACTGGCAGTAGTCTGACCTTCTCCATATTATCATTTTTTAATAAGCTAATGATAGTGTTTTTTTACAATAAAACCATAATTTTTTAAAGATTGTCCTGTTTGAATTCTGATTTTTATTCCTTCATTTAAAAACTTTAAGACTTGATGATTATTTTTGGGTTATAATAATTATTTAGAATGATGTTTTATTTTCTTTGTAACCCACGCTTTAAGAAATAAACATGAGATTACCAATCATGAAAGAAGAACTTAAACCTAAATACATGCTTACACTATAAACTGTATTCTTACTTAAATATGGAAAATGATTGGAAACCCTCTAAAGCGTGACCAAGTTAACAGGGTGTTTGTTTCATGTCCTTTGCTAAGCTAAGAAAGAGACTCTCTTTAGATAGGAAATAAAGCATCTTTCTAGAAAGGTGAAACATGTCCATAAGAAAGTATACAGGAGGACCACATAATAAATGCAAAAAAAAAAAAAAAAAACTGTTTTCTTGTCAAAATGCTTTTCCTCTTGCCCTTTGTAAGGAAAGAGACTTTAGAAAAGGTCCAAGTTCATAAACTTGGTCACTTTCCCTATTCTCCCCAATGTTATATGGTAAAAGTAGAGATGTTGCATTTGGTTGCCAGATTGTGACGAGGGGACTGTAACTTGGTCTCGAAGCAAACGCTCGAGTAAGACATTAATTGTGCCCAACTTCACTCACTGTCCCATGCTTCACACATACGTGTGCTAGTAAGACCACTAGTTTACCTGCTTTGGGCCTTTTTTACCTGCTTATTACTTGGTAATTACCGCGAACTTTCTGCCTTCCATCTTTTACATGCCAAGTCCAAGCACCGTTTTATAGGAGAGGATCACGTGCAATGCCATTGCACACTTTTAATGTACTGCTGCACCCGATCACCCTGTATCTTTGGGATACAGCCCGTGAAGATTTAGATTTTTTTTTTTTAAAAGGCAAGCTGCAGTTAGGCAGGCCCCCATCAGTTATTATTCAATAGTACCATTTGGGTTTTGAACCTGCAACGTCCCACCACAGGGAGACGTGCACTGACAGCTCTTACCTACCACGCGGAGACCCGTTGGTATTACATTGAAGAATTGCTACAATACATCGCTCTCGGATTGTGTCCTTTTAGGTACTCAGCCACTCAAAACGTAACACTTGTCTTTTGTTTGTCTTTATTTTTTCATTAATGGCATCTTTTTATAAATAAATGGTTGAAAAGACCAATGATTTTTTTATTTTCTATTAATCACTTTTATGTTCAGCAATTTCTGCAAACAATTCTTCTATTTTCAAAAGAAAGTCACCAATTTCTGAAAAAACTTTTTTTTTTTTTTTGCAAATCCGACCTTACAGATGTTTCGGCATTGTCCATTTCGACTATTGGATAGTGTTTTTCGATAAAGAAAAAAATATTTAATATTTTCTAAAATTCACCAAACTGTTAATTTTCAACCCTAAAAAAAAAAAAAATCCTGTTTACGTATCTAAGAACCAGTTTCAATGAAATCAAACATGCAAAATACATGTATATGGTCGATTAAAAAAAGGAACTCATAAAAAACTTTGGTTGAAACAAAAGTTGAAGTATTTCCAGTTTTATACGGTTGAGTTACTCTCACTTTTGATGATGACATATGTGGCGAGTCCTTGGTAAATAGGAAAGGACCATGTAATAAAACAATAACTTAGCGTGTGGTTTACGGTATATGAATAAATTCCTTTTCTCCTCCAGCTGGGGATGCTTTCAATGAATTTCCTACAGTTAGGGATGTGAACTAGGGGTCAACGGGTCGGTTTTACCTGGACCCGACCCGGACCAAACCCTATAGGGTATGGGCATGCTGACAAATAATATAGCCCGATTAAGACTAGGGGTGGCAATCGGGTAGGGTCGGCGGGTTGACGGGTCAGCATACCTCAACACGAACCTAACCCATTTATTAAATGGGTCGGCTGTGGCAAACACGAACCCGACCCATTTATTAAACGGGTAACCCGACACGACACGGTTAACCCATTTAATAAACGGGTCGGGTAAACAGGTTGCCGGGTTAGAGGGCGGGTTGGGTTCGGGTAAACAGGTTGGCAGGTCAGGTTCGAGTAAACGGGTTGACCCGCCCGCCTAACCCATTTATTAAACAGGCCAGCCGGGTTGGCATGCCCCTAACACGAACCCAACCCGTTTAATAAATGGGTTAGGCAGGTTGACCCATTTACGATACGAACCCGTTTAAGCCAAACCCAAACCCGGCTAAGAAGCGGGTTGGCGGGTCGTGTCAGATTTTGCCACCCTTAATTAAGACTCGGGTATGGACCTGAAGGTATAGTTTGTGAAATTTTACACCAGACCTGGGCCCAACCTGAGTTCCAATTAAGACTCGCAATTTTTCAATGTAAAAATGTTAAAAAATATTATTTTACCGGGTATGGTCCAGGTCTGGTTCATGTAATTTTTATTGGGTCTGGGTATGGTTTCTCTTATAGTAGACCTGGGTCTGGACCCGATACCATACCCATAATCTGGTTCAAGAATGGTTCCACCTGGGTCGGAACCAAACTAACCCGTTGACACCCCTACTGTGAACGAGTTGGGTTTGGTTTGGACTTAGGTGAAACCAGACCCAATCCTGAATTGAGATGATGGTTTCGGTTCCAAACCCAGGTCTAATCAGAGCTACCATAAAAGAAACTATAGTCGGATCCTATAAGGATTATAGGAACCAGACTTGGACCATACATCGTAAAATAATATTTTTTGTATAATTTTTACATTGAAAAATTGCGGATCTTAGTAGAAAGTTAGGTTGGCCCCAGGTCTCATATGAATTCTCACAAACCGTACCCAACTCCATATATTAATCGGACCCTTCAGAACCATCTCAAATTCTAATTGGGTCTTCTTATTAACAGTTAGCTAACGGACTTAAACCCGGTCAGTTATATACATGGGCCAGGCTCGGATCAGCCTCCAGGGTGACTCGATAGGCTTGAGTTACCTAATTATTATTTTTTTAGTTTACCCAATTAGCTGCATTGATTATATAAAAAATAATCATATTTAAAAAAAAACAATTAAAAAAGAAAAGGATAGTGAAAAGCAAGAAATTCCTAGAAGCTGCCGTTTTATAGTATTGGAATCTGACAGGCAAGACTGGGCTGTGCATGACGACGAAAATAGTGTCATGGCACACGACGCTTGGATTTTTCGAGTTGAGTCGGATATGGTCTCTGGATTATGCTTATTAAAATCTGGATTTGAAATTTAAGTGGATACTGCTTGATTAGTGGGTCCTAAAAAGATTCACAGATTGAAAGAGAAACCAACGCAAAATTTAGCTAGTTTTTATAGTATCCTTTGCCGCAACGAGATGCTGGATTTACTTCAACTGTTGAAAATGGAGACCTCAATGGTAGGGTGGCCCGGGTTTGGGTCAAGGTTTTAAGCCCTGACCCATTAGCGACACTTTATATACATGGAACAGACTTGGATCGGCCTACATGCTACCGGTCCGACCAGATTGGGCCTGAGTTACCTCATTAATATTTTAGTTTACCCAATTAGTTGCATTAATTATATGAAACATGAAAAGATAATTATATGCAAAAGGTAAACAATTAAAAAGAAAGCAAGAGGCAAGAAATTCTTCAGAGAGGGTGTTTTTTTATGTTATTGCAATCAGACTGGCTCGACCTCCAAAGCAATGGATTGAGCTGTAAATAACGATGAAAATAGCATCATGGCACACGACACTTGGATCTTTCCTGCCGGGTTGGATATTGTCCTGATCATGGTTTTAAAGCCTGGTGACTCGGGTCATCCTTGAGCCACTTATGACTCAGCTGGGTCAACTCGGTGACTCGGCCCGGTCATGTTAACTGTATATTTTACATAAAATATATAAATATATACTATCTATATTTTATAATATTTTAACAACATATTATATATAATATACATTACATGATATTTTTTATAATGTCTAGATCATGGTTTTAAAACCCGATGACTCGTCACTTGGCTCGTTCTTGAGTGACTCGTGACTCGGTCAGGTCATATTAATTTTATATTTTATATGCACCTCAAGTAGGTTTAGATGATTCCATTAAGCATCAATTTTGGGAAGATTTAGATGGAGTAATACAAGGGATATCTTATAAAAAAAAACTTTTCATCGGTAACCTTAATGGACATGTAGGCATTAGTAGGGGTAGATTTGAGAGTATCCATGAAGGCTATGGTACAGGAGAAAAAAATGAAAGTGGAGAAAGGATTTTAGATTTTGGTTTGTCCTATGATATGATCTTAGCAAACACTTGGTTTAGGAAGAGCGAGTTTCACCTAGTAACATTTAAAAGTGGGGCTAATACGAGTCAGATAGATTTTTTCCTACTTAGAAAGAGAGATAGGGGTTGTTGCATCGATTGTAAGGTTATATCGGGAGAAAGTGTAGCTACACAACATAGAGTCTTAATTTTAGATCTTAAAACTAGAAAATTCCGAAAAAGGGATAAACATATGATAGATCCTAGAATTAAGTGGTGGGCACTAAAAGGAGCTAAACAAGGAATGTTTGTAGAGCAGGTAGTTAATGAAGCTGATTGGTGTCTCGATGAGGATTCAGAATCAATGTGGAATAAGATAGCGAGTGGCATGAGAAAGATGGCTAAGGAGGTATTGGGTGAGTCTAAAGACGGTGCACCGCTAAGTAAAGATACATCATGGTAGAACGAGGATGTCAAATTAGCTATTAAGGTTAAAAGAGAGTATTATAGAAATCTAAGTAAGAGTCGTGATAATAAGAATTTGGAGAAGTATATGATAACAAAGAAGGAAGCTAAAAAAAGTAGTTCGAAACACGAGCGATAAGGTATATAAGGAGGTTTATGACAAGTTGGATACCAAGGAGGGCGAGAAGGATATTTATAGGCTTGCAAAGATGAGAGATAGGAAATCGAGGGATCTGGGTATGGTTAGATGTATCAAAGATAAAACACAAAGAGTTTTAGTCAAAGATGAGAAGATTAAGGAGAGATGGAAAGATTATTTTGATAGGCTATTTAATAGAAGTCATGCTCAGGATCTTGGAGACTTCTCCCTTCCTTTTTATGAGATGAATCGTGACTTCATGCGCAATATTCAAAAGAAAAAAATTATAGAGGCTTTGAAGAAAATGAAATCAAGAAGGCCAGTTGGTCCAGATGATATACCTATCGAGGCTTAGAAATGCTTGGGTGAGAAAGGTTTAGAATGGTTGACAAATCTTTTTAACAAGATTTGGCGGACAAATAAGATGCCTAATGAGTGAAGGAAGAGTACTTTGGTGCCTCTATATAAGAATAAGGGTGATATACAAGATTGCACAAACTATCGTGGTATAAAACTCATGAGTCATACCATAAAACTTTGGGAGAGGGTGATTGCGTATAGATTGAGGAAGGTTGTCATGATATCGGAAAATCAATTTGGTTTTATGCCTGAAAGATCAACTATGGAAGCTATACATCTTCTTAGACAACTTATTGAGAGATATAGAGAGAGGAATAAAGATTTGCATATGGTTTTTATTGATTTGGAGAAGGTATACGATAGAGTACCTAGGGATGTTCTCTAGTGGACAATGATGAAGTAAGGTGTTTCTCTCAAGTACATTAGTATAATTAAAGATATGTACGAAGGAGTAGTAACCAATGTTTGTGTGGAGGGGTGACAACCAATTTTCTTATAACGGTTAGGTTACATCAAGGATCTGCATTAAGCCCTTTCCTATTTGCTATAGTGATGAATGAGCTTACGAGATCAATTCAAAAAAATGTGTCGTAGTGTATGTTGTTTGCTGATGATATTGTTTTGATTGATGAGTCTAGAGCTGGGGTTAATGCTAAGTTAGAATTATGGAGACAGACATTGGAAGCAAGAGGTTTTAAGTTGAGTAAGAGTAAGACAAAATATATGGAATGTTGGTTTAGTAAGCAACGAAGTAGTGATGGGAGTGTAGTGAAGCTTGGTGAGTAAAAAATATCGGTGGATGACTGTTTCATATATTTGAGATCTATCATTCAAAAGTATGGAAAAATTGATGGAGATGTAAATCATAGGTTAAAGGTTGGGTGGATGAAATGGAAAAGTGCAACTGGAGTGTTGTGCGATCGTAGAATGCCATTGTGGTTGAAGGCAAAGTTTTATAGGATGACAATTAGGCCCGCTTTACTATATGGTACAAAATGTTGGGTTGCCAAGAGACATCATATTAAAAAAATGAGTGTAGCTGAGATGCGTATGCTTAGATGAATGTGTGGAAATACAATAAAAGATAAGATTCGAAACGAGGAGATACGTAAGAAGATAGGCGTTGCATCCATTGAAAATAAGATGAGAGAGAATCGTTTGCGGTGGTTTGGACATATTCGGCGAAGGCCTAATGATGCTCCAGTTAGAAGGATGGAGAAATGGGAAAATATATTAGTTAAAAGAGGTCGGGGTAGGCCTAAGAAGACTTGGATGGAGATGATAGGAAAGAATATGAATGCTTTGAACCTCACCGAGGACATGGCATTAGATAGAAATGATTGGAGGAGAAGGATTCATGTGGAAGACCCATAATGATTTTCTTTTTTGGTTCATATCGTCGACCCCAATTGTTTTGGGATGAAGGCGCAATTGTTGTTGTTGTTGTTGTTGTTGTAATGTTCAATAGAAAATTACAAAAGAACAAAATGATATACCTGAACAACATTCTCTGCACCTACTGTTTTCACCACTTCATCAAATAATTTTAATAAATTTCTTCGATTCTTCACGATACTTGTTGCATCAACTGATTTCAAGAAGTAAATGCTCATTGGACAATGAACCAAAAAATTTATCATTGTCCTTTGTGTTGCATCTTTCCAACCATCAGCCATAATAGAACAACCCATTTCAGTCCAAGACTCCTTGTATTCTTTGAAATAATCATCAATTTTTTTAATTTCTTCTTGCAATAATCTTCCAGAAATCTCAAATGAAGAAGGCGGCTTCAATCCCATTCCTACTAAGGAACAAACTTCCATCACTTCGTAAAGTAAGGAGAATTGGCAGCGTTGAAAGGAATAGCAGAATGATAAAAAAATCTCGCAATAGCTGAACATAACCTATCTCTAGCTTTTCTATCCAAAGATGCTTTTATTCCAAGTTGTTTCATTGATGGAGACCCTGCCTTCAGTTGAACAAAAGCATCAAGATTATGCTTTTGGGCATCATTCATCAAATTTTTTTCTTTTATATATCTTTTCTCAATAGACTCATCACTTTTATCTGACAAGTCTATATCATTATCATTTACTTTAACAAAGGAACCAATCTCATTTACAATATTTTTCTTATATAATTTATGTTCCTTAAATGACTCCAAATTCTTACGAATTTTTTTCCTTACAGATTCTTCGACTTTGTCGCATGGTTCCACCTCTTCTTTAATACCAACAAGATGATACTTAAGTCTATTAATGCCACCACTCATCTATTTTGTACACCAAGTACATTGTACCCTCTTATTCTTCTTATCAAGAGGTAACCCAAAATCCCACACAGGGTCTTTTCCTTTAGTGAATGTTGTTGGAGTCCTTGAAGATCCTTCTTCTGACATTTATTTGATGATTTGATAAATCTAGAACTGTTAAATTTGAAAAGTTAAAAACAAAGATACGGTTAGTAGATTATGCATAAAGTAATGATTGAAAGAACTAAAAAAATGCCATGATTTATTTGGTCCAGCCACTCAATTTTCGTTGTAGAGCAGTCCAAACCCACCAAGGAAAGTTGGTCAACCCAATTTTTATTATGGATCAGTCCAAACGTATCAAAGAAAATTAGTGAACTGCAACCTGAAATTGATTGAAGTTCAGTCCACATGAATCCTCAAATCGATTGAGGTTCAGTCCACCTGAACCTTGCAAACAGATTTACAAGTAGGTCAAAGACTCAAAACTGCACCTGATCCCAAAAATCGATGCACACATAAAACTATACATGGTACAGTACATACTACATAATGCACACAAACTTAACATTGTATATGCTCATCAGCATAAGCAAGTTATCAGTTTTTTTACTATTAACACTAGCATGATCAACAATAAAAAAACCCATTAGTGCATGCTTCGTTGCCAAAAAAAATAAACTATACAGGCAGTACCCAAAATAGAAACCAAATCAGAATCCTAAAAACCTGTACCCGTTACCCAAAATCGAAACCAAATCAAAATCCTAAAAACCTGTACCCGTTACTTAGATTGTGTGTGTATGACTGTGATACACACCAAAAGAAATCAGATTTGCGTGTGTGTGCACAGTACACACCACAAACCTGATTAGAGTGTGCATACAACATACATACCTTCACAAATCTCGTCAAAAAATCTTGCCAAAAATTCTCGCTGCGGCAGAAAGAAACACAAAAGAGGAAACACAAAAACATACCTGGTGGTGTCAAAAAATCTCGTTGATGCATTGTTTTTGCTGAAGAAGACGCATCAGAGCTGTGATGATGCCTTACTATTCACCGTCGATGTGCCTTCATCGAAGTTATTGTTTGTGTTGCAAATACAAAACACAAAAAAAAAAACATGATGGCAAACCACGTCGGAGTTACTGTTCATGCCAGAAACTCCTTTTCGGCGTCAATGTTCATGATGGAGCTCTCGTCGGATGGCTAGAGCTGCAGTCGCACCGCACCTTCTCGGCTTCTCCTCTCTTCTGTCGAGGGTTGAACAGTGAAGACCTTAAGGGTTTTCGTTAAAAATTTAAAAGGTAAAGAAAAAATATTACAAAATTGTCGTTAGCACGAACCGTCCAATTCTATTTGACTCGTGACTCGGCCCGAGTCGCGCGAGTCCAAGTGATTCCTCCAGCGAGTTTTGGCAAGCGAAAAGTGCCCAGCACTCGCCCGAGTTCAGCATGACTCGGCTGAGTCAAGTTCGAGTCTTGGGAAACAGAGTTTGCCTTACCGGGTTGACTTGCTGAAAGGCTGAGTCAACGAGTTGACTCGATGAGTTTTAAAACGTTGTGTAAGAGTCATGTTCTTCCTTTCAATTCCATTAATAAAAGAGCTTCAAGACCTTTTGAAATTATTTTGTTCAGATGTTTGGGGATCAACCCATAATTTTTCTTTCTCTGGAAGTCGTTATTATGTTTCATTCATTGACAGCTTCTCCTATTATACTTGGATATATTTTATGAAAAATAAATCTGAAGTCTTCGACATATTTTGTCAGTTTCATGATCTTGTCAAGAATCAGTTTTCTTCCACTATCATACATTTCCAATGTGATGGAGGGGGTGAGTACACTTATGGAAAGTTTGTTGATTTTCTCCAAAGTAATGAAATTAAGCACAGAGTGTCTTGCTCGCATACCCCTTAGCAAAATGGCATTACTGAGCATAAGCATCGACATATCGTAGAAAGTGTGATGAGCATGATGCATGGATGTTGACTTCCTATTGGGTTATGGACTGAGGCTTTTCATTCAGCCGTGTATGTCATAAATCGGTTGCCTATGTCTGTCTTAGATAACACATCTCCTTATTTCATCTTATTTGGAGTGCATCCTAATTATGATGAATTGAAAACTTTTGGATGTATGTGTTATGCGCATGTTGATCGTTCACTGCGTAATAAGTTTCAGGAAAAGGCCCTGCAGTGCAAATTTGTAGGTTATGCAAATGAATATAAAGGATACAGATGCTATGATCCAATCAGTGGCCGTGTAAAAATGTTCAGAAATGTTATTTTTTATGAAGGCAATTTTGGAGATGGCGTGAACAGCCCTGATTGCTCCAATAAAAATGGTTTATTCTACCATCCGTGGCTTAGTGGAGAACTCCTGTCTGAAGCAACACATAATTGTTCTTCTGATTGCACTGAGGGACAGGCATCCTTAGGAACTAAGACCACTGATACAGTTGAAGGTTTAATGCGTTCTATTGAGCACTCCACTAAAGGCTTGCCACCTTCAGATTCAAGAAGATATAAAGGAAATATATATGTAAGAAGGGAAAAAGGGCCAGTTACGACTGTTGATGAAGGAGTCTCTTCTACAAAAAGGTCTGGAAGGATTCGTCATCCAATCCAAAAATGGGTTAGTTGTGAAAACGTTTCTATGGATTTTCAGTGATTTATGACTCAAATTAAAAAACAGGATGAACCCATCAATTTTCAGCAAGTCGCTCAGTCAAATAAATGGATAGAGGCTATGAATGAGGAAATGCAGGCTTTACACGAGTGTCAGACCTGGGAGATTGTACCACGGCCCTCAAACAAAAATGTTGTTGGGTCCCGGTGGGTGTATAAAATCAAACATAAACCAGATGGCAGTATTGAGAGGTACAAAGCCCGACTTGCTGCTAAAGGTTTTACTCAAGAGTATGGACAAGACTATGACAAAACTTTCAGCCCAGTTGTTAAGATGGGAACAATTAGAATTGTCCTCTCATTGGCTGTGGAACATGGATGGGATTTGAGTCAACTGGATGTAAAGAATGCTTTTCTCCATAAGGAATTGAAGGAAGAGGTGTATATGGAACAACCGCCAGGGTACACCCAGGGTAATCCACAGAAATATGTTTGTCATTTGAAGAGGGTTTTTTATGGATTGAAGCAAGCTTCTAGATCATGGTTTGAGAGTTTCTCTTTAGAAATCCAAAAACATGGATTTCATCATTCTCAGCTGGATCACTCGCTGTTCTTTTTTAAAGATGATCGTATTGTTACTTTACTTTTGATATATGTAGATGACATAATTATCACAGGAAATACTCTGAGACATGTCCAAGAAGTGAAAAAGATGTTGAATAGAAGATTCAAGATGAAAGACCTTGGAACTCTTCGATATTTTCTTGGGGTCGAAGTTGATCGAAAAACAAATAAGTTATCTTTGACACAACATAAGTACACATTGGATTTGTTGAGCAAAGCCAAGATGACAGATTGTAAGTCACTTTCCACACCAAGTGTGATTAATCAAAGGCTCAGTTTGCAAGATGGAGACTTGTATCATGATCCTAGAGAATATCAAAGTTTAGTAGGTGATGATGCATAAATATCATGTTTTATTAATACAATTTCACTGCATAAATGCATCATCTATAGGTTTAAAGCATACACTTAGGTGCATAATGATGTTAGGGAGTTCTGGTTCGAATTTCATCAAAATTGGAGTTAATTTGAAGGAATTATGACATTTAAAGTGTAACGGGTCAAATATCGGATCCGATTTGAGAGATTTGCATCCAGACGCCCGTTTGGACTTTGGATCTGGACCAAATTACATGGATTTGACCCAGCTCCAGCCCACTTAAGTTTTGTAAAAACATTTTCTAAAAACCTCATGTAAAATGAGGCGCTCAGGAATTATTTTTATTTTAACATTGTTTTTGTAAAATAGCCAAAAGAAGCCAAAACGTCAAAAGGGAGAGGGGGCGCCCATTCCATCTGTCTTTGTCTTGATTTTCGTGCCCTAGGGGCACGATTCTAGCTCAACTCCACCTTTTCCCAAGCCGCCACTCTCATCTACCTTCTTCCTCATCCATGGTTGGCCATGGAAGCCATGCCAAAACCATTGGAGATGTCGTTTCCTTCCTTCATTCGCTTCTTTCATATCTTGTCTTTCTTCTCACCCTACTGGAACTAACTTTTGTTTTGTTTATTTGCAGCTGCAGCTGGAGTGTATCCATCATGGTGGAGGTCCCGCTCCTCCATGGTCGGCCGACCCTGAACCCCGGAGCATTGCCACTTGGGAATCCCTGCAAAGAAGACAATAAAAGGATTAGACAGCATCACCGAGGTTCCTTGTGGCATGGAATCAAGCAAAGTCCGCTCTTCTCTTCATCCCCCCGGTCGTCGGATCACCCAAGAGGTAGGTCTTCTTCTCCCTTCTCTTCTAGATAAAACCTATCATGTGTGTGAGTTAGGTGTGCTGTGTTTTCTGTATTTTCGTCAGCCTTAGTGTAGCTTTTGTTCGTGCAAAAGCCAGCACGTAGTGTGTTTAGGTTTTGTGTTAGTGAAAATGATGTTTTTAATCCAACATTGGAAGAGTTTTTAGGCATGTTTTGAGTGTGCGTGTGTTTGAAATGAGATTTTTGTATGTCTGCGTTTTTCAATTATTCTAAGTATAATAGATGTTGTCTTAATCGATTTTAGTATTTTAGGAAAAGTGTTTAGATCATTTGTTGTTTTATGCGTTTTTAGATTTTGTGAAATTGTCTAGTCAAATAGCGTTCTTTCGGTTTTTAGGTAGAATGTCCAGTCGGCTGTAGTGTTTAGGTTGAATGTAGTTTGATTAATTAGTTTAACGTGTTTTCATTGTTGTTTAGATTTAGTCTTCATCATGTATCCGTTTTCTTCTTCTTAATTTCTAGTTTGCTCTAATTTAGTCGATTGTAGGGTTGTGTAGCATTCATTTTTCTGTTTTTATTTTCATGTCCAGCATAGTATTTTGTTCATTTCTTCATGTTTTTAGTTTTAATAGTTTAGTTGTATCATGTGTAAGATAGTATAATTAGGTTTTGCTTAGAATCCTTAGTTTGTAGTTTTTATGTTGCTAATTTAATGTAGATTGCATATTAGGTTTGTTCAATTCGTGTTTGGTAAAATTTTCTGTAGGAAACATTTTGTTAGATTCATTTTTGAGATGTTTTGATAGTTAGGTTAGTCATTATAATTCTTAATTTTTGTTTTAGCTAATGTAGCACTAACTTAGAATTGTAATTTTCGTGCAGTAGTTAATAGAGATAGGTTTGATTTTTGGTAGCTTTCCCTTTATGCCCTTTGTTTGATTTGTATATATATTAATTTAGTTAGGTTAATTTTATTTTAGTCTAGGTATGTAAATTCATGTAGATTTTAGTCAAGGGGTAATGTGGTCATTGTATTGAGAAAACGGTTTTGGTATGAGGCACCTCCTTCAATTCCACGAATTTCAATTTGGGAAAGTTCTATTTTCCAGTTAAGTTTTAAATGAGTATCTTTTTCCAAAGAATCAACCTTTTCAAATTCCCTAGGTGTTTTAAAAAGGGTCTACACGATTTTTAGGGCAAGAGTTGAATTGTTAAGTTATCATTTAAAGCAAACTCAAAAAATCGTGTGACACATTTTGGGGAAGATTTTAAAAAAAGGGCTCTTGCTTTTAATGCCAAAATAGAAAAACGTGTGAATCATTAGTTGGACGGTTTTTGAAAATTACACTTTCCCAATATGCATTTAAGGAAATTAAGAGAAAAGCTTCATTTCCCAATCCAATCAATATGCCTTCTCATTTTCAAAGTTGGAAACCCTTTGGAATTCTAAAGGTCATGCTAAATATGGCTACACGTTTTTGGAAAAGATTGGAAATTTGAAATGAGCATTAAAAGCTAATCCAAAAACGTGTTGGGTGTTTTGGGAAAGGTTTTCAAAAGAAGTTAATGTTTTTAATCAAAAAGAGGTTGGACGGTTTTTGAAGATGAGCCTTCCCCAAGTGCAATTAAGGCATGAAGAGGAGGAGTTGTCCCCTACCAAAATCGTGTTTCTCAGATTTATTAGCCCTATTTACTATTTTCGTTATTTGAATTAGCATTAATTATGTGTTAATTAAATTAGTAATGTAGCATTAGAATTAGATTTTAGAAAATCGTGTGTATTTAATTAGAGTAAGTTATTGAATTAAATTAGATTAGTGAAATTCGTGTAGGTCTAATTAAGTAGATGCTAATTTTAGGGTATAGTTAATATAGGAGTTAATTTAGACTTGTACTAATGTTTTACGAAATGACAATGAGTTAGTAATGTGATTAGTCTAATCTAGGTTGGCGTGGACCCTATTCAAATCCTATTCTAAAACCGCCACCTAGACTAACCATAGTTAAGTAAACCTAACCGACCCTAGTCTAACCGACCTTATCTAACCCTAGTTAGTTAATAACCGTAGTTAGCTAAACCCTAATCAATCCTTGTAAACCCTAGTCAACCTTAGTTAATATATCCTAACCATAGTTAGATATTTAACCCTAACCTTAGTTTAGTTAACTAGTTAGCCCTAGTTTAACCCATGTAACTAACCTAGTTAGTTAGTTGACCCGAGCCCTAGTCAACCCTAGTTAACCCTTACCTAAACCTAATTAGTCACCCCAACCGTACCCTAGTTAGAATCTTAGATTAACCCTACCTTATCCCATCCGACCCTTGTCCACCATAGGAAGCCCTAGCTTAGTCAAACCTTAGTTAAACCTATCTACCTTAGCTAACCCTAGTGAATCCGAACTAACCTTAGTTAATAGTTAGTCCTAAGTAGATTAACCTTAGATAGTAGTCACTAACCCTAACTGACCCTACTAACCCTAGTTAGACTAACTTTAGGTATCTAACCATAATTAATTGTTTACCCTTAGTCGACCTTAGCTAACCTTAGGTACTAACCGTAATTAGTTTAACTAAACCCTATGTAACCCTAATTTCCCTTAGTTAGCCCTAACTAACTATAGTTAGTCGACTAACCCTAGTTATTAGGTTAACAATAGTTAGTGTCTAATCGTAGTTAATTAATTAACCCTAGATAGTTAGTTAATATCATTAGTGTTTAATTTAGTTAATGAGTAATCTTAGATAGTTAGCCTAACCGTAGGTTAGTAGTTGTTTTAGTTGGTTAGAATTAATATTAGAATAGATAGTTAAGTTAGTTAGTGATATTAGATATTATGCATTAGGTTTAATTAGAGTTTATATTTATTTAGGTATCTTATTTAGAGTATTAGTGAGTTTAGGTTAGGTTATTTCTTAGATTTTATAACTTAGTTTAATTGTTATTGTTTGCTGTAGTTTAATAGTAGGTTAGGTTTAGTTAGGACTGTTTTTGTACGTGGTTCAATGTCCAAATGTCAATTGTGGATTCAAAGGGATGAATAGTGCACTGAACTAAAACCCTAATTTTTACCTGATCGTGCACTAGCTAGCCCATGTGAATTTTTCATGAGTTTTCTCGATATTATTTTTCTATTCTCTACATTGGTGTGTTAACTGTCTGCAGATCAAATTTCAGCTCGATCCGAGTTGATTTGGTCTGGTTTTTAAGCGTATTACAAAAACAGCTTTTTCGGATTTTGAAATTTCGGGTCCTGCGATTTCCCAAATTATCCTGATTTTGAAACACTTCGTTCTGGAGATCCAGAACGTATTTTTCACTTCTGTAAAATGCGTAAGCTTCTTGAATCTGTCTTTTACAGAATAGAAGTAATTTTACTAAATTTGGAATTCGTTTGACACCTCAAACAGTCGTTTTGCGAAAAGCTATCATAATCCATTTTTGCCTTCTTTAGGGACAAAACAATCTTTTACTTATTTGTTTGATTTCGTATGGTTTTACTGTTTTCTAACATTTTAGTTAGTATATTAACAGTATTTAGAGTAATTAGAGTTACTTAGCTTAGTTAGTTCACTTAGTTAGTATAACTTTCGTTTTATATATTTAAATTAACTGTAATTTAATTTAGAAATAGTGTAGATGTAATCTAGACGAATTCTTGATTTAGTTACTGACTTTTTGTTTTTATTATGTAGGTTGTTAAGTTAGAACAGGTTAACAGATGCAATTCAATTGTGATGTGCGACTGCACTTGATGTGAAAAGACAGAAATACCCCTGGAGACCTGCTGAAGACTTAGCCGCCTATTGTAGTTTATTTTCATAATTAGAATGTTATTCAATGTAACTTGTACTCATTGACATAGATTGTAACCTTTTTATGTTAATAAAATGTTATTTTAGAATTAATTCAGAAATATCCCGTTCCCTGTGGATTCGACCCGTACTCGCCACTTATGTGGAAAGTCGGTTTTTATATTTTTGGTTGACGATTTTCCTTTGTTCTTATTGAAAAATATTGTTTAAAAATATCAACTCCAAAAGTGCAACCAAATTTTGGCGCCGTTGCCGGGGAACGGCGATTTATTCTGATTATTTCTGAGATATCATTTTATTAATATATGTGTTTAGTTTAGTTTAGTTTGTTTTAATTGTTTTAGTTTGTAGAATTAACATAGTTAGATAAATATAGGTTCACTTGCTGTTTTTGTTGAGATTCACTTAATTCCGTGCTTCAATGATATATTAAACAGTCGAGTCTTTGAGAATGCAGTGTTGATTCCTGTATTTACTGATTTTCTGATTTAGATTAGCTTATCTTTTATTTCATAGAGTAATTAACTTAGTTTAACATTGTTAACATAGTTGCATAGTTTAATTAGATAGCTTTAACATAGTTTAAAATAGTTTAGTTGTTTAACTCTCTGATTTAGAGTAGATGTTTTTATTTCATAGAATAATTAGATTATTTTAGCATAGTCTAACATAGAGAAATTGCTAACTTGCTGATTTAGATTAGATTGATTATCATAGTAATTCTAACATAGGTTAGTTGCTACTTTGTTCACTGTTTTACTGATTTAGATGTAGATTATTCTAACATAGTTAGTGGTTTTATATCTTAATGTTGTATATTATTTAGATATATCATGTGCACATTATAATAAAGTAGTTCTTGTTTATGTGTTTTATTTTGAATTTTTGTTTTAATTTCATTTCGGATTTCATTGTTTACATGTATGAACAATCGATCCTTCAATGTATGAGTTCAAGTAAAACGGATATGAAGAAGCCTTCAAGAGTAGAACATTGACCAAATGAGCAGAAAACTATGCATTTGTACATGCATAGTGGTAGTGCAGAGTCCAATCAATCGACAACTTCAGAGGATAGAGCATACCAGGTTGTATCAATCCTTCCTCCTTATTCATTTTATTGTTCTATAGTGTGCATCTGCATTACATGTTTACATTATTCTGTATGCCACTAGGGACAGTGTCATTCAAGCATGGGGGGATGGTTTAGATGCATACATTTTTAAATTTTTTTCTTTATGTTTGTTTGCTTGAAACTCATAAAAGTAGGTCTTTTGAGAATAATTTGTAGCATTTATGATTGTTTATCTGCATGATCTGACAAGTTAGAAAATTGTAAGCCCCATGTGATTTTTTTTTCTGATCTGATTTAAAAAGAGTAGTTGTTTATGAAATAGTTAAAGAAAAGATAGTATTTGATATGTTAGAAAGTTTTGATTCACTTAAGTATAAGTATGCACAGTGTGTTTTATGAGAAAAATGAGCAATTGAATTATGTTTTTGAAAAATGAGCTTAATAGTATAGAGCTACGTTTAGTTGTTGATTTCTTCGTGAATCCAAGTAGTAGAACTCAGACACGAGATGAAATATTTGAGGCTCTTACGAAATGGATAACGAAGGAGATCATTCTCTTATCTAGTCGACATTTGTGGCCTTTGTAGTTCGAGTAAGTAGAGTCTGAAGGGTGTTCTACACCTGCTGCCCTAAAGCCAGCTGGTTTGGGAGTCATCGATTCGAAAACTTGTTACATGGACTGCATAGAAAGCCTAAGAGATAGAGACATTGCACGTGATGAGAGGAAAACTATACGTAACTATTAGAATTGAAGGTTTAGTGACTCGAGCAATTAAGTCTGAGGGATACTTTGTATCTAGTGCCCTAAGGCTGGCCGGCTTGGGAGTCACTGACCTAAAGCTCGCTACACGGGTCATGAGACTGGATATTCAAAATAGTGCTCAATTTAGAAGAATGAAAAAGAGTGAAAAATTGAATATCAAAAGAAAAAGAATGAGCTGAATGAGTAGAAATTCATTGCTTATGAATAATTAATGAATTACTGTGCAGAAAATAACAGGTGAGGATAAATGAGTAAAACATGATAATACTTGATTTTCTGAGAAAATTCATAAATAATTACAAGTTTAGAGAAGTGAAAGAAAAATGATTTTTACTGTGGTGGCATAGAAATTTCTGAATTTGTTTTGAAAATGTAGATTACATGAAATATTTGTTTACAATAAGTTCTTAATTGCCTATTATTTCTGAAAATTTATTCATGCATGATTTTGATGTTTGTGGGTAGCATCTCTGCAAACCCTCACGAGACCTTACTCGTCCACTGGGGTAACCCAGGGGTTTAAAGGGCTTGTTGCATGTGCTAAATGCAACCGTGATTCCTACGAAAGTGAGTTAGTTTTTTTTTATTATTTATTTTATTTTATTTAATAAGAGCTTTCATGATTATTGGGTAGTCGATATTTTCATTACATGGTAGAGTGTATTGCTAGGGACTAGCAATTATTCTAGCATGGGGGTATTTGATGATGCATAAATATCACATTTTATTAATACAATTTCACTGCATAAATGCATCATCTATAGGTTTAAAGCATACACTTAGGTGCATAATGATGTTAGGGAGCTCTGGTTTGAATTTCATCAAAATTGGAGTTAATTTGAAGGAATTATGACATTTACAGTATAACGGGTCAAATATCGGATCCGATTTGAGAGATTTGGATCCATACGCCCATTTGGACTTTGGATCTGGACCAAATTACATGGATTTGACCCAGCTCCAGCCCACTTAAGTTTTGTAAAAACATTTTCTAAAAACCCTCTGTAAAATGAGGCGCCCAGGAATTATTTTTATTTTAACACTGTTTTTGTAAAATAGCCAAAAGAAGCCAAACCGTCAAAAAAGAGAGAGGGCGCCCATTCCATCTATCTTTGAATTGATTTTCGTGCCCTAGGGGCATGATTCTAACTCAACTCCACCTTCTCCCAAGCCGCCCCTCTCATCTACCTTCTTCCTCATCCATGGTTGGCCATGGAAGCCATGCCAACACCATTGGAGATGTTGTTTCCTTCCTCCATTCGCTTCTTTCATATCTTGTCTTTCTTCTCACCCTGCTGGAACTAACTTTTGTTTTGTTTATTTGCAGCTGCAGCTGGAGTGTATCCATCATGGTGGAGGTCCCGCTCCTCCATGGTCGGCCGGCCCTGAACCCCGGAGCATTGCCACTTGTGAATCCCTGCAAAGAAGACAATAAAAGGATTAGACAGCATCACCGAGGTTCCTCGTGGCATGGAATCAAGCAAAGTTCACTCTTCTCTTCATCCCCCCGGTCGTCGGATCACCCAAGAGGTAGGTCTTCTTCTCCATTCTCTTCTAGCTAAAACCTATCATGTGTGTGAGTTAGGTGTGTTGTGTTTTCTGTATTTTCGTCAGCCTTAGTGTAGCTTTTGTTCGTGCAAAAGCCAGCACGTAGTGTGTTTAGGTTTTGTGTTAGTGAAAATGATGTTTTTAATCCAACATTGGAAGAGTTTTTAGGCATGTTTTGAGTGTGCGTGTGTTTGAAATGAGATTTTTGTATGTCTGCGTTTTTCAATTATTCTAAGTATAATAGATGTTGTCTTAATCGATTTTAGTATTTTAAGAAAAGTGTTTAGATCATTTGTTGTTTTATGCGTTTTTAGATTTTGTGAAATTGTCTAGTCGAATAGTGTTCTTTCGGTTTTTAGGTAGAATGTCCAGTCGGCTGTAGAGTTTAGGTTGAATGTAGTTTGATTAATTAGTTTAACGTGTTTTCATTGTTGTTTAGATTTAGTCTTCATCATGTATCCGTTTTCTTCTTCTTAATTTCGAGTTTCCTCTAATTTAGTCGATTGTAGGGTTGTGTAGCATTCATTTTTCTATTTTTATTTTCATGTCCAGCATAGTATTTTGTTCATTTCTTCATGTTTTTAGTTTTAATAGTTTAGTTGTATCATGTGTAAGCTAGTATAATTAGGTTTTGCTTAGAATCCTTAGTTTGTAGTTTTTATGTTGCTAATTTAATGTAGATTGCATATTAGGTTTGTTCAATTCGTGTTTGGTAAAATTTTCTGTAGGAAACATTTTGTTAGATTCATTTTTGAGATGTTTTGATAGTTAGGTTAGTCATTATAATTCTTAATTTTCGTTTTAGCTAATGTAGCACTAACTTAGAATTGTAATTTTCGTGTAATAGTTAATAGAGATAGGTTTGATTTTTGGTAGCTTTCCCTTTATGCCCTTTGTTTGATTTGTATATATATTAATTTAGTTAGGTTAATTTTATTTTAGTCTAGGTATGTAAATTCGTGTAGATTTTAGTCAAGGGGTAATGTGGTCATTGTATTGAGAAAACGGTTTTGGTATGAGGCACCTCCTTCAATTCCAGGAATTTCAATTTGGGAAAGTTCTATTTTCCAGCTAAGTTTTAAATGAGTATCTTTTTCCAAAGAGGCAACCTTTTCAAATTCCCTAGGTGTTTTAAAAAGGGTCTACACGATTTTTAGGGCAAGAGCTGAATTGTTAAGTTATCATTTAAAGCAAACTCAAAAAATCGTGTGACACGTTTTGGGGAAGATTTTAAAAAAAGGGCTCTTGCTTTTAATGCCAAAATAGAAAAACGTGTGAATCATTAGTTGGACGGTTTTTGAAAATTACACTTTCCCAATATGCATTTAAGGAAATTAAGAGAAAAGCTTCATTTCCCAATCCAATCAATATGCCTTCTCATTTTCAAAGTTGGAAACCCTTTGGAATTCCAAAGGTCATGCTAAATATGGCTACACGTTTTTGGAAAAGATTGGAAATTTGAAATGAGCATTTAAAGCTAATCCAAAAATGTGTTGGGTGTTTTGGGAAAGGTTTTCAAAAGAAGTTAATGTTTTTAATGAAAAAGAGGCTGGACGGTTTTTGAAGATGAGCCTTCCCCAAGTGCAATTAAGGCATGAAGAGGAGGAGTTGTCCCCTACCAAAATCGTGTTTCTCAGATTTATTAGCCCTATTTACTATTTTCGTTATTTGAATTAGCATTAATTATGGGTTAATTAAATTAGTAATGTAGCATTAGAATTAGATTTTAAAAAATCGTGTGTATTTAATTAGAGTAAGTTATTGAATTAAATTAGATTAGTGAAATTCGTGTAGGTCTAATTAAGTAGATGCTAATTTTAGGGTATAGTTAATATAGGAGTTAATTTAGACTTGCACTAATGTTTTAGGAAATGACAATGAGTTAGTAATGTAATTAGTCTAATCTAGGTTGGCGTGGACCCTATTCAAATCCTATTCTAAAACCGCCACCTAGACTAACCATAGTTAAGTAAACCTAACCGACCCTAGTCTAACCGACCTTATCTAACCCTAGTTAGTTAATAACCGTAGTTAGCTAAACCCTAATCAATCCTTGTAAACCCTAGTCAACCTTAGTTAATATATCCTAACCATAGTTAGATATTTAACCCTAACCTTAGTTTAGTTAACTAGTTAGCCCTAGTTTAACCCATGTAACTAACCTAGTTAGTTAGTTGACCCGAGCCCTAGTCAACCCTAGTTAACCCTTACCTAAACCTAATTAGTCACCCCAACCGTACCCTAGTTAGAATCTTAGATTAACCCTACCTTATCCCATCCGACCCTTGTCCACCATAGGAAGCCCTAGCTTAGTCAAACCTTAGTTAAACCTATCTACCTTAGCTAACCCTAGTGAATCCGAACTAACCTTAGTTAATAGTTAGTCCTAAGTAGATTAACCTTAGATAGTAGTCACTAACCCTAACCGACCCTACTAACCCTAGTTAGACTAACTTTAGGTATCTAACCATAATTAATTGTTTACCCTTAGTCGACCTTAGCTAACCTTAGGTACTAACCGTAATTAGTTTAACTAAACCCTATGTAACCCTAATTTCCCTTAGTTAGCCCTAACTAACTATAGTTAGTCGACTAACCCTAGTTATTAGGTTAACAATAGTTAGTGTCTAATCGTAGTTAATTAATTAACCCTAGATAGTTAGTTAATATCATTAGTGTTTAATTTAGTTAATGAGTAATCTTAGCTAGTTAGCCTAACCGTAGGTTAGTAGTTGTTTTAGTTGGTTAGAATTAATATTAGAATAGATAGTTAAGTTAGTTAGTGATATTAGATATTATGCATTAGGTTTAATTAGAGTTTATATTTATTTAGGTATCTTATTTAGAGTATTAGTGAGTTTAGGTTAGGTTATTTCTTAGATTTTATAACTTAGTTTAATTGTTATTGTTTGCTGTAGTTTAACAGTAGGTTAGGTTCAGTTAGGACTGTTTTTGTACGTGGTTCAATGTCCAAATGTCAATTGTGGATTCAAAGGGATGAATAGTGCACTGAACTAAAACCCTAATTTTTACCCGATCGTGCACTAGCTAGTTCATGTGGAGTTTTCATGAGTTTTCTGGATATTATTTTTCTATTCTTTACATTGGTGTGTTAACTGTCTTCAGACCAAATTTCAGCATGATCCGAGTTGGTTTGGTCTGGTTTTTAAGCGTATTACAAAAATAGCTTTTTCGGATATTGAAATTTCGGGTCCTGCGATTTCCCAAATTATCCTGATTTTGAAACGCTTCGTTCTGGAGATCCAGAACGTATTTTTCACTTCTGTAAAATGCGTCAGCTTCTTGAATCTGTATTTTACAGAATAAGAGTGATTTTATTAAATTTGTAATTCGTTTGACACCTCAAACAGTCGTTTTGCGAAAAGCTATCAGAATCCATTTTTGCCTTCTTTAGGGACAAAACAGTCTTTTACTTATTTGTTTGATTTCGTGTGGTTTTACTGTTTTCTAACATTTTAGTTAGTATATTAACAGTATTTAGAGTAATTAGAGTTACTTAGCTTAGTTAGTTCACTTAGTTAGTATAACTTTCGTTTTATATATTTAAATTAACTGTAATTTAATTTAGAAATAGTTTAGAAATAGTGTAGATGTAATCTAGATGAATTCTTGATTTAGTTACTGACTTTTTGTTTTTATTATGTAGGTTGTTAAGTTAGAACAGGTTAACAGATGCAATTCAATTGTGATGTGCGACTGCACTTGATGTGAAAAGACAGAAATACCCCTGGAGACCTGCTGAAGACTTAGCCGCCTATTGTAGTTTATTTTCATAATTAGAATGTTATTCAATGTAACTTGTACTCATTGACATAGATTGTAACCTTTTTATGTTAATAAAATGTTATTTTAGAATTAATTCAGAAATATCCCGTTCCCTGTGGATTCGACCCGTACTCGCCACTTGTGTGGAAAGTCGGTTTTTATATTTTTGGTTGACGATTTTCCTTTGTTCTTATTGAAAAATATTGTTTAAAAATATCAACTCCAAAAGTGCAACCAAATTTTGGCGCCGTTGCCGGGGAACGGCGATTTATTCTGATTATTTCTGAGATATCATTTTATTAATATATGTGTTTAGTTTAGTTTAGTTTGTTTTAATTGTTTTAGTTTGTAGAATTAACATAGTTAGATAAATATAGGTTCACTTGCTGTTTTTGTTGAGATTCACTTAATTCCGTGCTTCAATGATATATTAAACAGTCGAGTCTTTGAGAATGCAGTGTTGATTCCTGTATTTACTGATTTTCTGATTTAGATTAGCTTATCTTTTATTTCATAGAGTAATTAACTTAGTTTAACATTGTTAACATAGTTGCATAATTTAATTAGATAGCTTTAACATAGTTTAAAATAGTTTAGTTGTTTAACTCTCTGATTTAGAGTAGATGTTTTTATTTCATAGAATAATTAGATTATTTTAGCATAGTCTAACATAGAGAAATTGCTAACTTGCTGATTTAGATTAGATTGATTATCATAGTAATTCTAACATAGGTTAGTTGCTACTTTGTTCACTGTTTTACTGATTTAGATGTAGATTATTCTAACATAGTTAGTGGTTTTATATCTTAATGTTGTATATTATTTAGATATATCATGTGTACATTATAATAAAGTAGTTCTTGTTTATGTGTTTTATTTTGAATTTTTGTTTTAATTTCATTTCAGATTTCATTGTTTACATGTATGAACAATCGATCCTTCAATGTATGAGTTCAAGTAAAACGGATATGAAGAAGCCTTCAAGAGTAGAACATTGACCAAAGGAGCAGAAAACTATGCATTTGTACATGCATAGTGGTAGTGCAGAGTCCAATCAATCGACAACTTCAGAGGATAGAGCATACCAGGTTGTATCAATCCTTCCTCCTTATTCATTTTATTGTTCTATAGTGTGCATCTGCATTACATGTTTACATTATTCTGTATGCCACTAGGGACAGTGTCATTCAAGCATGGGGGGATGGTTTAGATGCATACATTTTTAAATTTTTTTCTTTATGTTTGTTTGCTTGAAACTCATAAAAGTAGGTCTTTTGAGAATAATTTGTAGCATTTATGATTGTTTATCTGCATGATCTGACAAGTTAGAAAATTGTAAGCCCCATGTGATTTTTTTTTCTGATCTGATTTAAAAAGAGTAGTTGTTTATGAAATAGTTAAAGAAAAGATAGTATTTGATATGTTAGAAAGTTTTGATTCACTTAAGTATAAGTATGCACAGTGTGTTTTATGAGAAAAATGAGCAATTGAATTATGTTTTTGAAAAATGAGCTTAATAGTATAGAGCTACGTTTAGTTGTTGATTTCTTCGTGAATCCAAGTAGTAGAACTTAGACACGAGATGAAATATTTGAGGCTCTTACGAAATGGATAACGAAGGAGATCATTCTCTTATCTAGTCGACATTTGTGGCCTTTGTAGTTCGAGTAAGTAGAGTCTGAAGGGTGTTCTACACCTGCTGCCCTAAAGCCAGCTGGTTTGGGAGTCATCGATTCGAAAACTTGTTACATGGACTGCATAGAAAGCCTAAGAGATAGAGACATTGCACGTGATGAGAGGAAAACTATACGTAACTATTAGAATTGAAGGTTTAGTGACTCGAGCAATTAAGTCTGAGGGATACTTCGTATCTAGTGCCCTAAGGCTGGCCGGCTTGGGAGTCACTGACCTAAAGCTCGCTACACGGGTCATGAGACTGGATATTCAAAATAGTGCTCAATTTAGAAGAATGAAAAAGAGTGAAAAAATGAATATCAAAAGAAAAAGAATGAGCTGAATGAGTAGAAATTCATTGCTTATGAATAATTAATGAATTACTGTGCAGAAAATAACAGGTGAGGATAAATGAGTAAAACATGATAATACTTGATTTTCTGAGAAAATTCATAAATAATTACAAGTTTAGAGAAGTGAAAGAAAAATGATTTTTACTGTGGTGGCATAGAAATTTCTGAATTTGTTTTGAAAATGTAGATTACATGAAATATTTGTTTACAATAAGTTCTTAATTGCCTATTATTTCTGAAAATTTATTCATGCATGATTTTGATGTTTGTGGGTAGCATCTCTGCAAACCCTCACGAGACCTTACTCGTCCACTGGGGTAACCCAGGGGTTTAAAGGGCTTGTTGCATGTGCTAAATGCAACCGTGATTCCTACGAAAGTGAGTTAGTTTTTTTTTATTATTTATTTTATTTTATTTAATAAGAGCTTTCATGATTATTGGGTAGTCGATATTTTCATTACATGGTAGAGTGTATTGCTAGGGACTAGCAATTATTCTAGCATGGGGGTATTTGATGATGCATAAATATCACATTTTATTAATACAATTTCACTGCATAAATGCATCATCTATAGGTTTAAAGCATACACTTAGGTGCATAATGATGTTAGGGAGCTCTGGTTTGAATTTCATCAAAATTGGAGTTAATTTGAAGGAATTATGACATTTACAGTGTAACGGGTCAAATATCGGATCCGATTTGAGAGATTTGGATCCATACGCCCATTTGGACTTTGGATCTGGACCAAATTACATGGATTTGACCCAGCTCCAGCCCACTTAAGTTTTGTAAAAACATTTTCTAAAAACCCTCTGTAAAATGAGGCGCCCAGGAATTATTTTTATTTTAACACTGTTTTTGTAAAATAGCCAAAAGAAGCCAAACCGTCAAAAAAGAGAGAGGGCGCCCATTCCATCTATCTTTGAATTGATTTTCGTGCCCTAGGGGCATGATTCTAACTCAACTCCACCTTCTCCCAAGCCGCCCCTCTCATCTACCTTCTTCCTCATCCATGGTTGGCCATGGAAGCCATGCCAACACCATTGGAGATGTTGTTTCCTTCCTCCATTCGCTTCTTTCATATCTTGTCTTTCTTCTCACCCTGCTGAAACTAACTTTTGTTTTGTTTATTTGCAGCTGCAGCTGGAGTGTATCCATCATGGTGGAGGTCCCGCTCCTCCATGGTCGGCCGACCCTGAACCCCAGAGCATTGCCACTTGTGAATCCCTGCAAAGAAGACAATAAAAGGATTAGACAGCATCACCGAGGTTCCTCGTGGCATGGAATCAAGCAAAGTTCGCTCTTCTCTTCATCCCCCCGGTCGTCGGATCACCCAAGAGGTAGGTCTTCTTCTCCATTCTCTTCTAGCTAAAACCTATCATGTGTGTGAGTTAGGTGTGCTGTGTTTTCTGTATTTTCGTCAACCTTAGTGTAGCTTTTGTTCGTGCAAAAGCCAGCACGTAGTGTGTTTAGGTTTTGTGTTAGTGAAAATGATGTTTTTAATCCAACATTGGAAGAGTTTTTAGGCATGTTTTGAGTGTGCGTGTGTTTGAAATGAGATTTTTGTATGTCTGCATTTTTCAATTATTCTAAGTATAATAGATGTTGTCTTAATCGATTTTAGTATTTTAAGAAAAGTGTTTAGATCATTTGTTGTTTTATGCGTTTTTAGATTTTGTGAAATTGTCTAGTCGAATAGTGTTCTTTCGGTTTTTAGGTAGAATGTCCAGTCGGCTGTAGTGTTTAGATTGAATGTAGTTTGATTAATTAGTTTAACGTGTTTTCATTGTTGTTTAGATTTAGTCTTCATCATGTATCCGTTTTCTTCTTCTTAATTTCTAGTTTGCTCTAATTTAGTCGATTGTAGGGTTGTGTAGCATTCATTTTTCTATTTTTATTTTCATGTCCAACATAGTATTTTGTTCATTTCTTCATGTTTTTAGTTTTAATAGTTTAGTTGTATCATGTGTAAGAGTATAATTAGGTTTTGCTTAGAATCCTTAGTTTGTAGTTTTTATGTTGCTAATTTAATGTAGATTGCATATTAGGTTTGTTCAATTCGTGTTTGGTAAAATTTTCTGTAAGAAACAGTTTGTTAGATTCATTTTTGAGATGTTTTGATAGTTAGGTTAGTCATAGGTTAATTAGAATAGTTATAATTCTTAATTTTCGTTTTAGCTAATGTAGCACTAACTTAGAATTGTAATTTTCGTGTAGTAGTTAATTGAGATAGGTTTGATTTTTGGTAGCTTTCCCTTTATGCCCTTTGTTTGATTTGTTTATATATTAATTTAGTTAGGTTAATTTTATTTTAATCTAGGTATGTAAATTCGTGTAGATTTTAGTCAAGGGGTAATGTGGTCATTGTATTGAGAAAACGGTTTTGGTAAGTGGCACCTCCTTCAATTCCACGAATTTCAATTTGGGAAAGTTCTATTTTCCAGCTAAGTTTTAAATGAGTATCTTTTTCCAAAGAGACAACCTTTTCAAATTCCCTAGGTGTTTTAAAAAGGGTCTACACGATTTTTAGGGCAAGAGTTGAATTGTTAAGTTATCATTTAAAGCAAACTCAAAAAATCGTGTGACACGTTTTGGGGAAGATTTTAAAAAAAGGGCTCTTGCTTTTAATGCCAAAATAGAAAAACGTGTGAATCATTAGTTGGACGGTTTTTGAAAATTACACTTTTCCAATATGCATTTAAGGCAATTAAGAGGAAAGCTTCATTTCCCAATCCAATCAATATGCCTTCTCATTTTCAAAGTTGGAAACCCTTTGGAATTCCAAAGGTCATGCTAAATATGGCTACACGTTTTTGGAAAAGATTGGAAATTTGAAATGAGCATTTAAAGCTAATCCAAAAACGTGTTGGGTGTTTTGGGAAAGGTTTTCAAAAGAAGTTAATGTTTTTAATGAAAAAGAGATTGGACGGTTTTTGAAGATGAGCCTTCCCCAAGTGCAATTAAGGCATGAAGAGGAGGAGTTGTCCCCTACCAAAATCGTGTTTCTCAGATTTATTAGCCCTATTTACTATTTTCGTTATTTGAATTAGCGTTAATTATGTGTTAATTAAATTAGTAATGTAGCATTCGAATTAGATTTTAGAAAATCGTGTGTATTTAATTAGAGTAAGTTATTGAATTAAATTAGATTAGTGAAATTCGTGTAGGTCTAATTAAGTAGATGCTAATTTTAGGGTATAGTTAATATAGGAGTTAATTTAGACTTGTACTAATGTTTTAGGAAATGACAATGAGTTAGTAATGTAATTAGTCTAATCTAGGTTGGCATGGACCCTATTCAAATCCTATTCTAAAACCGCCACCTAGACTAACCATAGTTAAGTAAACCTAACCGACCCTAGTCTAACCGACCTTATCTAACCCTAGTTAGTTAATAACCGTAGTTAGCTAAACCCTAATCAATCCTTGTAAACCCTAGTCAACCTTAGTTAATATATCTTAACCATAGTTAGATATTTAACCCTAACCTTAGTTTAGTTAACTAGTTAGCCCTAGTTTAACCCATGTAACTAACCTAGTTAGTTAGTTGACCCGAGCCCTAGTCAACCCTAGTTAACCCTTACCTAAACCTAATTAGTCACCCCAACCGTACTCTAGTTAGAATCTTAGATTAACCCTACCTTATCCCATCCGACCCTTGTCCACCATAGAAAGCCCTAGCTTAGTCAAACCTTAGTTAAACCTATCTACCTTAGCTAACCCTAGTGAATCCGAACTAACCTTAGTTAATAGTTAGTCCTAAGTAGATTAACCTTAGATAGTAGTCACTAACCCTAACCGACCCTACTAACCCTAGTTAGACTAACTTTAGGTATCTAACCATAATTAATTGTTTACCCTTAGTCGACCTTAGCTAACCTTAGGTACTAACCGTAATTAGTTTAACTAAACCCTATGTAACCCTAATTTCCCTTAGTTAGCCCTAACTAACTATAGTTAGTCGACTAACCCTAGTTATTAGGTTAACAATAGTTAGTGTCTAATCGTAGTTAATTAATTAACCCTAGATAGTTAGTTAATATCATTAGTGTTTAATTTAGTTAATGAGTAATCTTAGCTAGTTAGCCTAACCGTAGGTTAGTAGTTGTTTTAGTTGGTTAGAATTAATATTAGAATAGATAGTTAAGTTAGTTAGTGATATTAGATATTATGCATTAGGTTTAATTAGAGTTTATATTTATTTAGGTATCTTATTTAGAGTATTAGTGAGTTTAGGTTAGGTTATTTCTTAGATTTTATAACTTAGTTTAATTGTTATTGTTTGCTGTAGTTTAACAGTAGGTTAGGTTCAGTTAGGACTGTTTTTGTACGTGGTTCAATGTCCAAATGTCAATTGTGGATTCAAAGGGATGAATAGTGCACTGAACTAAAACCCTAATTTTTACCCGATCGTGCACTAGCTAGTTCATGTGGAGTTTTCGTGAGTTTTCTGGATATTATTTTTCTATTCTTTACATTGGTGTGTTAACTGTCTTCAGACCAAATTTCAGCATGATCCGAGTTGGTTTGGTCTGGTTTTTAAGCATATTACAAAAACAGCTTTTTCGGATATTGAAATTTCGGGTCCTGCGATTTCCCAAATTATCCTGATTTTGAAACGCTTCGTTCTGGAGATCCAGAACGTATTTTTCACTTCTGTAAAATGCGTCAGCTTCTTGAATCTGTATTTTACAGAATAAGAGTGATTATTTTAAATTTGTAATTCGTTTGACACCTCAAACAGTCGTTTTGCGAAAAGCTATCAGAATCCATTTTTGCCTTCTTTAGGGATAAAACAGTCTTTTACTTATTTGTTTGATTTCGTGTGATTTTACTGTTTTCTAACATTTTAGTTAGTATATTAACAGTATTTAGAGTAATTAGAGTTACTTAGCTTAGTTAGTTCACTTAGTTAGTATAACTTTCGTTTTATATATTTAAATTAACTGTAATTTAATTTAGAAATAGTTTAGAAATAGTGTAGATGTAATCTAGATGAATTCTTGATTTAGTTACTGACTTTTTGTTTTTATTATGTAGATTGTTAAGTTAGAACAGGTTAACAGATGCAATTCAATTATGATGTGCGACTGCACTTGATGTGAAAAGACAGAAATGCCCCTGGAGACCTGCTGAAGACTTAGCCACCTATTGTAGTTTATTTTCATAATTAGAATGTTATTCAATGTAACTTGTACTCATTGACATAGATTGTAACCTTTTTATGTTAATAAAATGTTATTTTAGAATTAATTCAGAAATATCCCATTCCCTGTGGATTCGACCCATACTCGCCACTTATGTGGAAAGTCGGTTTTTATATTTTTGGTTGACGATTTTCCTTTGTTCTTATTGAAAAATATTGTTTAAAAATATCAACTCCAAAAGTGCAACCAGTAGGCATGCTCCAGTATCTCACATTCACTAGGCCAGACATTGTTTATGTTGTCAATCAGGTGTCACAGTTTATGCATGAGCCACAGACAAGCCATATGAATGTTGTCAAGAGAATTCTTCAATATTTGAAGGGAACCGTTGAAGGTGGACTTTTGTATACTTGTACTTGGTTTGACACGCATGCACTTGATGTCTTTGTTTATACAGATGTTGACTGGGCAGGGGATTCGGATGAACGATGGTCTACTTCAGGATATTGTGTTTTTATAGGAGAAAATACTGTTGCATGGAGTAGTAGAAAACAAAAGGCAATAGCTCGATCTAGTAGAAAGGCAGAATATAGGTTCATGGCTACGGCTATTGCTGAAGTAACTTGGATTCGTCATCTTTTGATGGAGTTGGGAGAATCAATTTCATGTTCTTCATTACTATGTGATAATCAAGGTGCTTTTCAAATTGCCTTTAATCCTATACATCACAGTCGAACCAAACATATTGAAATTGACAAACATTTTATCAGATGGAAGGTTGAGGACAAATAGATTATACCAGAGTATGTGCCCTCCGAAAGACAAGTTGCTGACTTGTTTACTAAAGGGCTCAGTCAACACAGATTTTGGTTCTTGAAGGGCAAGTTGCCCATGGTTCAAAACCATGTACAACTTGAGGGGGGCTGTTAATAATGCATGTTGTGTCTGTATATTTGTTTATGTATGGATCAGATTACATAATCTGATCTTATATCAGATCTGGAGCGGGTCTTATGTATCCTAAATTGTATTATGGGGCACACTACAAGAAAAATGTTAATTAGCGACAGAAATTTGCGACGGATTTTTTCCGTCGCAAATTAGCGACAGATTAGCTAGAGAAAACTTTCTTCATGAATCTGTCGCTAAGTAGCGACGGATTAGCGATGAAAGTTGTTTCATAGCTAATCTGTCGCTAATTAGTGACGGATTAACGACAATAAATTTTTCGTGGCTAATTCTCAATACAAGAAAAACATTTTAGAGCGGGATTTAGCGAGGGAATTTTTCCGTCTCTAATCTATCGCTAATTAGCGACAAAAAAAATCCCTCGCTAAATCCCTCGCTAATTTTCAATTTAAACCGAGCGCAGAATTTTCCCTCTCTCCCCGTTCAAAATTTAAATCGATCGCGCTCGATTTAAACCGAGCGGCGTCGGAGAGCGCGTTGGAGAGCATGTACATGAGAGTGGTGGACGCCGACACCGGAGGACGGTCGACGATCGCTGGAGGACGTCGGTGCCGATTCACGGAGGACGACGACGCTGGTTCACGGAGGACGGCGACGCCGGAGGACGGTCGGCAATCGCTGGAGGACGTTGGCGCCGGTTCACAGAGGACGACGACGTCGGTTCACGGAGGACGGCGACGCCGGAGGACGGTCGGCGATCGCTGGAGGACGTCGGTGTCGGTTCACAGAGGACGACGATGTCGGTTCATGGAGGACGGCGACGCTGGTTCACGAAGGATGACGGCGACGCCGGTTCACGGAACATGACGGCGCCGGTTCATGGAGGATGGCGACGCCGGAGAGCACTGGTTCACGGAGGCCTGTTCACGGAGGACGACAACGCCGGTTCACGGAGGACGACGATGCCGGAGAGCACCGGTTCACGGAGGACGATACAAGTCCGGCGATGAGGCAGAGCGAACGTTCTGTGCATGCAATGCCTGTCGGGTGCGGTATAAGTCCGGCTTATTGCTGCCGGAATACCGCCCGACAGGGATCAATTTTTTTTTTATTTTTTTTTTAAATTTAGCGACGGATAATGTTCGTCGCTAATCTGTCGCAAATTAGCGACGGAATTAACGACAGATAAGTTTTTTCGCTGATTAGCGAGCAAAAATTCGCGATGGCCTCTATCCATCGCTAAGCCGTCGCTAAACAGTTTAGCGATGGCTTAGCGACGGATTAGCGATGGATATAGGCCGTCGCTAATCCACGATTTTCTTGTAGTGGCAGCTGGGGTATGTTTGTATGTGCTTTACTTATTAAGGGCATTATTATCCAATGTGTAACTCTATTTATATGTTATGAATAGACTGCCATAGACCTAATAGTGTAAGGTCTGAGATTGCCGCAGACTCTTCCCCTCTTTCTCTTGTTTCTGATACTCTACCATCTTTACACCTATCTCGTTCAGGAAACCTACAGTTGATAATACTAGGCATGTGTGTGCTGTGGTTTAGTTGTTTTTCTCTGTTCTGATATGGCTAAAGGAGGGATATGTGTTTGTGTTGTGGATTAGTTGTTTTCCTCTGTTATGCTTGTTTCTTCTTAAGAGAAGCTAAAGGAAACAAATGTGTATGTGCTGTGGATTAAATGTTTTTATCTCTTGTGCTTGTGTTCTTAAGAGAAAAGAAAGTGGTTACATCTTTTACCTTCACATGCATGCCAGGCTGTCATGGCTCGTGGGCTAGGCCATTTGAAATGTGATCATGGTGTGTGGCTTGCCTTTGCCAACATTCTGGCGTTGGGTGCATATAATCTTCCTGGTAAGATAGTGATCTGGTAGAGGCCTATACATTATATGCTTGGTTGGGAGCATGAAATTCACTCTATAAGTTGCTCCTTTTGTTCAGGGTTGGGTGGGTTTATTGCACAAAATTTGGAAGAGCAACTGTTCAGGTGGCTCCGTGCAGCAGAGTTGACTTGCGATAGAGCCGCACCGCTTGTTTCTCAAGATCCCAAGGTACAGATTCCTGAATGCATCAGCTTCTTAGATAAAGGATGGTCAAATATATCTCATCTTTTTGTAGTACAGGTTATCTATAAAAAAAATGTATGACGTATACTACATTGTATCATATATCTGTGTGTCAACACCGAGAAGCACCCAGCATCAGCACCTAGAAGTACCAGCATCAACATAGGTGTGCTGGGCATTTTGAAGTCCAGTGTGACTATGATCCTTCCTATGTACATGCATATGTAAAGTATGATGGACTGCTTACACTAACATATCCTGGCAACTGGAAATAGGTGGATTTGGCACTATCTCAAAGGGCCTCATTTGCTTTACCAAACAGAACCCATCTTGTTCAGCACCATTTCAGTTTTAGATTGGCTGGACATACCAAAAATGCTAGTGTATCATGGGCGTATATGCTTGAGTACAAACAAACACAGACATGCACCTGCACACACACATGCACACCACTCATCCAGTATCTCTCTTGGCAATATCTTAGTGAGACAATTTGTTGAGTTTTTTTTTATGTAAACCTGAGAAATTTCTTAAAATACTCCATAGAAAATAAAAATGTTTGGAAAAATAAAGAAATTATTCTTTTATTAGTGCTTTTTGAAATAGAATGAGAAGAACTAAAGCTTCCAATAACATTGAAAAAATTGTGATCATATTAACAGTTTTGTTTTAATTGCATAAATTATTTTTTGATAATGTTCTCATATTACCATGATATTTTCGCAACAATATCAGAAAAGTTCTTGGGAAATCCAGTTTGTCCAATATATTGTAAAATTATGAAGTTTTATGTGATTATGGAGGTTTTTCACAATGATCTTCAATGGAAAAATCTAGTACCTTGTCTAATTTAGATAGCTATAGTTTTCTTTCCCTTTGTGCTAGAAAGTTTTCGGACTCAACTTCCATTTCTTCTAAATCATAAAGCTATTTTTTCCAATATATTGTAAAAATATGATGATTCTGTGACTATAGTTGATGCTTCGTAATGATCTTGAATGGACTAATCTGCGTACATTTGCCTAGGGATACTCTTTATGTTGTGTAACTATAGTTTTGTTTCCATCTGTGGTGAAAGTTTTCAGACTCAAACTTTCCTTATTTCTGCATCACACTATAGTCTGTTACCTAGCAGTATACAAGTACTGCTGTGAGCAAGAAGTGTTTCTAAGTGTTTTTTTTTTGGGAAGCTTGTGCTATTTTGATATTTGGGTACTTGCAAAGAAGAGTTCTTTTCTTTCTTAGCTTTATGCCTTACCAGTTTCCTTTTTTCTTTTCACTTATTTGTGCCCTCCTCAGCCTCTAAACTTTATTTACTAAGTTTTGGACTTGTTTTGTTCTTGTGAATCAAGAGGTGGTCATTTCAGTACTGATGAAACTAGCTGGAGGCTGTCCATCCTTGGCTGATCAACTGAATGTGGATGCCTTTCTTGAGCAGGCCGGCTCATATGATAAGGCCTCTTCAAGCCCAGTGGGGTGGTATATAAGGCGAAATTTTGTGTCAAATGTCAGCTATTTTGATGTCTTTTTCAATTTTGCTCTTCCTTTTGTTTTACATTAAGATGAATGCTTGTTATTCTTACGTTTTTTAATGCCTAGAAATGTATATAATATACACATCTTCATCTGTTCACTGTGTAAGGCTTGCTACGCCACTTGGATACAGCCATTTTTATGAAGTTTTCAATATGAACGGGAGCCAAAATGGAGTATCAGTGTGACATAGAAGGCTTGTATATGTGAATTTCAAAGTGCATGAAAATTACATGATCATGCTAGCTTCAGTGATTCATATAGCTTACTGGTTGCGGTAAAATCTGGTTAAGGTGATTGCATTTGATGCAATTTGGTAGACTGACCCATAGTCAACCATCATATTGAAATGGAGTCGCAATTGGTTGATCGGTTCCTGTACAATCTCATTTCAGGAATGCACAGACAAGACAATTACCTCACCCATTGCCTGTTTTACGTGCTCGGGAAATTGATCAATGGTCGAGAAGTCGGGAATACAGATCTCTGCTTAAAAGTGCAACACAGACAAGCACCGTTTCTAATGCATAGTATCAAGCACGACACGATACCGTGAAACAGTAGATAAAGGTGTGCCTCTGGCTACTTACATTTGACCCCTATAAACTGTTGTTTTTTTTATCTGGCAACTTCCGACATATTTGCTTTCATTCTGATGAATTGATATGTTCTCCATTTTCCCTCATTCAGAATAGCAGCTGTAAATTATTATGATCATATTTGAGTACCATAGCGGCTCCCTTGTACCACCTATATGGGTGCCAGAGAGTTGCTTGTAGAATTGGCACATTCTGAAGGCTAAATTTCAAAACCAGAGGGTTTTTGCCTATGATTTCAATCAGACATGGGCAACGCGGTGATCTTAAAGGCAGCCTGAGCATGATCATCATGGATAATATAGTCCACTTTAGGGTGCGTGTATTTATGAGATGTGAAAACATTGTAGTCGATCAGCATTTATTATAAGGGCAGAATCTTTAAGATGTAAGAAATTTCTCAGATATTTTGGTGATATTGGTTAAGTGCTAATACAATAACAGCAGAAGCTTAAGACACTGGTCAGATGGACCCTGATTCTTTGGCTATAGTGTTGTTGGATATGTTATAGTTTTGGGGTATTCAATTAAATCTCTGTTGTTTTGTCATGGATCATACTTATTAATCTACATTGATTTTTCCCTAGTTTGGTAGGTAATGGGTTATTTTGGCACAATGGCTTCTCGAATGGCGTTATTGTGCTTTTGCATAATCTTGATAATGATAGAAAACCATTACAATTAAACCTTTTTTCAGCGGAAAATGAAAGGTCAATTCTAGGGTTGCCACAGTAAAAGATTCTCATCCATTAGTCCTTGACACTTAAAACCCTTTCAGTGGAAAAAAAAAAACGTCGGCAAAAGAACAAATGATCAGTAAAGCACAAGAAACCCAACTATTAATAATCACTAAATAAAACAAAAGAAAACATTTGGATTTAAGAAATTGGTGGGGGCCGCGAGAACGCGTTCCCCCGCTACAACAAATTATGACGTCCACTCTCCCACTTGGGGAGATGGTAGAGAGACGCTCCTCCCAAGTGCAATGGAAGCCGCCTCTCTAGGCAATCGGCCTTCATGTTCACCGATAGACCCCGTCCAGGTAAGTATGTTTCTTCAATGCAAGCCCGTGGCCTTTTATAATCCATCACCCTCTTGCACTTATCCCGCTTCTTCGATATGGGACTAATGTTTTCTTCATCTCATCTCGTATGCTGACCAAACCTTGCTACCTACTTAAGATGACGTACAAAACAATAGGGTACGTGCATGGTTAAGCTTGGCCTTGGCGACCAAAAAGTCTAGTCCGAGTAAGGGATCGACTATTGTTTGCAAGGGTGTGTAACTTGGGAGTTCAAGAACTCACCGGGTCAACCCAGTCACTTGGTTGACTCGGCTGGGATCCAATTTGGCTACCAAATCCAACTAATAGGATCTGGATTTGGATTCGGGTCCAATGTCAGGTTACATCCAACCTGCTCAATTACAAATGTCTGTCAGGCTCTATGTATTTTGCAAATAGGCTAGGCTTGTTATCAACGGGGGCTCAGATTGTTTGGTAGGAGCTGTTAGTGTTAAGATGTTGCAAGTTCAAAACCCAATGGTACCTTAACTGGTGGGGATCCGATCTGCCTAACTGCATCTTATAACTGGTGGGGATCCGATCTGCCTAACCCCAGCATATAACTGATGGGAGTCCTGCCTAACCTCAGCTTGCCTATCCATAAAAAAGAAAAAGGCGAGGCTTGTTTGGACCTCGTTTGCCCAACACACATTGGATATCAGGCCCAATGTCCATTATGAATAAAAAGCAAGAAAGGTTATATTACAAATTATTATTCAATTTCAATTTGAATTGAAATTGAATAATAATTTGTAATATATAATATAAATATTGTGTATAATATGTATAAAAATATGATTATACATGTTGAATAAAATTATACATTAATTAAATATATTAATAAAAATATCATATAATACATATTATATATAATATATTGATAAAATATAAATAGTATATACATATATTTATATATTTTATATAAAATATAAAGTTATCGTGACCCGGCCTAGTGACGAGTCACTCAAGGATGAGCCGAGTGACGAGTAGCTGGGTTTTAAAACCATGACTGGGTCAGGTATACTCGACACAATCAAGTTGACCCGACTTGACTGTGATAGACCTATGAGTTTGAGTTGGGTTTAAAACCTAGATCCGAATTGTGAAGGGGTTTTGGTTTTGAGGGCTGCACAAAAAATGAATTCTTATGGGTTTGTCTTGATTTGAACCGTTTGTGGTTTCTGTTGGGAGACGTGCTCGGTTTTCTTGCTTCTTATGGTTACCTCGGTGCAATATACGTTATCCAGCACCTGACCCCTTTGTGCTCCTACTAATGATTCTATCTAGATACAGTGTTGGATTTGGTTTGGATCTTGGCATTACTGAATTTGACCTAATTGGATTCAGATTCATATTCATATTCAAGGTCAGATTGAAAAGCGGAATGGTCAACCCAAATCTGATTACTAATCGGATACAAGTAATTGGGTAAGGTTATCCACCTGATTCAAATGGAATGTGTATGACGAATCTGAATCGAATTATCAATTGGATTCTATTTGCTTCACGGAATTTGAAAATTTGGATTGTATGGATATCCGACCAATTGAATATCTGTTTACATCACTAGATATGAAACATATTTTAGGGTGTGTCTGTCTCAGATTTCATATATATGCAGTCAAGTTATCGACCTGTACCTAGGGATGTAAACGGGTCAGATCTAGGCATTACCGAGTCCAACACAATTAGTTCGTACATAATCGGATTCAGAGTCCGATGGAATAAAATAAAACTGAATTTAGATCCAACTGGCTTAAAACCCGAGAATTACACTTAATATGATTCAGGTTTGAATTTGAATGCAAAACCCAATACCAAACCTGAATTCAATTATTAATCAGATCAGAATTAATTTGGCTACCAAATCCAACTAATAGGATCTGGATTTGGATTCGGGTCCAATGTCAGGTTACATCCAACCTGCTCAATTACAAATGTCTGTCAGGCTCTATGTATTTTGCAAATAGCCTAGGCTTGTTATCAACGGGGGCTCAGATTGTTTGGTAGGAGCTGTTAGTGTTGAGATGTTGCAAGTTCTAAACCCAATGGTACCTTAACTAGTGGGGATCCAATCTGCCTAACCGCATCTTATAACTGGTGGGGATCCGATCTGCCTAACCCCAGCATATAACTGATGGGAGTCCTGCCTAACCTCAGCTTGCCTATCCATAAAAAAGAAAAAGGCTATGCTTGTTTGGACCTCGTTTGCCCAACACACATTGGATATCAGGCCCAATGTCCATTATGAATAAAAAGCAAGAAAGGTTATATTACAAATTATTATTCAATTGAAATTGAAATTGAAATTGAATAATAATTTGTAATATATATAATCACTATACACACTAACCAAAAAAGCAGAAACAAAGTTTGTTTTAAATAGATGTAGCTATAAGTAGGATCAACTTTGAAGGATGCCAATTAAATACATAGTAATACCGCATCTTAGTATTTCAAGATCTATTTGAATTTGAGAAGACCTTGTCAATAGGTAATGTTGCTCCAATACCTAACCAATGGGCTATTATTGTAGCTACTGGGCGACGGAATGGATTTTAGAATTTATTAACGAAAGAGATAAGTGAGTGGGTACAGTCCATCATCATCTATACGATTCGAAACGTCTATACATAATGTAATGTGTTGGGTTGGAAATGTCACAAAAATATGGATTCCGTACTACAAAATATCATGATATAAAAAATATTAATAATAAACTTGTTAATAATATGAAAATAAATGAATTAAGTGAAATTTTACGCATGAATTTTTTTTGAGTGAAATAAGATTGATCAAAGTTTGACTTAGATTCTTAATGTAAAATCTAAAATCAAGAAAAAAATTGACTAAGAATTGATGGGGGCCGCGCGAACGCGTTCCCCCGCTACCACAAATTATGACGTCCACTCTCCCACATGGGAAGATGGTAGAAAGACGCTCCTCCCAAGTGCAATGGAAGCCGCCTCCGTAGGCAATCGGCCTTTTTGTTCGCCGATAGACCGGTCCAGGTAAGTATGTTTATTTACCGCAGCCCCGTGGCCTTTTATAGCCAAGCATCCTCTTGCACTTCTCCTGCTTCTTCGATATGGGACTAATGTTTTCTTCCATTTTTATATTCCCACGCCCCCTTGTCTTGCCCCCATTCGGTCCATCGTACCGTATAAAATGGCCAGGCATAACTTGTCTTTTATGTCTCTTTTACAAGCAAACTTTCTGTTACCCATTTCATGACTGCGGTGGGTTAAAGATAATAGATTTATTCACTTATTTTTCAACAAAAAAAACTTGTTTCAAACATAACGTTGTATGCCATTGGTTCAATATTTGCAACTCAAATTGCTGGATTTGCCAGAGGTAGTTCTCGATTTGGTTGTCCCTACTTATCTAGATAAGTGAGATAAGCTGGGAACTTGGCATTGCCGTTTACAATTCAAATTTCTAGCTTATCCAACATTTCAAGATAAACTGATGCATCCAAACACCCAAGCAGGGAAATTGGCATTGTCATTAAGGATCCAGTCACAAGAGCTCAATGTTTTTTTTAAAATAATGATAGGGATCCTCCCAAAGGGAAACCTCCAAAATAAAGTTCTCGCAAGAGTTGTTATTCAAGAATTGATCAAAATACAAGAATGACCCTTATTTATAACCTTGGGTTAGGCTTCCCATACAAGCAACCCATCTTAGAGTGGATCCAAGATTCAAATACAAGGAAGCAAGACCCAAACCCTAAAATACAAAGGATCACATAAAAAAGCCAAACACAAAATACAACATAATATCCTAAATAGATCTTACATGAGACATGGACCCTAAAATAAAGATCCAATCCAATGCAACATGGTGAAGGGTGTGTATCCAACAATCCACCCTCCTAAGAATTTGCCTTATCCTCAAGGAAAAGTTGGGCATCTAACTCTTCATACAAGATCCATATCTACTAGACTAGTATGCTAAGCGCACTCTCCCTCTTTAAACATGTCATGTCTCAAAGGCAAAAATCCATGAAAAGCATGAGAAAATACATGTCTTCACATTGGGCTTATAGCCATACTTATCTTTAATTGCTTCATGACAACATAGAGGTTGTTTGAGTCACAATTAAAACTCTCAATAAGAAGAAATATGGAAGCATGTTTAGTCGGTATGTTTATTTGTTTGCCTTGTACTCCCTCAAGTGGAGATCCTTTTTTAAGATGGATTTCTACTTTCGTCTCTTCTTTTCCCTCCTTATTTTCTTTCTTACTATGGGCATGTGCATGTTTCTGCATTTGTGATTCGAATGTCACATTATATCACATAATTCTCGGCCTGTATCGGCATTAAATTGATACTCTTCACCCCTGATTGGGCTACTTTTTAATAAATGTACACAATACCTAAAATTATTTTTTGATATTATTTTAATAGCTTTAACACGTTCTGATTGACACATAATATGTTTTAATTATTTTTTAGCCGATTAAGAACGATTCACTTGAGTATCAGTATAGGCCAATTCACCTGAATCGTTGGCCAAACAATATAGAGCCGATACCGATACTGACAATATTGGTGATGACAAAACTTTTTTTCCTTACATTGGTTAGCCTTTAGCAAATGATTTTTACTAAAATGATCATTATTTGGTTTTTTAGCAAATCATTCAAAACCAAAAACATATTAACGATTTATATAATATTTAATTTTTATTAATATGACCAACATACATGATTTAGCAAATAGTTGACATAGTTGGCCAATTTTCCTCCCAATTAGTCTTGATTTTGTGAGGACGAGGTGGTTCGCACAAGCTAACTTTTAGTTTATCCATAGCCTTTCTTCACTAACTCCATTTTCAATTTCTTAGAAAAACTCTTTTTTTGTTTATTTATTTATAGACCTCATGTTTTTTTATCTTTTTCTAAATTCGGGGTATTTTAGTAAAATTTTATACATTGACATGCATGCAAAAAATACAAACTAATTTTTATTTGATTTGTTGTTAGTTATTGTTTTAACATACATAGCGAAATAGTCATGGTATTTGTTGGGGTGGATATGTTTTTATTTTTGTTACTTTATTTGGGTGAGATCAAATAATAATCTTTTAATAAAAAAATTGGCTTTTTGGTAAACATTAGTGCAAAAAAACGATGAACACAATTATAAGGCTCATATATGGTTTCAATAAGTGTTGTCAGTATCTGTGCATATCAGCCGATAGGTATCGTATCGACAGAAAATTGATATGATATAGACCTGAATATGTTATTTTTTACTAAATATAAAAATACGTAAATTTATTTTTTTATAAGTATTTTAATAGTTTTAACACGTGTCATGTTCTCATTGACACATAATATTTTTTAATTATTTTTTGACCAATTCAAAATGATTCACTTGAGTATGGATACTGGCCGATTCACCACAAGGTTTGTGGCATTGGTTCTTGGTTGAAAATTTTGACTTCTATAAGAGTGGACTGATGGGCTCCAACTGTTAACAAACGATTGGTTGACTCATAGATATGGGGTTGAGAAAAAGAGCCAAAATTTAGAAGCCAATGATGAATAGGAAAAACGATAAGATAGAGCGAGAGAGAGAAAAGAGACACTTTATATACATGGTCCGGCAATAGCGCCTACGTCCACGGGCTGACAATGTATTTTTCCTTAAGTTTTTTTAACATTTTTACACGTTATATACATTACATGTGTATCTTGATGAGCCTTTCTATGAGATAAGATAATTTTCTTAATTTTTCTAACTTTCTCTTTGTTATTAGAAAAATCCCTCTCTTCAATTTTATCTGTCTGGCAAATAAGATTATCGATATCTTTGAGTGACCAAATGTGGTTATCGATATCTTTGAGAGACCAATCGGCTAGCGTTATCTCTATCATGATCAAACTGTTCACACCAAATGTGAAGAATGGGTCTGGGTCCGATAATAAATGCTTGGGTGTTTGGATGCATCCATTTATCCTGAAAATGTTGGTAGAGAGACGCTCCTCCCAAGTGCAATGGAAGTCGCTTCCCTAGGCAATCGGCCTTCTTGTTCACCAATAGACCTCATCCAGGTAAGTATGCTTTTCCAACGCAACCTTGTGGCCTTTTATATCTCGTCTGCCTCTTGCACTTCTCCCGCTTCTTCGATATGGGACTAATTTAGCATCCCTTGCCACCTCTTTGCATTAGGAGGGACTGCCCTGCCATACTCTTTGGCATGACTTAGGCTTTTATGGGTCTTTTGTTTTATGCAGCTACTTTGGTATCAACGGATTTGTATTTAGGTCCAAATGGGGGTGTCAATATGCCAGACCTGGTTCCAATCTGGGTGGGTCCGGCCTAGATCTGACTCAAAGTGGTTGGTATAAGGTTTGAACCCGGGTTCAATTGGACCCATCATAAGAAAAATCATAATTGAGTCCTATAAATATTACATGAACTAGACCCGTTTATACTGGATAAAGTAATGTTTTTTTTTTCAATGAAAAACTGTGAATCTTAATTAGAACTTGGTTGGACCTTGGTCCGGTAAGAAATTTCACAAACCATATGCAACTTCATATACTATTCATACCTTTTGAGTCTGACTTGCATTCTCACAGGACCTTCTTTATCACCAAAATCTGTCTCTACAGGTTTGGGTATGGGTATGGGTATGGGTTTGGGTCGTGGTCGATTGTAAAATTTCACTGCATTATGAAATTTTGACTTTGAAGCTCATAATAGAGTTTACATAACACAACCCCATGAATCAAAATGACATGTTTTGCTAAATAATTCATGTAAGTTATAGTGCCTTGATCCATACGATAGAAATGAATAAATAAAAAAATGGTTTTTAATAAAGTACATAATTTTAACTTTACTTAATATAATTGTGCATGAGTGGGTCTGCGTGTATGTATGCATGAATGGAAAGAAGTTGGTTTGGACAATGGGTGAGGTGGTTGTGTGAGGTGGCATAAGGGGGCGTTTGAATCCCCATCCACATGTGTCCACAAGACGCCCATCGTGTGGGCTCCACATGCATCCATGCACCCACACAAATGCGGGACAATGCAAACACACTGTCCTACAATGTTCTGCCCCTACCCTCAGAATAATATGGGATGCACGACAGTTGACAAAATAAAAAAACAAATACATTCAGGGATATCCCCAATGCCTCTAGCACCCCCCTCCCTGATTGCTTCCTTCCTCCCTCATTTCTCTTTGGTGTTCTTCACTCCCGTTGGCCTCTCACTGGAGGTACTCTCTCTAGAACCCTAACCTAATTTTAGGGTTAGGGTTTGCTAAATATGATTTTTTCATATATGCTTATATTTTAAACTTTTTGCTTTTTAATATTTATTTTTATAATTGACTGAGTGAATTCACACAATATATGGTTTTTTGTCCAAATATGCTGAGATTTTAGTGGTTGTGCATTTTAATTTATATTTTTAAAATTTATTGAGTGAATGATGCTAAATTTGAACTTTTTTTAGTATGCTTAGATTATAAGGGTGTTTGCATTTTAGTTCATATTTTTGTAATTTATTAAGTGTATTCATGCAAAAACTGATTTTTTTTATGTATGCTTAGATTTTAGAAGTTTTGCATTTTAATCTTTATTTTTACATTTTATTGAGTGAATGATGCTAAATTTGATTTTTTCTTGCTTAGTATGCTTAGATTTTAAGAGTTTTTGTATTTTTTTATATTTACACGAAAAAACAACACCGAGAAACGAAGACCTAGCAGTGCTGACTCCGACAATCACTATCTTCTTTTTGCAATTTATTGAGTGAATAATACAAAATCTAATTTTTTAAATATGCTTAGATTTTATGGATTTTGTATTTTAATCTTTATTTTTATAATTTATTAAGTGAATGCATGCCAAATCTGATTTTTTATGCTTAAAATATGGTTTTTTATTTTATCAAAATAAAAAAATTTAAACATTTTTGTCCAAGTTGTCTACGATGATGAATCAAACATGGAACACATGGACCATACTGTTTTAACATAGTCAATGCAAACGCTAGACAAGGACATCTTGTAATTGTCTTGAACATGGTCAATGCAGAACTAGACAAAATGTGATGCCCTTGTCTAACATTGTAAAGTGAAGTTGAAAACTCTTGGGCAATTGCCAATAATTTCTCATTCAAAAAGTTGTTGAAAATAAATATCAATCAACTGAGTTTGAAGAGTTATTGCATTCAATTAATCCAAAAATTTCAGGATAATGTTTGATCAAATTAAAGTAAATCCCAAATCGGTAAGAAAAATGTGATCTCCACTGATTTTAGTCAAGGTATCTCGCAACAACACTCACTTAAACATCCTGACTTGTAAAATGATAATATCAAAGACCAGAAACACAAGTAAAGTCTGAGCATAAAGGGCATAATGAAATCTTGATAAATAACATGTTTTATTCAAGACCAATGATATCAAGTACCAGCATAATAGAAACTATATTCAAGCATGTATGTACATTTAAGTGCAGAAAGTTGTACAAATAAAATTATGTTTCACTTATTTATTTTCTGCAGGTATGTGCAGTTTGAATACATCGAGACAGATAAGATCAACTGGAGGTCTATTATTCTTAGGTATTTTAATACCCCGATTGACTATCTAAATCAAATTCTTAAAGAGGCGGTATAATGATTGAGAGAAAACCCCTAAAAGTCGAGACAAATATTATGCATCCAACTTATACAAAAGTTACAAGACTTACCCACCTAGGAAAAAATTGGGTAGTCCGAGTCTCTTAACTCTGTGGGCGAAAGATGATAAAGTCATTGCCGCTCGTAGCATAATTCAATGTTGTATGCTTCAACAACAACTCAACAAAATTTGTAGCATCTACCCTCTTTAAGGTAGCTCGACACTGGATGAGTATCCATTTTTTTTTATTTGATTCATTTAGGTTATTTATACCTACCTCTCTTAGGCAAACCATGGTTTCGAGAACTCAAGTACCACTCTGGGATACATACTAAATATTTATGTAAGGCAAGAATATCGACTACACAAAAAAAGTAATCATTCATACGTTGTTAATCATATCCTTTCATTATATTTTATACTTAGTGAAGAGTTCTAGTTTTGGGACATAACCCCTCGGAGAAATCCCTTCATCCCTCAAGATACACATCTCTTGAATTTGAATATTGTGACTATTGGAAACCCCCAAGAGTCGCCTTATGGCCACATGACCTTACATCTCCCACTTGGCCATAAGGGATTTCCTGTGTTTATATGCTTGTTCTCAACAAGAACCTTACAAACACACTTCCCAAGTAATCTTTACTCTCATTGTGTTTATATGTTTGTTCTCAACTGGAACCTTGCATACACACTTCCTGAGTAATCTTTACTCTCGTTTATCACTTAGACATATCTGAGTTCCACTTGACTTACATGTTTAGTGAAAACATCCACAATGACTGCCTTGGTTAGCAGTGAAATTCCACTAGAGGGGGGGTGAATAGTGAAATATAAAGTAGATCAATAATATAAAAAATTAAATGCAATAAAGCACAACACATAAAACACAGGATTTATACTGGTTCGGTCAAGTCACTGACCTACATCCAGTCCCCAAGCAAAACACTTGATCCTTTCACTATAACATCCGAGTTACCGGATAAATAGCAGAACACCCTCTTCCTTCAGAGGTCCTCTTCTCTCAACAGAGAAAGAACACACCGTCTTTCACAGAGGTCTTCTTCTCTCAACAGAGAAGGAACACACCCTCTTTCACAGAGGTCTTCTTCTTTCAGCAAAGAAGGAACACACCCTCTTTCACAGAGGTCTTCTTTTTTCAACAAAGAAGGAATACAGTGAATAACAAAAAGTTACAATACTTCCTATAGAACCTTCAGAATGATATGAATGCACGAATGAAGGATTCTCAGAATGTTTTGTTATTTTCACTCAGATAATACTCTTTGTCAAAGAGCTATTCTTGACTTTTTCTCTTTCTTTTCTCTTTCTTTTCTCTTTCTTTTCTTTCTTTTTCTAGGCTCTCTTTTTCAAATATCGAATAGGAATTTTTCTCGTAGTAAGCTCACTTGTCCCCTTGTTTGAAAAACTATTTTGTTTGTGTTTATATAGCCTCCAGAAAATAGACGTTGCCTTTTTGAAATGATTGTCTTTTTGGGATGAGAGATGTCAAGTCATTTCAAAAACAACTTTGTGTAAAAAAGCTATGTGTACTATATTGTATTTTTAAAAAGTCTTCTTTCTATAAGTGTAGCATTTGGGGTACACTATTCATTGTAATATTTTAGGTGTGATATATTTTGTAAAAGGTCTATTATCATAATAAATGATTTGTAGTACATTGAACGTTGGATTGTAAATCATCATGTAGTTTTGTCTTTATTCAATTTAATGTTTTGTAGTTTATTAATATTTTTATTACAAATCGTCACTTCTTGACTTAAATGTATGTAAGTACAATAAATGCTTTGTTGATTCCTTTATTTGTAAATGATCATTTCTCAAAATGCTTTATGAGGTGTTATTTAATGTCTACAGAAAGAATGATGACTTTAAGTAAGTCGACATTCTTGAGTGGGGATTAAATAAATAGTTATTTCTTAAATGCTTTTGAGGTGGTATTTAATGTTTACAGAAAGAATGATGACTTTAGGTAAGTCGACATTCTTGAGTTGTATAAAGTAACTAAAGTCTTTTCCAAATACAATATAATAATATTAGTTTTCTTACATTGTCAATTCAAGGTAGACGATTTTGTATTATGACTTAAATTCATTTTGTCTTTTTCTTCCATACTTGAAATCATTAGTTTTTATTTCATTTCAAGTTGTCTTATTCATAAATGCATGTTAGAAGGTACAATTAATGCTTTTGAAATCATGAGCTATTATATCTTGTCAAAATACTTTTTTAATAAAAGTTTGTAAGAAGGTACAATGATTAGTTTTCAAAAAGGTGCTTTTTGAAATATCGTATGCTTTTATGAAACATAGCTTTTGTAAATAGATGACTTTGTATGATAAAGCATGCAATATGAAATATGCACTATGCATCCTTCTGAAGGTTCTGTTACATATGACTAAAGAAAAAAATCTTCATCTTGAAGTAGCCGATCTCCTTGGATGATCTTTAAGAATGAATGGTCCATCAAGCTTTTTCTTCAGAGAGTATGATTGTACCAAAAGTTGTACTTGAGCAGGAGGTCTCCATCCTTTTTGGGTGAAATAACCTTGCATCAAATACTCGTTAAATACATGACAAATCATATCCAGTCATAATATAACATTATTCATGAAGGCATATTATCAAATCATATTAAGGCTTATATGACAGTATATCATATTATGTGTCATCAAAACTTAGTTTCTCAACATTCTTCCCATTTTTGATGATGACAAAATATGCTCCCCCTGTCAAAAAGCCATATGCATAATAATAATGATATTATAAAAATGCATACAACATAAGCATAAAACATAAAAGTTTTAAGTTTAAAAAATAAATCAGAGTATTTTTCTCCATCGTAGGAGACAGGGTTTTCTCCCCCTTTGTCATGGACAAAAAGGAGGGGATCAGAGTATATAAAAAGTTATTACAGACCAATGAATATAAAATGTTCATTAGGAGTCGGATGTGGGATGAAACTTCTGAAGCAAATCATCTTGGCCGATCTTCATGGATTCGAAAGCTTGATGTAGAGAGGCTTGACTCTTCAGAAGGAGACCCTGGGTGTTCTGGACATCGACAATTGCTGAGAAGATGTCTAATTCAGAAGTTGCTGCTGGATCTACTTCTTCATGGCCTTTGTCGTCAGATAGGAGTTGAGTTGATCCTTCCTCAGTGAGGGAGGAGTCATCAAAAATATGGATGGAGTAGTAGACGACATCGCTTTGAAGAGGTACTTGGAAGTATTGAAGAATAAGGGAGATGAAATACCCGAAAGGAAGAGAGCGAAAAGAACGAAAGTTAATCATGTTGTTAAAGATGATACTAGACCAGTTTATGGGAAAGGCACAGAAAATTGCATAGAGAAGAAGAGAGATTTCATTAGCAATGAATCCCTTGGATGGTGGTTTAGGGAATACGTTGGATGAGAGGATCTGTGACAGTAACAGAGCATGAGGCTTCAAGTTGCTTATATGCCATGGGAAGTGAGTTGAACGAGTGGAGTGGAGGATCTTCTTGAACACAGTCTGATCTATAGAAACTATGTTGGGAAGTTCAATGCCATAAGAAGAAATATTGAGAATGCAACCTAATTGAGGAATGTTGAAAGAAATGATTTTTCCATGAACCATGGAATTGATAGTTGAATGATCATGGTCGACTGAAAAATTTGTATAGAAAATTTTGATAAGTTGAGGATAAATGGTCATAGATTGGGAAGATGCTAAAATATGAACAAAGTCCGAAAGAGAGGTTTGTAGGTCAAATGAGGGGAATGCTTCAAGGTGAACTAGTTTACCGGTTTGAATTTGCAGAGAGTTGATGGAGTGAAATTGGTGAATGAGATCTGGATATCTCAAATCTGATGCTTCAATCATGTTGATATTGGATGATTGTGAAGAGGATGTCATTTCCAATAGTTTTGAGAGAATAGAAACTTTAAAAAAAATAAGGTATTGGAGAGAGTAAAGGCTTGAAGGATGATAGAAGTATTCGAACGAATTGGTGAGGAAAGAATCATTTCATTAAATAGAGAGAAGAAAATTATTATGATAAGAAGTGAGTGACACTTGAAGTGAATGAAATTTAGATTTTAGTTGAGAGGAGAAAGTGTGAGTTGTAACTTAAGTCTCTTGTGAATGATAGATCAAATCATTATTTGGAAGCTAGTGTTGATGAGAGTATATTATATTAGGAAGGGTGACCGAAATATAGTTTCAAACATTATTTTTCTACATAAGGAAATTTTATAGAGAGAGAGTTCATCGAATTGTGAATTGTGGCATAATTTGAGTATGGAGTGTTTATTGGAAGTAGTAAAATATATATAGGTGAATAAGATAGGATGAAAGAGTAAGGCCAAAGAGGTGTGTTCTACGATTAGGATCCATAGATTTTGAAGATATCCATGGGAAGATGTGATGAGATGTGAGGAGTAAAAGTGATCCGTGAAAGGAAGGTGTAAGAGTGTCATAAAGTCATATCATGTGAGATGAAAAACAAACAACTTTAAACAAGATTTTTACTTTATGAGAATGTATTCTAAATTCGTGAGAGATGAATTAAGAAGAAGACAAAAGAGATACATGAGTGAAGAGTAATGATTTCTTATATAAGAAGGTTTTTATGGATATGTGTGGAAGGAGTGAGAGTAGATATAAAGAGAAGGTGATGTCATATACGAATTTTAGAGTGAGATATGAGTGGACAAAAAGGCAAAAAAAAAAAGATGATTGATATGAGATGAATGACATAAAGTAATGTCATGATTGACATGAATTGATGTTTATTTGAAGGACATGGTTTTTAGAGAAACTCGATTGGAGGGAGTTCATAGTTTTTGGAAAAAGATTTAAGTATTTCAAAACTTGTAAAGGAGTCAAAGTCACGGATTGAGAAGAATGGAGGCTCAATTCGTATGAGAGAGAGAGAGAGAAAGATGGTACTAATAGTACTAATGAAAAGAACATATAATAATTAAAAAAAGATGAAAGACAAGTTTGTCGAGGAGTCTTTTTATGGAATATATATATAATTTTTTTATAGAAAAGTGTGAAAGATGATAGGACAAAAAGTAGATTGTACTTTGAGATATGATATATAAAAGATGACATAAAGCATTAATTTAAAAGTAAAACTTTATGATGTACGTGAAATATGAAAGACTCTTTTTCAACTTTGAAAAAGGTGGTGAATGGAATGATGACAAAATAAAAAATAGTAAGAAATGCAAACACTCGATTATGACAAAAAATAATTTGTAAAAGAAAACAAGATTTCACATAAAGAGTTTTTATCATTCTTACTTGTTAATCTTTGGTTAAGATGAATTTTATCAAGTAAAGATTATATTTTAATATTTTATAAAGGTGAACTCGAGTAGACTAATCTTTCTACATTTTATAAATCACTTAATTTACATATTCCTAATTCTTATAAAGTCTTCATTTTTTAATGGTTTAGTGAAAATGTCTGCTAACTGTTTATTAGTGAGAATAAATTCTAGTTTGATTATGTTGTTTATGACTTGTTCTCTTAAAAAGTGGTGTCTAATTTGAATATGCTTAGTTCGAGAATGTAAAATAGGATTTTTAGATAAGTTTATAGCACTAGTGTTGTCACAGAAAATAGTTATATTTTCAAATTTTAAACCAAAATCTTTTAAAGTTTGTTTCATCCAGATGACCTGTGTACATGCTAGGCTAGCAGCTATGTATTCAGCTTCAGTAGTTGATAATGATACACAGTTTTGTTTCTTACTGAACCATGAAACTAGTGAGTGCCCTAGCATATGACATGTTCCACTTGTGCTTTTTCTATCAGATTTACTTCCAGCAAAGTCAGCATCACTGTATGAGATTAAATCAAATGTAGATGATTTTGAATAAAATAACCCAAAATCAACTGTGTCTTTTAGATATCTCATTATTCTTTTTACAGCTTCAAGATGTGATTCTTTTAGATTTGACTGAAATCTAGCACACAAGCAAACACTGAACATGATATCTGGACGGCTAGCAGTTAAATACAGTAGTGATCCTATCATACCTCTGTATAACTTTGTATCCACAGTCTTACCATCTTCATCTTTGTCCAATATAGTAGTTGTGCTCATAGGAGTATTCTTTGAAGCAGTTGAGTTCATGTTGAACCTTTTCAGAAGTTCATGAGCATACTTAGACTGATTGATGAAGACTCCATCCTTGGTTTGCTTAATATGCAGTCCAAGAAAGTAGGTGAGTTCTCCCATCATACTCATTTCGAATTCTTTCTGCATGTACTTAGAAAATTCTTCACAAAGACTGATGTCAGTAGATCCAAAGATGATATCGTCCATATAAATTTGAACAATTAGGGTATGATCATCCACTATTTTTACAAAAAGAGTAGAATTTGCTTTGCCTACAGAAAATCCGGTTTTTAATAAAAAGGTTTTAAGTCTGTCATACCAAGCACGAGGTGCTTGTTTTAATCCATATAAGGCACGTTTTAGTTTGAAAACATGATCAGAAAATTATTCATTTTCAAAACCTGGAGGTTGTTTTACATAAACTTCTTCATTTATAAAACCATTTAGAAAAGCACTTTTAACATTCATTTGATATAATTTGAAATCCATATAGCTTGCATATGCTAAAAACATTCTAATAGATTCAAGTCTAGCAACAAGAGCAAATGTTTCATCAAAATCAATACCTTCCTCCTGGTTGTATCCTTGAGCTACTAGTCTTGCCTTGTTTCTTATAACATTACCTGTTTCGTCTAGCTTGTTTCTGAAGATCCATCTTGTCCCAATGATCTGATGATCTTTTAGTCTTGGTACAAGATCCCAAACATCATTTCTTTGGAATTGATTCAGTTCTTCAGTCATGGATAGCATCCAGAACTCATCGATGATGGCTTCATCAATCTTCTTAGGTTCAAGTTGAGAAATGAATGCCATGTTTGCAATCTGTTCCAGCTGAGCTCTAGTTTGAACCCCCTTGGTCAGGTCTCCCAAAATCTGCTTTTGAGGATGATCTCTGATTTCGGCAAATGTTTTTTGAAGATCATCTTCATTGGGTTTAGTTGTGTTATCTAAGAATAAATCTATACTTTCAACATCATCATCGTTAGTCTGCTTATGAACAGATTGATCAATAGATTCACAAAAACTGACATGCATAGATTCTTCAATAGTATTTAAACTCTTATTAAAAACTCTGTATGCTTTACTATGACTTGAATATCCTAAGAATATGCCTTCAACAAATTTAGCATCAAATTTATCAAGGCTATCTTTTGTGTTAAGGATAAAGCATTTACACCCAAAGATTTTAAAGTAGTCTATCCTTGGAGTTCTGTCATAGAATAATTCATAAGGAGTTTTATTTCATAAGGGCCTCATAAGAACTCTATTTGATATATAGCATGCAGTATTAACAGCTTCTGCCCAAAAATATTTAGCAAGGTTATTATGTTGGAGCATAGTTCTAGCAGATTCCTGAAGGGTTCTATTCTTTCTTTCTACTACACCATTTTGAGGTGCAGCTCTGGGAAAGGCAAAGTTATGTGAAATACCATGCAAGTTACAAAAATTTACAAAAAAGATCATTGTCGAATTCTCCTCCATGGTCACTACGAATTTTGATAATAGAACAAAATTTTTCATTTTGTAACTTTTTACATAAAATTTCAAATTCACAAAACGTATCACTTTTGTTTTTCAAAAATATTACCCAAGTAAACCTTGAGTAATCATCTACAATGACAAAAACATATTTATTATGATTAAGACTAGCTACTCTAGAAGGAGCAAAAAGATTCAGGTGGAGAAGCTCTAAAGGTCTTTTACTTGAAACAATATTTTTTGATTTGAAAGATGATTTTGACAATTTTTCTAATTGGCATGCATCACAAAAACAGTCCTTTTTAAATGACATTTTAGGTAACCCACATACTAAATTGTTTTTAGCTAATTTAGACATGTATTTTGAGTTGACATGACTCATTCTCATGTGCCATAAATGTTGAGTGTCATTATTAGCTATAAGGCAGTGTTCAGTAATATCCTCTAGGTATAATTCATATATATTATTTCTTCTTATACATTTTAAAATGATATTTTCGTTGGTGTCTATTATAAGGCATGCATCATGTTTAAAGCTAACATTATAACCTGTGTCACACATTTGACTTATACTTAAGAGGTTATGTTTTAACCCTTTAACAAGGAGAACATCTTTGATAAGAGGTTTATCGATATTACCAATATTACCAATAGCAATTATCAAACCTTTGTTGTTATCTTTATAGGTGACAGTTCCTCCGTCTTTATGATGAAGAACAGCAAAAAGATCTGGATGTCCTGTCATATGTTTTGAACATCCACTGTCTAGTATCCATTCGTTCTTCTTCTTTGGAGCCTGCAAAACATTAAGTAAAAATTCTTTGTGGTACCCAATCGGGTCCCTTCTTGTTAGACTTAGGAACCTATATTCATTTTGATTTGGGTTTGTCTGTAATCTTAGAGGAGTACAAGGAATTAAAATTAAGATTATAATACTCCTTTTCAGGTTCAAAAGAACCTTTGACAAAAGTGGTCTTTTGATTCATACAAGAAGGTTTGCTGAAATGAGAGTAACCAATACCATTCTTGTAAAAAGATAATTTTTGAGAGGATAGGAGTTTATCCAGGTTCTCTTTTCCTTTGGTAAACTTGAAAACCGTTTTCATAAGGTTTTCAATTTTACTTTTTAATTCTGAAATTTCTACTTGAAGATTTTTAGTCTTGGAGCTAGTAAAAGAGATTTCAGAAGTAAGCATAAAGTTTTTCTTTTTCAACTCAGAATTTTCAATACTGAGTTTTTCATTTTTCTAAGAAAGCTCTAAATTTTCAGATTTCAAACTTTTATTTTTGAGAATCGTTTTTCTTGATTCTTCAAAAAGTTCTTGAAAAGCATTTTGAAGTTCTTCGAAAGAAAAATCGAGAGATTCACTTACAAAACTTTTTGCCATGAAGCACATGTTGGCGGTTTCAGCTTCATCATCACTTGACTCTTCACTAGTGGATGGTTCTGAATCATCCCATTGAGCATGCAGAGCCTTCTTCTTGAAGAACCTTTTCTTTGGTTCCTCGGTTTTGGATTTTCTTTTTAGAAGAGGACAGTCACGTCTCATGTGATCTGGCTTATTACATTGATAGTACATGGAATCTTTCTTAGAGTCTTTTCTTTCATTGTGCTTATTTGGAAGTCTGTTCTTTCTCATGAAGCGCTGAATTTTTCTAATGAGTAGCGCAATTTCATATTTTTTTTCTGAGTCCTCATTCTCAGAAAGGGCTGGAAAGGCTAGAGTTTTCTTTGTAGGTTGTTCCTCTTTCCTTCTTTTCTTCATAGGCTATAAGATTGCCTATTAAGTCATCCAGGGTAAGCATGGATAAATCTTGAGCTTCTTGAATTGTTGTTATCTTTTTCTCCCAATCAGTTGTGAGAGATCTCAAGATTTTCTTCACCTTATCTGTCTAGGAATAAGTTTCTCCTAGAGATTTCAGGTCGTTGGTGATGTTGGTGAATCTTGTAAACATCTCTGTGATGGGTTCATCTTTGTTCATTTTGAACAACTCATATTTTCGAACCAGAGATGAGATTTTGGCTTCTTTTACTTTGTTGGTTCCTTCATGAATAACCTCTAGAGAGTGCCAAATATCATAAGCAGATTCACAAATAGATATTCTGTTGAATTCATTTTGATCTATGGCACAATACAAAGCATTCATAGCCTTTGCATTTAGATTGACCATCTTCTTTTCTCCATCAGACCATAAGCTATAGTCTGAGGATGGAGATATGTATGGATGTTCAACAATTTTCCATACTGCAAAATCTATGGACTTTAGGAATATAACCATTCTGCATTTCCAGTATCCATAGATGGAGTCGTTGAATGAGGGAGGACGAGATGCGTGTTGACCTTCAATATCACGAGCATAAGAGGTTGATGCCATAAGTGTTAGAAGACTTGTTATGCCGAAATCAGCAAACCTGCTCTGATACCAAATGAAATTCCACTAGAGGGGGGGTGAATAGTGAAATATAAAGTAGATCGATAATATAAAAATTAAATGCAATAAGGCACAACACATAACACACAGGATTTATACTGGTTCGGTTAAGTCACTGACCTACATCCAGTCCCCAAGCAAAACACTTGAGCCTTTCACTATAACATCCGAGTTACCGGATAAATAGTACAACACCCACTTCCTCAGAGGTCTTCTTCTCTCAACAGAGAAGGAACACACCCTCTTTCACAGAGGTCTTCTTCTCTCAATAGAGAAGGAACACACCCTCTTTCACAGAGGTCTTCTTCTTTCAACAAAGAAGGAATACAGTGAATAACAGAAAGTTACAATACTTCCTATAGAACCTTTAGAATGATATGAATGCACGAATGAAGGATTCTCATAATGTTTTGTTCTTTTCACTCAGATAATACTCTTTGTCAAAGAGCTATTCTTGACTTTTTCTCTTTCTTTTCTCTTTCTTTTTCTAGGCTCTCTTTTTCAAATATCGAATAGGAATTTTTCTCGTTGTAAGCTCACTTGTCCCCTTGTTTGAAAAACTATTTTGTTTGTGTTTATATAGCCTCCAGAAAATAGTCGTTGCCTTTTTTAAATGATTGTCCTTTTGGGATGAGAGATGTCAAGTCATTTCAAAAACAACTTTGTGTAAAAAAGCTATGTGTACTATATTGTATTTTTGAAAAGTCTTCTTTCTATAAGTGTAGCATTTGGGGTACACTGTTCGTTGTAGTATTTTAGGTGTGATATATTTTGTAAAAGGTCTATTCTCATAATAAATGATTTGTAGTAGATTGAACGTTGGATTGTAAATCATCATGTAGTTTTGTCTTTATTCAATTTAATGTTTTGTAGTTTATTAATATTTTTATTACAAATCGTCACTTGACTTAAATGTATGTAAGTACAATAAATGCTTTGTTGAGTCCTTTATTTGTAAATGGTCATTTCTCAAAATGCTTTATGAGTTGTTATTTAATGTCTACAGAAAGAATGATGACTTTAAGTAAGTCGACATTCTTGAGTGGGAATTAAATAAATAGTTATTTCTTAAATGCTTTTGAGGTGGTATTTAATGTTTACAGAAAGAATGATGACTTTAGGTAAGTCGACATTCTTGAGTTGTATAAAGTAACTAAAGTCTTTTCCAAATACAATATAATAATATTAGTTTTCTTACATTGTCAATTCAAGGTAGACGATTTTGTATTATGACTTAAATTCATTTTGTCTTTTTCTTCCATACTTGAAATCATTAGTTTTTATTTCATTTCAAGTTGTCTTATTCATAAATGCATATTAGAAGGTACAATTAATGCTTTTGAAATCATGAGTTATTATATCTTGTCAAAATACCTTTTTCATAAAAGTTTGTAAGAAAGTACAATGATTAGTTTTCAAAAAGGTGTTTTTTGAAATATCGTATGCTTTTATGAAACATAACTTTTGTAAATAGATGGATTTGTATGATAAAGCATGCAATATGAAATATGCACTATGCATCCTTCTGAAGGTTCTGTTACATATGACTCTAAAGAAAAAAGTCTTCATCTTGAAGTAGCCGATCTCCTTGGATGATCTTTAAGAATGAATGGCCCATCAAGCTTTTTCTTCAGAGAGTATGATTGTACCAAAGGTTGTACTTAGGCAGGAGGTCTCCATCCTTTTTGGGTGAAATAACCTTGCATCAAATACTCGTTAAATACATGACAAATCATATTCAGTCATAATATAACATTATTCATTAAGGCATATTATCAAATCATATTAAGGCCTATATGACAATATATCATATTATGTGTCATCAAAACCTAGTTTCTCAACAAGCAGGTCTGCTACCATGTCACTTAAAGGAATATAGTCCACTGCTATTTCATTTTTCATATGCATATCATGAATATATTGATATTTAACTTCAATATGCTTACTTTTAGAACTGTCAGGTCATGTTTGTATTAGTCTTATAACAGCTTTATTGTCACAATATAGTTGAACTGGATATTTTAAAATGTCCAATTTCAACTCATTTAGGAAACGATTTATCCACACACCAAATGTGGCTGCCATGTTATAGGCAATATACTCAGCCTGAGTATATTGTGCCACACACCCTTGTTTCTTGCATGACCATGCAATTGCCCCACCTCCTAACATAAATATATAACCAAAGATGGACTTTGCTTCATATCTATCACCAACAAAGTCAACATCTGAGTAGCTTACAAGCTTTAAACTATCTGATTGATAGCATAGCTTAAGTTCCTTAGTTCTCTTTAGATATCGAAAAATTCTCTTTACTGCTTCTCAGTGAGAGAGCCTGAGATTACTTTGATATCTACTCACTAGACTTACAACTTAACTCAAATCAGGTCTAGTGTATAACATTGCATACATCATGCTTCCAATTGCCTGAGCATAGAGAACATTCAACCTTTCTTGTCCATCTTTTGGATAGTCATTCTTACTTAGCTTTTGGCATTTTACTACAGAAGTACCCTTTGCCTTAGTACTTTTCATTCTAAATTTCTTTAGAATGTGGTCAAGATACTTTTCTTGACTTAGACATAGCAATCTCGATTTTCTATCTCTATGGATTTTAATTCCAAGGATATATGAAGTTTTTCCCATATCCTTTATTTCAAATCGAGAACTTAACCATGATTTAGTCATATTTATCATGTCTATGTCATTTTCTGTAATTAATATATCATAACATAGAGGGATAACATAGTAAACTTACTCTCACTATTCTTGACATATACACAGTGATCCAGACTATTTGCCTCATAACCCAATTTGGTTATAGCATTATGAAAAGTCAAATACCACTGTTTTGGTGACTGCTTAAGTCTATAAAAGGATTTATTTAACTTGTATACTTTATCCTCTTGACCTTCAATTTCAAAACCTTCTAGTTGCTGCATGAAAATTATTTCATTTAATTCACCATTTAAAAAGGTCGTTTTCACATCCATTTGATATAGGTCAAGATCAAAATAAGCTTCCAATGCCAATATAATACGAATAGATGCCAGTTTGGATACAAGAGAGTAGGTTTTTTTATAATCAATCCCTTATCGTTGAGTATAGCCTTTTGCTACTAATCTTGCCTTGAATTTATTAATAGATCCATCTGCCTTGAGTTTTTTCTTGAGAACTCACTTGCTACCAATTGCTCTATATCCATTAGGCAAAGTAGCTAGTTCCTGAATTCCATTCTTTTCTATAGAGTCCAACTCATCATTCATTGCCTAATTCCAGAGTTCCGAGTCATTAGAAGCAATTGCATCTTCAAAACTCAAGTTATCAAGAGTTTCATCCAAATCCATGGAATAACATAGTTCTTCACTCAAGAATGTGTAATAATCATTCAAATAGGATGGAAGAGTTCTTGTTCTTTTATGTCCAATTACTGGTAATGAATTCTGCTCATTATTTAATATTGGATCATTATGCTCTAACTCTTGACTTGGTACCCCAAGATCATTTATGATATCAAGAAAGACATCATCATCTTCAGGATAAAAAAGGCTTTCTTGAGTTTTCAAGAATTCCACCTCTCTACTTTCTATAAATCCCTTTTCAGGATTATATAGTAGATATCCTTTTAATCCCTATGGGTATCTCATGAAGATGCATTTGATAATCTTGTTATCTAACTTATCTCTCATTTGACTAGGAATTAACACATAAGCAGGTGACTCCCACTTTCGCAAATGACTCAAGTCTGACTTACTATCATTCCATAATTCATGGAAAGTAAGTTCTGTAGCCTTAGAAAGAACCTTATTGAGGATATACATGGCAGTGCAAATTGCTTCTCCTCGAAATTTCTTAGAAAGATTTGCATGTGCCAACATGAATCTTGTCATATCCATTAAGGTTCTATTCCTTCGTTTTGCTACAACGTTCTATTGTGGTATATAAGGCATAGTTGTATGAGGAGTTATATTATTATCAATGTAAAAGTTTTTAAATTCATTAGAGTTATATTCACCTCCTTTATCAGATCTGATAACCTGGATTTTTCTTCTTAGTAATCCTTCAACTTCATGTTTGTATGCTTTAAACTTTTCTAGAGCTTCAGATTTCTTAGAAATTAGGTATATGTATCCATACCTAGAGTAATCATTTATAAATATGATGAAATATGATTTTCTTTCATGTGTTTCTACGATTAAAGGTTCACAAATATTTATGTATATCAGAACTAACAAGTCACATGACCTACTTCTCTTAGAAAAAGGTTTTCTTGTCAGCTTTTCTGATATGCATGGTTCACATTTTTCAAACTCTACATTTTTAAGGGAAGATAATAATCTCATGAGAATTATTATTTTTATTTTATTGAGATTTACATGCCCTAACCTCAAATGCCATAAATATGCATCAACATTAAATACACAATCAATATAACCAGAAATATTCAATGTATTACTTGTAGAAGGAGTTACATTAAGACGAAAAAGACCATGGTCAGCATCATAGCGACCCCTGAGCTTCACTTTTTCATCTTTTGTAATAGTGACCTTGTCACCCTGGAAACGGATTTCGAAGCCCTTTTTAGCAAAATCTCTCACTGTTAAAAGATTCCTTCTCATAGAAGGTACATAAAGTATATTTGTTAGTCGGAGACTGGTACCTTCTACCTGAAGCCTGTAGGTCCCTATCCCGACCACATCACTATAGGTGTTATTTCCCACATACACCTTATGATCTACAGGCTTCAACTCCTTCATTTCCACAAATCCTTCCTTTGTCTTAGAAACATTTTGCGCCGCCCCTGAATCAATCCACCACCCTGGAAGATCACTATCTGTGATCAATGATTCAAATAGAGTACATACTAATTATCTTTCTCTATTTACTTGCTTTCCTGGATTCTCTTTCTTGGTTTTATTTGGACAAGTATTCTTAAAATGCCCAATTTTTCCACAAGAGAAACATACTCCTCTCATTGCAGTCTTGGAGTTCTTGATTTGCACTGAATGCTTCTTGTTGAATTTATTCTTCTTAAATTTCTTGAAGAATGTGCCTTTAAGCTTGAACTTGTGAGAGGTTGCTGGGAAGGATTCTTGAGTATTCATGACTTCTCCTTTTTTGTCTTTTGACATGTGCTCTTGTTCAAAAGCTAATCTACGTTATCCGACTCTTTCATCCTGCAAGAGTTGTGTTGTTCCAGAAGAAGTTGAATATGGGTCTCTAAAGTCATATCATACTTTTTTTTTACTTCATCCATCATTCTCTTCGCAGTATCAAAGTCCTCAAAGACTCGAATGAGGTCATCTTGCATAAACATTAGAAGAGTTGCTCGAGCAAGTTGATCGTCTTCAATAAACTTGTTATGATCTTTCTTCTCTTCTTCAGTCAAATTATCAGTTGGTGAAGATTCTATATTGTTTAATACGTATAGAGTCTTGTCATATGTCAATAGATATTTCATTTTTCTTCTCCACATTCCAAAATTCATTCCATTTAATTTTTTGATTTTGGATAACTCAGCCATAACAATTCGATTTGCCATATTCTTAATTATAAATAAATATTAGAATTAATAAAGGTTTTTTCAACTAATATTTGTAAATGTAACTAGTTTTGATATTTTAAAACTAGTTTAGCATGTAAAAAAGTCTTTAAGTATGCAAGAAACTCACAAAAATTGCTAAATTTAAGCACTTTTTGACAAAAATAAGTAGCAGGTGGTTTTCCAAAACCCAGAACCACTTTTCTGCAATTTCAGAAAGTAATGTGAGAGGTTTTGTTTAAACAAAAATCACAAAAACCTGTTTCTGCAACTTTCTGAGTTAATCAGAAAGTTTGGGCACTTTTCTGTAATATCAGAAAAGTTCAGAGATCCTGTTCTGCAAAAACTCAATAAAACAGAATACTTTCTGAAATTTTTGAGTTAATAAAAAAAGATAAACAATTTTTCTGTAATTTTCAGAAAGTCAGGACCCTCTTTGAGTAAAAATGAAAAAACAAAAAGACTTCAAAAGAACTTGAGTTAAATAGAAAAGAAAAAGCACTTTTCTACAATATCAAAAAAGTTGGTATACCTCCATTCCCTTTTTTATCAGAATTTTCGCAAAATTCTGGGTCTAAATTGATTTTTTTTAAAAGTAAAAGAGGATACGATAAAAACGAAAGGGGAAAACCCGATTTAGGGTTCCCTATTTCATTTTGTTCTGAAGGAGAGGAAAAACCCGCCATCGAAGCAACACCGATTTATCCGGTAAGAGACCTTTCGATGACCTCCTCTGGTTTGTCTGGGGACACCCACACCTTTTCTCTCTTTTTTTCTATTTTTTTTCTTTTGATGTCTTTGCAGACGGAAAAGGGGGTAGATATCAGTTGACGTTTCGGCGAGTGCACACAACATCCGACGGCACCTGTCTATCAACTGGCGACAGGATCCGACGACACCTCTTATCAACGACGACCCTCAAAAAAACCCGGTGACCAATCCGGCCTCCGATCGTAAGGTGAGCAAAAAAATTTTTATGTATTCAACCGACGTCTCTTTGAACATCTTCCACCTGATTTGAGCCCCTTAGAAAAGAGAGAGAGGAAAGAGGGAGTCAAATCCTTTTTCTCTCAATTTTTTTTCGTTTTCTTTTTCGGCACTGCGACCACTGAAAATCGGATGGTCCAGCGCACAGAGGGAGAGGATCAAAAAGACTAAGCCACCACCGGTGTCCAATCGCCACCGATGGTGGTTTTCCTTTCCTCTTTCCAGAAAAAACAAAAATCCCGAAGAGGGCCGAACCCTCTTCCCTCTTTTTTTTTTTACTATTTTTTCGCAAATCGAAAACACGTTGGGTTTTTCGATTTGACTAAATAAAAGAAGACTGACCACTCATTTTGTTTTTGTTTTTTGTTTCCATTTGTTCTCTTTTTCTGGCGACGAGTCACTGTCGTTTACAGGCGTTCAATTTTCTGTGTCAACGCGCCCGCATGCACAGGGGACTTCCGACGGTGCCGTCAGAGATTTATCGAACCTGCTCTGATACCAATGTAAGAAATCGAACTCTACAGCATTAGGCTCCAAATCGCTAGGGAGTTCGAACTCTCAACTCATTCATAAACCAAAAATGTTTTTTTACTGTAATCGTGAATGCCTGTATGATTGCTTGTATGTCATTCATACATTGTTAATCATATCCTTTCACTGCATTTTATACTTAGTGAAGAGTTCTAGTTTTGGGAAATAATCCCTGGGAGAAATCCCTTCATCCCTCAAGAGTCACGTCTCTTGAATTTGAATATTGTGACTGTTGGAAAGCCCCCAACAGTCACTGGCCACACGACCTTACAGATGCATTAGGCTGATGAGATATGCTGAGTTTGATCCTATGCAATAAATATCTGCTAGAATATCATGATAAACATTTCAAAATCTTATATATTGCTGAAAAACATGATATTTTCAGAATATCACTTCTTGAAAATAATCGAGTTGTAATCATGATATTTATGTGGGAAAAAGTTTTTAATGTATTTACATTTTCGTTGTATATTTATTATTTTGTATATGATGATATTTTTCAAATGTTTTCCTGAGTTCAATGTCGTGAGATTTTCCCTCACTGACTTGTTCTTGTGAACAAGATGTGTGACACTGGTTTGATCTTTTGAGGGGTGTATCAGCACAACCAAAATCGAATCTGTGTTTCACTTTCTTTTCTTTTTTTAGCTTTAATCCTTCTTAATAGGCATAAAACTTGACCTCTCCTCCTTAGATTTCAATGCAACTGAATCCTAGGTGTTCTTCTAACCAAAGGACCTCGAGTCAACTGAAGCCCATACAAATATTTTCTTCCCAGTTCATGTTTAAAAGCGCTAGATTTTAAGTTCAAGAATGGAGATGGAGATTTTCAAGGTTCTTTATTTGATATTTCCTAGATTGTTTGACATGCAAGCTCTTTTTTCTTTCATTCTGTCCATTCATTTAGACATTAAAAACATAAAAAGAATATGATGCTCATGATATCATATAAAAATCAGTTTCCTTAATATAGATGGACAGATGAGGTAAAAGTTGCAAACTTAATAAGTGAAAGATAAGGTGGTGGGCAGGGATGTAATTGGATGGCGAACAAAATGAAAATCATATAAATTCAATTTCCTTTGATGTAGATGGAGAGATGAGGCAAAAGCTGTAAACTTAATAAGTGACAGATAAGGTGGTGGGCAGGGAGTTTACTGGATGAAGAACAAAATGAAAAGGAAGAACCAATGAAGAGAAATGTGGAAGGGATGTCCAACATATGCCAGGATTATGATGCACACATAATGAAGATGAGATGAAGCCAACTGGTTGGATGAAAGAACAACAGGAGACAAAAGGATGGCCTACCATTCTAGTTCTAATTTTTTTTTTGGAGAGGAAACTACTGCTTTTGTTAAGTGATGCTTTGTCAGGATTTCTGCTTAAAAGATAATAATTCAGTTGGAGACTATAGAACATAGAGAATGCATCCTGTCACATTTTTGGATTAGAATATATTCTATTTGAAAATATTGCAACTTATAAACAATTTTTAGTACTATCTTTTACAGAACAGATTTTGTATACGTTATACTTTACAGCAAGTTGACTTGGTGAATATTGTATTCTTTTTCATGTTTATTTGAGATTTGGAACTTATTAACATTGTGACATTGATTTTTTTCTATATCTGTAATATTCCCAGGACTCAAGTAGTGAAATGTTTTGATTCACATGTACTAAAGAGCTGATTAAAATGAAGTAGCATGTTCACTCCTTTTATTGAGAGGTTTGAATGCTTGTTATTGTGTGAAGAACATTGATTCCTGGAGATGGCCTCAGTAGATATTACAGCTGTCTAAAACAAGCTTTAATGTTTTTCTTGAAAATTGTTTGTGAAATCACATAAAGCATTCTCTCATAGGTCCCCTCCTTGAATGTTAGTTATGACACAGAACGTTTTATTCTATGAAGTGTAAATGGGTATTTTTCATCTTTTGTAAAATGTTAATTATGTCTCCGTATTTTGATACGTAGGTCTGTGCATGGAAATTTCAACAAAGATGAAATGCAGAAGCTCTTTCGTCATGAAGTCTTACTGAATTGCAAAGATTACTTACAATTTTACTACAAAAATTTCAGAAAGAGTGGCAAGAGGATGCACTTAAAGACAAGGTACCACTTGTTGACAAAATTTAATGAGTTGAAGGGTACCTGTTATTTGTTATTGTCTGGAAGATGATTCGTGTGTATCAAATCACATCTACTTGAAGTGGACATTTTTATAGTTGATAACTTTCATTATGCAAGATGTATTAGGAGTATGAAAAATTCTAAGTATTCAATATGCATGATGTATTGGGAGTATGAAAAATTCTAAGTATTTTTTTCATGATTTGTTAGAAAAGTAATTTTAGTTCATTTAAGTGCAAAACGGACATAAAACTCATGATTTTTGAGAATTTAGAAAAGAGAAAAAAATATTATTAAAATAAGTGACGGTTTGTAGGTAACTTTTTATTTCACATAAATTTATGAATTTATATGTTGGAAATCCAAACTCATGACATGTTGAACATCATTCTTTTCTGTTGCAAATGAGGTAGAGGTGAGAATGGGTTGAAATTATGTAGAAACTGTAGGATCATGGCTAATGCAATTTATATACATCATCTATTCAGGTTTCTTTGCCTCGTCTGAGGGCGTTGACATGGAACATGGCTAATCAAAGTGATGCACATGCAGATCCTGCTGCTGTCATCAGTTTGAAGGCATTTTATGATTGAAGCTTTTATCTTTCCATAATCCAATCATGTTCAATGAAATTTCAATTCCATCTGATTCCTAGTTGTTTGATTTATGAATATTATCAATTTCTTGAAGCATTCCAATAAAGACATTCCTCGGTGATCTGATGTCTTGGAAATGTTATTTGTAAATTCAAGTTGCCTTGACCATGCTGCTCATAATGGTCTAACAGGATCTAGCCATGTTATTCTAAAAAGGGTCTGGCAAACTCTTAGAGACTCATTTTCTCTTTATATTCTGCATTTATTTCATTGAGATTAATGTGGTACTTATTATTCCATACTCTTTTACCTTCAGATTAGACATTGGTAGGTATGTCATTTATAACAAGTTTGGGTTTCATTTGTTAATCAACTTTTAACTTTCCACAACTTCAAGATGATACCCAATCTTTGTCCAGTGAAGCTGATGTCAAATTTCAAATATCGAGAAAGACACCCTGGAGACAATGTTGAAGTCCATGTATTATATAAGAGACAAATTGACAAATACAGTATCTCTGGTTTGCTGAAATGAAATCATTGGAGTGTAACTGAAGAGAGCTTTAGGTTATTCTTCCTTCTTACTATGTGCCTTTGTTTTTTCATTAATATGGATAGGGTGAGGCATCAGGGGTTCAACTGCAGGCCAATCGACAGCAAAAAAATGTTTAAAAAAGCTTGCTTGAGAGATGAGGCACTTTTTACTTGAATGAAGGGGATTCATAATTGTATGGAATTAATCCAAGTTACAAGGTGGTTTTGTAATAACGATCTTATGTCATATCATATATAACTGTAGCCTTATTTTTTCCATTATTTTCCCAGTAGCATGTCCACACACTTTTCTCCCGCCTCATCATGAATGATGATCATTGTAGTACTTAGGATTTTTGGGAAATTTTGCTTCTGTGCTAGAAATTGAGTGAAATTCTGTCTTCAGCAATAGGAACATTATTCCCATAATGCATATTGTGTGGTAACAAAGATATTTCAGTAGGATGATTTTTTCTCCAGTTACTATGTGAGGAAAGACGTGCAATTCACAAGATTTACTGGTCAGAGGAGATTAATGAACTTCAATCAATTCCAAAAAAAAAGGATCAACTTGTATTAGTAATCTCAGAATATCATTGGCATCGGTCACATGCAACATAGAAATATTGATGACAAATTCATTCAGATTTATTCAGAATGATTGCCAAAATTATCAGGCAGTACGAGAGAATACTAGCATAGGTGACTGATCTCTCTCCATTTGAAATTTGAACCACCATATCAAGCACATGACCACAAAATGTTAGATCCTTGGTCTGCTTCTGGGAGTAGCTGATAAAAGTAATGGGAGTTTGTTCTGCTACAGGTTTAAATTTCATTGAAATTTTTTGGGCAGAGCCAGTGCCAAGGCTTTCTAATGTGAAATTCTGTGAAGTTGAACCTGCTGTAGTTCCCAGTACGAAGTTTCCAAGACAAGAATCATTAGCATCCCCAATGGTGAACGCCAAGCTGTAAGTTGAATGTTGGTCAAGCTTCAGAGTCTGTTGAGTCCCTCCATGAAGTACTGATAATTCAATGGCTGCATTACCGTGTGGCACTGAATAATGTTTGGAGTTTGTATTTAACAATCCCTATGACAGACCAACCTTGTAATGGAGAATCTGAACTTGGATCCAGTAAAATACCCTCAGTGGAGTTGCTTAAGAACTCTGGCCCCATTTCAAAATCCCAGTTGATTAGCAGGTTGGATTCTGCATATATGTCATTAAATCTGTTAGAAGGAAAGTTTTCTAGTTATTACAGCTGCAGTGATTCCCAGCAGCATTTACACAATTTCTCATGCTATCGGTTTTTCTCTGCAGAATTACAGAACTGTCTCTTGTAGGAATTAGGGGGCCAAGGGAAATCTGACAATATCAATTAAGCACAGTTCACCCTCTAACATCAACTACACAAGTAAGCTTAGCTGTGTTTCTTGTTATGTGAAAGTGAAGTCTATGTTTATTGATTAGTCTTCTGATTCATACGACTTTCTCAGAGATCCAACTTGAACTTTAGAGGTTCTATGTGTTAAGTTTGTCTTTCCTTTTAGTGCAACCTGAGCTGCTTTCCTTTTCTCTTTTTTGGAAAGATTTGCTTTCCTTTTTCCTTATACTTATCGCCTCTTATGGCTGGGTTATATTAAGCCCTTTGTATTAATTGTTTTACATATGAAAAAGGATTACTCTCTGATTGTACCGTGGATGTAAGCCATACTGGCTGAACCACATAAAGTGTTCTCCTTTTCTCCTTTGCTGTGTTCTTTTATTTTACATGGTATCAGAGCTTAGAACTGTTCCCAATCTGCAAATTTCAGACTGCTATTTTCAGTCTGCAGATTTCTGATTGCTGCTTCCCAGGCATAGTTGTTGCTGCATTCCCTGTTTGTGTTTGCTTTATGTCAGAACGTACCAGTTGCTGCTGCTTTCCCAGACGCAGTTGCTGCTGCATTCTCATTGGATATCAATATTGCCATGTTCAGTTGTTGTCTACAATTTGGTAAATATCATATTGCAGATTTAAGCCAATGCTTCTGCTGCTTGTTCTTGCATGTTTCTTTTTGGTGTTTGCTTCTTCGGTGTTAGCTGCTGCACATCCAAGAATAGTCGCATGTGGATTTTTTGTTGCTACCAGTGTTGTCCGAATAGTGGGTTCATATTGCTGAAATTTATCAGATCGGTTAGAAGGGCTGAAGCTTATCAGATTAGTTAGAGGGGTTGTCATTCTTTTTTCATCATGACGGACCGACACTATGAAAATCCTAGTCAGTCTTCATCCAGCATAATTGTTTTTGTTCACGAACAGGTCAGCCCTAGCTCCAAAATCACTTCTATATTATTAAATGGGACAAACTACATTGCTTGGTGTAAAGCCGTTTCACTCTATTTGAGTGGCAAATCTAAACTTGGCTTTATAAACGGAAAAATCGCTAATCCTGGTACATTAGATCCAAAATATAATGATTGGAAATCCAATAATGACTTAATTATGTCATGGTTACTTAGCTCTATGGAACCAAAAATTGCTGAAGGTTTTTTGTTTCTTAATACTGCTGAAGATGTTTGGCGGTCAGCTAGTGAATTGTATGGAGAACAATATAATATTGCCTGAATATATCAATTATCTCAAGACATACATGATTTGAAAAAGGGTGATCTTCCTCTTAGTGAGTACTTTAGTAAAATGCGTATGATGTGGGATGAATTGGACTCCTATTCCCCCACTATCACTGATCTTCGGCTTCTCCATAAAGCCAAAGAGCAAGAACACATTTTTCAATTACTCGCTGGCCTTGGATCTGATTTTGAACAAATGAGAAGTCAGATCCTTATGAATTCTGAGCTTCCTTCATTAAACTTTGTCTTTGCTACTCTTATGAGAGAAGAATCAAGAAGGAAGGTTATGAACCATGTCAACAGGATTGAAACTCCTGATAAGACTGCCTTCAGTGTTAAAACAGAAGCCTTTAAAACTCTTGATGATCGTGGAAAGGCTAAAAACAAGAAATGGTTCTGCACTCATTGCAAAAAAGAGGGACACTCTCGTGAGAGATGTTGGGTTCTACATGGTCGACCTGGCACTGAAAAGCAAAAACTTTTTCTACTTCAGAGACTGTTTCTTCTTGCATGTTTGAATTGATTCATTCTGACGTGTGGGGACCAGCCCCTATTGATTCATATTCTGGTTTTCGATACTACATCACTTTTATAGATGATTTCTCCAAACTTACTTGGATTTTCTTGTTGAAAACCAAAAATGAAGTGCTTTCTAAATTCAGGGAGTTTTACAGGTTTGTTGAGACTCAATATGGAGCCAAAATTAAAGCTATTCGGTCTGATAATGGAACTGAATTTAAAAATTAGTTCTTTGAGTTTTTTGCAAAAGAAAATGGTATTGACCATCAATTTTCTTGTGTTGGGACACCTCAACAAAATGGAGTCGCTGAACGAAAAAATAGGCATTTGTTGGAAAAAACTCGAGCCTTACTTTTTCAAATGAATGTTCCTAAATATTTCTGGAGTGATGATGTTCTTACTGCATGTTATCTAATCAACAGGCTTCCTAGTAAACGTCTTAATGGAAAATCTCCGATGGAAATTCTCAAAGGAAGGAAAGTGAGTCTTAGTCATCTTACGACTTTTGGTTGTTCTGTGTTTGTATCCACCAACCCATATGAAAAGGACAAATTGACTCCCCGTGCTATTAAGTGCCTTTTTTTAGGATATTCTTCATCCAAGAAAGGATAAAAATGCTATGATGTTACTCATAGTCATTTATATATCTCTAGAGATGTTAGTTTTGATGAAGTTGCTCCCTATTTTTCAGAAAACTTTGATGAATCCAAAAATCTTCATCAGGGGGAGAAAAATATATTTGATTCTATTGTCCTTCCTAATGTTAGCCCTTTTGATGATGTGATACATGTTGAAGCTAGCAACAATGAAGCTATAACTCATACTCAGCCAAGTGATATCCAAGCCACCTAGCCAAGTGACTCATTAAATCAGTCGGAGGAGCAATCTATAAGAAGATCTGAGAGGACTATTAGGCCACCAAGCTATCTTAGAGATTTTGTCACTTACATGACAACTGAGCATCCTATTGAAAAATGCATTGGCTACAACAATCTCTCAAAAAGGTATGTTGCTTTTCTTAGTTCTATTGTGCAAGAACCTGTCACTTTTAATGAGGCAAAAAGTCAAGATGTTTGGATTAAAGCTATGATGGAAGAATTATATGCCTTAAGTAAAAATGAAACTTGGGAAATCTGCAAGCTACCCAAAGATAAAAAGGCTGTAGGATGTCGATGGGTCTATAAAACAAAATATAAGAGTGATGGTACTATAGAGCACTTTAAGTCTCGCCTAGTAGCTAAGGGATTTACTCAAACTTATGGTGTTGATTATGAAGAAACGTTTGCCTCAGTGGCCAAAATGAATAGTCTTCGGATTCTTTTGTCTGTGGCTTGCAATTATAATTGGAAAATGTTTCAGCTTGATGTTAAAAATGCTTTTCTTCAAGGAGATCTAGAAGAAGAAGTTTATATGCAGTTACCTCCTGGACACCCCCAAGAAGGAAATCCAGAACTTGCTTGCAAATTAAAAAAGGCTATCTATGGGTTAAAACAATCTCCACGAGCTTGGTATCTTAAACTCAGTCTTGCTCTTGAGAAAAAAGGTTTCAAAAGGTGTATTTCTGATAATTCTCTCTTTGTTCTTAAAAATCGTCACAATCTCACTGTTGTATTGGTATATGTTGATGATATTATAATAACAGGAAATGATGATGATGAAATTCTCAATACCAAGAGGTACCTTCATAAAGCCTTTGATATTAAAGACTTAGGAAAATTGAGGTACTTTCTTGGAATAGAAGTTGCCTACTCAAAAGGGAGAATCTTTCTATCTCAAAGAAAATATGCCTTGGACCTTCTCAAAGAAACAGGTAAAACTGGATCTAAGCCTGCCGATACTCCTATTGAGACTAATGTTAAGTTTGATAGAAAGTCTTTCAAAAAGAGACGTTGAACAATTTCAGAAGCTGGTAGGAAAACTTATATATCTTACTATGACAAGACCTGATCTTGCTTATGCTGTCAGCGTTATTAGCCAATACATGCATGATCCAAAGCCACGCCATGTCAACGCTATTGATCGTATTCTCAGATACATCAAAAGTAGTCCTGGGCAAGGTATTCTCTATACCAAAAATAACCATCATAAAATTGAAGGCTACTCTGACGCCGACTGAGCGGGGTCTTCAGACAGAAAGTCTACCACAGGATATTGTATTTTTGTTGGAGGAAATATTACTTGTTGGAAAAGCAAAAAACAAAACACTGTTTCAAGATCCAACGCTGAGTCCGAATATCGTGCAATGGCCTCTACTACTTGTGAACTGATATGGACCAAGTCTCTTCTCACTGAATTAGGAGTTAGCATTGAATTGCTAATAAATATGTATTGTGATAACAAGTCAGCTATTCATATTGCTGCCAATCCAGTTTTTCATGAAAGAACGAAGCACATCGAGATTGACTGCCACTACATTAGAGAAAAAATTCAAAAAGGAGAAATATGTACTCCGTTTACCAAGAGTCAAGATCAACTTGCCGATGCTCTCACTAAGGGATTAAGTTGTGCTCAATTTAAAATCATTTTGAACAAGTGGGGTTGTTTTGATATACATTCCCCACTTGAGGGGGAGTGTTAAGTTTGTCTTTCCTTTTAGTGCAACCTGAGCTGCTTTCCTTTTCTCTTTTTTGGAAAGATTTGCTTTCCTTTTTCCTTATACTTATCGCCTCTTATGGCTGGGCTATATTAAGCCCTTTGTATTAATTGTTTTACATATGAAAAAGGATTACTCTCTGGTTGTACCGTGGATGTAAGCCATACTGGCTAAACCACGTAAAGTGTTCTCCTTTGCTCCTTTGCTGTGTTCTTTTATTTTACACTATGTATTAGTTCTACATTGGCTGGGTCCATGGCAGATTCCAATTTTCTCAGCTCCACTACTTGAATAGAGCTAGTAGTTTATGAGCACATTTGCTTGTCCCCAAATGAGAAACTTTCTCCCTCAGTGGTGAGAGAATGATTCTCATTTGCCGCAACTTTCACGTTACGCAAACATGACAAAATGGGGCAGTGAGATCGAAATCCACATTTGGGGCCATTTTACTCACTTCTCATGTGATTCCAAATGACATTCTCCACCTTGTGATTTAGGATCATATGATATCAAATCACGAGATGGAACAATCACATGAGATGAAGCAAATATCCTCTACATTTTCCAGAGTTGCTACTGGTATGAATCACAAAGTCCATTAGCAATTGATCTCTTCTGCTCCTTTTCTGTAGCATTCTTGATATCTGTTGAGATCTATGTCACATAGGTGTGGGTGTGGATGCAGCGATACGACATTTTAAAAACACTTAGGTGCGGATGCAGCAACATATATATATATATATATATATATATATATATATATATGAACTTGATTAGGGTTAACTGAATCTACTTTTGGATAGAAATAGACATCAGTGGAGTGGACTTCACCTAACACAGAGGAAGTTGTGTCCAAGTGTCGCACCCACCTGGGTGCGGGTGGGACATGGGTGCAGTGCTCTGTTAGAAGAGTCTGTGTGACATAGGTTGAAATATTCAGCAATTTGAAACACAACCATATTCAAGCAGGCAACTAAGCATGGTGCATGTGTTTGTTGTGCCTAAGTGGGCCATGAAACACACCTTGCTTGATAGTTTTAGCACTGTTGAGCAGGAAAGTGTCTACAGCCAGCCCGCATGTGACATTGTCAGTAGTCTCCGTTGGTTGGCTCCGTTTCGTAAGGTTGACGGGGCGTCCGAGAGGTTCTGATTTGATCCAGTACCAGGCATGGGTCTTCCATATCTCCCTTCGACACTGTTGTTGCAGGTAAGATAGAGCAGATCTGTCTGAAGCAGAGATGTTAACTGCTATGTTGGTGGAGCAGTTGTCATCGCTACTTCTAGGTGATAGGCTGAACGTTAACATGTATGCATGGGAGCCATCCGATCTGAAAACTTGGCAGATGCTGCCATCTTGACCCAGCTGCAGTGCATGGCCGTTTCCAGGTAAAGATATGTTGGTGCTAGCAGCAATGTAATCCACAGTACCATTGAAACTCTATCCAGGAATGGGGTTGGATGGTGTCAAGAGCGCCGCTAGTACAGTTTTATTCCCTGTTACATTTTGAGGTGGTATTTCGAAGTCTCCATTCTGCAACAGATTTGAGAGAGAGAGAGAGAGATTACATACATATGGCATGACGATTCAATTTAATGGTGATGGTGGAAGGAAGAAATGGAGGCATACCCTCAGTTGTTGCTGCTGCTGCTGTAAAGAGAAGGAAAATGAAACTTTTCATGGATGAGAGAGAGAGAGAGAGAGACCCTGGTGGAGGATGGAGACATGTGAGGCTTTATTCAAGATTAGTTGGCACTAGTTGACTTGGGCATTCTATCCAAGTCTTTTCCTACTAATTGTTCTTTCAACAGAGGGTCTAATCACGAGAGGGTGTTGTGTGTCCCCCCCCACCCACCCCTCCCCAAGACAAATTAGTGTGTTCGGGGGTGCACGGAAAAATATCTTGGGACCTGCGATAATTCATATGCCAATGTTACCCACGATGATTTTATAATAAAATAACATATAAAAAAGATAGATATGTGTTTGGCAAAAATGTCCTTCCGTAAGATAGATATGTGTTTGACGGAAATGTTCTCCCATAAATAGCTTTGCACATTCCCGCGAGTCCAGGTTTTCGCCTTGGTTTTTAGCTTGTGTTACAACACATTGCCACATTCTCGTTCATGCCTTGTGTTACAAAACATTCTCGGGTTCATTCCTACCTCGTGGAGATAACTATAAATCGATCGACTCGTTCGATCATTGGTTGTCCAACAAGGAGCAAGCCAAATTCAAGATGTGGTTGTCCAGCAAGAATGGTGTTAAGAAGACTTTCAAATGAGAAATATGTAGTTCATATTTTAATCAGTGATCATAACCATGAATTAGCAGCTTTATTTATGACTCCTATGTTAAGGTCACATCGTAAAGTAATTGAAATGCATGCTGAAATAGTTGATAGTGTCGACATTGCACCAAGGAAGACATACAATTTGTGTGCGCACATAGATAATGGTTGCCAGAATGTGTCATTCACACCTATGAATCTAAGAAACCACTTGAGAAGGAAGAGGACAAATAACATGAAGAATGGAGAAACACGTTCTTTGGTTGATTACTTACATAAGAAATCAAGCAATGACTTTGGTTTCTTTAGTAGAATGCAACTGGATAAAGATGAATATGATGTGAATATGTTTTGGGCAAATTCAAAGTCAAGAGTAGATTATGAATGCTTTAATGATATGCTTATTTTTTATACGACAATGAAGATTAATACTAAACAATGGCCATTTGCGCAGTTTGTCGGAGTGAACCATCACTCATAGAGTTGCATATTAGGCATCACTTTTTTGTATGACCAGACCAAGGAAACTTTTGAGTGGTTGTTTAGAGTATTTACACAAACAATGAATGAGAAGCACCCTGAAGCTGTACTTACAGATGATGATCATGCAATTGGGGCTGCAGTGTCTCATGTATGGCAAGATGCATATCATCGTCTATGTTTATGGCATATCTTTCAAAATACAACAAAGAACATATGACACATATTTAATCAGAAGATAGGGTTTGATAAAAAGTTTACAAGGTGCGTACTTGAGAGTGTAGATGAGGTCACCTTTATGTCTGATTGGGAGGAAATGATTCAGATGTACAACCTTGAAGACTGTGTGGTTACAAAATTTATATACAGACAAAGAGAAGTGAGCATTGGCATATGGAAGACAATACTTTTGTGCAGGTATGATAAGCACAAAAAGAGCTGAATCTATGCATTCCACATTGAAGAAAACCTTATATTCATGTTTAACAATGTTTCGCTTCATGAAATAATATGAATTATTTGTAGACGATCTTAGACAGAATGAGCTTGAACAAGATGTGAAATGCTTCAACACACACCCTGTAACTTTGGGCATAAAAATATTGATGCGACCTGCAGATTTGTATACACTAACTGTATTTGAATGGATTAAGAAAGAAGTTATACATGTCATGAATTGCAATATAGGACATGCAAACCGATAATATGCACAAATGTCATATTATATGGGAGGGCGAAGAGCATCCAAAAAAGGCAAGAAGCACATGTTACGTACAATATTGACAACAGAATAGTTGAATATACGTGCAAAATATATGAATTGAAAGGTATTTTATGTCGTCATGCATTAAAGGCACTTAATCAAAATAAGATACAAGAAATACCTGAGTCATATTTAATGCGAAGATGGATGAGACAAACAAAAATTGAACAGCTAGATACAAATAATGTCAGTCTATCTGGTGTTGATGAGAAGTGCCGCATAGCCTCTCATTACCAACAACTATGTAGATCACTTATGCATGGTGCATGCTGCTATAGAACAAAGATCTGATAACACTCGGTCTTTAGACAAGATCTTTGATATTCTCCAATCTCTAAAAGATGGTCAGACCGGAACTGCTTTCTCCCATTCTGCCATATCCTCTACAAATAAAGGTATGCCTTCTAACTCTTATGACACATGGATAATTGATAGTGGAGCTTCAGAACATATTGCAAAAAATGTTTCTCTTCTTGAAGATTTCAGTTATGATCATGGAAAGAGACTTGTTACTGTTTCCAATGGAAAAGTCGTTCAAGTGGAAGGGATTGGAAAAATCCACTTCTTTAATAATTAGACTGTTTCCAAAGTTCTTTACATTCCTCAGTTTACATCAAACTTGTTGTCTGTTGCCAGAATAGTTGAAGACTTTGATTGTACTGTCATCTTTTCTTCAACTAATGTATTGTTTCAGGACCGCAAGACGAGGAGGACGATTGGTGAAGGAAAAAAAGTTCATGGGCTTTATATTCTTGAGCAAAACTGTAGAGCGTTCATGTCAAGGGGAGAAGAGAGTAAATTATGGCATCTTCGTCTTGGACATCCATTCAATTATGTTCTTGAAAGCTTATTTTTTGGTCATAAGTTTGATTGCAATAATTGTGATATTTGTAGACTTGCAAAATTATCATATTTGTAGACTTGCAAAATTTGACATTGAAAAGTGAAGAAACCTATGCATGCATGCGAAAAGTGTCAAAGGACTTACTTGAAAACGTGCAGTTAATTCACTATCAGTCTGTTGCAGCTCATGAAGACCAATCTAAGAAAATGGGAGCGAACAACGAAGGTAAAAATTATGCTTCTCCTGACCCGCATGAGAAGTTGCGTTGAAGCGTAAACATCATCTTCAACAAGTCATGAATCAACATTGTAGATTATGATGAAAAAATTCACCTAGCAAAGGGTATCAAAAGGAAACCTGCCTCTGATCATAGTCGTCGGAGGACAAAGGGTGCAGTAAAATTGGTTGACAAGAAAATGTCTAAGAAACAACCAACTCCTAAGCAAAAGCAACCAAACACTTTGCATGAACAAGTATTAATACATTATATTGCTTTCCATGTAAATTGCATTACATGCTTCTTATCAATATCTAACTTGTGTAATTTCTAACATGCAACAATACCCTACAGACGTGCACTACAATGTTGGAACCTTCAATCCTTCCGACCACTTTGAGCAGAACGATAATTTTTTACTATGTAATCAATGTTGGGAGGATGTTTGCATTTCTTGTTAAACTTAATGTTGTCTTATATTGTTATGTTTCATGACATGCCCAATTCAATTCAAAAGTGAGCAATGGAACACATGAATCGTGTGTGAATTCTTCAGCTATATAACTGTATTTGATTATATTAACATGATAGAACATAACATTGTATTAACATGATGAAACATAATAAACCTACGTGATTTATGAATTATGTAATTTGATGTAACTTAATAAATTTTTGTGATGATTGACTTGTATAATTGAAATCGCACTGTAAAAATCATTGTAAATAGTGATCATTTCAAGATCAATCATTGTAATATATATCATTCACATGTATAAATCATTGTCTCATCTAGCCTACAAAGCTACAGTTTTGATACCATTGGTAAATCACCATCGTTCAGTGCTTATACCATTACTAAAAATCATCATCTCATGTAGCCTTTACATGTACAAATCGTTGTAGATACAGAATACTTTTTTTCTTTTAGTGCAATTTTTATTTATGAATGCTAAATGTGTGATGACGATTTATACAAGGGGTGCTAACTAATATAGTATTTACTGACTTCCACCATTTGGTAAATTGCTAGTATTGAATCGCTATCGCTAACACGTTTGTGGTTGTAAACCATGCCGATGAGTTACATTTACTACCTGTGCATGATCGTTGTTAAATCACTGTAGTTTAGTTTTTATACCATTAGTAAATCGCCTTTGTAGTTTCAAGGGGCGTCAAGTGCAAAACTAGAATCCACGAGTTGCACCAAAAGGCTCATGCTTTTCCTGTGGAAAACTTGGGCATTTCAAGGACTTCCCAAACAAGTCAAAGAAGGAAAATCTAGAAAAGAAAGTGGAAGAAAAATGTGAAGTAATCTACATAGTATTTGAATCATTAATTAGAGATGGTGACCACTCAAGATGGTGGATTGACTCAGGGGCAACGTGACATATCTTAAATATGAAGGAAGGACTTGTGAAATTATAGGAGTTGAAGCTAGGCGATCACATGTGTATATGAGAAATAACACCTATAATGATGTGGTCGGGATCGGGGCCTATAGGCTACAATTAGACGAGGCAAGTTTATTTTTAACCAATGTCTTGTATGTACCTTTCATAAGAAGGAATCTATTATCTCTGGTAGGCTTTGTCAAGAAGGGCTTCAAAGTCTGTTTTTGTGCCGATAAGGTTACATTTGGGAAACACAAAAAATTGAAGCTCAGGGGACACTATGATGTAAACCACATTTTTTTCATTTGAATTTTATACCACCTTCAAATAGTAATGCAATAACTATTTTTGTTATATTGATTGTGCAATGAATGTGTATGCACATTTATGACATTTATGGTTAGGGCATGCGAATATGAATAAAATAAAAAGGATTATAAGCATGAGGGTGTTACCTTCACTAAAAAAGGTAAATTTTAAAAAATATGAACCATGCACATATGAAAAATAACTAGAAAACATTTTCCTAAGGATAAAAGGGCATCAGAATTGCTAGTCATAGTGCATACTGATATATATGGGCCGTTACCAGTAAAAACACATAAAAAAATTATATTTTATCACATTCATAGATTACTATTCTAGATATGGTTATATATACCTAATTTCTAAATACTCAAAAGTTCTAAAAATGTTTAAGACATAAATATGAGGTTGAACAATTGTTAGCAAAAAAGATCAAAGTAATGAAATATGATAGAGGTGGTGAATATAACTCATATGAGTTTAAGTCTTATTATAATGCTAACAACATAATTCATCATACAATTATGCTTTATATACCATAACGGATTGATGCAGTTGAAAGAAGGAATATGACCCTAATAGATATGACCAGATCTATGTTGTCACATGCAAACATTCCCAAGATATTTTGAGAAAAGCTATAAGCACTACCATGTATATTCTTAATCGTGTTTCTTCTAAGGTTGTAGAACTTACACCTTATGAGTCGTGGACTGACAAGAAGTCAAATTTAAGTCATCTAAGAAAGTGGGGTCGTCTGTATATGTAGTAATTTCTAGTCATATGAAGGACAAATTGGATAGTAAAACTATTAAGTGCATTTTCACGGGGTACCCAAAGGGTTATAGATTATATAATCTTGAGAAATAATTTATAGAAAGCAAAAAAATGAAATTCTTAGAAAGTAAAGAACGTGTCTTTGATCCTGAGAAAATAAAGTCACTCTTGATATCTTAAATGATTTAGGGGTACCAATTCAAGAGTTTGAGCATTATGATCCAATTATCAATGACGAGCAATCTTCACAACCTATGATTGGGTAGAAAAGGTTCAAAGCTCCTCCATCTTATTTAAATAATTATTACCTTTTTTTTAGTAAAGAGTTATGTTATTACATGGATCTGGATGAAACTCTTGATAATTTAAGTTGTAATGATGAACTTACCTCAAAAGAATCTGAACATTTGATAGAGATAATAAAAAATGAGTTAGAGTTCACAGAGAAAAATAGAGTTTGAGAACTAAGTACATTGTCTAATGGTACAAGACAATTGGTAGCAAGTGGGTTCTTCAAAAGAAACTCAAGGCTGATAAAACTATTAATAAGTTCAAGTCAAGACTGGTTATGAAAGATTATTCTTAACATGAGGACATAGATTATGAAGAAACTTATTCTCCTATGGCAAAATTGGCTTCTATTTATATTATTTTTGCATTGGTGACTTATTTTGTTCTTGATATGTATCAAATAGATATGAAAACAACTTTATTAAATGGTGAATTAAAAGAAACAAGGGTTATGGGGCAAATAATTTGGACCACTGTGTATATGCTAAGAAAAGTAAGAGTAAGTTTACTATTTTATCTCTCCATGTTAATGATATATTAATTGCATAAAATGATATAGAAATGATAAATGAGATTAAGTCTAGGTTAAATTCTCAACTTGAGATAAAGGATATGAGTGAAGCCTTATATATCCTTAGAGTTAAAATCTAGAAAGATAAAAAATGAGATTATTATGCCTAAGTCAAGAGAAATATCCTAATCATACAAGTTTAGAATGGAAAGTATCAAGATAAAGTTAACTCTTATGGTTAAAGGCCTAAGACTAAGCAAGAATGATTGTCCAAAAGATAGACAAGAGAAATTAGATGTTCCCTATGCTCAGGCAATTCAAATCTTGATGTATGTTATGATATATACTAGACCTGATTTGAGCTTTGTTATGAGTCTAGTAAGTAGATACCAGAGCATTTCAGGGTTCCCTCATTGGGAAGCAATAAAGAGGATATTTCAGTATTGTAGATCCTTAAAATTTTCAAAACAAAAAACAAGGGATTCTATGAAAAAAGTTTTATAAATGAGACCAGAATAGGATCCAATTTTGAGTATTGTGGGGTCCGCTCTACAAGGTTACACACCTTTCCTCATCTGTTGAGCAAGGATCAACCGAACCAAGAACACTCAATCTTTGTTTTTAGAGCTATGACTTGCGAGTAAATGTACCTCGTATGAGAATCCTAAAAAAAAGGTGAGTTTCATAGCTGGAGCCACCAAAACTAAAAAAAATGAAAAAAAAAATATACAAACATTAGGGCTTTCAATACTTATAAAAATACAATAAAACAAAAAAAGAGGAACTAAATCTTATATCGAGATTAGGAAGCCCTTTCTACATTGATGAGCACGAGCGGGCATACCTCGAGTTACAATGATCTTGGCAGTTATATGAGGATGATGAGCTTATGGCATCTATGGACAAGATTAGATTCGAATGTCTGGCTCGCTATGGGGTGAGCAAGGCCAAGCGGAAGTTGATTCTGGCTTTGGTCGAGAGGTGGAGGCAAGAGATCAATACCTTTTATTTCACTCTGGGTGAGATGACCATCACCTCTACTGAGGTGCACTTTCTTTTGGGCATTCTGATGGGTCCTAACCCCATGGTGATTTCAGGCGAGGATCTGGTTAGGCTTTTTTATCAAATTTTTGGGTGATTGCCTCCTTTAAACAACAAGATTCGATTGCATTATTGTGGGGTGAGTATATTACCCAGGAGGGTGGCATTCACCACAATGTATATGTTAGTCAAACTGCATATCTTCTTTACTTGATGGGGTCAACCCTCTTTCCTTCAAGCAATGGTACTCACATGCCACTTCAATACATGGCATTTGTCATGGAGCTGAGCAGGTATGACTGGTGCTCCAGTATGCTGGCCTACTACTACTTCAGTCAGTTTGTTTTGAGGTGGATGGACGATGCTTTGATGGGTTGCACCATCCTTCTTAAGGTATAAAAACACCTTTCTTTTTTAACATTCTTTCATTGTTGTCTTACCTTTATGATGCATACTCTTGATTATGCCTGACTCTTCTTTGCATTTCTCAGTTGTGGGGATACAGGAGGATCTTTGTCAGCAAGATGATTCTTCTACCTTCTAATGGTCGTCGTACATTGAGTTGGTGGGTGGCTCACCATCTGAGGGATGAGCAGTCCCAGTTGATCGACTCGCTTGATCACTATGAAATTTTTGCTTTTCTTCTTTCTAACCTTTCATACATATTGTTCTTCTTGTTCCTTCCATGCCCTAACTTTTCTTTGCTTTCAGTTAGTGTGGAGGCCTTACACCGTGGAGGAGGAGCAATTTTTTGGCACAACCCTTTGATTTGATTATGCTCCATGTATGCTTATTTTTTATTGGATCAACGAGCCTTATCACCCAGATTAGTTGATGAGGTAGTTTGGTCTCCGTTAGAGCATTCCAATGACACCAGCCAGGCATAGACTCTTTACTTGTTCCTGTATTGAGTCGGGGGCTGAGAAGATGGCAGAGGTCGAGAATGCTTGGAAGAGTCGAGGAGCTTGGGTGCTACAGGCGACACCTTGAGAGTGTATGGAGGATGACATAAAGTCCTTGAGATGGTACCCTTCAATTCAGTTAGTTCCACTTCGCTGTCAGCTTGGAACAGAGGAACATAGGCTCTTGAGTAGGACATAACTACTTTTAGTGAGACCTTGCCAGAGGATGGATGGTGACACCATTGTTTTTACTTACTCGAAGCTGATGGTTGAGTCACTAAGGCCACAACGTACTTGTACTGAGCTTGCGGAGTGGGAGGAGCCACCCAGACAACGTATGCATTTTAAGCCTGCCCCCGATCCTCAGCCTTCTCGAGGACTTAAGGTACTTTTTCTTTTTGAACTCTTGTCACTTTTTTTCCCTTGTACTGTGATTTGATTATGCACTTACTTGCTGACCCTATTGTTTCCCTCAGGGAGAAGAGAGAGATGTATGAGGCACAGATTCAGAGCTTAGAGGATGCCCTAGTTGAGCAGACAGTTGTGGTAGACCAGTTGTGGTTTGCCCTAGAAGAATCCTAGAGAGCTCATGACATGGCCTACAAGGAGGGTATGATGACCGCTTAGGCAAAGCTAGTGCAACTTCAGGCCACTGATGCTTTTGAGGTATCATCTATTTCATTTATTCTTCTCTTGTTGTTGATTTTCTGCTTTTGGAAATATAGGTCTTCAACACTTAGGATAATGATATAAAGATCATACCCTGTCAGTGCTCATAGATTCACTTTTATTTTTATATAGATTTTTTTATATAAAAGCAAAATATTTTTGAAGACACTGACATTGATTTTCTAAAAATTCTGCATAAAGAAAAGCATATGGAGTATCACAAGAAGCTGCAATATACACTTCAGGAGTTGGCACTCACAGAGGAGTTGCATGCATGAACAAAGATGTTGGTGACGCTACTCCAAGAGAAGATAGACTCTTTTAGTGGGCGAGCATCAACACCAAGAGTTGGGTCATCCCGGGGATGAGCGTTCCAAATTGATCAGAGGTATCCTCGTCGACCAGAGGCACAACAACTCAAGGGTTTGCTCTGAGGATGGTAAGCGGAGACTCTCAAAGTGCGCACTCCTACAAACCTATATGGAGGCCTATGTATTCTTTATGATTTCCTAAAAGTACTATATTCTTAATTTTTTATGCTAGAATATTATTCTAAGGCATTTGGATGTCTATCATCAGTTATTCTTCTATACTGGATAAGTAAAGGACCACCATTAATATTATGAGACTCACTACACTATATGTTATATTGAAGTTCAACATTAACAACATCATTGTTGTTTAACACTTTATCAATGTTTTTAGGAGATAATCCTAAATTAAATACATTATTTTCTTTGATAGACATATTTAAATCAAAATAAACTTTCTTGCTCTATAAAGGTAATATTCCATAATATATAGAACTTGTCATTTTTAAAATCATAACATCTAAATCATTTTTGGTTTTCCCCGTAACCAAGAAAGATACAAGAAACGACTCTTGGAGAAAGTTTGTCATTTTTATTTCTTAGAATAAAACATTTACATTCAAATGCAGTTTTATAAGGTTTTTCATAAGGAAAAATATTTTGAAGTTTGGTTGAAGGAAGTCTATTTATAAGGTATACCAAGGTTAGCGTAGCTTTAGCCGAAAAATGTTCTGGAACATATTTGAAAATAAAAAAGGTTCTAGTGGTTTCTACTATATGCTTGTGTTTTCTTTTGGCCAAACCATCTTGTTGATGTGCGTTTGCACAAGATCTTTGATGGAAAATGCCATGATTTTTCAAATAATCTTTAAAATCATTTGGCATATATTCTCCCCCTTAATCAGAATAAAATATAGAGATATTTGTTTTAAACAGATTTCTAACATGGTTATGAAAAGTTTTGAAAGTTTCAAAAACTTCATATTTGTGCCTAAGAAAGTAAATCCAAGTAAAACAAGAATAATCATTCATAAAAATTACTTAATAAGTAAATTCTCCTTTAAAGGCAATAGGAGCATGACCCCAAACATCCGAGTGTACTAATTCAAGTAGTTTAAAAGAAAAAAAGGTTCCCTCTTGATAAGGAATGACTTTCATTTTCCTAAAAATACATTCAGTACATTAGACTTTTTCATTACAACATGCAAAAACACTAATTTTTTTTAACAGAAAAATGTTTTCTCACGGGAAACTAGTTTCTAAAACAGATTAGATATTGAATCCAAAGTGAAACCATTATTCAAAAAACTTATCCCAATCCAAACGCATCACACAAGCAAACAAGGATAGAAAACAGACAACGGGTAATGGGATCGTGAGATCCCAAGACTCGAAAATGAAGACCTGATCCAAGCAAGGGATTTTACTGGATTTTCTAAAAATCTAAGATCTATGTCATACTTTTTCAATGATTTTAAACCTAAAAAATGAATTATTCTATAAAAATATAAAAAAGAACAAAGAAACTAGACAAAAATACCTTTATAACGATACCTGATTCACCAAAAAACAATGAACGGGCGCTGAGATACAACCCTGAGAATGTTCCTAAAATAGAATATGAACAGGAATGGCTGCGCCTATCATGATTATTTTATGCTATTTTCTGGCTACCTGCATCTAAAACCTAAAGAAATCATTAAAAGAAAAGAGACATATCAAGACGTTAGCTTTCCAACGCCACTAAGATCACCTTGATCTGATGATTGGTTGGGGAAAAATATCCTCTAGAAGATAGATTGTTAGGCTGTTAAAATTTGCAGAATAATTTTCTGATTCTATTTTAGAACACAGAAACAGAAACCCTAGAGAGGTTTTTGCTTCTGACCCAAAATAGTAAAGTTCTATATCTATGTCTCATTTTTTCAATGACTATAAAAACTCAGGCTTTCGTCAATGGATCGTTGAGATACAGACCTAAGAACAAAGATTTCTCTATAGAAAATAGTTAGGAAACTAACCATTTTCTATGTTCACCTGTGTTTTTGGAGACCTTAAATTCGGAATCTGAAATTGAGGTAAAGACGAGAATGAAAGAGCCAAATGTCTATTTTCTAATGAGCCCTAGAACATTTAAAAATGACATATGAACATGGAGTTATGATTTTGTTAACCAGACAATGTCAGACATGACATAATACAAAAAATGAGATTTTGGATCTGAGGTGGACCCAATATCCAAAAAAACAAAAACAAATGAAACTACTAACCTCGCAACACTAATTTTTCAAAAATTTTAATCTTGGAGTTTAGATAAATGGTTCCACCGTGAAAGTCATTCTGGCTCTCTGAATTTTTTGAAAACAAAAACAAGGGTTTCTATGATTTTTCTTTTAGAAATGGGTACAAAATCTTATTTGAATTTCAGTGTTGTGGGGTTCGTTTTGCAAGGTTGCACACATTTCCTCCTCATTTGAGAAGGAATGAGCTTAATGGGGAACCTTTGATCTTCATTTTTGGAGTGATGGCTTACGAGTAGGCGTACATTGTACGTGAATCCTAAAAAAGATGTGAGTTCGATGGCAAGAGCCACCAAAACTAGAAAGACAAAATATACGAATGTTAAAGCTTTCAATATTGATAAAAATATAATAAAATAAAAAAAAATAAAAAAAGAAGAGAAACCAAATCTCACCTTGGGCTTAGGTAACTTTTCTATGTCGACGAATACGGGAGAGCACGGGAAACACTTCGAATAGGAACGTACTAAAAAAAGTGTGTGAGATAGGAGATCTTAGTCTTAGGCTAGGCTAGATTGGTTCAATTAGGCTAGGTCGGATAGGCTAGACGTGCAGGGATTATGGCAAAGTAGGGCTATAGCTAGAGGCTTGAACTCTAAATACTAAAATAAGGGGAGAGTAGACCCTTATTTATAGTTTTTCTTGTGGATCCGAATACATTTTCTGCGTATCCGAGATCCACTACTCCAGATTACAATGGATGACTTCTACTAGGCAGCTTCTGAATGAATGGTTGAAATTCATCCAAGACATATTGTCTAAGATAAAAAGTTTTATTTTTGTAAAAGGGTTTTGGGCTTAGAATATTTCGTTCTGATTTTGGAAGGGGGTAGGGCGAATAAGGTTGGCGACTGTCTTTTGAAACATGCAGGGAGCTGCTGATGACAATTTAATTTGTCATCACCGACACATATTGGCGATAATTTATGGGGAATGACTCATTCCTGACGGCAAATGAATGTGTCGTTAGGAAATATTGATGTCACTCCTAAAAAGGGCTAGTTTTTTATGACAATTCAAATAGATGCTAACGACAAACAATGTATCGTTAGCAATATCAGACATTTTGATCATAACTTTTGATCTCGATGTTAGATTGGCCTAATTTTTGGCTTGTTAAAAAACTAAAAACCTCTTCATTAAATTTTTTTATCAAAAAACTTTAAAAAAATATTTAAAAAGTAAAAAATTATATTAAAGTTATCATTGTTAAAAAATAAAGAATTTTGGTATGAAAAATATTTCAGTAAAAAATAGAGTGCCTGCAAGTATTTAAGGGAAACAAAAAAACTCAAGCTAAATTTGTGGGTTGTTGGAATGTAGCTTTTGCCGGTGATAGAGATAAAGTAAAATCCACCTCACTTTATGTATTTGTTTTAGAAGGTGAGACAATTGTTCTTTAAAAAATCTTGCAAGTATGATCAACACCATCAAACCCGAGAGCAGTTATGGTCATATAGTATGTAACCGCCGGTTATATTCAATCCCCACCCCTACGTTTCATTTGGAAAACCTAGAAACATCCAAAACTTAAGCTCAACAGATCTTCGTCAAGTCAGATGTGCGGTCGTGATGGAATATAATCATATAAAATAAAACAATAACTGCTCTCGTTAAACCCTTTTTGTAGCAAGCGAAAAAGAGAGAACTGAACCACCCAAAAACCTCACTCTTTGCAGCCTCCATACACTCACCACCGTAATCGTTCTCAAATCTACTGTCTCTCGAGTCTCGATCACCATTTACCCTTTCTCCTTCATATTCATGTTCCTCCATGGTCTTCACAAAGATGGTTCCCTCTTTGCCTGAACCCCAACCCCTTCCCTCTCTCCCCTTGAAGACGAGGATGAGATATGAATCTATCGTTTCTCTCTAAGACCACCACCCGAAAATCCCTTCATGAATCTGCAGCAAGGGTTCTCTCATCACCACCATCACCCTTCACACCATTATCACCACGACCATCATCACCATCCGCCCCGATACCACCACCACTATCATCGCTATTCATGCCATTACCGCCACCACCATCTTCATGTTCCGTCGTTCTAGACGGCAAGGAGCTCTCTTTTTCGCGGAAAATCGTCGCGATCCTGAATGACGATGGGCCGATCGAAGACGCGTTCAAGAAGTTCGCGGATCTCCTCTCGCCGGAAATGGTGTCTTGGATTCTCGTCGAGCTCGGTAACGTGAAGCGGGAGTTCCGTTTCTTCGCGTGCGCGATGAGGGAGAAGCGTTTGAGGAGCTGGGATTCCCACCACTTCATGATTCAGTCAATCGCGAAAGGGCGCAGGTTCGATTCAGCGTGGGAATCGCTTGAGGAATTGAGGAAGGGAAGGCATCTGATCGTTCCCCAGGCGTTCACCGTCCTGATCTCCGCCTACGCGGGCTCCGGCATGGCGGAGAAGGCGGTGGAGGCATTCGGAAGGATGGAGCAGTTTGGTTCTCGGCCCAACACACTCACCTACAACACAATTCTAAGGATTCTAGTCGAAGAGGAGGTGTTCGAGCTCGCCCTCGCCGTCTACAACCAGATGGTGAAGACGGATTGCCGTCCAAATCGGTCCACGTTCAACATTCTGATCGATGGTCTCTGCAAGGCCGGGAGGACGGGCGACGCACTCTTACTGTTCGACGAAATGGCTGACAGAGGTATTCGTCCGGACACCATGACTTATACTATCGTGCTATCTGGACTATGTAGGGCTAATAGAATTGATGATGCACAACTGTTATTGATGAACATGGAACAGAAAGGGTGTAGTCCTGACACCATTACTTACAATTCGTTGTTGAGTGGGTTCTGTAAGGTTGGTAAGATCGATAGAGCGTTGGAGTTGCTTCGATCAATTAGCAAAAATGGTTTCAGTCTGGGATTGAATGGTTACAGTTGTTTGATTGATGGGTTGTTTAGAGCAGGCTTGTTTGAGAAGGCCTGCAAGTTTTATAGGAACATGGTGGAGGAGAATATAACTCCTGATTGTGTACTCTATACTATTATGATCAAAGGGTTATGCAGTATGGGCAGACTAGAGGAAGCTTTTGGAATGCTGAAAGAGTTGACCGAGAAGGGATTTGTTCCTGATACATATTGCTATAACTCATTGATTAAGGGGCTCTGTGATTTTGGTCTTTTGGATCGAGCTCAATCCCTCCAGCTCGAGATCTCGAAGAACGATTGCTTCCCAGATTCTGCAACGTATACTATTCTCATATGTGGGTTGTGTAAGGAAGGCTTAGTTTCCGAGGCCGAGCAGATATTTGAGGAGATGGGGAAGCTCGGATGCAGTCCGACAGTGGTGACATTCAACGCACTGATAAACGGGCTATGTAAGGCAGGGGATCTGCAGAAAGCTCACATTTTGTTCTACAAAATGGAAATGGGGAACAATCTGTCCCTGTTTCTTCGCCTATCCCAAGGTGCAGATCGCGTTCATGACAGGGCTGGACTTCAAGACATGGTTGAAAGGCTCTGTAGCTCTGGACAAATCCTCAAGGCCTACAAGCTCTTGAGGGAGCTTGCTCAGAGTGGAGTTGTTCCAGATGTAGTAACTTATAACATATTGATCAATGGCCTGTGCAAATCGAAAAACATTCATGGAGCATTCAAGTTCTTCAATGAGCTTCAGATAAATGGCTACAAACCTGATGTAGTCACCTATAATACCCTCATTGATGGTCTTCAAAGGGTCAATAGAGATGACGATGCTTTTGGCGTTTTTGAACAGATGGTTAAGAATGGCTGTACTCCAAGTCTGGAGGTTTACAATGCACTGATGGGCTCTTTGTGCAGAAAGGGAAGAGTAGTTCAAGCTTGCCATCTTTGGTTGAAATATATCTCAACACAGAAAGACACTCCCTCTGATGAGGAAACAAGAACCATAGAAATAGTGCAGCAATATTTTGAGCAGGGAAACATTGTTGGTGCAGTGGAGGAGTTGCTAGATCTGGATGCCAGACGCAATATTGCTGATTCATTTCCATATTCAATTTGGCTTGTTGGGTTGTGTAAAGCAGCAAGACTAGATGAAGCCCTAAGGGTTTTTTCTATCCTTAGAGATTACAATCTTGAAATCACTCTCAGGACTTGTGTAATGCTCATCAATCGCCTTCTTCAGGAAGGCAAGTTAGCTTTAGCTCTAGACGTTTTTCAGTACACATTGCAAAAGGATTTTGTATTAACACCCCCAATATGCAATAGATTGCTGAGGCACCTCTGTTTAAATGATAGAGAGAAGGAGGCTTTAGAAACTGTGCAGAGAATGAGTGTTGCAGGGTATGATTTGGAGCTCTATCTTCATTGTTCTACAAGATTTCTTGTATATGGTTACGGGAACAAATAATAGCCATGGGTGATTTTGCCTTTCCCCAAGTTCATTTTTGTTCAGCAATCACCTGCTTCTGTATCAATATTTCAATTTAGTGTAATTTTTACCATGCCAATTGCTATAAGATGTTTTTCCACAGATTCTTTCCCGAGCACAAATTCTTTGTCTGAATCACATGATTCCATGACTGTTTGGGGGTTACATTGATATCCAATTGCTATAAGATGTTTTTCCACAGATTCTTTCCCAAGCACAAATTCTTTGTGGTGTTATCTTGTTACATTGCTGAAATTATTTATGTTCTAGAACCGTGACATGTTTCGAATCATAAACCTTTTTCTCATGCTAGTATGAACATTACTACAATTGGCTGAAAAGCTTCGTATCTCCGTGTCATGCAGATTTTCTACATTTGCAGGTTCGGCTCCAGGCACAATCTTTGTCTGTTATCTTGCTGAAATACTATAGGTTCTTAAGCATCATTTCTTTGTGCTTTGTTTTTTGCTCTCTCTCTCTCTCTGATACATTTAGTTCAATATAGGCATTCTTGAATAATTTTCCCTACTTTAAACACGTTTTGACCATGGTCTGAATCGTAAACCTTTCCCCCATGCTACTATGACTATGAACATAACTGCACTTGGGTTAAAATTGCTCGAAGAAACTGCATCCGAGCATGAAGACATAGTCGCACTGGCTTAGCCTGCCATACCTATGGTCGCCGTTCTGACGACGTAAAACTCCGAGGCTTGGACCCTCGCTCTGAGGCCTATGTTGCGCGTGGGCTTGCGCAAAAGGAAGATGCCCATAACAATTGAACCTTGACTGCCCTTCTAACCGCCAAGACCCACCCCACTATGCCACCCCCCTTGAGGCTCCATATTAATGTGATCTGGCCATGATAATGTGAGTGCACCTGAAACTCCCTTAGCTGCGATAGGCTTGGGAGGCCAGACTTTTGGAGGGGCATATCTCAGCAACCACTCATGCATTTTGGGAGATCTTTGGTGCATTGGAAAGCACGTGCAGAGGAGATGGTGTTGGTCTTATTTGCACATAGCAGAGGTGTTTGTCGCCTGGGCTCTATCCCAGTGGAATAAGTGCCATGTAACCTGAGCCAGGATCAGGTGCCATCACATGACACACTTTGAGGTGTACGCTGCACCTGATGCCCTTCTTCTTTGGCTGACAGTCTGTCAGTTGTAGGGCCCAAAAGCAGATAGAGGGCAGCCAAGCGCAAAGGCACACTCAAAGTGTACCATGTGATGGCACCTGATCCTGGCTCCTGTAACCTAGCAGCACCCCTTGTTTAGCCTTGGGTTGGGAGTTGTGTGTAGGCCAATTTGTAATCTTGGACCCTTTCCCACTTGTTCCTAGAGCTCCTAGGTGTCTCGGGAGGTCCTAAGGAAATTTGGCCTTAGTCTGGTGCACAAGTTCTATTCCGAGCAAAAGAAGGATCGGCAAGAGCAAGCCCAAGCACAGTCCGGGGTAGAAATGGCTATGTCTAGAGGGGTCCCACCAGCTTCAAGGTGACATTTATAATTGTGCTCGGGTCTCCCTTGGATTGTACGACTTTTTACCAAAATAGCTATCACGTTGGATCCCAACAATTGTTTACCTTCCCAACTTGCATACCCTAATTCAGAAAATGGTTCACACCCATTAATTTTGTTCCATCCCTAGTCTTTCCATTACTCCATTTGATTGATATTATACTGACATTTCTACCAAAGAAGTTCTTGTATCTACATAATGGGGAAAAGAAAAGAGAGAGAGGAAGAAAAGCCTACAAGTGCACAGACAAGAAACAGAAAAGAGTCACTAAATTGATAGTCAGACTCTGCTGTTCTGTGGCAAAGGCACCACTCCATCAAAGAAGTCCCCAAAGTAGCCAGGAGGTTCCACGACGAGCTTAGAAATGATATCTCTTAATGTTATGACCCCCTCTAGATTTCCCTCCTCATCAGCAACATATATCCTCTGGATCTTTTCTCCATCAAGTCTTAAAATAACATCTTCCAATGTGTCATCCCTTTTGCATGAAATTGTTCCCAGGAGTATGGGGGAAGATTCATGGTGGTCTACCAGGTAGCCTCTAACTGCAGTGAGGAAGTTCTTGGCAGTGATTGATCTGCATACATGCAACAGACCGTCACTAATAGCCACCCAAAATTCCACATTATCAATAGTTTACTTTTTCTATGCCGAGTTAAACAAATCAAATGTTTAACAAACTGAGGCACGCACAAGTTTCTATTTTAGAAGCTAATTTGAGATACAAACTTATCAAGTGACCCAAAAGCTTGCCACTGCAATTGCCAGGACATTATCAAACGGATTCAGATATACTGAATGAAGTCACAAGGCGCCAGTATGGAACTTTATCCAACTCAAGGCCAATCATGGTCATAACTTACATACACATTTCGAAAGAGATTGGATTGCGACAACAAGCTTATCAATCAGTTGTAGAAAGGTTTCTGTTCTGTGAGATTCAGCTCTTGAATGAGCACATGTAACAAGAATGAAGAATTGTATCACAGCAAACACTGAAAACAAGAAACCTCTGTTTGGGAGCTGGGTGTAGGAAGAGTTTGAGGGAAAACTGAGTTTTGTTTCAGAGAGAAACAAAAAGTCAAACACATGTTCCAAAAAGTAACATTATATTTTAGTAATTCGAATTTGAAGAATGAAAGTGACTTTGTTACCCTAAAAAGTAAAATGACAACAATTTTAAGGGTGATTTGGTTATTTCAATCAATTGAACGCTGCTAATGTTAACTAATCAAAAGTTAGATAAGCCTCATATATATATATATATACCAATGTCCGCACTTGTGGAGGGGTGACAACCAATTTTCCGATAACGGTTGGGTTACATCAAGGATCTGCTTTAAGCCCTTTCCTATTTGCGATAGTGATGGATGAGCTTACGAGATCAATTCAAGAAAATGTACCGTGGTGTATGTTGTTTGCTGATGATATTGTTTTGATTGATAAGTCTAGAGCTGGGGTTAATGCTAAGTTAGAATTATGGAGACAAACATTGGAAGCTAGAGGTTTTAAGTTGAGTAAGAGTAAGACTGAATATATGGAATGTCGGTTTAGTAAGCAACGAAGTAGTGATGGGAGTGTAGTGAAGCTTGGTGAGCAAGAAATACCGGTGAATGATTATTTCAAATATTTGGGATCCATCATTCAAAAGTATGGAGAAATTGATGGAGATGTAAATCATAGGATAAAGGTTGGGTGGATGAAATGAAAAAGTGCAACTGGAGTGCTGTGCGATCGTAGAATGTCATTGCGGTTGAAGGGAAAGTTTTATAGGACGACTATTAGACCCGCTTTACTATATGGTACGGAATGTTGGGCTGCCAAGAGACATCATATTCAAAAAATGAGTGTAGCTGAGATGCGAATGCTTAGATGGATGTGTGGAAATACAATAAAAGATAAGATTCGGAACGAGGAGATACGTAAGAAGGTAGGTGTTGCACCCATTGAAAATAAGATGCGAGAGAATCGTTTACGGTGGTTTGGACATATTCGGCGAAGGCCTAATGATGCTCCAGTTAGAAGGTTGGAGAAATGGGAAAATATATTAGTTAAAAGACGTCGGGGTAGGCCTAGGAAGACTTGGATGGAGATGATAGGAAAGGATATGAATGCTTTGAACCTCACCGAGGACATGGCATTGGATAGAAATGATTGGAGGAAAAGGATTCATGTGGAAGACCCAAAATGAATTTCTTTTTTGGTTCATATCGCTGACCCCAATTGTTTTGGGATGAAGGCGTAGTTGTTGTTGTTTGTTGTATATATATATAAATATATATATATATAAATCCTTGTAGATCTCAGGTGCAGTAAGAAGATATTGCACATCTCGTATGCTAATATTCCCAATGGGTTTCCATCCACTATCATCAACAACAGGAAGCCCACCTATACCCTTTTCTCTCATCAGCTTGAAAGTCTGAAGAACAGGTTCATCCTCATAAACCTGGTACAGTTCAACACCAAACAAGTTTCATTTGACGTTAAGTCTCCAAAAACTTCAATAGGCATTGGTATGCTGCTATCTTGTTTCTAACCATAATGATCATGGAGAAGATGTAGAATTTGGACGCTTTGCAGTCATAAATGCAGAAAAGTACAAGGAGAAGCACCTTGACTAACTCATTTGGTTTCATAACTGGAAGACCAAGTTCAAACAGTTTCTTCGTGCCCCAATTCTGAAACCAAGGTAGCCTTACACATTCAGCAAGTACATGGACAACAGAAGATTGGGTGATGATGTTATCGATCTTTCCTTCACCAAGGTCAACCACAGGAAGGCTTTTCATACCATACTTCGATAGTAACAAGAGCATGGTTAGGAAAGAGTCTGAATTCTGCAGGGCAAGAAACGGGCCCATCGGAACGATCCGGATATATCTCTAACCTGTTTAAGCACATGCACACTTTAGATTTTGAGGTCCTTAAGCAGCACCAGCATTCAAAAATCTGAAGAAGTGAGGCCTTCAAAAAACTCTCCTCCCGTTGATGCAGCAACATTTGAGTGTCCTGATCTTGCTGCTGTAGTCACACCAGCACCAGCGGCAGTTGCAACAGCAGCACCAACTAAATCACCATTAGCAAACCCCGCTAGATCCATCCATCATCCTATGTTCTGCAACTTCAGACTGCAATAGAAGAAATGCGAGCATAGCTTGTTTCCCTCATCATCCTGGAGGAACTTCATATCAGCAGGAAAGCAAGACACTACCACAACAGCTATTTGATCGTGTAGGCAGAAATGAATGGAACTTCTACATAAACTCTTCCATGATGCCTTCATTTAAGGCTACTGAAACTTGGTGGAATGTTGTATGCACTTGCAAACTAATGCATGCGGGACATAAGCATCAAAACATCTGTTACTAGATTAACAAGCCTTAAATACAAATGGCCCTATGTCACCTGGGTACAGGTACTGAGGGTACAACACGGCAATTCCAAAAATTGTGGGTATGAGGTCATGGCTATATATATATATATATATATATATATATATATATATATATATATATATATATATATATATATATATATATATATATATATATATATATGTCACAGGGATTCGGCAAAACAGATGCCGCACCCGCGTCGACGCGACGCGGGTGCGGTCAACATGACCCTGGGTGCGGTCAACGCACCCAGGGTCATTTTTGTCGACTATTTGGGCGTACAAAAAAAAGAAAAATTTCCCCGATGAAAAGGAGGATTAGGGCAAATTTTTTTTGCCCTAATCTCTCCTCTCTCCCCCCTGAGCTCGAGCTCTCTCCCATCGCCGCCCCAGCTCCTCCTCTCGACTCATCCTCTCCTTTCGCAGGTATGTACCCTCTCTCACTCTCTTCTTGGGTCGGCAGGGGAGGGGCCGAGCACCCCCCCCCCCCCTCTCGGTCTCTTGTTGGGTCGGCAGGGGAGGGGCTGAGCCCCCCCTGCTCCCTCGTTTTTCAGCACAGGAGGGGTCGAGCCCCTCCCCCATCTGGCTCTTTTTTTGGGTCGACAGGGGAGGGGCCGAGCCCCTCCCCCATCTGTTTTATTTTTTGGGTCGACAGGGGAGGGGCCGAGCCCATCCCCCATCTATTTTTTTTTTTGGGTCGACAGGGGAGGGGCCGAGCCCCTCCCCCATATGTTTTTTTTTTGGTTGACAGGGGAGGGGCCGAGCCCCTCCCCCATATGTTTTTTTTTTAGGGTCGACAGGGGAGTGGGTCGACAGTGGAGGGGCCGAGCCCCTCCCCCATCTGTTTTTTTTGGGTCGACAGGGGAGGGGCCGAGCCCCTCCCCCATCTGGATTTTTTTTTGGGTCGACAGGGGAGGGGCCGAGCCCTTCCCCCATCTGGCTCTTTTTTTGGGTCGACAGGGGAGGGGTCGACTTTGGTATGTAATTTAGTTCTTTTATACAATACTTATTTGATTGATATTTAGGTTGATTTATGTAATTGCTTTACTTATTTGATTGATAATTTGTTATTTAGGTTGATATATTGCATGCATGATGAATCATATTATGAGTTTATGACAATGTTTACTGTTAAATGTTAAACTATTAAAACTTCAAAATTATATATATATATATATATATAATTTTTTTTTTTTTACATTTTTTCCCCTCCCGCACCCCCGCTCCCAGGTTTTTTGGAAGTGCCGCATCCCCGCACCCGCACCCGCACCCATGTGACATATATATATATATATTAAATCTCACATAAATACAAAATAAATTCAAAATAAACTGAATATAATCTAAATATATATGTTATATCTAAAATATATATTATATACTGAAAATATAGTTATAAATTATAAATTGAATACAAACTTGTATGTACGGAGGGTAAAATAGCGTGTCCAGGTGTCGCCGCGTGTCAACATGGGTACAAAGGAAAAAATGGAGTGTCCATGTGACATTGAAATGACCTCAATAATGTGTGTGCACCACATATGGGCATTCACGTGTTTAGACACCAACTGCTGGGATTTGTTGGCTTCAAGATTTGCATGTGACTAATCCAAAGCACGTGAGTAAAGCAGGAACTTGTTGGACCATCACCTCTTAACCTTCACATGCAGACAACCCAGAGGATTACATCCCTAAATACAATGTAAAGATCCTACCTTGTGCTTTTTTTGGCATGGTAAAATTTCAGAGATTCATCTTGCACTGTATGAAATATATAACTGGTAAGAATTTTTACTTTTCCTACCTTATACTACAGTTACAGAAAAATTATTGGCAGCGTTATCCAAGTGGCATTTGACCTTTGTTTTCTTGGTTTGTACATTTTATCTCATCAACTCTCCGATTTCACAGCAATTCACATAGTTGTTTGACATCTTCTATTTGCTTATGGATAGGACTACCATTGCGGCTATTAATCTATTTGCATATCCAGGTTGTCTGATGGCCAGTAATATTGACTCTTGAAAGTCTGCTATTGTGTTCTATAATTTCTGTTGCATATCTCTTAGCCATAAAACTTTAGGAACTCACCACTTTGTAAGTATGATGTGGAAGTAAATAATAACCATTAGGAACATGGTCATTCTTAAGCGTCTTGAATTGAAACCTTCTCAATATATAAAGTTGCACTTGACTGTCCTAGACTTCTCTTTTCATTGATTATATAAGTTCTGCACATTTTGACAACCTAGAAACCTGTTTTGTATTCTAAACTCAATGAAGTTGATTCTCATTTACTGGGAACTTGGGAGAAGCTCATACCCTGGATTTCTCATGCTACCATATGATTCTATCCATTAAAACCAACAGGAGAGGGCCTTTCTTGTGAGTAGAACTCCACTAGACACATTAGTTCTTTCTTGAAAAGCTCTCTTGATATGTTCTGTTGGTCTCTATGTAGTTGTTTTGATTTTTTAAAAGTATGAAGTTATCTGCCTTTGTGTGAGGTTTAGAGTTGTAGGCATGTATTTATTTATTGATATTGTTGGGATCATCATCACTACTGGTAATTATGTCAACAATAATGACTCTTTGTTTATTCTTTTCTTGCTTATGTTCTTGGTTCAATTTGGTGGCATCAAGGTTATTCTTATGATTAGAGTACAGAACATTGCATTGTTGCCTTCGCCTGTGTTTGCTAGGAAGGTCTTGCTCCCCTGTATGCATAGTGGTATGTATATTGCTAAATCACTAGGTGTTGTACACACCATGTTTTGTAAGTAAATTTATTATTTCTTGTTATGTTTCTTTTCATTTTTGGTGGCCTGTGAAAATGTGTTGTGCACTTCTTTATTGTCCTGGTGAAAGATATCTTTCCATATGCATAGCCCACAAGTTCCATTGTAGGAGCAAGTTCCATTGTAGGAGTCACTACATTCACGTGCATGAGTTGGAAAAATGCTATGGGAGAACAAATAAATGCTTTTTCTAGATAAAATTCCTGCATGGAACTTTCAATAAGAAATTGACTGTCTAAGTTTTGTGACAAATGACAATTATCTCAGGCCCATTTGTTGACAAAGAATACAGTCGAGAACACAGTGGTATTTGAGTCATACTTATTTGTGATTACTTCTTATGCTATTAAACAAATTGATGAGCCAGCCACAGTTCCAGTGCAGTTTGATCTATCATCACTTTTAGTACATCTGCGTTCTCAGGGCTCTGAGATGTTCCTATCTTAGATTTGATACACCAGGATCTGAATTATTTGTGTCAAGTGTAAGGCTGTGTAGTATCTCCAGAACCACATTCGCATGTTTTGCAGGCGTCCAGACTTCGGATACATTTCACATTTTAAATTTGGAAGTTTCCTTTTCTCTAGAGTATAAATTGTGAAGTATGTTGAGTATGTTTAAGCACATATAAATTCCTTTTAGAATGTTCATGTGCCTGTATACGTGTGTGTTGTGTGGGTAAGGGTAAGGGTGTTTTATATGTTGCATGCATGTGCCTACTATTTGCATGTGTATGAGCATGTATTTCTATGTCACATAGGTGCGGGTGCGGATGCGGCACTTTAAAAAAACTTGGGTGTGGGGTGCGGGGAGTATATATATAAAAATGGACTTGATTAGGGTTGACTGAATCGACTTTTGGATAGAAATGGACCTCAGTGTGGTTGACTTCACCTAACACAAAGGAAGTTGTGTCACACCTGTAAAGAGTCTTACACACAATCAAGTCCACAAACAACTTGACAAAACATACATTCACCCAATATGGTAAACCAAAATAGCATACAAAATGCTCCACAACACAAACATAAGAATAGTGCATAAATGCACTTGAATCTGAATATGTAAGAGGTAAAACCCTCTACCTTTATATTTTAAATTACAATGAGCAGCATGCCCTTATTTATAGAGAGATTACATGAGAGGAGCTGTTGGGATAGCTGTTGGGCTACTCCCAACAGCTCTAATTAGAGCCGTTGGAAGTAGCCGAACAACTCTATTCAAACAGTCAACATTTTGACTGTTTGACAGAACCTGACAAAAAGGTTGTTGGCTGTTTTGACAACCCAACAGCTCTAGTCAATTATGGCTGTTTGACAAAAAGACAAAAAAATAAGAAAGAAATAAAATTACAAAAATAAATAAAAAAGTATTACAAGAATATAAGTATATACTTTAAATATATAGTTATATACATATATATATACACATATACATACTCTTGTATTACGAAAATTATGTATATATATATATATATATATATATATATATATATATATATATATATTCAAGTATATACATACATATGTTATTTTCTAACAGTCTCCCTCAAACTTATGGTGAAATCATCGAAAGTTTGTCAAGTAAAAAGTTAAATCTTGGTGAGCACTGTGCCTTGGTGAAGAAGTCAGCAAGTTGATATTTTGATGTCACATAGGGAAGATCAATAGTCTTTAAATATTCTTCACGAACAAAATGACAATTCATCTCTATATACTTAGTTCTTTCATGAAACATATGATTTTGAGCAATGTATATCGAACTCTTATTGTCACAACACAATCTTGTAGGACTCTGAAGGTTAATCCCCATATTTGAAATCAGTTGTTTGAGCCACACGACTTTCATAGTAGTAGTTGCCATTGCTCTATATTCAGCTTCTGTAGATAATAATGGCACCTTTTGTTGTTTCTTGCACCTCCATAAAATCAAAGATTCACCTAGAAATATACAAAAACCAGTTGTTGAGCGCCTGTTATTTGGATCTCCTCCCCAATCAGCATCAGAATATGCAATAAGATCTAAGGAGGAGGAAGAGGACAGAAAGACTCCCTTATTTATAGTGCCTCTGATGTATTTAATAATTCTCATGACTGCACTCATATGAGCTGATGTTGGAGCATGTTGAAATTGACTGGCTATATGTACAACATGGACTATGTCTGGTCTTGTAATACTTAAATACATAAGAGATCCCACTAGCTGTCTGAAGGGAGTTGGATTGTCCAAAAGAACTCCATCATCGACTCACATTTTCATTCCGACAATCTCTGGAGTATCAACAACTTTATCATCTGAAAGTCCTGACCTGTCAATAATATCTAAAGCAAACTTTGTTTGTGACAATATATATCCTCGGTTAGAGTATGAAACTTCTATACCAAGAAAGTATGTTAGAAACCCAAGATCTGTCATTTCAAAAGATTTTTTCAAAAACTGGTTTACTTTCTTGATTCCCTCCTTGTCACTACCTGTAATTAACATATCATCAACATATAAAAGTAAAATTATAATACCAGCAGAAGAGTTCTTGATAAACAAAGCTGTATCAGTATCGCATGGTTTAAAACCATACCTTGTAATAACATTACTAAAAGTATCAAACCAAGTTTTAGGTGCTTGTTTGAGGCCATATAATGCCTTTTTTAATTTAAGCACTTTACCTGAAGAAATTATTAATCCAGGTGGAATATCCATATATACTTCCTCATTGAGATTCCCATTTAAAAATGCATTTTTAACATCCATTTGAAATATATCCCAATTTTTAATAGCTGAAATAGCTACAAGCATTCGAACAATGATCATCTTGGCAACAGGAGCAAAAGTTTCTTCGTAATCTACTCTGTATTCTTGATAATATCCTTTGGCAACTAGCCTGACTTTATGCCTTTCCAAGGATCCATCACTTTTGTTTTTTACTTTAAAAACCCATCTACAACCTACTGTCTTCTTTCCTATAGGTAAATCCAGAAATTCCCAAGTATTAGCATCTTTAAGAGCTTCTAATTCTATGTGCATAGCTTTTAGCCATTCAAGTAAATTTTTTGCTTCATTGTAACATGAGGGTTCAAAATATGATTGGATAGCTATAAGACATGCTCTATGCTTAGGAGAGAATGAATCATAAGACAAATTTATTTGGGATTCTTGAGGTTCGTTCTGATCTACGAATAATGGTTTGTTCTGAAGGAATTTTTGATGCTTCATGATTACTTTGATTTACACCTTCATTGGATGCATTTCGATTTATTCTAATGTATACTATTGGTTCAACTGTTGTTCTATTTTCAATAAGAGGTTCTACATAAATATTTTCATCATTAGACAATAGTTTGAACAAGAAAAAATAATCAGAGTTTATGTCTTTCGACATGTTTTCTTCAAATCCACTTTCATTTTCAACAAAATTAACATTCATTGAAATTAGAAGTTTATCATTTTTGGTATCATAACATTTAAATCCTTTTTGTGTTTCTGAATAACCAATGAACACACATGAAATAGCTTTAGAAGATAGTTTATCTCCTTTATCATTCAAAACATAACATTTACAACCAAAGATTCTCAGTCTTTGATAGTCAGGTTGATATTTGAATAATTTTTCAAAAGGAATTTCATTAGATAATGTTTTGGAAGGCATCCTATTTATAAGATATACTGAGGTTAATGCAGCTTCAGCCCAAAGATTTTTTGGAACATTTTTAGCAATAAGAAGAGTCCTTGTAGTTTTCATAACATGTCTCTGTTTCCTTTCTGAAATTCCATTTTGTTGCGGGGTTCTAGGACATGATCTTTGATGTAAAATTCCTTCGTTTTCTAAAAATTGTTTAAACTCATTTGACAAGTATTCTCCTCTAGAGTCAGTTCTGAGAATTTTGAGTTTACTTTCAAATTGATTTTTAATCATGTTATGGAATGTTTTGAAGGTTGCAAATACATCTGATTTATACTTAAGAAAGTAAATCCAACAATATTTAGTGAAGTCATCAATAAACACAACATAGTAGGAGAATCCTCCTTTAGAGGCTACAGGAGCAGGACCCCATACATCCGAATGAACTAATTCAAAAGGCATTGAGGAGTAAAAAGTTCTTTGACCATAAGGCAAGATTGTCATTTTACTAAGTAAACATTCTTTGCATTCAAAATTATCTTTACAATGATTCTTGGTAATAGGTACAAAATTTAATTTTCTTATATTTGGATGCCCAAGTCTATGATGCCAAGTCCGTATGTCTTTTGTTTGGGCAGTGTTGCAAAATGATTCCTTTGAAATACAAAGGAAATCCATATAATAGAGATCTCCTTGCCTAGAACCTTCCCCAATCAATTTTCTGGATTGGCGATCCTGCACCCAACATTTACTTGAGAAAATGACATCACATCTATGATCCGAGATTTGAGAAACAGAAAGTAGATTAAGATGAAGTTTTGGTATAAGTCTTATTTTCGGAATATAAAAGTTATGTTTTGACAAATCATTTTAAAAATTTCAACACCCTCTATTTCCAAGGCAGTACCATCGGCAGTGGAAACAAATAATGCATTTGAATTAGATTGACATTCAGATAGTATAGATCTATGTGGGGTTATATGAAAAGAAGCTCCTGAATTAAGAAGCCAAGAGCACATACCAGGAGTAGAAGAGGTTGCAATGGCCGCTTCTGAGGTAGATCCTTTAAGCAGTGGTTGCAATGCCTCTGTCAGTTGAGATAATGATTTGGTGAGGTCTTTGAGATTCAAAGTATCTTCATCTTGTTTTAATGGTGCAGCGACAACACGCTTTTCTTGAGGCCTATATTTGTATCTAGGACATTGAGGCCTAATATGACCGGGCTCATTATAATTATGGCAAATGATTTGTGATTCTCCTCGATTCTTATTAAAATGATGAGGTTTATATGGCTTGATATAGTGTCCTGGTTTTGATGCGGCAAGCGCGCAATACTCTTCTTGACCATTGCTAGAAGTAGCAAGCACATTAACATTTTTACTCATGTTTAGCCTAGTCTCTTCTCCACTAAGTTTAGTGAGAATCTCATGAATAGGAGGAGGTGATGAAGATGATAGCAAGGAGGCCCTTGTTTGTTCAAACTCGGGTCTCAAACCATAGAGAAAAGCGAAAAGTCTATCTTCTTCAACTTGAACTCTCCGCATTTCTATACACTTTCCTTCCCATTTGGGTTTAAATTGGACAAGTTGGGTCCAAATGGAAGATAACTCCATAAAATAATCTCTTACATTCTTATCTCTTTGTTTAATGTTTCTAACTTTTTCTTGGAGATAATACTTGTGAGCCATATCTTTTTCGGTAAACATACCTCTAAGATATTCTCATGCTTCATTTGCCTTTTTGTAACACAAAAGGTTTGAGACAATTTTTGTCTCAACTCCACTAAGTATCCATGAAAGAATTTTGACATTTTTCATTTCCCATTTATCTAATTTTTTGTAGTATTCTTCCATGACTTTGTTTTTTTTTTCAAGATTAGTCTCAACATCATTTTCACTTAATGTAATTTTGGGAGTGGGTTCAAGAATAGTACCTCTTACAAATCCCCACAAACCTTGACCCTTGATGAATGTCTCCAAGTGTCTCGCCCAAATGTTATAGTTGCTTCCTTCAAGTTTGAATGGCGGAATGAAGTTGGAGTTGCTTGTATTGTGCAGAAAAAATTCACCCATGATAAATCCAAAGAAAAAAAAGAACCACCAATCACGAAAGAGAGAAGGCATGTTTTACGAGGCAGCTCACCAATGCACGGTTGATCATACACCAAGATCTGATACCATGTAAAGAGTCTTACATACATCAAGTCTACAAACAACTTGACAAAACATACATTCACCCAATATGGTAAACCAAAATAGCATACAAAATGCTCCACAGCACAAACATAAGAATAGTGCATAAATGCACTTGAATCTGAATATGTAAGAGGTAAAACCCTCTACCTTTATATTTTAAATTACAGTGGGCAGCATGCCCTTATTTATAAAGAGATTACATGAGAGGAGCTATTGGAGTAGTTGTTGGGATAGTTGTTGGGCTACTCCCAACAACTCTAATTAGAGCCGTTGGAAGTAGCCCAACAACTCTATTCAAACAGTCAACATTTTGACTGTTTGACAGAACCTGACAAAAAGGCTATTGGCTGTTTTGACAGCCCAACAACTCTAGTCAATTATGACTGTTTGACAAAAAGACAAAAAAATAAGAAAGAAATAAAATTACAAAAATAAATAAATAAAAAAGTATTACAAGAATATAAGTATATACTTTAAATATATAGTTATATACACATATATATATATATATACATATACATACTCTTGTATTACGAAAAGTATGTATATATATATATATATATGTTATTTTCTAACAACACCCGTCTGGGTGCAGGTGCGACGCGGGTGCGGTGCTCTGTTAGAAGAGTCCGTGTGACATAGTTGAAAAGTTGATAATTCGCAAATCACAGTGCTCCCAAATTTCATTATTGAAAAAAATCACATTGACCTTTTTTTTAATGTTTCTTTTCAGAGTACCATTATGTATTGGTTGAGAATTTTAGTAGTTATTGTTAAGAATGCATGTTGTGTATGTATATTTGTTTATGTATGGATCAGATTACATAATCTGATCTTATATCATATATGGAGTGGGTCTTATGTATCCTAAATTGTATTATGGGGCGGCTGGGGTATGTTTGTATGTGTTTTACTTATTAAGGGCATTATTGTTCGATGTGTAACTCTATTTATATGTTATGAATAGACTGCCACAGACCTAATAGTGTAAGGTCTGAGATTGCTGAAGACTCTTCCCCTCTTCCTCTTGTTTCCTGCTGCAATGTCTCCTGATACTCTACCATCTTTATATGGTATCAAAGCAAAGATCCTAAAGGGTGTCAACAGACTCTTCTAGAAAGTGCGTCCAAGAGGTTTCTTCTTCTACCGTCCTCTTACTGTTTCAGATCTGTCTTCACCTTATTTCTTCTCTCCTCCCTCTATTTTTGGTTTTACATCAGAGTAGTGGGGTGAATATTGATTTCTCTTGGTTAAGTTTTCTCGATCAGTTTCATCTTTTCTTCCTCTAATATTTCCTTCTCTTAAACCCTTGTATGTTTCTTTTCTCTCCTTTCTCTTAACGTCTCTATTTCTTTCTTGTGATTCCCAACCTCATTTTGAAAGAAACCCTATTCTTTGTTATTTCTTTATTTCTGCTATTAAATTCACTATTCTTTTGGGTTACTGTTAAATCGTGATATGATCCTATTTTGGCTGTCTTTTCATTCACGATATTTTTTGGGTTGCTGTTAAATCATAAAATCATCGTATTTTTGGTTGTTTCTTGGATTCTGGTCTGCATATTTTGTCGTGGGTATCTTTCCTTGTATGTATCCCAATCTTGTAATCCGATACATATATATATATATATATATATATATATATATATATATATATATATATATATATATATATATATATATATATATATATATATATATATATAAGGTACTACATATACGTATATTATATATATGTATATGTATATACTTTATATATATATATAAGGTACTACATATACGTATATTATATATACATATACATATAATATATATATATAATGTACTACATATACGTATATTATATATATATATAATATGTATTTCTTCATTATTAGCCATAGGGGTAGTTTAGGTATTTTATGTATTTTTGCGCATATTCACATTACGAATATGCATGTAATTTTTACACTTTTATTCTTTTTATTTTTACTTTTTTTTCTCTCTTTTTTTTTTGACTTTTTGACCAACCTTGGGGGCCCAACCATATAGACGTTGGGCCCTTCCAACGGTCACAATTGTGACAATTTGAAGGGGCTCCAACGTCTACATGTTGGGCCTTCCAAGGCCTCTTGATGTGTATAAACAGGGAATCTCCCCTACGTAAAATGTATTGCTTTAGGTCTAAGCCCAAGCTAGTTTTTTATTAATGTTTATGATTCATTTGTATGCCTTTGTGCATTTGTGAGTTTTGTATTGTGCTTTTGTGCACAAGTGTTTCAAGTGTTCTTGATTGTGCATGTGTGCAGATGTTCATTATCAAGAATATTGTAGTCTTGATCCTAGTATCTTGTTGTAGATACTTTTACATGGTATACGTGTGTGTTGTGTGGGTAAGGGTGTTTTATATGTTGCATGCATGTGCCTACTATTTGCATGTGTATGAGCATGTATTTCTATGTCACATAGGTGTGGGTGCGGGTGCGGATGCAAATGCGAATGCAGCACTTTAAAAAAACTTGGGTGTGGGGGTGCGAGGAGGATATATATAAATTCTTTAATAGTTTTAAGTTAACACTACGTGTATTTGTGTGCACTTATGTATATATATATATAATTTTTAACAGTTTTAAGTTAATACTATGTGTATTTGTGTTCATTTATGTATTTATATATATAATATAGATAAAAATGGACTTGATTAGGGTTAACTTAATCGACTTTTGGATAGAAATGGACCTCAGTGTGGTTGACTTCACCTAACACAAAGGAAGTTGTGTCCAAGTGTCGTACCCGCCTGGGTGCAGGTGCGACGCGGGTGCGGTGCCTTGTTAGAAGAGTCTGTGTGACATAGTTGAAAAGTTGATAATTTGCAATTCACAATGCTCCCAAATTTCATTATTGAAAAAAATCACATTGACCTTTTTTTTAATGTTTCTTTTCGGAGTACCATTATGTATTGGTTGAGAATTTTAGTAGTTCCTATTGTTAAGAATGCATGTTGTGTATGTATGGATCAGATTACATAATCTGATCTTATATCAGATCTGGAGCAGGTCTTATGTATCCTAAATTGTATTATGGGGTGGTTGGGGTTTGTTTATATGTGTTTTACTTATTAAGGGCATTATTGTCCGATGTGTAACTCTATTTATATGTTATGAATAGACTGCCGCAAACCTAATAGTGTAAGGTCTGAGATTGCTGCAGACTCTTCCCCTCTTTCTCTTGTTTCCTGCTGCAACGTCTTCTGATACTCTACCATGTTTACATGGTATCAAAGCAGATATCCTAAAGACTCTTCTAGAAAGTGTGTCCAAGAGGTTTCTTCTTTTATCGTCCTCTTACTGTTTCAGATCTGTCTTCACCTTATTTCTTCTCTTCTTCTCCCTCTATTTTTTGTTTTACATCAGAGTAGTGGGGTGAATATTGATTTCTCTTGGTTAAGTTTTCTCGATCAGTTTCATCTTTTCTTCCTCTAATATTTCCTTCTCTCAAACCCTTGTATGTTTCTTTTCGCTCCTTTCTCTTAACGTCTCTGTTCCTTTCTTGTGATTCCCAACCTCGTTTTGAAAGAAACCCTATTTTTTGTTATTTCTTTATTTCTGCTATTAAATTCACTATTCTTTTGGGTTGCTGGTAAATCGTGATATGATCCTATTTTGGCTGTCTTTTCATTCACGATATTTTTTGGGTTGCTGTTAAATCATAAAATCATCGTATTTTTGGTTGTTTCTTGGATTTTGGTCTGCATATTTTGTCGTGGGTATTTTTCCTTGATTATGTTTCACATATGTTTCTGCACATGCTTCTTGGTTTACATCACATCAATATATTATTTGAGTAACAGCATCGTTAGTGTAATATCCCGTATTTTCGTACTTAGTCATTTTAAAAAATTTGGCTAAGTCTGAAAGAAAAATCGTTTGGTTCTCAATTTTAGGCCGATGCTTTGGAGTCTGGGTCTGGCCCAGGTCTCATCGACAAGGTTTAGGCGAGCCAATCGAAATGTGAGAAAAAGTTTAATTTTTGACTTTTAAATTCAAGCGAAATTCTGGTTATTTTTTGATGAAATTCAGAATTTGATATTGGTGTAACATGTCATTGGATGCGTCTCAGAATTCTGAGTGCAACGATATTTTATTTTCCTCGATTTGGGCTACGGTTGGTTCGAAAATTGTATTTTTCTAAAAATTGAGCAGTTTGTTGAAACAGATCCAGAGTTGGATCTTGTTGGATCCAATGCATATGATCCGAATTATTATGGATTTGGATCTTATTTAAGACCTACTTAAATATGGATTTAATCTCATTCTTGATCCATTTTTGTTTTGGGTATGAGTTTGGATTTTGGATCCAGATCCAAATCCAAGCCTAACATTTTTTAGCTTTAAATTCAATTAAAAGATTTAATTTAAAGTTTAATAAGGTTAGGAAGTCTTTTGGGTTAATTTGGCTATTTTTGGAAGCTTTTAGATAATTTTAATTAATTAATATATTAATTAATCAATTAATTAATTAATTAAATTTTATTAATTCTGAAAATTGGGTTCAGGGCTGAGTAGGACTTTTTAAAAATGTCCTTATTCTTACCTAAGAGAGAGATTTAGGAAAACTTTTAAAAATACCAAACTTGGAAAAAAAAGTCAACAAGGAAGAGTTTTTAAAAATTTGGAAATAAGGGAGAGAGAGTTCCAAAATTTTGGAAACTCTCCTTCTCCAGCCCTTTTGGATAGGGCTGGAGAAGGGAGAGGGCATAACCCCCCCCCCCTCTTGGCTTACTTAAACAAAGAAATAAAGAAAGAGGGAAAAAGGAAGAGAGAAAAGAAAAGAAAGAAGAAGAAGAAGGACCTTCTTCTCCAGCCAATCAGTCTCTTTTTCACCATTGTTCTTCATCATTTTTTTTTATTTTTGCAAAGGTATGGGTCTCCTCTTTTGGATTCAAGTGGGAAATTGAATGCCGGTTTGATTTATATGTAATAACGTGGATAAAAATTCATGGAAAAACGTTTATGTGATGATTTTCTCAAAAATACATGGATCTTTTCTCCCATGACTATATTTCTTATTGTTTTCATCCTTTCTATGAAATATAATTTTGTACATGCATAACAAAATTTTATTGCTTGATAAAAGTAGCTTTTTGAATGGGTGTTCCATGCTTGTTTGGATTCCCATGGTTTTTCCATCGCATAGGATGTTGGATGCATGTGCAGTGGTGTGAAAGAGAGAATAAATCTGTGTAAGCATGTATAATTTTATAGAAATTTGCATGAGCATGTTTATAACCAGTGCATACTTGATTTTGGTCATGATATAAATGTCTATTCCATGGATTCGTTATATATATATATATATATATATATATATATATATATATATATATATATATATATATATATATATATATATATATATATATATATATATATATATATATTTCTGTGTATGCTTTTTATGCAAAAACAAAATTTCTTTTATGATAAAGAAATAGTTGTTATGGGTTTTTTGGGTTGGGTTTCATGCCCTAAAGACTGGGTTATCAAGTGTGGGTGCTATTCATACGAATCATGGCTGGAATAAAATCAAGAACCTAACCCCCAATAGGTCCAACAACGTTTTTTTTTCTATTAAGGAGCACTTTTGAAAAATATATATACACCAATAAATAAAAAGAGAATCAGTTTTATTTTAAGGGTGCTTTGGAGTTAGGCAAAGCTGTTTGGGTGTATATATATATATATATATATATATATATATATATATATATATATATATATACTTTCAAAGGGATAAAAGCCATATCTTGTGCATAAATGTATATGTTGTATATCTACTTGTCACAATAGAATATTAGACCAATGTTATGTGCTTATGCTTTTTTTTTTTCAAAACGGCACTCTGTTTCTATTTACATTATTATTATTAATTAATGATCAACGTTGCATTTTCTTTTGATTGATAGTAACTACACTGCAGACTGTAATTGTTTCACTATTATTTTATCGGTATGTCTCACTCTTGTGCATGGTCTGCCAGACCCATTCGAGCGTCTCGACTGGGCTGACCTGGCCAGCCTAGGCCTGACAACTCTCGGCTAGGCTTGCAGCGTGCACATACTCGGTCTTCGCCTGTGTATTGGCTGCCAGGCCCAACCAACTGAGTTCGGCTGGGCTGGGCTGGAGCCAAACCCAGACGACTGAATCGGTTGGTACCTCTTTTAAAAAAAATAAAAAAATTGTACCTTTATGTGGTCTGACCATACTGGGCCAGACCTGGACAACCTTCATACTGGGTTAACAGGCCCGACTGCCTGGCCTGCCAAGCCATATAAGCCACTCAGTTGGGCAAGTGGGTGTTATATATAAAAAAAAAGTTTGTTAATAGGTTTGCAAACCCAGCTGACTGTTAGTCGGCTGGGCATGCGTATTTGGGTTGGCTGGCAGCCCAGCCGAACCCAGTTTCGGCTGGCTTGCCAGGTCCCCGTGTCCTTGCATAGGCCCAACCCTTTGTCGGCTGGGCAGGGTGTTTGATTTTTTTTTTATATATATATGAATACCAAATTATTTTCTGTTAATTATGCATCATCATTCAGTTTCTTTTTCATGTTTACCATGCTTACATTTTGAAGGTGCAGATGAATGTGTGTGTCATTTGCTAATGGCTTAAGGGTTTAATGTATAATATGCCCTGTCGTGGGTGTGATATAGGTTCTGAATGCATGTAATTGCAAGTTAATCATGCATAGTACCTCTAACTATATAACTTGAACATAATTAAGTTTGATTTGTGAATTCCTAGATTAGTAATCGAGTTCAAGTGGGCTTATTGCATGCAAGGGAATGAGATACCTGTGTGATTGCATCTAGTCGGTCATACTTAGTTCGAATGTGATGTATGGCTGTATTCATGAACATTTGCATACTTTGAAGAATATGTTTTGCATATACATACTATATGCATGTTCACAGGTTTAATGAAATTGAATCATGAATGAGAGAAAGCATGTGATATGAATATGAGTATGGGATAGAAGCATACACTTACCATGAATGTGTAAAATCATGCACATGCATATGAATATTATTAGCTCATACACATTGTTAAATTGATATATATGGATACACATCGGAATGCATGACTATTATTGTTGCATGCACATTGTTATGTTGGCATATATGAATGTGCATTGAAAGCATGTTGACATTATGTTATATGTGGCATAGTGTTATGGTTTTTGCATATAGTGCATCAATGATTGAAATGAATCATCGTGGGCCTGGTGGGCTTCGAGCTTGGGTTTGCTTCTTATTTTTAAATGCATCACAAAAATCACATTAAGTCTGTTGCACTGTATTTCACTGTTCTATGCTTTTATGCGGGCGGTGGTCCCATGATGGTTCTCGCAGGGGAATGCGCGAGCTTGTGCCTTTGTTTGCATACTGAATTATAAATTTATGAATGGTTTAATAATAAGCAAATAAAGATAAAAGAACAATGTAATATACGTTTTGAGATATCTCATCATTATAATGAGACTCTTAGAGTTTCAGTTTTGGGGGAGCACGAGAATATAAAAACTCTGTGTGCGCTATTGTTATCCCTGAACCCGATATTGAGATTCTTTCTCATGGCTACGGTTTTAGGGAGAGTCTGCCACTTTGCATAGGAGTGGTGTGTAGAGACAACTGTTGTTTTGGTATACCAAGAAAAGTGGCACTTGTAGATGAATGGTCCCTGGTGTCCCCGACATTAGATAAGTAGTCAAATGTTTCAAAGGTTATTTTGGTCGATGGCTACATTTGAAACTCAGTAATAAAATACAAATTGTGTGCTAAGCTACCTTGAGAACCTAACTTAACCTCAGAGATTTTATCCGTTTGGTGTTTCTGCAGACAATAATAATTAAAAAGAGAAACTTAAATTATGTGCATTTAATAGGGACGTGCATATAAAAAGAAAATTCTAATAAGAGGTAATAATTTACTCATGCATTGCACTAAAGCTATGCATATTCCTGCTATGCATTAGATCATACATGTTTACCTGTTTCCTTAACTGTTAAATATTGGTGAATGCATAATGTTGATTTCTAATGCATGTTAAATGATTTTATTGCTTAAGTTGTGATCCCTGTTATTTATTAAATGTTTCCTCATGCTTAATAATTGTCTCTATTGCATGAATGCTTAATCTAATTATGAATTTGTCATAATTATTTACTTTTAAGTTATTGTATGAATTCTTATTTGTATTCGTTATGCTCATTTATTTCATTAGAGGGATTCGTACGCAGAATTTTTCATATTTCTGACACCCCTACTTTTGTGGTTTTTGCAGCCACAGGGGATCAATGAAGCGACTTGCTTCCGAGATAGCTACGAGTGCTACACATTTGCTGGACAACTTCACATATGGATAGCGTGACTCTACTTTTTCTTACTTTTAATTTACATTTAATTATTCATGCACTCTGAATTTCTTTATGCAAATTGTCTCGAGACTATAATTAATTATTCAATAAAAGTTTGGTTTGGTTTGATATGGATGATAAATATAAGGTCTTTTGTAGTTGGTTGTTTTATCCAATTGAGAGTAGAACTGTAAAGGCCCCAGGTCTCTGGGAATATTTCCGCAATGGTTTAAAAAAAATCTGCATTTTCAAGGACTATGAGTTGAGGTCGTTACAGTTTGTCTGATCTGATTGTTTGCCCCCCAAAAAAAGAAGGAACCATTATTCCTATCTTATTTATTTATTAATTTTGTCTCAATCCGGTCATAGACCCTTCTTTGTCCCAATCTGCTCGTTCTTCTAGTTTTTTGGGTCAACTTGTTTTAGAGAAACTCAATAATAATAACTTCTTGACCTGAAAAAGTTAGATAATACCCTTCATTAAAAGTTAGGACCTCTTTGGACACTTGATGTGTGTCAGCCCCGTCAGAATTTGTTGTGCAGGAAATTAAAGATGCAGGTGAAGCTACCTCAACCAAACTCAATCGAAACCCTAAATTTGTTTCTTGGATAAAACGTGACCAAGCCCTAGTTGCATATATTACTTCCACCTTATCCCAGGAAGTTCTGATTGCCATTCCTGATGATTGCTCTGCCAAGGAGCTGTGAGAAAGATTGGTTCATACATACTCATAGATTTTAGAGGCCAGAATCTTGTACCTTAAGCCTGAATTTCAATTACTCAAAAAGCGGACTATGACTATTATGAAATTCCTAAACAAAGTCAAGAGTATCACTGATCAGCTAGTAGTGGTGGGGTGTAAGGTGTCAGATCGAGACATGGTGCAACAGACATTGAATGCATTGGGAAAAGAATATCATGTGTTTGTGACTTCTTTGTTATCTCTACCTGAGCTCCGTAGCTTTGAAGATCTGCGAGCCAAGATGTTACAATATGAGGCCACGTTAAAGGGTTTAATAGGTGAAGCAAGTGGACAATATGATTCTCATGAAGTCCTTGCTACAGGTTTTGGTTTTGGGCGAGGACGTGCAAACAATTATTTTGGTGGAGGACGAGGAAGGGGGAGGGGGAGGGGTGGGCAAGGAGAACGTGGATTGCTCCCCACTCCCAGTGGATCACCTAATCTATTTGCAGGAAGTCAGAACAGCAAGAGTGTTCCCACTTGCTATTTGTGCAATAAGCGTGGCCACTGGTGTGAGTTTTATGAAAACCCTTTTTAAAACAATATTTTTAATGAAAATTCAGTGAAAGCCAGACACCAAAAATATAAAAACCGGCTCGCACAAGTGGTGGAGTCCGGGTCGATCTCAGGGAACGGAAAATACTTCGTATTCAAACACACAATCTAACTACTCTTTATTGCCAAAATAAAAAGAATTAATTAAATAATTAACTACGAGAGTACGGTCCTACGCAGAGGGCTTGAACAAATAATTAAAGTGCCTTATTACAAACCCAATGAATTAAATAAAAGAATTAAAATTTCAATCTAAGAAGAAAAACAAGTCTTTAGTGCTTGAGGCTTTTGTAGTTCCTCTGTCCCTTGTGTGAATCTCATGTATATTCTTTCTTTGAGGGCTCCCTTGGCACGTCCAAGCGCTTGCCTACACAAAACAAAAACCAAGAACACAGCAGAACGGCGAAACTAACCACGATCTACACTTAAAAACTTAGTAAAAGCAGAAATCCAACCACTACACCAACATGCTATTATGCACTAAAGGACGGAATAATGTAACTATTAACACACGTTAAACAAATTCAAGAACTAAAGGATGGCAACTGTTGAGAATTTAACTAATTTAACACAACTCAATCACGAAAAGTGTAACACAAAAACAATTTAACACCCCTATTTAGACCACGACTAGTACTGAATCACTGTTATGGAAATAAATTACAAAGAACTATAGCTACTGAAGTCAAACATGGTTAATGAAGTATCCAAACAAATAATGGCTAAGTTAGTGCTTATTGCTGAATAAAAGTGGTTAACTAAGATTGACTAAACCCATTAATTACCATTGTTGATATCTAATAATGTCAATCTATCATCCAACCACTTAACAGCAACAAGTGAACTAAAATGTTAAACACTATACCTACTAAATTAAGTACCCAAAACAAGCAATTAACCAGTGAAATACGTGAACATCTAATGCAATCTTAGCATGGCTGATTAATTGACTCTGAACTAAGGCTAAATAATGAAAGCAATTAACCAAAAAAACACTGTGACTACTAAAATCAATGGCTACAAAAGCACTAATGTACTCTTGCTGGTGCTTTAACAGAACTAAACACAAACGTTGATTGAAAACCAACGTATGAAGAACTACAAACTAAAAAGAACAAAACACATGTATATAAAAAACTTAAAATGCACAGATTGAACAAACTAGTGAGCTGAACTTAGATGCTGAGAATATATACTGGAAAGCACCAACGGTGACAGTAAAGCACAGATCGACTAATAGCATAAAACAATCCTGTAATCACTAGGTTGTAAAACACATTATCTAGAACACACTGTAGAGAACGACTAAAAAAAAACTACACAGAGAAAAGAAACACGTTAATCTCACTTGCCTATAAACCGTGCTATGTATTGCTAACAAAAACACTAATCTGAAAAAAAAATGAAACAATGTATACAACTAAATGACGACCCACTGAATAAAATAATAAGCAGAACTAAATCAAACGATGAATGTAAATAAGAAAACATGAACATATGGATACTCTGCTGAAATAAGTAAAAAGAAAAAGGGGAGAAAAGGAAGAACACCCACTAGTGCTGTCTACGGACTGGTTGAGAGAAGAGTGGTCTCTCCATGGTGAAATCGACCTGCTGCCTTGTTGTGCTGGAAGAAGGAGAAGCATCCACCGGTGAGAAGGAAGGGAGACGGAGAAGAAGAAGAATAGATGGAGGAAGAAGAACCGGCTGAAGGGAGAGAGAGATGAGAGAGAGAGAGAGAGAGAGCTTCCAAGTGGGCTGCGTCAATTCCAAAGTGAGAGAGACAACTTTTTTTTTTTTGGCTGTAAAAGATTACTTATAATACTAAATTAGGGTAAAAGAAAAAATTCAAAACAAGTCCACGATTTTCCATATTTTTCAAAAGACCCATTTTAGTAAAACAAGTTTTATTGTCTAAGAACAAACAAACAAACTTCCTAAAAATTAAAAAAACCTAATCAAACTAAACTATGATTAAAACATTCTAACTATAATAGAAACACTAAAGAAAATATATGCAGGGAAAGCTTTGAAAAATACGAATTTCTGATAAAATTCAATTCAATGCAATTTCTCAGAACTATCAATAAAAATGGGTTTTTAGAGCGATTTTAACACGGATCATGCATAAATAATGATTAATAAAATGCAAATATTATGCATGATCAAATACCCCCATGCTTATCGTTTGCTAGTCCTCGAGCAAACTGAAGCAAAAACAAAAAAAACTAAACTAGACACACAATAAATACCTAACTCACTTTCGTAGGAATCACGGTTGCATTTAGCATATGCAACAAGCCCTTTCAACCCCTGAGTTACCCCAGTGGGCGAGTAAGGTCTCGTGAGGGTTTGCAGTGATGCTACCCACAAACATCTGTGTCAAGTATGCATAAGAATTTTAAAACACAAAGCATTAGGCAGTTTAAGGAGTTCGTTTCCACAAATATTTCATGCCATTGCATCATCAAAACAGGATTAGAGTCTTCTACTTGCCACCACAGAATAAAATATTTTCTTTCACTTTTCTAAATAGCATAATCATTTATGTTTCATCCTTAGAAATTTAAATACATACATATCATTATTTACTTATCCTCACTCATATGTGTTCTGCACATGTTTTCTCAATATTTGCTTTTAAGCAATGAACTTTTCTCTTTTACGCTCTTTTCTCTTTCTTGATTTTCAATTTTCCACATTTTTCAATCAATTTTTCTGAGCACTATACCCAATTTCCAGTTTTTGTGACCCGTGCAGCGAGCTTTGGGTCAGTGACTCCCAGGCCAGACGACCTTAGGGCACCAGATACAAAGTATCCCTCAGACTTAATTGCTCGAGTCACTAGACCTTCAATTTTCTATAGTTTACGTATAGTCTACTTCTCTGTCATGTGCAATGTCAGTATCTATTAGGCTCTCTATAAAGTCCATGTAACGAGCTTTCGAGCCGATGACTCCCAAACCAGATGGCTTTAGGGCACCAGGTGTAAACACCCCTCAGGCTCTACTTGCTCGAACAAAATAGGCCACAGATATCAACGTAGACAAAGAATTGACTTCCTTCGTTATCCTTTTCACCCTGGACTCAAACACTTCAACTTGTGTCTAAGCCCAGCTACTAGGGAGTACGAAGATATCAAACAACTAAACGTATGCTCGTTTCACTTTTTGAGCTCTTAAATGCAATATTGTTCATTTGCTTAGTTTTTCAAAAAATAAAACTGTGCATATCCATACTTGTGATTCAAAATAAACTCTAACATGCTTCTATAATCATTTCTTTGAAATCCACATAAATAACCATGGTTTTCTAGATTCGTGTTAGAAAAAGTTTTTCGTGGGGCTTAAAAATTCTCTAAAAACGTTTGATGTTGCAAAGCAGTCATATAAGTTCAAACTCATTCCCTAAAAGCCTAATTTTAATGAGTTGACAAAAAAAATGCAAGTACAAAGACATGAAAAGTTTATGTTTGCAAACTACACCCTCCCCCATGCTTGAATGACACTGTCCTCAGTGGCACTCCCCCATGCTTATATGAAACTAAGGGACTGCATATGAAAACAAGATAATCGGGAGAAAAGAGTAGAAGTCACCTGACATATAAATGCATGTCCTACGAATGCACAAGAATGGTTACCTGATCTAACAATATACTCATGAGATACAAGAAATCAAAGCAAAATAACGAAAAACCATCTATGATATTTACTAGATCCTACTAAAAATACAACATACAAACCTGTGCTCCCCCTCATGCATCCACGAGGTTAATAGCCTCAATGTCTTGCTGCACCACCATATCAGAAATGTAGGGCTTCAGTCGCTGCCCATTAACTTTGAAAATGCTACCCGTTCGAGGGTCCAAAAGATCTACCGCTCCATGTGGAAAAACTCTATGGACTATGAATGGTCCATCCCATCTGGACTTCAGCTTCCCTGGAAAAAGATGGAGACGTGAATGATAAAGCCACACCTTTTGACCGGGCTCGAACTGCTTCCTCACAATATGTTGATCATGGAAATGCTTGGTTCGAGCCTTGTATATTTTGGCACTCTCGTAGGCTTCATTGCGCAACTCCTCAAGCTCACTCAACTGCAACTTCCTCTCAGCGCCAGCTTGGGCCATATCAAAATTGAACTTCTTGATAGCCCAATATGCCCTATGCTCCAATTCAACAGGAAGGTGGCATGGTTTCCCAAAAACCAATCGGTATGGGGACATGCCAATCGGAGTCTTGAAAGCAGTCCTATAGGCCCAAAGGGCATCATCAAGGCGCTGAGACCAGTCCTTGCGGTCTGGCCAGACTGTTTTTTCAAGAATCCGCTTGATCTCCCTATTGGAGACCTCGACTTGGCCACTAGTCTGTGGGTGGTAGGGTGTGGCAATCCGATGATGTACCGAGTATTTCCTAAGTAAGGAAGCTACTTGTACATTACGAAAGTGCGTACCACCATCACTAATGATCGCTCTAGGGACTCTGAACCGACTAAAAATGTTATGCTTGATAAATCGGAGCACCTCCTTATGATCATTGGTTCGGGTGGCCACGGCCTCGACCCATTTGGAGACATAATCAACCGCCACTAGAATATAAATAAATCCGAACGAAGGCGGGAAAGGACCCATAAAATCAATGCCCCACACATCAAAAATCTCAACAATCAAAATAGGAAGGAGGGGCATCATATCACGCTTGGCGATGCGTCCCGTCTGCTGACAGCGCAAGCACCTCCTACAAAAATCGTGAGCATCTCTATGCAATGTCGGCCACCAAAATCCTGACTGGAGGACCTTTGCGGCTGTCTTTCGACTAGAAAAATGACCTCCACAAGCCAAGGAATGACAGAATGATAGAATGGAGTCATACTCCTCCTCAGGAACACACCTTCGAATCATCTGATCCGGGCATAATCGAAACAATTCTGGTTCCTCCCAAAAATAGTGCTTTACCTGCGAGAAAAATTGATCTCTCTCATTGCGGTTCCAGTGCGAAGGGTACTCTCCAGTCACCAAAAAGTTGATGATATGCGCGAACCAAGGCAAACGCTTGACATGAAAGAGCTGCTCATCCGAAAATGAATCATCAATCTGCCCCTGATCAGTGGATGTCTCCACTGTCAGTCTGGATAAATGATCTGCTACAAGATTCTCACATCCACTCTTATCTCGAATCTCGAGATCAAATTCTTGTAACAGAAGGATCCATCGAATGAGACGCGGTTTGGCATCCTTTTTACTCATCAAATATCGCAATGCTGCATGATCTGAGTAAATGATGACCTTGGAGCCTAACAAATATGATCGAAACTTCTCAAGAGCAAAAACTACGGCTAGTAATTCCTTCTCTGTGGTGGTATAATGCATTTGCGCATCAGAGAGAGTCCTACTAGCATAATAAATCACATGAGATCGTCGCTCAATCTTCTGACCGAGAATCGCTCCAACCGCGTAATCTGACGCGTCACACATAATCTCAAATGGCACTGACCACTCAGGAGATCGAAGAATAGGAGCAGTAGTCAGAGCTTCCTTCAGGGCCAAGAATGCCTTCAGACAGGCATCATCAAACACAAACGACTGATCTTTCGTTAGCAGGTTGCACAACGGTCGAGAAATCTGGCTAAAGTCCTTAATGAACCTTCTATAAAAACCTGCGTGCCCTAGAAATGATCGCACCTGCCGCACAGAGGTCGGTGGAGCTAATCTAGCAATGGTCTCTACTTTGGCCTTATCAACCTCGATTCCTTTCTCAGACACAATATGTCCAAGAACAATCCCTTGTCTCACCATGAAATGACTCTTTTCCCAACTAAGAATCAGATTTGTCTCCCTACAACGTTGAAGCACACGAGATAACTTTTGGAGACAATCGTCAAATGAAGAGCCATAGACCGAGAAATCGTCCATGAAAATCTCCAGGACATCATCCATCATATGTGAGAAGATCGCCATCATGCACCGCTGAAATGTAGCCGGGGCATTACAGAGCCCGAACGACATTCTCCTATAAGCGAAAGTGCCATAAGGACAGGTGAACGTCGTTTTCTCCTGGTCCTCGGAATGAACGGCCACCTGGTTGTATCCTGAATAACCATCCAGGAAACAAAAATACTGCTGGCCCGCGAGTTTCTCCAAGATCTGGTCGATGAACGGCAGAGGGAAGTGATCCTTCCTGGTTGCACTGTTCAACTTTCTATAATCTATGCATACTCGCCATCCCGTGGTAGTCCTCATGGGGACACTTTCTCCTTTTTCATTCGTCTCTACAGTGAGCCCAGACTTCTTGGGGACAACCTGGGTAGGGCTCACCCACTGACTGTCGGAGATGGGATAAATGATCCTTGCATCCAACCATTTGACTACCTCCTTCTTTACCACCTCCTTCATATGGGGATTTAGTCTCCTTTGTGCCTCTCTTGAGGGTTTAGCCCCCTCATCCATGATAATCCGATGCATGCAAAAGGAGGGATCTATCCCCTTCAAATCTGCCACCGACCATCCAATCGCCTCTTTATGCTCGTGCAAGACCTGTAAAAGCTGACACTTCTGTGTTTCAGTCAGGTCTGCGGAAATAATGACGGGGAGAGTCTGATCCTTGCCTAGGAAGGCATACTTGAGTGAGACCGGTAAGGGCTTCAACTCAAGCTCAGGCAGACTCTCTATGGATGGTCGGGCTGGCTTTTCTGCCAATTCAGGAAGCGGCTCGAAGTGCCAGGTCCAACTCAGATCACTTGTCTGACTCTCTATCGACCCATGCCCATCTTCTTTGAGTGATTCATCAACCTCCTCCTGAGGTGGATCACTCAATAACCAGGTATGCTCTGCTTCTACCAGGTCCTGAATGAAGTCGACCTCGAAAGAAGCCTCATCGCCGGCAGGTCCCATCGCCGCATGAAAAATGTTAAGCCTCATCTTCCTGTTGCCAAATGAGACATCCATCGCACCTGTGCGGCAATTAATGCACGCATTGGCAGTGGCCAGAAAGGGGCATCCAAGAATAATGGGGGTCTGTCGCATATCATTAACTCCCTCCATATCTAAAATGATGAAGTCGACAGGGAAGTAGAAGTCCTCTACCTTGACTAACACATCTTCCAAAATCCCTCGCGGGACCTTGATTGATCTATCTGCAAGCTGCAGGGTCATAGGTGTTGGCTTCATCTCCTTTAATCCAAATTTGTCATAAAAGAAACCCGGCAAGATATTGACACTTGCCCCAAGGTCGAGCAATGCACGCTCGACAGTGATGTCTCCTATGACACACGAAATAATTGGAGTCCCTGGGTCCTTAAGCTTTGGTGGGGTTTGGTGCTGCAACACCGCACTCACCTGCTCAGTCAAGTATATCTTCTTCGGCACTTGTGACTTCAACTTTCTTTTCTGCGTACAAAGCTCCTTTAGAAACTTTGCGTATGCAGGGACTTGCTGAATGGCATCAAGCAAGGGGAGGTTTATCTGAACGTGCTTGAATATCTCAAGCATCTCCTGCATATTCACTCCATGTTTGCCTAATGACTTCGGCCTCTCTAACGCCTCAGGAAAGGGGGCTTTGGGAGTATAGGACTTTGAAGGCTCAGATGGTAGAGCCCCCTCGCTTTCCTGCGGTGGGATGGTAGGGACAGGCTGCTTCTCACTCGTTCTCTCTCTTTCTTCTGCAGCCTCCCTCGCTTGGTATTGCTTCCCATTCCTGAGGGTGATTACTGCTTGAGCCTACTCTTGATGGGCATCTGTCATATGCAAGCCATGCATCGGCTCCTTACCCCTAGGGTTCACCACCGGTTGGCTAGGTAAAGCTCCCTCACTCCGCCTGCTAAGCGCTTCAGCGAGTTGTCCCATTTGCGTCTCAAGCTTCGCAATAGAATGTGTATGGGAGCTCAGATTGGCCTTGATATCTGAGAAGGCTTGCAACATCTTGTCCTCAAAAGACTGGCTGGACGAAGGCTCCTGGGACTGAGGTTGACTATAAGTCGGCTGAGCTGAAGGGTAGCTGTTTCTCTGAAATCCAGGCGCATAACCGCCTTGCCTGGGTTGGCTTTGGGACGGGTTGGGAGGTTGGGTTTGTGGATTTCTCCATGAAAAATTGGGATGGTTCCGCCAGCCCAGGTTATATGTACTGGAATATGGATTGGGTGCGGGCCTAGCGAAACTCTGCGCCATCTGAGCTTGTTCCTGGACAAACTCAGGGTACTGTGGTGCAACGGGGCAATCAGCAACATGGTGTGCAGGGCTAGCACACAACGCACACACCTGTAGGACTGGAGAAGGACCCGCCAACAATTGATCTAATTTCTGAGACAGTTGGTCGACCTTGTTTTGCAACTCAAGGTGCGTCCCTATCTCGAATATACCAGCCTTCTTCGCGCCATCTTGCACAGGTGTGGCCCTCTCAGATCGTGAAGCAGAAGCATGGTGCATGGAGTTCTCGCTTAAGGTCTCAAAAAGGGCCCATGCTTCATCTTCACTTTTAAGCATAAAAGTGCCCCCACAGGCAGCGTCAACCATTTGACGATTCTTCTCAGTGAGACCATCATAAAAATATTGCACCAGTTGCCAGCGGGGCACCTGGTGGTGGGGACACTTGCGAAGAAGATCTTTCATCCTCTCCCACGTTTCATGAAACATTTCTCCCTCGATCTGTGAAAAGCTAGTGATGGCTTTTCGATACTGGTTCGTCTTACCAATTGGGAAGTATTTCTTTAAAAACTCCCTTTGCATATGTTCCCAAGTGGTAATTTGAACTGTATCGAGGGCCTTCAGCCAATGCTTGGCTTTATCCTTAAGGGAGAAGGGGAATAACGTCAACCTTAACGCGTCATCTCCAAAATTGTTGATTCGCACCGTAGAGCAGATCTCGAGAAATTCGTCGAGATGACGGTATGGGTCTTCGTTGCTAAGGCCATAAAAAGAGGGTAACATCTGGATGACACTGGCCTTGATTTCAAAATGGTTCGCTCCCACATCAGGTCTTGTGATGCAGAAGGCAGGAGTGTATGTGTTGGGCATAAAGTACTCCCTAAGAGGACGGATCAACTGTTGATCTTCAGCCATGGGGCTGGCTTGATGGGCTCTCCTAAAGAAAGATTCGGGATCCTCAACAAATTCGGCAAGCTCAGGTTCAAGCGAACGTCGCCCGTGCATGCACCAAAGGGTAGACCGGTGCAGCAACCGTCCTAAATTGGGTTTTTCTACCTAACTAACGCGCTAGCGGCCAAACCACAAAGCGAGTAACAAAAACAATTACTGAAAACAAGAAATAAACAAGAACCACGCAGTTGCACTCAATAGAGAATTTATGACAATGAAATCTATGTGCACGGTACCAATCGTACACAGTCACTTCTAAGGGGATCCTAATGGGTGAGCTGTGCAGAAAAGTAAGCTTGTCTCTACGGTATGCACACTCGTGGTTCTAAGCCTAAATGCGAAAAACAAACTAAACAATCCTAATTAAAGAACTGAATTAAACTAACAACCTAAAAATACGAGAACAAACACAAGGCAATAAAGTGAATACTAGTATTTCGCCGTTCCCCGGCAACGGCGCCAAAATTTGGTGTGAGTTTTATGAAAACCCTTTTTAAAACAATATTTTTAATGAAAATTCAGTGAAAGCCAGACACCAAAAATATAAAAACCGGCTCGCACAAGTGGTGGAGTCCGGGTCGATCTCAGGGAACGGAAAATACTTCGTATTCAAACACACAATCTAACTACTCTTTATTGCCAAAATAAAAAGAATTAATTAAATAATTAACTACGAGAGTACGGTCCTACGCAGAGGGCTTGAACAAATAATTAAAGTGCCTTATTACAAACCCAATGAATTAAATAAAAGAATTAAAATTCCAATCTAAGAAGAAAAACAAGTCTTTAGTGCTTGAGGCTTTTGTAGTTCCTCTGTCCCTTGTGTGAATCTCATGTATATTCTTTCTTTGAGGGCTCCCTTGGCACGTCCAAGCGCTTGCCTACACAAAACAAAAAACAAGAACACAGCAGAACGACGAAACTAACCACGATCTACACTTAAAAACTTAGTAAAAGCAGAAATCCAACCACTACACCAACATGCTATTATGCACTAAAGGACGGAATAATGTAACTATTAACACACGTTAAACAAATTCAAGAACTAAAGGATGGCAACTGTTGAGAATTTAACTAATTTAACACAACTCAATCACGAAAAGTGTAACACGAAAACAATTTAACACCCCTATTTAGACCACGACTAGTACTGAATCACTGTTATGGAAATAAATTACAAAGAACTATAGCTACTGAAGTCAAACATGGTTAATGAAGTATCCAAACAAATAATGGCTAAGTTAGTGCTTATTGCTGAATAAAAGTGGTTAACTAAGATTGACTAAACCCATTAATTACCATTGTTGATATCTAATAATGTCAATCTATCATCCAACCACTTAACAGCAACAAGTGAACTAAAATGTTAAACACTATACCTACTAAATTAAGTACCCAAAACAAGCAATTAACCAGTGAAATACGTGAACATCTAATGCAATCTTAGCATGGCTGATTAATTGACTCTGAACTAAGGCTAAATAATGAAAGCAATTAACCAAAAAAACACTGTGACTACTAAAATCAATGGCTACAAAAGCACTAATGTACTCTTGCTGGTGCTTTAACAGAACTAAACACAAACGTTGATTGAAAACCAACGTATGAAGAACTACAAACTAAAAAGAACAAAACACATGTATATAAAAAACTTAAAATGCACAGATTGAACAAACTAGTGAGCTGAACTTAGATGCTGAGAATATATACTGGAAAGCACCAACGGTGACAGTAAAGCACAGATCGACTAATAGCATAAAACAATCCTGTAATCACTAGGTTGTAAAACACATTATCTAGAACACACTGTAGAGAACGACTAAAAAAAAACTACACAGAGAAAAGAAACACGTTAATCTCACTTGCCTATAAACCGTGCTATGTATTGCTAACAAAAACACTAATCTGAAAAAAAAATGAAACAATGTATACAACTAAATGACGACCCACTGAATAAAATAATAAGCAGAACTAAATCAAACGATGAATGTAAATAAGAAAACATGAACATATGGATACTCTGCTGAAATAAGTAAAAAGAAAAAGGGGAGAAAAGGAAGAACACCCACTAGTGCTGTCTACGGACTGGTTGAGAGAAGAGTGGTCTCTCCATGGTGAAATCGACCTGCTGCCTTGTTGTGCTGGAAGAAGGAGAAGCATCCACCGGTGAGAAGGAAGGGAGACGGAGAAGAAGAAGAATAGATGGAGGAAGAAGAACCGGCTGAAGGGAGAGAGAGATGAGAGAGAGAGAGAGAGAGAGCTTCCAAGTGGGCTGCGTCAATTCCAAAGTGAGAGAGACAACTTTTTTTTTTTTGGCTGTAAAAGATTACTTATAATACTAAATTAGGGTAAAAGAAAAAATTCAAAACAAGTCCACGATTTTCCATATTTTTCAAAAGACCCATTTTAGTAAAACAAGTTTTATTGTCTAAGAACAAACAAACAAACTTCCTAAAAATTAAAAAAACCTAATCAAACTAAACTATGATTAAAACATTCTAACTATAATAGAAACACTAAAGAAAATATATGCAGGGAAAGCTTTGAAAAATACGAATTTCTGATAAAATTCAATTCAATGCAATTTCTCAGAACTATCAATAAAAATGGGTTTTTAGAGCGATTTTAACACGGATCATGCATAAATAATGATTAATAAAATGCAAATATTATGCATGATCAGCCACATTAAGGCCAATTGCTAGTTTAATCTAAAGGGAAATTTCAAAAAGGAGATACGCCAAGTAAGAAAGAGTCAGAATCACCTATGGTTGATGGGGATGTGAAGGAACTTCTCCTACCTACGTTATCAGGGTTGAATCTTAAACAGAATGATTAAGGAACATGGTATGTTGATTTGAGAGCAGCTACACATGTCACAGGTAATGCTGGTAAGCTTTCTAACTTAGTTCCTTATTTTGGTAGAAACAACATTGTCACTGGAGATGGCTCTCATCACTTCATTTCGCATGTTGAAAATGTTTCTATTCCACTCTCAGATTCCTCAATTTCTTTGTCTAATGTTCTTCATGCTCCTAATATTAAGAACATCATTTCTGTTTTCAAACTTGTTGATGACACTAATTCTTTTGTTGACTTTACTCATTCCTCTGTTTATGTTAAGGATCTACAGATGAATAAAATGTTCGATAAGGGAGAGCGTCAAGGAAATATGTACGTCTTTCAAGAACATCCTCCTCATCGTGATAGTCACATCTTGAAGCCAATGTCTTCTTCCGTTCTGCCATCTTCAAAATGCATTTTTAGTTTGTCCAAATGTAATAAGCCAGATCTTTGGCATTCACGTCTTGGTCATTGTAGTTCTATCTTCATCAACTGGTTAGTGTCAAAAGGATTGATTCTCCAATCAAGTTCTAGTCGTGAGTTAAATGATATACTTTGTTCCCGTTGTCAACTTTGTAAGAGCAAGGTTTTAAAACCCGTAACTTGGGACTTAACTCGTTCTTTATTGACTCGTGACTCGGCGGGTCAACTCGGTGACTCAGACCGGTTTTGTTAACTTTTGATTTTAAAAGAAAAATAATATATAATTTATCATTTAAACATATAAAGGTTTGTAGAATGACTTAATTACTAGTTTAATTAATTAATAAGTTAAATAACATCAAGTAAAACTATATCTAACTTTTAATTACTCATCTAATAGCAAGAAATCGAACAACCAAGCAAAACAATAATTCAATATTTCAATAAAAACAAGCTCTAAAGTAAAGTTAAGTTAAAAACTTATAAGAGTAAGAGTAAAAACTAAAGTAAAGATAACCATACTTGAACAATCTGCAATGCATCTCAGCAATCGACTTTCGCATCTCAGCAATAACCATACTAGACCCATGGCCATATAACAAAATTACAAAGTTCATAAGTATAAAGTTAATGATCATAACACAATGACAAAATCAAATTTAAAACATCCAAAATTCATCCACTTTTATAAAATATAATATCTCAATTCTCAAGTCAAGAGTCAATGACTCAAATCTCAAATAGAGACGAAGTGCCATTATTTGAAACTTCATTTGAATCAATTTTTGAGTTGGAAGTAGAAATTAATGGCTGAATTGGAGTACTAGTGGTTGCATTTTCCCTTGCATCTTCAACTCCATCACCACCTTCATCATCAATAAAATTAACTTCTTCAATGTTTTCAACTTCCATCTCCAAGTCCCTTAAAAAATCCTCCATTCAATAAAATATGACACATTTGAGTTAGCATGCAATAGAGAAAGACAAAAAACTAAATTAAAAGAATTTTAATCAAGTTAAAATATCAAACAAACTTTTACGGTTTTACCTTATCTCCATCTAAAACTCCTTCTTGCATGACCCATTCATCCATTGGTGTTTGCAAATATATATTTTCCAAAGAAATTGGGTCAAGACATGTTCTCTTTAATTGCTTTTCTCTCAGACGTAAATTATAATGAAAAAACACTAAGTCATTAAGTTTCTTTTGAGCTAATCTATTTCTTCTCTTAGTGTGAAATTTAATCAAAGGTATTCTGATTTCGTTCACATCCAGATGAAGAACATGTTTGACTAAGTATACGAATAGCAATTTTTTGGAGATCGGGGGCACATATTCCATGCATTTTCCACCACATTGCTGCATAAAGCCAAAACACACAAAAATATAAAGTTGATTAAAGAAATATTCTTTTGCACAACACAACAATAATGTTAAAGATAGATCACCTGGCTTGTGCTCATCTCTAGTCATAACAACTATAGAAGTACCAAAATTTGCACTTGCGTCTTCAAATAACTCAAGTTGCTTGCATGTTCTAATAAAAAGATATAAACAAATACATACCTTAGAAAATTATGGACTATAGTGGTATTTGGGATTGAGATAGTATGTTGCTGCATGAAGAGGGTGATGAAGTTGATTTTCCCAACAATTGTCAATTATTTTCCAATAAGGTTTATATTTTTTCTCCTCATTGTCATGAATTTCTTTTATAGCCTCTTTGGCTCTATCCATAGCTTCATAAAGATAACTCATTGTAGGATTTTCTTCTGCATCTATTCTCAAAACTTTGACTAGAGCTTCTATAGTTTTAACAATTGATTCTACGACTCTCCAAAAATTACTATTCAATATAATATCCTCCATCTCTTTCCCCTCAGCAAATGGTGAATATTTTGAATTGTTTCATTCATATGATGCCATCATTTTTCTAAGACCACTTCGATGTTCTAGCAAAGATTGAAGCACGATAAAATTAGTGGCAAATCTTGTAGTAACCGGTCTTAGAATTTCTTTCTTATTGGAAAATTGAGTTCTCATTAGGTTCAAAACAAAAGTATGATTACAAATGAACTTCGTGATCCTTTTTTCTTTTTTCACACATCCAGCTATGCTTTTTATCTTAGACAAATCTTCAAGCATGAGATCTATGCAATGAGTTGCACAAGGAGTCTGAAATATGGTTTTCCTTCTATCCTCCAATATCTTTTCAGCTGCTTGATAGTTGGCTGCATTATCTGTGATTATCTACTATTTTTCAATTTCAAAACATTATTAACATACTAGACAAAATATATAAATATATGTAAATACTATATATATATTTATAGTATTTTAATAATATATTATATATAATATACATTATATGATATATTTTATAATATATTTAATATATAATTTTATTAATATATCTATAATTATATTTATATATATAATATACATAATATACATAATATTTATATTATATTTTATATAATATATGTAATTATATATAAAATATATTATATATGTATATATGCATGACTCGGTCAAGTTTTGTAAAAAATGAGTTACATATGTTTTTTTACCTAGTTACTGGGCGATCTGGGTTGAGTCACGGGTCAACCAGACAAATTTTTAACCTATGGTCTGGATTGTGCTCATTAAAATCTGGATTTGAAATTTAAGTGGTTACTGCTTATTGGGTCCTAAAAAGATCCATAGATCGAAAGAGAATTCAACAAATTTTATATGGCTTTTATAGGATCCTTTGCCGCAAGAAGATATATGCTGGATTTTACTCAATGTTGTCAGAATCATATCGGACCCTGAATGGATTTAAAGAATTCGACCGATTTTGATATTGAACTGAATCGAGCTGAATAGACCAATTTTTAACTAGCAAAGCATCAAGAAAATATTAAAAAATCTAAAACTATTTTTAAAATTTATTTAAAAATGAGCTGAATCAGCTCAGTTTCATATAACTTTTGGGCAGTACGATACGATTCACGTTGATTAGCAACAATACTAACAACATTAGTTTTACCAACTACAGACCGATTAATAGGAAGTCGACCGTGTGACATAGACACAATAAAAGGGACTCCAGACACTTCATTCTTCGGCATTTTCTGCACTAAAAAATTACACTAAAAATGGTCATGTGATCTCGATAATCCAAAGATCACGATGGTTATGGTTTTATTTGGTCAATATTCAAGGGGTCACTCATGTATATTTGGTCGATATTCAAGGTATCACGCAGGGATCACAACGATTATCAAAGATATGTACATTTGGTCGATATTCAAGGGATCACAACAGAAATTAAGAGAACGATATCTACAATATTCAGTTATTGTAAAATATATGTGTAAATCTATAAATGTATAGTCTACTCTCAATTCAAAAATAATAAGAGGTGAAAATGAAAAGAAATATATCTTTTTCTCTCGTATCCTTGGTTTCAATTTCTTTCATGGCATCAGAATACTAAAGTCACATCTTGACATGATGGATAGTGGAAATGAAAGCGCATCAAACCAAAATTTTAAAGAAATAGAGTGCCCATTTTCCTTTATTACTCAGACAATTCTGTCATGGCGCTAGTATCACAACCATTAATTGGTGACAATTATACCAGATGGTGTCGTGCTATGACTATGGTACTATCTGCGAATAACAAATTTGGATTCGTAGATGAATCCATCAAAAAAATGACTTCTCTCACAAAATCTGTTGTTGCCTGAAAACGACGCAACAACATGATCCTATCATGACAACTCGTTGCATCCAGATCTATCCTCAACCGTTATCTATGCCGAAACCGCTGTTAAAGTATAGGCCAAACTCCACGACCGATTTTTTCAATCGAATGCTCCACACATATATCAAATTCAGCAATAAATCACAAATCTTAGGTAGGTGCAAACCTCTATGACAGCTTATTACACAAAAATGAAGGGCTTATGGGTTGAGCTATCCATATACATGGCAAATTCGTGGTGCACATGCGAAACAGTAAAGTCCATCAATGAGAACAAGACCTAAAAAAACTCATGCAATTCTTAATGGGATTGAATGAGAGCTATAGTGTCATATGGTGCCAATTGCTCTTGATGACATCATTACCGAATATATCTAAAGCTTTCACACTACTTGTGCAGGAAGTAAGACATCGTGATCTTAGTAGGGTCACAAAAAATAAAAAACTGGTGGCGGCTATCGCAAATCGATTCAATGCTCAGATCAACATGGATCTAAATAGAAATAGACAAAATCATGTTAGTTCAAAATACGATCATTGTAGAAAACTCAGTCATGTAAATGCCAAATGTTTTCACTTCCATGGGTTTTCAAATCAATCTGGTATATCCTTCAATGCCCGTCAATAGAGTCAGGTCAGTGCCAACTCAACATCTTTCGAAGGCAACAAGTCAGTGTTCGTCTAAAGCCCCCAACGACTTACCTAGGAACAACTTGACTAAATACTAACTGCGATAAATTTAGGTAATCCCAAACTAGCACCTGCGGTCAACCACCCATGAACTAACTCAAATCCATCTCCAAAGATTCAAAAGAACACGTCAACCACCACTGTATCTCAAAGACTATTTTTGTTAAACGATCGCTCGCATACTCCAATCGACTGATGCGAGAGAGGAGGTTCACAACACAAATCACTAATTATCCAAAGTCATAGGTTATGATCATTTTTCCAAAGAACATCGTGTTTTCTTAATTGCTATTTCTCAACACTCAGAACCTAAAACTTTTTCCCATGCTATGAAGTTCCAGTGTTGGTGTGATGCTATAACTTCAGAGATTAGGGCATTGAAAGAGAACAAAACTTGGTTGATTGTAGATATACCCATAGACAAATACCTCGTTGGTTGCAAATGGGTGTATAAAATTAAATATTGTTCTAATGGCTCTATTGAAAGATATAAAGCTCGACTCATGGCCAAGGGCTATACCCAAATTGAAGGATTAGATTATAATAAAACATTTGCTCTCGTTGCTAAGTTGGCAACAATGTGATGCTTGATAGCTATTACAATAATAAAGAATTTGTATCTATATCAAATAGATGTTAATAATGTCTTTCTTTACTGGGACCTTGATAAAGAGGCGTATATGGACTTACTGTTAGATTTTTCTGTTCAGGGAGAGCGTAAAGTTTGCAAGTTGCACAAATGACTGTACGGACTCAAACAATCCTCTAGAAACTGGTTTGCCAAGCTCTCACACTATCTACTTCAAGAAGGATTCACACAATCTAAAGCTGATTATTTGTTTTTTTTTTCTAAACGCTATTAATATGACATATTTTTGTTCTAGTTTATGTAAATGACATTATCATTGCATGAGATGATATTACATACATCGAGCAACTTAAGTCTCACATCAATCAACAATTTTGATTGAAGGACCTTGGAAAATTAAAATATTTTCTTAGCATTGAAGTTGCAAGATCTAAAAATGATATTTTCTTATCTCAACGAAAATATGCTCTCGATATTTTGCAGAACATGGGTTACCTTAGAGCCAAGCCAAGTCATTTTTTTTATGGAACCACATACCAAACCCAGTAATGAAGATGATTTTTTTTTGGAGGACCTAGGGCCGTATAGGCAGCTAGTGGGTCGGCTATTATATCTTACTATAACCTGAACCGATATTGTTTTCACGATCAATATTCTAAGTCAGTTCAGTAGCTAGCCATGACAACCTCATGTGGATGCTGCCATGCATGTCCTTCAATATATTAGGAGCTTCTCAAGACAAGTAATTCTGATGTCATCCACCAGCAAGATTCAAGTAGTTGGTTACTGTGATTCGGACCAGGCCTTCTGCCTAATGACTCGTCGATCCACATCCGGTTATTGTGTAATGATTGAGGACAATCATGTTTCTTAGAAGACTAAAAAGCAGTCTATTATATCACGATCATCAACCGAAGCCAAATATCTGTAAGATCCATAATTTTTCAAAAAAAAATCTGAATAAATTCATGAGGCATTTTTATGTGAAAATAACATATGAACCTGAAATACGAATCGAATCAATTTCAACAAACCAATTATACTTAGGATATACGTATCCTCGCGAATATATGCTCAAACTGTCAGAGAGCCACAACTTTCTCTCTGAGTAAAATTAGGAGATTTGTACGAGCTAACTTTTTTAGTTTCGTCAATATGAAGAGAATGGCGTACTCAAAATTTTTTAAAAACAAAAATCGCAGAAATCCTGAATTTTTTATAAGACCCACAAATATGCTGGTGAGCCCCACAAAAATATTCTTCAAAAAATATCTTTCAGGATCCATAAAATATTCCATATGGGGCCCACAACCAAAGGAACCTCTTGCAATTAGTTTTAAAGCCAAGGGCAAAAAGGAAAATGGGACATTTTAAAAATTTCAAGAAAGCTAAGAAAGCTTTGCTTCCTTGGCCTATAAATAAGAGAGGTCCCCCCTTCTCAAAAAATCATAAACTCCATTCTCTCTCCTCCTCTTTCTCTCTCTAAAACCTCCCCTACCTAGCCTAGTTCCCTTGAGCCTAGTCTGAGCCTGCCTGGCCTAGTCTGAACCTGCTTTTAAACGAATCCCAGTCAATCATGTATATATACATAGGTCACTGTTGTTACAGCAATGGTGCTATCCGAATCAGGGTGGGTTGGTTGTTTATGGCCAGTCAACCAGACCCAGAAAGAGGACCTGTCAGGAAATACCAATCTCGGTCAGAGTTGTGGTTCCTCTATCATGATTGGAAGTACGGGTGAGCACCTGACGATATAGGTCTGGTTGTTGATCATCATCGCTGGCCGCCAATGTCGAATGATGTGAATCGGGTTACTGCATCTCGGACCAACGGGCTCTGCTTATTTGGTAGGAGTTGTTAATGCATGTCACCATATGTTGGGACTTTGCAAGTTCAAAACCCAATAGTATGTTGTGTTATTGGTGGGTCTGCCTAACTCCAACTTAACTTTAAAAAAAATGAATGAATATGGGCTTCGAGTTGAGATCTGTTTCGAGAAATGCTATTTTTATGGTGCTTATGGCACCCAGACTAAAAAATGCATGCAGTATCTGTGAACCCAGGGTTGAGTTCGGGATTTTGGAAATTCCCTATGGTGCGATGACTCACACAAGAAAAAAAAAGGTAAAATGAATGCCAAATCATAAAGTAGTGAGGCTCTGGGTACATCTGAAAGATGGGGTATGTTACTGGACCCCTCGTGGTGTGATAGCTCGCATGTGATTATAAAGAAAAGGTTAAATAAAAACATAAACATAAAACCTTCAAGATTCTGGGTACACCTGAAAGATGATGTATGTTACCAGATTCTTCAGGCTCTGGGTACACCTGAAAGACGATATATGTTACTGGACCCATGGTCTACCTTGGAGAGGGTAGGTGATACATGCTTCATGGACGTTCTTGTTTTCGTGAGAGCTAGGTGTCTCACCGGACCCCAGTCCACGAAGTTAGGTGTTCAGGACTACCGGTGTGTCCTAGGTGGTAGATCCAAGTCTTTTGCAGAAGTGTCACATGATGCATCCTAATTCTTATTCTAGCCACTGGGGAGTTCTCTCTCGGTCACAGACCGTCCTCTTTTGGATATTCGTATGGCTAGTCATACAGGTTACGAAATAACATACCCTCGTATGGTCTCAGTCCGATACGATGTTGAATGCATGTGCGTACCCACAGGGTAAGAATAAGATAAACATAAAAGTGATAATTTTTTCTAGTAATAAGGCCATGAGGAAATTTTGAAAATAGTGGAATCGTAAAAACGATAGAAATACGATTATGCTTGTATTAATGAACTTAGTCATAATAATGTCTTTCCTTACTGAATAGCAATATAGAAAGCATATTTAAATCTGTAGAAATTTCTTGATTGAATGATAGTCATAAAGTATATTGACGCACATATTTGTACACAGGACATTGAGCACAATATATGAATATAATGCTTCTTACGCAAACAGAAAAGTCTGACCCTTCTGCTTTAAATGTTTTCAGGTAGCGAGTAAATTAAAGCATTAGGGCATCGTTCTGGATTGAGTCAAGAGATCTCCATTATTTAGTGTTTCAAAGTTAACACATAGAATATCAAGGAACGTTGACTTGTTATCAACTACCCTTGCTATCCAGGTCGCGACTCTCCTTGACGATGACTGTAAGGAGAGGCAAAAGTCGCAGAAGAATAGAACTGGGGTTCAGAAACCCGAGTTCAAGAAAAGGTTTGGTAGGAAACGTTTCAGCCATCAGACCAAGAAACAAAGGCACGACGGAGGTACCACACCCAGATCAGAGCAAAATCAGAGGTGCCAAAAGTATAACCGCTTCCACTCTGATCAACAGTGTCCCCGTGAGACAGGAGGGTGTCTCTACTGCGGAAAAATGGGACACTATATCAAGGAGTGTCGGAAGAAGCAGGCCGACGACGCATGAAGTGGGACTGGGGGACAACAACCACAACAACACCGAGCACCACCACCATAGTCGCAAGCGGCTCAACATCGAGTAGTGGGTCGAGTCTATGCTACCTCGGCCGATCAATTACAAAAAGGAGACTTGGTGCAAGGTACAATATTTATTTTCGGCCAAGTTGCTCTAGCATTGTTTGACTGTGGAGCTTCGCATTCCTTTATCTCTTTACATTTTGCAAAACAACTTAGAATCTCTACAAAATCATTGAATCAAGAAGTAGTAATATATAACCCTATAGGATTCAATGAAATTTGTGTGAACTACATGCTAGAAATAGAAGTTGTTTTAAGAGAACACAATTTACCTGCCAACCTAATCATACTTGATATGACCGAATACGATGTCATATTGGGTATGGATTGGCTCTTTGAACACTATGCTAGAGTTCTCTGTAGAGAATGAAAGATAATCTTATCTCGACCGGATATGCCAAAGGTTGAATTCCGACTGGCAAGACCTGAAATAAAGAAAAGGGTTATTTCAACCCTCAAGGCCAAGAGGTATATCCGTCGGGGAGATATGCCTTTCCTAATCAGTATGATTGGAGGAGAAATGAAGCCGACTTCGATTGAGGATCTAGAAATTGTTCGTGATTTTGCCGATGTATTCCCAGAAGAACTTCCTGAACTTCCTTCCCACAGGAAAGTCAGGTTCAGGATCAAACTAATGCCAGGTACGAAGCCAATATCAAGAGCAACCTATCGGATGGCACTAACAGAGTTGGAGGAACTGAAGAAGCAGTTGTAGGAGCTGATGGAGCACAGTTTTGTGCGACTGAGCATATCTCCGTGGAGAGCGTCAGTTTTGTTCATGAAAAAGAAAGACAGGTCTATGAGGCTATGAATAGACTACAGAATGTTGAACCAAGCGATCGTGAAGAACAAGTATCCTCTACCCTATATTGAGGATCTATTTGACCAGTTGAAAAGAGCAAAGGTCTTTTCAAAAATTGACTTGAGGTCAGGATATCACCAGTTGAGAATAAAGGATGAAGATATCCCTAAATCAGCATTCTGAACCAGATACGGGCATTATGAGTTTGTGGTAATGCCATTCAGACTCACTAATGCCCCAGCTGCATTCATGAACCTGATGAATCGGGTATTCAGGCCATACTTGGACACTTTCATCATCATATTTATTGATGACATACTTGTATACTCAGAGAATGTGAAGGAACACAAGGGACATCTGAAAATTGTTTTAGAGACCCTCCGGACACATCAGTTATATGCCAAAATTTTGAAATGTGAATTTTGTTTTGAAGAAGTCATGTTTCTTGGGCACATGATCTTGAAAGAAGGAGTCTCAGTAGATCTTGCCAAGGTGGAGGTTGTGATGAATTGGTCACAACCTAAGAACGTCAGCAAAATCTGAAGCTTCCTAGGATTAGCTGGCTACTATAGGCGATTCATTCAGGACTTCTCCCAAATCGCTATGCCAATAACGAAGCTCCTACGAAAAGGGGTGAAGTTTGAATGGAACGAGAAGAGTGAAGAAAGCTTTCAAATCCTCAAAGCTAAGATTACTACAACTCTGGTGTTAGCCTTACCATATGGAAGCAGAGGGTTTGTGGTGTACACGGACACGTCTGATACCTGGCTGGGGTGTGTACTGATGCAGCATGACAAGGTCATTGCCTATGCATCCCGACAAGTGAAGACTCATAAGAGGAATTATCCCACTCATGATTTAGAGTTGGCGGCCGTAGTTTTCACTTTGAAGGTTTGGAGACAATATTTATATGGGGAACAGTTCGAAGTCTTCACAGACCACACGAGCCTGAAGTACATGTTCTCTCAGAAGGAGCTCAACATGTGACAGAGAAGATGACTTGAATTCATAAAAGACTATGAATTCATAATCTTTTACCATCTCGGGAAAGCAAACGTAGTTGCAGATGCCCTTAGTCGCAAGGCTAGAGGAAATCTGTCTAGTTTGGTAAGCCTCAGATTGAAGATGATTTTCGATTTCACAGAGTGGAGGCCTTTCTCCGATGACCAAGGTGTACTCAAGATGTCTAGCCTGACAGCACGATCGGAACTACAAAAGCGGATCATGGTTAAGCAAAAAGAAGACTCACAGTATGAGAAGATGGAGACATTAGCGCTACGGGAGGACACAACATTTCAGTGCAAGAAGGATGAGAACATATGGTTTAAGGATCGACTATAGGTGCCGAACGATCCAGAGCTCAGAGAAGAATTATTGACAGAGACACATAAGAGCAAATACACCATTCACCAGAGCAGTACCAAGATGTTTAAAGATCTACAACACAGGTACTGGTAAAATGGAATGAAGTGCGATGTTGCAAGGTAACCAATTCACGAGTAAATTTTATGTGCTTTAATTAGGTTGTTTTCCTATCGATTGAAGATTGACATTATGCTAATCTTGCTATAATTCCAGATACGTTGCAAAGTGTTTGACGTGTCAACAAATCAAGTTTGAGCATCAAAGGTCAGAAGGAATGATGCAGTTGATGAAAATTCCTCAATGAAAATGGGAACATATCATGATGGATTTTGTGATGGGTTTACCACAAACCTGAAAGAACCATGACACTATTTGGGTAGTGGTCGACCGAATCACTAAGTCAACACACTTTCTATCGATGCGGAAGGGTCAATCACTGGATAGCCTGACCGACCTGTATATCCAAGAGATAGTACGACTACATAGGGTGCCAGTCTCGATCATTTTCGACAGAGACCCTCGATTCACCTCACGACTGTGGGGACAGTTACAAAAGACATTAGGAACTTAGTTAAAATTCAACACTGCTTTTCACCCACAGACCGACGAACAGTCAAAGAGGACCATACAAATACTAACGGACATGCTACGTGCCTGTATGCTGGATTGGAAAGGCGAATGGGACACTCACGTGGTACTAGCAGAGTTCGCCTACAATAATAGCTACCACGTGAGTATTGACATGGCGCCATTCAAAGCGCTATATGGGTGGCCTTGCAGATCTCTGGTATATTGGGATGAAGTTGGCGAAAGAGCAGTTGAGTCACCAATAGTACTTCAACATTACACAAAGCAAATACAGAAGATACAAGATCGACTTTGAGCGACACAGAGTCGACAAAAAAGCTATGCGGATCAGCGACACAGAGAGCTTAGTTTCAAAGTGGGAGATGCAGTGTTTGTCAAGGTATCGCCGATCAAGAGCATTTTCAGGTTTGAAAAGAAGGAGAAATTGAGTCTGAGATATGTCGGGCCTTTCCTGATATTAGAACGGATCAGCGAGACAACTTATCGAGTAGAGCTACCCTCCCAGCTGGCTAAAACTCATAATGTATTTCATGCATCAATGCTGAGGAAGTACATTCAAGATCCTTCACACGTGATTCGGTTTGAAGACATCAGTGTGCAAGAGGATCTGACCGTAGAAGAGCGATTGATCGAGATCGTGGATCGCAGTGAGCGGGTGATGCAGAACAAGATCATCCCATTAGTCAAAGTGAGATGGAGGCATCATGGCTTAAAGGAATGAACGTGGGAACCAGAGGTAACAATGAAAGACAAGTATCCTCAGTTGTTTGAGTGATATGTGTCACGAATTTCGCAGACAAAATTCTATCTTTTTAGGAAGAAAGGATGTAAAACCTACGAATTTTAAGGAAATTTTTATGAAGCAAAAATGAGCATCTGTGTGAAATAATAATATTTTTGTAATATTCAATACGATTTGGATGCTTGAGGGTTAGTGGAGAAAACCCGGTAACGATTACTAGAAAGAGTACTTGGATCCGGACCCTTAGCGAGATCCGATGGTCCGACCCAGTTCGCGAGGCCAAATGGAGAAATCCGATGGTTCCAGAATGATAGCATGAGATCCGAAGCACACTTAACGTAAGAGAGTGCAAAGGTGAAACAAATGGGAGAAAACCCCACGTGGAAATGGGTGAGATCCACCAACAAGGAAAACGTTCGAAGAAAACATAAAGGGAATTTCCTTGCAAAAGTAAACAACAAGTAGTGGTGTGGAGTTGTGGTAGGATGCATAATTGAGGGGAACCACAACCCAAGTTCAAAACCCCCTGTGCGCGGAAATGCCTTTTTACACAAGAGGTCTGCATTTTTACCTTGTTAAAATGGTAAAACGTGGGCTCAAGATTTGTTACCTATAATTTTGGCAATTTTGTTTCCCCTTTTTCAAGAAGTTAGGTGAATCTCACCAAAATAGGGTGTAGGGGTACCACTAAATAAAAAAGAAGTGGATGCTGGAGAAATTATAGTCAAAGGAAATGAGGGGCATTTTCGGAAATAGACATCACCCACCAAAGAGATTGTGGGATATGGGGGAAGTGGGAGTTTGAATATTTGAAAACTCCCCTAAGGAGGGGGAGTTAAAATAGGGGCTGGAGTGGGAAATTACATCCCACATTGGACGTTCCACTCTCTCTCTCTCTCTCTCTCTCTCTCTCTCTCTCTCTCTCTCTCTCTCTCTCTCTCTCTCTCTCTCGTTATAGTACTTGACCTCCATTGCTGATCGTGAAGGTCTTCTTCCTAGTGACGACGTGCGGCTCCATCACGAAGAAGAAGCATCATTCCCTTCGGCTCAGAACTTCGGAAAAAAGGTAAGGGGCGTTTTTATTCGTATGCAAGTAATCAGTGTTTTGTGGCAAGGATAACACCATATCTCTTCCCTCTTGTCGGTACCTCCAGCACGGGCTGGGTGTTCACCATCATGAGGGAAGCATATGCGAGTGTTGGGTCCCTACGCGTAATAAAACCAAGGGTATTGGACCTAGGCGTCGGTGTTCAATGACCTATTACACAAAACGGTTGTTGCACCTTCCTGTGCGCTCTCCTCAGCATGGGGTCATGATGACACACCCAGTTCTGCGAGGCACGTAGAGTTGGGCGACCATCTAGATCGTATGTGATGGGCACGCATTCAACCATGCATTGAAACTATGGTTAGCGTGGGCCCTAAACAAACCATGTTCCCCTCGTGGTGCTTGGACCGTCGTCACCACTAGGGCCTATGCTGGTTCTCTCTCTCCCTGCAGTGAGAGTATAAACGTGTACAAGTTCAGCAATGAGGTGAACCAGTATATATATTGTTACTATGAGGGTGGACCATGACTTTTGAACCATGGTGTTGTGTAAACACAAAAAAAAGAGAGAAACAATGTTAAATGTGACAATGATGCAATGATCTACCAATATTAGATTTGTTATTTTTTTATAGAAAGTACATTATTAGAAATCCGAGTGAGTGATCTGAGATGTGTATCGCATGCCTAACCATGTGGTAGTTTGAAATAACTGATTTGAAATGTTACCCTGGACTTAATACCTATTCATTTACTTTTGGTTATTTGATATGTTTGATGCAAAATACATGAATGTCATGATAGAATCGATATTGAGGACTGCTTTTATCAAGTATATGGAGATTGAGAGGGCCTTTTTGGTCTGTTCTTTTACAGAAATAGAAGAGATTTTGATTGTCTGCTTTCGTTAAGAAATCTTCTTTATTGTTTATACCAAAACTCTACCAGAGCTGTTGGGATTAGATGGAAGACATTGTTACATGCATAAACAAGTTTCTCTCACTATAGCTAAGCTTGTCAGTTGCATAATGTTAAGCAAAATTTTTTGCTTTTTAACTGGTTGTTAGGAATTTACTCAACAATGAATAGAGCTACTATGATTAAATTTGGTGAGCATGTTGAGCAGTGCCAGGTATAACAACGAATAAGAATTTCAAATGGAAAATTCATTAAGGATTTAAAGTGCTATATTTCAAAGGTAGATAGGGAACAATTATATATATATATATATATGATGATATGCATTTGGGGTACTAATGTACGTAGGTGAAGCACATACAACAAACTTAGTGGAAATTAACCATCAAAACACTAGGGATATTATTGTAGACACTTCAAAACCGTAAGGGTTAAACGAATCCCAGTCAATCATGTATATATACATAGGTCACTATTGTTACAGTAGCGGTGCTAACCGACTCAGGGTGGGTTGGTCGTTTATGGTTAATCAACCGGACCCAGAAATAGGACCTACTGGGAAATACCAACCTCGGTCAGAGTTGTGGTTCCTCTGTCATGACTGGAAGTACGGGTGAGCACCAGATGATGTAGGTTTGGTTGTTGATCATCCTCTCTGGCCACCAATGTCGAGTGATGTGAATCAGGTTACTGCATCTCGGACCAACAGGCTCTGCTTATTTGGTAGGAGTTGTTAGTGCACGTCACCATATGTTGGGACTTTGCAAGTTCAAAACCCAATAGTATGTTGTGTTATTGGTGGGTCTCCCTAACTCCAACTTAACTTAAAAAAAAAAAACTGAATGAATGTGGGCTCCGAGTTGAGTCGTGTTTTGAGAAATGCTATTTTTATGGTGCTTATGGCACCCAGACTCAAAAATGCATGTAGTACCTGTGAACCCAGGGTTGAGTTCGAGATTTTGGAAATCCTCTATGGTGTGATGACTCGCACAGGAAAAAAAAGTGTAAAATGAATGCCAAATCATAAAGTCGTGAGGCTCTGGGTACACCTAAAAAATGGGGTATGTTACCAGACCCCTCGTGGTGCGATAGCTCGCATGTTATTATAAATAAAATGTTAAATAAAAACATAAACATAAACCTTCGAGATTTTGGGTACACCTAAAAGATGATGTATGTTACCGGATTCTTCGGGCTCTGGGTACACCTGAAGGACGGTGTATGTTACTGGACCCATGGTCTACCTTGGAGAGGGTAGGTGGTACAAGCTTCGTTGACGTTCTTGTTTTTATGAGAGCTAGGCACCTCACTGGGTCCCCAGTCCACGAAGTTAGGGGGCCATGACTACCAGTGTGTCCTAGGTGGTATATCCAAGACTTCTACAGAAGTGTCACATGATGCATCCTAATTCTTGTTCTAGCCACTGGGGAGTTCTCTCTCGGTCACGGACCGTCCCCTTTTGGATATTAGTACGGCTAGTCATACGGGTTACTAAATAACATACCCCCGTATGGTCTCAGTCCGATACGATGTCGAATGTCTGTGCGTGTCCATAGGGTAAGAATAAGATAAACATAAAAGTGATAAAGTGTTCTAGTGATAAGGCCATGAGGAAATGTTCAAATTAGTGGAATCGTAAAAATGATAGAAATAAGATTATGCTTGTATTAATGAACTTAGTCATAATAATGTCTTTCCTTACTGAATAGCAATGTAGAAAGCAGATTTAAATCTGTAGAACTTTCTTGATTGAATGATAGTTAGAAAGTATATTGACGCACATATTTATACACGGGACACTAAGCACAACATATGAATATAATGCTTCTTACGCAGACAGGGAAGTCTGATCCTTCTGCTTTAAATGGTTTCAGGTAGCGAGTAAATTGGAGCATCGGGACGTCGTTCTGGATTGAGTCAAGAGATCTCCATTATTTAATGTTTTGGTTATGTTGAACTCTAATTAGTGTAGCTACTTTTAATTGATGTAATGGATATTTTAAATGGATGAATGGATTTAATTAGCATGTCTCTATGTCTTATCTGTGATGCATCCAATTCTAGTTTTCTCACTTCTGCTATTTCAAAAAAAAAATTATGCAAAAAAATTACTCTAAAAGAATAAGTTGGGGCGTTACAGACCAAGTCTGAACCCACTTGACTTGGCTTGAACCCAACTGAGTCTAGTCAAAGTCAAACCCCTTTTTGATCCTAACACAAGTTTGATTCACCTAACCTAGACCTAGCCTACTTGGGCTAAGTCTAAACCCACCTGACCTAGTTGACTTGGATTGAATCCAGTTTGATTCAAACCACTTGGGTTTAGCAGCTTGACCTGCTCTTCCTCTTTCTCAACTAGGTCAAACTCATCTGACCTAGTTTAGCCTTTCAAAAGAAGGTTTAAATCTAGTTCAAAGCAGACAAAGTATATAAGAGTCATTCTTCATTGATCAAAATGTAAGTTTGATTCGTCGATCACTCTTTCTTAAGTATTTATTGATTTTTGTGTTATGATATATATCATATATGTTTCTGAAAGTAGTATCTGACCCTAGTCCTTGGTTTACGCTCTCTGATATACTTCGGTGTTCACACATGTCTTCTTGCGACTATCGTTAGATATACTACGATAATAGCTCTTGTTTTATGCAATATATATGTATTTAAGATTATTGCCGCATCGAATGATGCCAAGGCTCCTGCTTTCTTTAATTTATTTTATGATTTTAAGATTGTCATTGCGTCAAACGATGCCAAGCATCATGTTTTCTGCAATTTACATTATTCATTTAAGATTATCATTGCGTCGAACGATGTCAAGGCTCCTGCTTTCTGCAAATATATGTGTATTTACTTTCTACAAGTTATTTAGTTTGATTTCTTTCGCCGAACATTAAATATGTCTTTATTTACGTTGTCGCACTATAAAGCACATGCTTCTGCTTATATTATATATAGTTGTGCATAAATGAGCATTCAAATGAAGATCAACTTCAAATCGTCGATGAGATTCTATATATCGTTTCTCGATCAAGATTCTGCTTGATGAAAGAAGCTTTTATTAAAAAGGCTTTGCTTTTGCACAAAACTATTTTTTCGTTAAAACCTAAGTCACTTGCACATGGCCTGCTGGCTAAGGCCCAAGGTTTCAACAAACTTTGATGGATGCAAAGTACACACAACGGTGCACATCCATCCTCAAATTAAGCATAGCATTCCTCCATCAAAGAGGGGAAGTGCAGTCGAAATTTTTGAAAAGTTGTTCACCGAGTTTTAAAAAACACATGATTTCTCCGTCAAAGAGAGAAAGTGCTGCTGAAATTTCTGAAGAAACTCAACAAAGCTTAGAAAGAGCGTAGCATGTTACTCTGTTATACAGAAGAGGTGTTGCCAAAATTTTGTCAAGTACTTTCTACAAAGTAGAAAGTGTTGTTTTACTTTCTCTGCTAAGCAGATAAAGTGTTGCCAAAATATTTGGCAGAAGGCTTACCTGAATGGCATAAAGATGCCCTGTTGTCGGAGCTCTGCCAGAATGACTCATTCCACCTTCGCCTATAAGGGTACCTACTTGTAAGGGCCGGTGCGCCAGAGTAGTGGTTGTGCATCGACTAGGCTAAGTACTCATTTTGGTTATATACGCTGATTCGTCGATCTGTTGAGATCGTGTCATATGCATGTTCATGGAAAATATTGTTGCACAACTAGACTCGTAAGGGTCAGAGAGCCAGAGTTCTATGTCTACCCGAAAGAGGTGAGGCACTCGTTATGGTTGTAGATGATGAGAGCAGAGTCAAGCATACATATGAATAAAACTTAAAGGTCTTCTAGACTGCATGGTTGGACCGTGCTTCGGAATACTGAATGGGGTCGAGATACATATTTCCTTAGTGTAAGATGTACTAATTTGCTCGAGTGGCATTCAAATATCCGACAAGTAATGGTTAGACCACCGGACCCCTTCAAGACTATTGCTCACTATGGTAGACGGTGATGGTACAGTCGTGAGTGACATATATTTTATTATGAACCAAAGAGTTCAAGGGGAGACATGAGTGTCATTATTGCGATATGTGGCCCTGAGTAGTTTGTGTATGTCATATACTTGATTGAATGCTTTTTTACCCGACCAACAAGGGTTCTGACCCCGTTTAAATAGATAATACAGGTGTTGAATCTGCGATGCGATATGCGAAACAAGGCGACATCGAGTTCTAGGGTTTCTTCAGACAGTGTTGCACCACTTCCTTTATAAAACCAGATTCATAGAATACTATTTTTCCAAGCAGTGATGTTTGTAATAAATAACTCGTTTTGATAAATGAAACACCTTGGTCGTCAATGAGTGTTTGGCCACATACCTGTGACTCACTCTGAGTTTTCTAAAATTGATGACTCATTAGCGTCCATTTCTGTTGCTAAAATCTTTTTTAAGTTTTGCTACAAAGAAAAAAAAAAGAAATCCATGAATTTTTCACTTAGTAAATGTTTTAGAAATCCAGGGTGTTACAATATTGATCCATGACCCTAACAAGTTGTGAACTCACATGAATCAAGTACCTATTGTTGGACTTCAGGATTGATCGCTCCCAACCCATGACGCTCCATTGTGATAATCAAGCAGCTCTTTACATTGTCGCCAATCCAGTCTACATGAGTGTACCAAACATATCGAGATTGATTGCCACCTTGTGCGGGAGAAAATTCAAAGCTGCCTAATTCAAATGTGATTCATTTCCACACATTCTGAGTATGCAGATCTATTTACCAAGATGCTTGGCACCGATCACTTCGCTCGCCTCAAAACTAAGTTGGGTGTACTCAATCCGCATACTCCAACTTGAGGAGGAGTCAAAGATTTCATATGTGATCTCGACACGATGGTCATATGATCTCTATAATCTAGGAATCATGATGGTTATGGTTTAATTTGGTGGATATTCAAGGAATCATGAACAAGGGATCACTCATAAGATATTTAAGGGATCGCTCATGTACATTTGGTCGATATTCAATGTATCACGCAGGGATCACAAGACTATCAAAGGAATATACATTTGACCGATATTCAAGGGATCACAACATAAATTAAGAGAACGATATCTACAACATTCAGTTAATGTAAAATATACATGTAAATCTATAAATGTATAGTCTACTCCTAATTTAAAAATAATAAGAGGTAAAAAAGAAAAGAAATAAAAAAATTTCTCTTGTATCCTCGGTTCCAATTTCTTTGTAATAAACCATTATACCTGCCTGGATTGTCCGAGTGGCAGAGGGACTGAGAAGAAGGTGCTGGACCCTTCATTCCAGGTTTGACTCCTGCCGGATATGTGTGCTTTTAACTGACAGTTTCTATAAGAGCTTGGGTGTAGGTGACCTCAGGCGATGCGGTAGGGGTCTGGGGAAACCCGAGCCTTGCTCGGGTCAGCCTAAATCGGCAGCAGCCATGGCTGCCGCCATTGGGCACTGCCGAAAAGGTCAGAGAGAGAGGGAGATTCAAGGGAAGAGGGTGGCGGAGGCACCCAGACTCGGGTGGCCTCCGGCCAGCCTCCCTTCCTTCTGGTTTATGGAAGTATCTGCAGTGCTGCTGCTGTCGGTCTTTACAGGAACAAAGGGGTGAGGTATATGGCAGCACTGGTCAGCCTCCCCCCTTCCATCTGCGATAGCAGCAGCAGCATCTGCTACCGCCGCCTCTCAGGGTGGCCTGCGGGAAGAAAAAACAGAAGAAGAAGAAGAGGGGAAGGTGGCAAGGGTAACGCAACTCTTTGTTTGTTGTTGCTTACGCGGTGGAGAGAGATTGAGAGGGGTGAGAGTCGAGAGAAAGACGGGTTTTATAACCCTCCATCATGAAGTCGGTTTTAAAAAAGGTGGGTTGGTTTATGAGGCATCCAACCCCAAACCCAAGGTACTTAAAAGGGGTGGGGCTGGGGATATCTTGATCTAATTGAACTATTTTAAGAGAGAGGGGCTTAGTTTTGGAGTTGGATTGGGTTGGGTTTATTTGAACCCAATTGAATCTAATTATATATATATATATATATATATATATATATATATATATATATATATATATATATATATATATATATATATATATATATATATATATATATATATATATATATATATATATATATATATTAGTTAGGTGTTATATTTTGGACTGTGTTGGGTCATTTGGATCCAACTCAATCCTAATTATATATATAGAGAGAGCATGGTTTGGATTTGGATCCTTAAAAATTTAAATCCATTCTACAACCTTATTTTAAGGTAAAGTGCAAGGGATTGAAATTGGATTGGATTCAATTTTAATTTTAATGCAATAGTGTTGTGTTCTTTGTTAGGTTGGGTTCGAATGGACCCAAACCCCTAAGTTATTTCATGTGACACTCACTTTGGGCTTTGTTTGAATCTCATATCGAAACATAACCATTCATATATATAGGTCTTGGTATGTTTGAGAATTAGTCGATATTTTTTTATCCAATTCTAAAACCATATTGTTTATTAATATAAATCTCATTTGGATCCCACTTCTTTTTAGAGTGGATCCTTCTAATGGATCAAGTCTTATGTTTTAAAGGCGTTGAGTGATCCGAGTCGCTTCAAAGATTAGGCTCTAAACTACTCTAAACCTGGATTGGGTTCATTGAATGGATCTGAGTCCTTGTTATGATGTTTCACAAATTCGAATCATACTATGGATCCAAAATTGTTTATTTAAGAGACTCAATGGATCCTACGCATGTCAAATTACTACAAGAAAAATGCTAATTAGCAACAGAAATTTGTGATGGATTTTTTCTGTTGTAAATTTGCGACGGATTAGCTAGAGAAAACTATCTGTCACTAACATTCAAATGATTTATGGAATTAGCAACGGAAAAAATTTTGTCATGAATTCGTCACTAATTAGCGACGGATTCGCGACAAAAAAATTTTCATCGCTAATCTGTCGCTACTTAGCGATGATTCACGATGAAAAAATTATGTCTCAAACTCCATCGCAACTTAGCGACGAAAAGTTTTTCATCACTAATCCATCGCTAATTGGCCACGGATTAGCGACGACATTTTTTCGTCACTAATTCTTAATACAAGAAAAATGTTAATTAGTGACGGAAATTTGGACAGAAAACTTCTGTCGTAACTTTATGACGGATGAGCGACAGAAATTTTCTGTCGCTAATTAGCGATGGAGAAATTTTGTCGCTATTTTTTTATTTAAATTGACCCATCTAGGGCACAAAATTTTTCCTCTCTCCCCGTTCAAAATTTAAACCGACCCAAAAGTCGTTCAATTTAAACTGGTTGTTGGCAGGACAATCGAAGCAGCAGAGGGGATGACTTCTTCTTGGAGAGCCTCCTTGACTTCTCGAACGAGGATGACTTCGTGGCGGAGGAACGCAAGGAAGAAGAGGAGTCTGAGTCATCGGCGCTGGAGGACCAGGCCAGCCCGACCTCTCCGGTCTCAAATGACTCTTCTTTCGTCGGTTTCACCGATGTTCTTAACGGCAACGAGCTTTCTGTCCTGGTAAGTGGTTTTCTTTTCCGAGCGTGACTTTCAGTTTCCGGCCTCTATTTTTTCAACCTAACCATTCTGTTGGGGATTCTGGTTTTAGGTCGACGGACAAGCGAGGGAACCAGGTCGAGAGGGCGCCGGAGAGCGCGCCGGTTCGGAGGTGTAGCCACTGCCTTGTGCAGAAGACCCCACAGTGGAGGACCAGGCTGGATAAGCGGGGAACCAAGTCGGGAGGGCACCAGAGAGTGCACAAGAGAGCGCACCGGTTCGGAGGTGCAGCCACTGCCTTATGCAGAAGACCCCGCAGTGGCAGGCCGGGCCGGACAAACGGGGAACCAGGACGGGAGGATGCCAGAGAGCGCGCCGGTTCGGAGGTGTAGCCACTGCCTTGTGCAGAAGACCCTGCAGTGGCGGGTCAGGCCGCTCGGGTCTAAGATCCTGTGCAACGCCTGTGGGGTGCAGTACAAGTCCGACCTGTTGCTGCCAAAATATCGCCCGGTAAGGAGCAATTTTTTTTTTTAATTTAGCGACGAATTAGAGATGAATATTAATCGCCGCTAATTCATCGCTAAATTAGCGATGGATAATATTTGTCGCTAATTCATCACAAAATAGTGATGGATCATGTCTGTCACAAAACCAAATCTATGCTTATTTAGCAATGGACTCGCGATGTTGCTAATCCATTGCAAATTAGTGACAGAAGTAGCGACAGATCAGTTCTGTCGCTAATTAGTGACCTGAAACTTGTGATGGATGCTATCCATCGTAAATTCATAGCCAATTCGTCGCTAAACAATTTAGCGATGGATAGCGTCCATCGCTAAACCACGATTTTCTTGTAGTGAATGTATGACTTGAACTGGGTTTCGTGGGGAGGGGTTGATCCTTATAGATTCCTCATCGAGATCCAGATCCAAAATATGTTTAAACAACTCGTATGAGTTAAACAACTTGATAAACATCTAAAGGTTCATCGGTTATTAAGTATCAATGAATTTCTCACAAAAATACAGGGAATAATCACTTGTTTTTGTTGAAAAACCCAAAAAAATCATGGACTTTACACATGTATATATATAATATATTTTATATATAATTACATGTATTAATAAAATTATACATTAAATATATTATAAAAATATCATATAATGTATATTATATATAATATATTGGTAAAATACTATAAAATAAAGATAGTATTTACATATATTTATATATTTTATATAAAATATAAAGTTAACATGACCTGGTCGAGTCACCGAGTTGACCCAGCCATATCATGAGTCACTCAAGGATGAGTTACCATGTTTGAAAACCATAATTCGAAAATTATAAAAAATATCATATAATATATAATATATATAATATATTGGGAAAATACTATAAAAATAGATAGTATTTATATATTTTATATAAAATATAAAGTTAAAATGACCAAGCCAAGTCACGAGTCACTCAAGGACGATCTGAGTGAAGAGTCATCGGGTTTTATAACCATGATCCAGACCATATTCGAGATCCCAGTATCGTGTGTTGTTATGCTATTTTTGTCGTTATGCATACCTCAGTCCATTGCTTTCAAGGTCGAGCCGATCTGATTGCAATACTATAAAAAGGTGCCATCTCTGAAGAAATTCTTGCTTCCCACTTTCCTTTTCCTTTTCTTTAATTGTTTTTCCTTTTGCATATAATTGTCTTTCTATGTTTCATAGAATCAATTCAACTAATTGGGTAAAACTAAAAAATTAATTAGGTAACCCAGGCTCATCGGGTCGCCCCGGTAGCATGTAGGCTAATCCAAGTCTGTCTCACGTATATAACAGTGGCGGAGCCAGGGGTGGGCGGTCGCCCACCCTAAAATTTGAAACCGAGTCGACCCGTGACTCAGAAAACTGAGTGGACTCGAGACTCGAGAAACCGAGTCGACTCGAGACCTGGGCTCTCGATAAGTCTAGAGCCTGCGTTTTAAAGACGCAGGCTGAAAGGGCAAGGGGTAAAACCCTTGCCACTTTTCCTCTCTCGTCTGTGCTCTGCCCCTCCGTTCCGGCATTCCCCATCTGTCATCGGCAACCCCATTCGCCGGCTCTCCTCCCCTGTGCTCTGCAGCCACCGGCGACTGTGTCGCCGGCCTCCCTTCAGTGAACCCACGGTGCCGGTGCCCCCTCCGAGCTTCTCTCTCTCTGCTGCAAGCTCAGGCGACGCGAGCCACCGGTGTCGCAGCCGAACCTTCCTCCTCTGTCATATTCCTTTCGTCGGCGACCATCGCTAGCCGTCGGCCATCGCACTGTCGCAGGTAACCTCCCTACCCCCTCGCTCTTGAATCTTGATGTTGTTTGGCAGGGGGCTTCGCTCCCCCCTGCCTGTGTAGTCATACACTTTAATTTCTCGTTTCATTTCTTCCCGTTACGTTACCTAATTGGTTATTTCAGTCAATTTGTGGTTCAAACTGCCGCTCAAAGACGGGGCATTTCCCATTTGATATAGGAACTTCTGTGAGCGTACCCACAGAACATGGTTTTGAGCTCGATGAAATCCACATATTTGTGATTGCGTGGATGGAGTTTTGTCTAATCTGCCTGTGATCATTAGCGGCATTGAAGCTTGTTTGATGCAGATCTAATTGGTTTGTGAAATTGGTTAATTTTATAAATAACCAGTGAAATGAGAAATTGGTTCCCAATGTGGTGCATGTGCCTTCAAAAGGATCATCTTGAACGATTTGTTTATGCAAAGAAGCTTTTATTTTATATGTTTTTTGAGATCCTATATTTTGCAATTTCTGATTCCTTGACAAGTTGTATTGTGTCAAAGCTGAAATGATTTTAACTTGTTCAAAAGAATCAGAAGTTACCATTTCTCAATGACCAAGATTTTTTTTTGTCTTTGATTTTATACAATTGAGATTAAAAGAGCCTTGTTTGTTTGCAGGGGAGTTGGCTCATTGAGTTTGAAGGCTTCAAGGGAGGTTTCTGCATTGACCCAAGAAGTTGCAATTTCTGAACCCAAAAGCGCCAAGGACCATGATGGGTTGGATCTGTTTGAGGAGATGAAGCATAGGTTTCTAGCCTTCAAAAACCAACAATTTCTGTAAGTGGTAGTGAGAAAAAGTTCAGGAGAGTTTCAAGAGATCTTTGGTTTATCAGTCAACTTCCACCCACATGTGCATATTTGGACAGGAAAAACTTGGACCATTTTGGAAACCTTGCCGAAGCCCAAGCTCCGAAGGTGATGAAACATTCTAATTTTAAGCACTGGCCATGTTTTCCATCACACTAATAATCAATCATTCTCGATTGGTGTTTTTATTCATTTTATCACCTGAACAATGTTGGGGATTCGTTTTGAGATGACAAGGTTGGATGCAGTTTATGGTAATTGCATGTGTGGACTCCAGAGTCTGTCCTTCCAAGATCTTAGGAATTCAGCCTGGTGAAGCATTTACCATCCGAAATGTTGCCAATTTGGTCCCCCCATTTGAGGTACTCTGTTTGCTTGGTGGTTATAGGATTCTGACAGATATTTATTCTTTTCTTCTAAATTGCAATACCTTGTACATAAGGCATTAGTTTATGAATAGATATTCTCATATATTGAATTTTTATTGAATATTCTGGTTTTCTGCAGAGCGGGCCATCTGAAACTAACATAGCCCTTGAATTTGTTGTGAATACTCTTGAGGTAAGGACCTTTTGTTCTTCTCCTACTATTAATTGCTTCTTCTTTTCATCATAGTGATTGCCCTTTTCTTATGTTTGATGATTTCATTCTAAGTACAGGTTGGGAACATATTTGTAATTGGTCATAGCCGATGTGGAGAAATTAGGGCCCTCAGCCTAATTCCTTTTAATTAAGTAAACAAGTATTGGCTAGCAAGCTTATGTACCTAATATTTCATTATTTTGTTTCTCTAGTTTTAGGCTCAGCCTTATTTACTTTTATGAAAAGAAGTTATTAAAAGTTAAGATGTGTTATGAGTTGGCTAAATGAATTATCATTCATCAAGAACTTGATTTTTTGGACTAACACTGGACTTTGCTTCCATTGCCTCCTCTGATTGCCAACAGGGGGCTTCGCCCCCTGCCTTGTTATTGTTCTTGTTGTTATTTCATTTTACTCGATCCTTTTTTGCAATGAGATTTGGCTTATATAACATTGTCATATTTTTTTTCGTTGCGTAGGAATGGATAAGTTTATAACGAAAAGGTAAATCTTTGATAAATCTTCTGTAACTCGAGAAGGAGAACCAAGTCAGAAAATATGCAAAACAGAAAATGATGAATCAGAGTTACCTGCAGACCCTGCACTTCGTCCTTCTATTTCTAGTTATCATCCTAATATCCAATATAATGTTCGTAGAGCATATATGATCTGAGGTCCTTGTCAACCTCGAGATTGTATGTTTCAACTAAACCACCAAAAACGAAGGTTCATTCCAGCTTGGTATGATGAGTATAAGGATTGGTTGGAGTATAGTACAAGTAAGCATAAAGCATATTGTTTGCAGTGTTATCTTTTTAGGCCAAAAAGCACAGAGAAGATTAATGTAGAGGCATTCGTATATGAAGGATTTGATAACTGGAAAGACAAGAAGAGGTTTGATAAACATGTTGGAAGCTCTGACAGTTTTCACAATTCAGCATGAATGAAGTGTCAAAATTTGATGCAACAAAAACAACATATTGATTTTATACTTTATCAACAAAGTGTTCAACAGAAAGATGAATATAGACTTCGCCTTTGGGCAACTGTTAATGCAATCAGATACTTGTTAAGTCAAGGATTGGCATTTCGAGGGCATGATGAAGCTGAAGAATCTCTTAATAGAGGAAATTTTATTGAGTTGTTGAAGATATTTGCAAAGATCAACAATGACATAAATAAAGTTGTATTGAAAAGTGCTCCAAAAAATAACAAATTGATATCTCTTGATATACAAAAGGATATTGTCAAGGCTGCTTCTATACAAACCACAAATGTTATTATCATGGAACTTGGAGATACCTTTTTTTCTATTTTACTTGATGATTCTCGTGATGTATCAACTAAAGAACAAATGGCTATTGTTTTACGGTTTGTTAATGAAAAAGGTCGAGTGGTTGAGCGATTTTTTACTCTTGTGCATGTTCTTGAAACAAGTTCTTTGTCACTCAAACAAGCAGTTGAAGAAGCATTCTGTAAGAATAAATTAAGCATATCAAGTTTGCGTGGACAAGGTTATGATGGAGCAAGTAATATGAGAGGGGAGTTTAATGGATTGAAAAGTTTTATATTACATGAAAATGCATCTGCATATTATATTCATTATTTTGCACATCAACTTCAATTGGCATTAGTTGGTGTTGCTAAAAAAAAATCATTGCTTGATGTGTTTTTCAATATATTAGGCAGGTTGTCAACTTTTTTCTCCACTTCATGCAAGAGATCTGAGCTTATTCGAGAAGCAGAATTTATGCGAATTGATGAAGCACTTGCATTGGGTGAACTTGAAACAAGACGAGGATTAAATCAAGAAATAAGTTCCAAACGACCTGGTGATACTCGATGGGGTTCTCATTACGATGCTTTGGTTAATTTACTCAGTATGTATTCTTCTGTTATTCAAGTGTTAGATTTCATTGTAGAAGATACATATTCAGGAAAAAGTTCAGATGCAATTATTTTATATCAGTTGCGAGATTTTGAATTTGTGTTTTGCTTACATTTGATATGTAAAGTTTTGGGAATAACTGATGATCTTTCACAAGCACTTCAGCGAAAAGATCAAGACATTGTGAATGCTATGAGTTTAGTCACTATATCAAAACAGTGTCTTCAAGGTCTGAGAGACAATGGATGAGACTCTCTCATAAACAAAGTGTTCATATTTTGTAAGAGATTTGATATTCTGATTCCTGATCTAGGGGACTCATATACACCTCAAGGACGACCAAGACGTAAGGTTGAAAAGATCACCACATTGCATCATTATCGTATTGATGTGTTTTATGTTATTATTGATTTGCAACTTCAAGAGTTGAATGATCATTTCACTGAAGCAAATACAGAGCTCCTCCTTTCAATGGCATGCTTGAGTCTAAAGAATTCTTTTTCTGCTTTTGATAAAGATAAATTGATTCATCTTGTTGAGCTTTACCCTAAGGACTTTTCTAAAGTAAACATAATTAGACTGGAAAATCAATTGGATATATATATTGCATACATGCGAAACAGTGATCAGTTTTCAAGTTTAAAATCTTTAGCAGAGCTAGCAGAGATGATGGTAGCAACTCAAAAGCACATTGTATTTTATCATATGTATCTATTGATTAAGTTGGCATTAACTTTGCCAGTTGCAACAACAAGTGTTGAAAGAGCATTTTCAGCTATGAACAATATCAAAAGTCGTTTACGTAATAGAATGGGAGATGAATGGGTCAATGATGCTTTGGTTACTTACATAGAGAAGGAGACATTTGATACCATCAGTGATGATGCAATTATGATTTTTTTTCAAAATATGAAAAATAGAAGATACCAATTGTAAAATTTTCATGAATTTAGTTGTTTGTATTTCTTAAGTAAACAATTTTTATTTTAGTTTAAAAGTACAATTTAAGGTTTTATCTTATTATATTCATAAATTTAGTTGTTTGTGTTTGTAACAATTGTTATTTTAATTCAAAGGCTTATTTAAGTTTTATCTCTCCACGAATGACTGTTCCTCCAGCGAAATTTTTTTGGCTCCGCCATTGGTCCGAATAAATGGATTGTCCTTCAAGACCATAGCATTGTTCCCGAGACCCGAAGTCTGCCCAGCCAAGGAAAAACTTCTGGCTCCGCCACTGGCTATGACAACACGTTGTGGTTCGGTTCGGTGGCCGAACCAGAAATATTCCCTGTATCAGACTCGGGAGGAGATCCAGATGTTCAGTACTATGATCAAGTGCGGAGGCATATAGTGGAATTCAACAAGTTTTTGGCTTCTGATTGCCGAGTCAAGATCTCGCAGATCTATGTCGGTGATGGTTTCACCTTGTGCTGGCACCTTTCTTGATCGGTGATTCCATGTTTTGATCATCTTGTTGAAGAACGATCCACTTGAAAACTGATTCAAGTTGTATGCATCTCTCTCTCTCTCTGGCATGTGTGTTGGCATGCACGCATGCACATACACATACATGCACACACAGAGTTGCATTGTCATATGGTGTTCGTGCACTTCCAGTTTATCTGAATTTTTGGCATGAAACCTATACGTCAGTGTAAGGGTTATATGGCCATAAGGTCATTGAAGAAATTCTAACGACAATTATGGTAGGATTAATTAGCCATAATTCTATATTATTTTGCTCATTTGGTAGGGGCTGGGGGCCGACTTGTAAATATCACCAATTTGATGAGACATCATAAGTTCGAAACCCATGTATAGCATCCCTTGCTGCAAGGTTGAAGCTAGGTGTACTTCTATGTGGGCAAGGGGTCATCAAGTGTTTTACGAACCAGAGGCCAGCCAATGTGTGGTCAGTGATGGGGGAGGGGCATGTTTTCCCTTGAACTATCCAAAAATAAAAGAAACGAATCCAAGACCATTGAGGGAGGATCATCTCATTCTCAACAACATAAGATTAGAATGGCCTTGCATGATGGACAAAACGTTATGCATGTGGTAAATATAAAAACAAATGAGACACTAGCCCTAAGGGGGGTTGGGGCCTTGGCTGCTAGATTGTCAAGGTTCGGGTCGATTTTCATGGCGGTCGCCCCTCTGTGCAAGCCAACGCGTAGCATAGGCCCACAGGGGTCCTAACCTCAGAGTTTTAAGCTGTTGGTACGACGATCGTAAGTATGGCAAGCTGAGCCAACACAACCAGGTCTTCATGCCGAGTGCGGTTTCTTCAGGTTATAAAAAAAAATCGCGACACTAAATCTATTATAACTATTATGAACATGCATAGACAGTTGGATGATTGCAAATTCGAGATGCGGCATTTCACCAAGATCCCTAACACGAATCTATATATCCTCAGGTTCTATATATGGTTTATAGGTTTTCTTGCCACACACACAAGAATTGAGAGAACAGAAAGAAAACTTGAGAACCTTGTAGATGAGTGAATAGCCAGGCCTTATAAGAGATCACAAATAGTCGAGCCCAAATTGGCTCGAGACCGGCCTGAGTCCATTGTATTTGGGCTTGGGTCAGGCTTAGGCATAGCCCTTTAGGTCCGATCCAGATCTGTTGGGGCTGGGTGTATTTTATACATGGGCCCAGCCCAAATCGGGCTTGATTATTTAATCGGGCTGGGCCTGGGCCGAGTTCATTCAGGCCTGGGCTGCATGTTGCAGCCTGAGCCCAATACGAAATGGGCCGGGTAGCCGGCTGCCATGGGGCACCTTACTTGATGGCCACAAGTGTAACAACATGCTCCCCTTGAATTCACGTTCATTCTTCTCCTGCCACCACCACCAGCTCTTAGTCACTATGGAGTACATAGATGAACTTGATTCATGCACTAATTGGTTTCATTGGGTGAGGGTAGTATCGGGTCTGGTACGAACAGATCCTACCTGTTGGAAATGCCACTGATATGAGCGGCATTTTCCAAATATGGTGGTATATTCAAGAAGCAGTACTAATGAAATTACGATATTTTCAAAAAAAAACAAAAACAAAAAAAACAATCTTTTTATGTGTCATGGTTTCTTTTTGAAAGGTTTTATGTGTCATGATTTCATTAATGTGTTAGTATATTTTATTTTTATTTTTCACTTTTATGTTGTAACGTTATTCTTAACTTTGTATTTTTGTATATGCAAAGATTTTTCGTAGAATTTCTTGAAAGCAAGATCTAATTTATAAGGTGTTTTTTTTTTGTCAAGAAAATTCCAATGCTGAGATGTGTGACATGTTTTATGACAAGTTTTTTTTTTTCCTTATCAAGAATGAAAAAAGGTTGTTATACTGGGAAGCTAAAACGGGAAACAATATGGGAAACAAGAAGCAAAAATAAAAAAATATATATATAAGAATCGAATGAGAATCAAAATGGAACCCAAATAAAAACTAAATAAAAAGTGAATATTCTTAAATTTCATGGTACGTTGTGTAATTGTGGTGTGTGTGGGTCTGCCTAATCCCAACTTGATTTAAAAAATATATAATTTTTAACAAAATATAAAAATGATGACTGTCAATTTAGAGAAACATCATTGGGAGTGAGTAAAAAGCATAAAAAAAACACAAAAACATGAAAAAGTAGAGTGAGAGAACATTTAAAAATAAATCATGAGATATGGGACAGACCCAAAGACGGGACCCACAGAAGGGATGTTGATTTCATGTGATTGAAAGGGGCCCAACTAATTTTACCAATCTAAGATGTATCATGATTAGGCCAAACCAACATTTCTATAATATCAGAAGATTATCTCTTTGATAGGAAGGTTAGTGAATGAAAGAAATGGAAGGAGAGACGGAAGGCGATGGGGGAAGGAGGGCGAACCCCGGGGGATGGCCGCCCTTAGGCAACCCCTCTATGCTCAATGCTAGGAGTCCTGCTCTAACAGAGAAAGAGGTGAGGAACCAAAGATTAACAACACCAAAGGCCATAGGAACTACAATAAATTCATGGGCAAAGGTAGTTGCAGAAGTGAAGAGGAGAGAGGCATCTCCTGTTATTGCCCACAAAAGGAGTTCAAGCAACGAACAATCGAAGGTCACGATCGTAGCGAGCCACTATGAACGTCTGCTGGAGCCTCTGAAATGAACGGCCATAGCAGGTTTTCTGGGGGAACTAGAAGATAGGCATCTCACATACCGTTACATGTTCAAGAAATTACTTGCTCAATGACCCCAAATGCCAGGGCTTAGCCTCTCCACGCTGAAAGACGGTTTATTCCTAGTTTCAACACTGACTGCATATCACTACAGACTTATCACCAGAAGGGGGCTTGGAGGGTGGCCGGAAAAACTCTAGTCACGAACTGGTGGCAACCAGGCTCCCCAATTCGACTGAAAGTTCACACGATGGTCCCCCTGTGGTTCCAAGTTCTGGACCTATCTCCGGAGCTCTGGTCAGAAGAGATTTTTTAGTCTATCACGGAAGCTCTTTGGGGCGAGTACATTGGAACTGATTCCTATATGAAGGCGAAGGAGAGACCCCCAATTTGCTCGCATCAAGATGGAAGTTCCTCTAGATTTCCAACCATAGCTGATGGTTACCATTAAGGTTGAGAGGAGACCCCCCCACTTGCAGGAGGTGATTTACGAAAGTAGCATCAAATTTTGCCCTATATGCGACTGATTATCTCATTCAATGGAAGTCTGTAGAAAGTGACAAACATCATAGACAAGCAAGGAGATGGTATCCCCGTAGGGCTGGACTGAAGTCCGAGTTTTGCGAATAAGTCGTAAACAATTGGAAATATCTTCTGGCAGGAAGAAGGAAAGCCCCTTTGATGTCTTGCAAGGGAAGGATGATATGGGAAAGGAGGATAGTATGAAAATGATCCTGAAAGCTCACCTGAAAAGCGAACATTCAGGCAAGACCACTATGGCGAAGTCGTCGGACACACCCCAGGCCATGAGAATTGCAACTTCTCTGCAACTAAACCAGAACTACTGTGTTAAGGCAGTGATAACTTCCCATAGAGAGACCTCTCAGTCGACTTCTCTTCCACAATCAGCGGCTAAGAACTTGTGCGGCCGGAAGAACTCAAAGCCTCTGCCAGAGGGCGAGATGGACTTCGACATGGTGACCGGCGACACGATGGTCCAAAACTTTCCTGTAAGCCTGGCTCACTCAGCTAGGGCAGAAAACCTGGTGACCACCCCAAGGATCCTCTAAATGAGATAACAGCCCTAGGCCAGGTATTGACACCTGGCCCCCATGTATGACCTTCATACCAAACCCCTTTACTCCCTCTATTTTGACAGTTGCCCCCCCTTTTCTGGTTGAAACAGGACCAGATTCCTCCCCAGGATTCTCTGGTCCAGTTCTTTCTCCCTTGTCGATAAACCAATTGGGTGTTTTGGATATGGGTTCGGGTCTCCCTTGTCCATGAGGACCCAAGCCAAAAAGGCAAAACATCTTGTTTTACCTACACCCTTCGAAAAGTTAATGTAGGGATGAGGACTTATAGTCGGGCCTCTTTCAAGCTCCAAGGTTCTGCATCGAACCACTGCTCCATGGAGGTGGGTCAATCTGGGCTTCCCCCTTCAGTTTGCTCCAACTCAGTAGTTATCACTGTGCGAGAGAGGAAGTTCAATTCATTGGTTGACAGAATCCATGAGGAGCAGGACTCTGGGAAGACTGTTAAGGAACAAATTATGAACCTCTCGGGCCGATACTTTTACCCCCCAACCCTGCCCAATGAAGATGCTCTTAGAGGGCTTGGTCGTCGGTGGACCCGCTAACATATTCACGAGGTGTTGAGACGCGTTTCTGTTAGAAACTATGGTCTCTAGAGAAAAAACTCATCAAATGCTGAGAAAATTCCCTGGATTTAAGATAACAGGAAACTGGAAGGTGGTAAGTATAGCCGCATCTTTTGCGTATGGAACTCGTCTGAGGTGAAGGTGGAGGTGATGGTTAGCTCGGAGCAGCTGATGACAGTGATAGTAGAACAACAGAATACTGTTGGCATCGCAATAGAATGGAAATTTTTTGTGTAGTTTTGACAGAATTATTGTTCAAAAGTCTAAATACAATTTTAATTGTATAGCTAAACATCTCACAAATCTAGAGAAGGGGGTTCCATAAATCTATGAATGATCATCTCCCTTATTGGTTCCCCGTAAGGAGTGATGTATAACCTCTTAGTGTAATACTTTAACTCATTTGTTGGAATAGAATCTGGTAGGGGTCTGTCTAACCTCAGCTTGCCTTTAAAAAAAAATATTTAAGAAGAATAGATGAACTATGTGAAAATATAGGAGAATTGTAGAAGAATCAAGATTCTCATCAAGTTTTGAAAGCGAGGAGTTTCGTATTTCCGAAGCGACTTTTCAGAAACCGGGCTTCCCACTTATCTAAGAAGCTTCCAGTAACTCTGAGAAAAACCCTCAAACTGGGTTATTTAATGAGCCTGCCTCCCTACAAGGTAAAAATCCCAGTTGAGGACACCACCACCCATTGTAGGTGATTTTCTCTGCCCCACATTGCTCTTTCCCTCTTATAACACACATTCAAGCCAATGTTACAATGTGCACATGCAAAGGTAGTGTTTTGTCATTACTGTTTATGTTCCTCTTTCATTTGCATATTTCAATTATCTATAATACCATTTCTGGCATCTCGATGAACATAAAATGGTAGTTGGTGCCAAGCCATGAGCTTGTCGATGCACAACATTAATATTATGTGATGAGGTTGATGCATGCCCACCTTGGTTCGAAAATTTTTCCATTTGAGTATCGAGTCAGGGTGGGCAATGCCCACCCTGGGCATCTCATTCGTACAAGTTTTTGATGCCCTGGTCACACTTTTTTTGTTTTTATTTAAATGCTAATTTTGGTTCCGGAGAAGCCATCAATTTCTTCTCTCAGATAGAAACCATTTTCTATGTGACGAGTGAGTTGATTAAACAAGCCCTATAATCTGGTTCCACCTGTGAAGTTATCATCCAGTGTCTTGTATAGCTGATCCTATTCATTAGGAGAACTTGGAATTTTTTACTATTTTTTTTATGTTTGGGGGTCAAAAGTTAAGTATTCAAGAATATTATAATACCTCAATTTTTATAACCCAAAAATGATAAAAAAAAATTTAGATACCTTTAAATATTTTAACATATAACAACAAAAAATTTGATCAGGTCTAAAAGTTGGTGTGTTACTTTTCGTATTCATGCATAACCATACGATTGTAGGCACTTAAAAGAAATAGATCTCATCATGCATAAAATGAATCAAGGTCCACATTATTCAAATTATTAATTACTTTTGTCAATTGCCATAAAAATCAAATAATAAATCAGAGTCTGAAAAACTTGTAAATGCGAAGGAAAGGTAGACTCGGTTCCCATTACAACCTCTCGCCTTCGCATATAAGTTATTCTTCATTACCTAAAAAATATTAAACCATATAGGGACAGACAAAATATGTCTTAGTAGAGTAAAATATGCTAGGCTTGTAAAACAGAAATTCAAAGCAGAAATTTTAATAGAAATTTCATAGTTTAACATTTGGAATTAAGTGAAACAATTACACAACTAATCGTGCATGTTCAAAATTTACAAATTTAACAAGAGAGCATCAATTCATACATTCAAGAAATAAAATGCATGAGCAGTTAATATGCATGTCTTACCATATGCAGAAGCCCTTCAATGTGTGCATATATTCTTATCTTTAATTATATTTTCTTTCTTAAATGATGCATGCAATGCCTGACTAATGCACATACATCTTAAGTTATCACTTCTTAGCCTTGTTGATACGACACGGGTTTATATTTTCAGATTAGAACCATGGCTAAGGACATGTTTTATATAAGGAGTGGCTTTAGCCTGGCCAGGTCTATTCACCAGGACGGGGTGAGGGACGTTAATATGAGAGAGATTCCCAACACCTTTCAACCTAATGCACCAATTTTTCTCATGAGTATCTTATATCCTCTACGTTGCAGTCTAATGCAAAGGTTTCTATATAAAATCGTGGAAGGAGAGAAGCAATCTTTCATGCTCGAAACATACTTGTCCCACAAAGTTTTGTACTATATATCACTATCTGAGCAAGTATCTTCAGTTTTAATGTCACATGATTACTTGATTACATACATATTTTTTTATGCAACATTAAAACTTGAGCTACTTTATGGGCAATGAAAGCATTCTTATAAAGCATTGAAATATTCACTTAATCATACTTGTAACATAAACTTGAGCATATGCGTAAATAGAAATCTTATTCATTTTTATACTTCAGCTAACACATATGCATGTACATGGCCAATGCAATAAAGAATATGAATATGAGCATCCATCTCAATGAAACATTTATATCATCATCATAGCATGAGCATACTTGCATCCAACATATATTCATAATTTAAAACATAAATTTGCATTCATTGGACCCTTTGATTCTTGATCTTAATGTGTAGGCTTTATTAACTATTCAGGTCAAAGGCATATTCATATAAGCTTTTGCATAGAATTAGACCTATATATTTATTCACATATTGCGTGTTATTCGAAATAAAGAAATTTACACAAAAATATGTGAACTATGCATAGGTCGACCCTCGGTCCAAAGACCGATCTTGATTTACAAAATCAATAACTTTGTCAAACTGTTACAGAGCTCACAAAAAAAATTTATGTTTGGTGAACAAAGCTAATATTTTCACAATATAAACAAAATTTTGTTAGCTTTCCGTAGCCATAAACCGTTCAAGAAAATTCCTCTGTATGATAGAGTTATGAATATTTTACTATAGACATGTCATATTTTATTCTGACTATCACAGGTTTGTGCTTAGTTCGTAAATAAAACCCAAAATTTTACAGTAGATATGAAATTTTGTTAGCTTTCCAATGCAATAAACCATTTGTCAAAACTCTTTAGGATGAGAAAAATACAAATGTTTTACTGGTCAGAGTTCAGGCCGAAAAATTGCAATTTCGAGTCTATGCATTCGGGTTAGGCCAAACTAAGCGACCTGAATCCGTACATCCATGATTTTTCTTGCATAATTTAAATAAAAACTAGAATAAAATACATAGTCAAATCTGCTATAATTTATTTGAGATAGATCATATTTTCCCCAGTCTTTTGGCCAGAAAAATATGCTTGATACGCATATGCTTTATTTTCTTAAGAATTAATTCAAAAGAATACACAATAAATTAACTAAAAATATGCAATATTTATGAAATAAAATCCAAAAAAAATCACAAAATTTACAAAACATCTAACACATCATAATCTATCATAAACCATCAAATCTTGCATTAATCCAACCAAGAAATCCACTTTCTTTCTAAATTTATCGATTTCTTTTCTGAGAAACTCGATATTGCTAAAATCGCAATATTTCAAGATTTCGATCATAGAAATTCTTAAATTTTTTATAGAAGGTGTACAATAACATATTCTACCAATACAAATTGATACTTACAAGAAAATCATGGTATAAATTGAATATTTTTAAATTTATTTTCTAAGAAACTAGTTTTTATGAAAAAACTCAATTTCAGAAGGGATTTTTCTTTAGAAAAAATGTTCTTTCTCCATGAATCTTTAGATCTGCATCAAACCCACAATTGAGGGTATGATCATGGTCTAAACTCATGAAAAAGCATTAAAATCTAGGCCAAGAACTCTGTTCTTGTAAGAAAAGCATAAAATATTTACATCTTGTCACAAAAACATTTTTCGTAGGATTCAACATTTTTTTTGCATGATCAGCACCTTCTGCCAGCTAGAAAAGGGCCTTAAACACCCTCTAAAATCACGTGAAGGCCTTTCTTGAATCCAAGAGAGAAGAAGAAAAGTCCTAAGGGACGTAGAAAAGAGATGAAGAAGAAGAAGAAGAGTAACCTGATTAATCCTTCTCATGAAGGTTTCTATTTATAAATGAGCTTAAACAAGAGTCTCAACCCTAATATAAGAAGTTAATATTTATTGATTTATTTTATCAATAAAATAAGATAAATTATAAGACCTAATTCAATAAATTTCGAAATTACTTAAGCTATAAAAGAAAAGTAAGAACTTTTTATCCTGTCTTGGGCTCTAGTAACAAGGTAATCTTTCAGGAGTCCTACAGATCCAAAGATTTATCATAATTAAACATTTAAACATTTGATTTGATAGCCCTCAAAACATATATCATAGTGGTGGTCTTAAATTTAATCATATGCATACAGATTGGAAAGAAAATTTAGTCAATATTGAAAAACGTTAATTTTTGACCTATAATTAGGCATGAACTTCGATCGCTAATAAAATGCTCAAATCAATACCAATTTAGGCATGTAAATAATTGATTTCAATGCCCTCAAAATGAGGAACATCAAGGTAAAATCTAATTTAATAGATGAGTCACTGATTGAGCAAAATTTTTGTCAAAATATTAATAATATTTTTTCAGAGCGTCCAACTCTATAGGTCAAATACATTGATATATGATTCGAGATATCCTGAGTTATATCTCATATAATCTGTCCTTTAATTGATCTAAATGTTATGAATTATATTCAACTTAATTGGGTTTGATTTAAATATCATTAGTTAAATCCACTGGCTAATTTATATTTTTAAGCTTCTTTCTTGTAAAAATTATTATTTATTTATTAGAAATACCCTAAAAAATCATATGCATGACTTTTGAACTAAATTTAAAATCATAGATTTAATTTTAATAAAAATATAATTTATTATATTTTTTTAACCTTAATTTAACACTCAATTAAGTCTTAATTTAGATTTAAATCAAACTTAAATTTAATTATAACATTTTAGATATATTTATTAAATTCAAATTTAAATTTTAAAATCCATAATCTAAAAATATACAAATCATTTACTTTCTTGTTTAGTCCATATATTTTAGCATTTTCAATTATTCTTGAAATAATCTTCATAACTTGAGACAAAGGTTCTTAATTAATCGAAATAAAAAAAAGTCAATAAAAATAATAAAATCAAGAATATTAAGAAAATAAAAAATCAAAAATTTAAAAAAAAAATCAAGAATATCAAAAAAATCAAGAATTCACGATTATAGCCATAAATACACCAATAATTCTTCGTTTATTCATTTTAATTATCAAGAAAAAATCTTGGGTTTTACAAGTATGCTGCAAGTTACAATCTGTCCCATAATTGACTTTCCCTCCCAAAGTACCCGCAATACTTTTTGTTAATTTTGAAAAATACTTGTAAATTTTGTACAAGCTTTAGAATTAGAAAACAATTAAAAAAATCAATGTCATGTTGTGCGCATAGTGACAAACCTTGTAAGATCATGAAAATATCATGGGAAATTACCTAAAATTTAAAAATAGTAATTTCTCATGATTTTTTCATCAGAAACATAAATATCGCATTTTAAACATGACATTTATGTTTTTATTGGCTATTTATCATTAAAAAATCATGTATTTTTTATTTAAAGTGTTAAAAATATTATGTTTTTTATTGGTTATTTCAGTCAGCTTTCCTTTTTTGTTTACTGTGTATTTATATTCTTGCTTTTTTGCGTTTTTTTTCTTAGGCTCTGACACTGGGTTGATGGTATAGTTGATAAAAAAAATTTGTTCTTGCAATGCACCCGACGACTTTGTAATCCTCCAAATAGGTCTGGGAAATGAGACGAGTTTAATTTGCTCATGACTCTGCTCATGTTCAACTCATAAAGAGCTCATTCAAACTTGTGAAATAGGCTTGGCAAGCTTGAGCATCAACAACTAATGTTTATCTCATCATCATTGTGCTCTTTTAATTATTAATAAAAAGTATGTTTTATATTATAGAATGAAGTTGATTGAAGTGCCCCTAAGCAATGAGTTTAGAGTTCAAACCTTATTCCTTACAAATTTGATTCAATTATTTATTGTGTAAATGAGCCAGTTTCAGCTTTGCTCAATAGGTTTAAGATTCAAATTTTATTATTTTTAAAAAATCTTTATTTTTAAATAAGCTTGCTCATGCTCGGCTTATTTAGCTTGAGCTTTTCATGAGATCGGATCGGCTCAACCCAAGAAGTAAGCCAAGCTTGAATATGGATCATTTACCAGCCCTACCTCTAAGAAATAAATGTCATAAGTTGGCAAAAGTACCTTTTCTTTGTTTTTAATAAATCTATCAAGGGAAAACTCTGGTTCAGGTGGTAGGGGCTCAGGAGACATTGATAGTCTGTTGTATGGCCCACTTCTAGGCTGCTATAACCCTTCAATGGCCCTCCTTTTCCACCAAGGAGCTTTGCCACTTTTTTTTTACTCGGAGATACTGCCCAAGGAGCTTGCCCTAGCTGCACTGGCTCAACCTGCCGTACTTATGATCGTTGTCCTGTCAGTGTAAAATTCCAATTGAGGGCTTACCCCTCTAAGGAGTCACCAAGCTTCGGCTTACATGAGCTAGATACTTAATTTTTTTTTTTTTTTGAACCAGTTGACCAGGGGCCGACCTGTACATGGGTTATATTTGAGCTTGACCCATTTAACCCATAGAATCAGTAGGTTTAGAGCTAGAACCAACATGGGTTCACAGAACCATGGGCTCATGGCTTGGCTCATGTTCAGCTTGTAAAGAGCTCATTAAAACTCGTAAAATAGGCTTGGCAAGCTGAATAAGAACAGTTGGCTCAGCTTAACTCTTATAAGCTGGTAGAATAGCAAGATATATATATTTTAGATATATTCTGCATGTATTTTTTTTATAATCCTATTTCTTTCATCTCTAAAACAATGTTTTTCTTTTATATAATCAAGTCGGCTCGAACTCGGCTTGTTTAACTCGGACTGATTATGAGTTCAAACTCAACTTAGTTCCCCCACAAAAATCAGCTAAGTTTAAACACTTCAAGCTCATCTAGGTTACCAGCCCTAGTCTCTTTAGCACCAGATAAAAACTTCAATTTAGTCAACTATATATTCATGATCTGGGTTGAACTTATAAGCAACATCATTGTGGTTTGTCAGTGTACTACTGATTTTTTTTCATGTACCGCTAAAAAATCTTTCAAGAGTCGTTTGCTTCGTTCTCACCAATAAGAAAAGACTCCATGAGAAAAAATGCATAAGTAAAATCCTTTTGCAGTAGAAATGGTGTACATGGAGATCATCGTGACAAACGTTTTTATCGGCAATTTCTTGTTTTTCAAAAACTCGTAAAAAATTGAAAAAATTCCATAAATCTCATTTTTTTCAGCAAAATCTCAGAAATAAAAAAATATTTTTTAAAATCTAAAATTTGTTTTTTATAAGAAAATATCAATACAAATTATTTAAAAATAAAAATACATGATTTTTTGCAATAAATAGCCGTTTAAAACATAAATGTCGCATTTAAATCACGGTATTTATGTTTTTTCATAAATCTTGCAATATTTTGAAAATCTCACAAGAAATTGCCGTTTTTAAACTTTCAGGCAATTTCTTGCGATATTATCGCAAGATTTTTCGTAAATCTCGCTATATTTGTCTAAGCATGGTCAACGTAAAAAGAAACCCATGGTGATGGTGGCATATGGGCTCCACAGAAAAATGAAGTTATCATGTTTGTTGGTCTTGCATACAAAAATGAAGAGTTTGGTACCGAAACCATATTTTCATGTGTAAATTGGGTTAAATAAATTATAGTCCAAGCATTTCTGTTTTTTTTTTTTATATATTTACACAGAAAAACCACCTCCAAGACCAAAAACCTAGCTGTACTAACTTTTGTCTGACAAAATTACAATCAGTATCCTGAAAACATAATACTCTGTGGGCTTATCCCTTACCCTCAGGCAGTGGCGCTCACACTTCAGCTTGTGCAAGAGGTGACGCTAATGACATTTGAACCTTAGACCCCCCTCGCCAATTTCCGTCACTAATAATTGACCGTTTTTCTTGCAGTGTCTGCGCCAAACCCCTTTGGGGCTCAAGCTTTTCTGTGTGCTGGTTGGAAAGAGGCCAAAAATAAAAGCTAAACAAAACAAAATTTCTCTAAAATTGAGGTGAGCTCCTCCACTAACATTTCACTATCTTGTTGGGCCCAGAAGCATCTATATCTAAGTGATATTTCTTTTGTACTCTTCGATCTTATCTTGAATTCCTGTGGAAGTTTTGTTTTTTTTCTCTCTCTCTCTCTCTCTTGGCCTTTCTATGCTTTTATCCGATTCAGGCTTATTGGGAAAAAAAAAAAAATAAATAAAGTGGGGAAAAGTCTAGCTTATCCCTACTACAATTTTGAAATTCCACATCGATGTCTCTCATTGATTAGTTATTACAATGATCATGTGTACTCTTACAAGTTGATGGTCCATCAATAATGAGCTATAATTCATTTGAAATGGCCACATTTTGCATATAAATCTACTCCAGACAATGATTGTAAGTACGGCAATCAAAGCCAGCATGGCCCAGTCTCTTATCCTGATCCTGGTTTCTCCATGTAAATATAAAAAGAAACAAGGTAAAGTCAACAATCAATCAAATGCAAACATCCTGACATGGTCTAATGCAATAAATGATATATATATCATTTTCCAAAAGCCAATATAATCCACAATTTTTTTTTGATATATATATATATATATATATATATATATATATATATATTGAAAAACTGTCTTTTATATTTTGTAATTTTCTTGATAACTTTATATGTGTCAATGTTTTCTCGAGGCATTTAAAAAAAAATTAACTTATATTGAGACTTTCCCTCTCTAATATCTTCTCCAAACCAAAAGCGTTGTAATAAACGTCATAGAACATTAATGAGATATCAAAAAAAAAAAATTTAGTTCATTTTTCAGTTGCCATTAGGGTTGGTAAAAGAACCGAGCTTGAGCTGTTCATATTCGGCTCATAAAAGGTACACTCCTGCTCGGGCTTGACTCATGAGCTCGTCATGAGCCAAGTCAAGCTCGAGCTTGTTACGAGTCAATCATGAGTTGTCTCATTTTTTTTTTAATATTTTTTAAAACTTGATAATATTATATATATTACATGTATAAAACATATATAATATATATTTTTAAAGATATAATATGTAAAACGAGCCTACACGAGTTTGTCACGTTGGTGCTTGGCTCCTTTACCTAAACAAGCTTGCACCTAGCTTGGCTGGCCAAGCTTTTTTTTTTTGAGCCAAGTTGAACGGCAAACTGCTTGTCTCGTCTTTTCAGCCCTACTTGCCACCATATTTTGGATTATTTTTAAGAAAGTGCCTCTAAAATAAATTAAAATTTAAAAAATGTGTATTATTTGTCAAATATATTTTTCTTCAAAAAAAATTGATAAAATATCTTGGGACTTTAAAACTTTTTAAGTTTGTGCATGAGATCAATCTAGGGGACGGATTGGTAATTTTAACCTAAAGGAGGTTCATACACAGTGTCATACTCCAAGAGTCTAACATGCAGGTCAACTGATCAACACGGCAGGTCGCCTGCATGGCCAGTGAGGTGGTTGTGAAGGTGTTGAGTTGAAGACTCCGGATCAAATTTCGTTGTTGCACGGGTGTGTCCATTCCTCAAATCAAACCCCGCTGGCACATGAACGCGTTTTTACCTTTTAGAGGTGGGCCACGTAAGGCAGGGTAGACGTGGGTGTCAACTGATTCTGATCTGCCAAATCACTTTAGGAAAGTGATTCGACATCTTTACCGTCCATTGCTTGGTCCCCATGGTCCTTGTACATCGTGGACGGTGATGATGACAAATCATTTTTCTAAAAGCGATTTTGCAGATCACTTTATCTGCTCTCGGTTTTTTCTCGCGCTTCGGCTAGGGTTTTTCGTCGTAAAAAAAAAATACTAGATTGGCGACTGATCATACGAGCAATACGATCTTTACACGTGTGAGCTATCTTATGACAATCGTCGCCTGCATCTGTATGTATAGCATCCCTTTTTACAGAGAGAGAGAGAGAGAGATGGCTCATGTGGAGAGTACGGAGGGAAATCTAGGGATCACTATAGAGAGATTGAAGCGTCTGGGGAGTCTTGTAGAGGAATTGAAGAGCCCAGAGGCAAAGCTTGGGATCACCGTGGAGGAACTGTGGGGCGTCCAGGAACCACTGCTCTCAGATTCAGAGAAGCTCAACTCCTGCTTTGAGATCATACACGTCTCTTCTTTCCCACCTTCCTCGCTGTCTCAGAGTATCCCCCACAAACCCTCTTTCTCTCTTGCTCCTTTTAATTTATCTTTCTTTTGCTTTTTCTTTGGAATAATTTTTGTTGGTGTTCCTTTTTCTGTTGATTTCTTGCTTTGGTTTGTTATGGGTGCTTCAAATTCTTGTGGGAAATGGTTCATTCTTCGGGGACTTGAGATTTTCTTGTGATGGGGTTGCATGGTTTCTTGCTTAGTTTGTTGTGGGTGCTCCAAATTCTAGTGAAAATTGGTTCCTTCTTGGAGAAATTGAGGTTTTCTTGCGACGGGGTTGCAGTAATTGAGGTCAATTCGGACGCGAGCTTGGCGGAGGCAGTCGAGGTGCTGTCTAAACACAAGATTCTGAGTGCCCCGGCGAGGAACGTCGAAGCCGATGAGTGCGCGAGTTGGATCGACCAATACATCGGCATTGTGGAGTTTGCCGGCATCTCTGTTTGGCTTCTACATCAGGTTAGAGCTCCCCTCAACTGTTACCATCGCATAGTTGGTAATTCGCACTTCTTCTTTTAGACCAAAAAGTGAAGTTGGTTTGGTGGAAAGGATATGGAAGAATGTGAATTTCATAACGATACCAATAATAACAAATGTTAGGGCTAAGAAGCTCGAAGTGCCCCTCTTTTCTGTGGGCTGTCTTTAAGAGACTTAAATCAAATGGATAATAGTTGTTTTCTTCTAATCTGGTGAAGCAAACTATGGACTCTACTTTATATGGCATAGTGCACATCGCTATGAATAACCAATTTAATGGGCATTTAGAGTAGAAGTTCTTGTGTGTGTGTGTGTGTGTGTGTGTGTGTGTGTGTGTGTGAACCTCTTTTAGAATTACAGAATATTTTGATTTGAACAATTGGCTGTCATGGAACTCTGTTTAGCATCTTTGGCCACCGACCTTTGTGGACTGGCATAGATACGTTAGTGCTATGTACATATCATGTCATATAACTGAAGCTTATAGCAACGTGCATGCCCTTTGTTGTCACTGACTCAGCTAAAAGGTCACCTGCATCGACCTTACCCAACACGGGTGCGGCTTCAGACTTGGTCAACTAAGTGTCGGACTTGGTCAACGCACCGGGGCCGAGTTCATCCACATTTTGGACTCGGTCAACTTTGACCGAGTCAATTTTCGTCTATTTTTTAGGGCAAAAGATGTATAAAAACTAAAAAAAAAAATCAATCTTCGATCGTCTTCTTCCTTTATCTGTTATATTTTGGTAAGTTTGTGTTGTTACTTCAATAGAATTACTTTTTTATTTTTGCTTTAAAATTTACAATCTTATTATTGTTATATATATTTAAAATATATATATATAACCGTTTCCAAATTTTTTGAAATTGCTCCGCACCCGTGTCGCACCCGTACCCGTACCCGTACCCGCACCCATGTGACATAGTGTAAGACATGAGGTCGAGTTCTTTTTTTTTTGAAAAATAGGACAAGGAACATGGATTTTTTAAAATTTTAATCAACAGAAAACTATTTTGAATATTTTAATACAACGAACAACAACAACTACGCCTTCATCCCAAAACAATTGGGGTCGGCGATATGAACCAAAAAAGAAAATCATTCTGGGTCTTCCACATGAATCCTTCTCCTCCAATCAAATCTATCCAATGCCATGTCCTCGGTGAGGTTCAAAGCATTCATATTCTTTCCTATCACCTCCATCCATGTCTTCCTAGGCCTACCCCGACCTCTTTTAACTAATATATTTTCCCATTTCTCCATCCTTCTAACTGGAGCATCATTAGACCTTCGCCGAATATGTCCCAACCACCATAAACGATTCTCTCTCATCTTATTTTCAATGGGTGCAACGCCTACCTTCTTACGTATCTCCTCGTTCTGAATCTTATCTTTTATTGTATTTCCACACATCCATCTCAGCATATGCATCTCAGCTACACACATTTTTTGAATATGATGTCTCTTGGCAGCCCAACATTCTGTATCATATAGTAAAGCAAGCCTAATAGTCGTCCTATAAAACTTTCCCTTCAACCGCAATGGCATTCTATGATCGCACAACACTCCAGTTGCACTTTTCCATTTCATCCACCCAACCTTTATCATATGATTTACATCTCCATCAATTTCTCCATACTTTTGAATGATAGATCCCAAATATTTAAAACAATCATCCACCGGTATTTCTTGCTCACCAAGCTTCACTACACTCCCATCACTACTTTATTGCTTACTAAATCGACATTCCATGTATTCTGTCTTACTCTTACTCAACTTAAAACCTCTTGCTTCCAATGTCTGTCTCCATAATTCTAACTTAGCATTAACCCCAGCTCTAGACTCATCAATCAAAACAATATCATCATCAAACAACATACACCACGGCACATTTTCTTGAATTGGTCTCGTAAGCTCATCCATCACTATAGCAAATAGGAAAGGGCTTAAAGCATATCCTTGATGTAACCCAACCGTTATAGGAAAATTGGTTGTCACCCCTCCACAAGTGCGGACATTGGTTACTACTCCATACATATCTTTAATTATACTAATGTACTTGAGAGAAACACATTTCTTCATCATTATCCACCAGAGAACGTCCCTAGGTACTCTATCGTATGCCTTCTCCAAATCAATAAAAACCATATGCAAATCTATGCTCCTCTCTCTATTTCTCTCAATAAGTTGTCTAAGAAGATGTATAGCTTTCATAGTTGATCTTCCAGGCATAAAACCAAATTGATTCTCCGATATCATGACAATCTTCCTCAACATAGACTTAATCATCCTCTCCCAAAGTTTCATAGTATGACACATGAGTTTTATACCACGATAGTTTGTGCAATCTTGTATATCACCCTTATTCTTATATAGAGGCACCAAAGTACTCTTCCTCCACTCATTAAGCATCTTATTTATTCGTCAAATCTTGTTAAAAAGATTTGTCAACCATTCTAAACCTTTCTCTCCCAAGCATTTCCATGCCTCGATAGGTATACCATCTGGGCCAACTTCCCTTCTTGATTTCATTTTCTTCAAAGCCTCTGCAATTTCTTTCTTTTGAATCTTGTGCATGAAGTCACGATTCATCTCATGAAAAGGAATGGAGAAGTCTCCAAGATCCTGAGCATGACTTTCATTAAATAGCTTATTAAAATAATCTTTATATCTCTCCTTAATCTCTTCATCTTTGACTAAAACCCTTTGCGTTTCATCTTTGATACATCTAACCATACCCAGATCCCTCGATTTCCTATCTCTCATCTTTGCAAGCCTATAAATATCCTTCTCGCTCTCTTTGGTATCCAACTTGTCATAAAACTCCTTATATACCTTACTTAGCGTTCCGAACTACTTTTTTAGCTTCCTTCTTTGCTATCATATACTTCTCCAAATTTTCATTATCACGACTCTTACTTAGATTTCTATAACACTCTGTTTTAACTTTAATAGCTAATTTGACATCCTCGTTCCACCACGATGTATCCTTACCTAGCGGTGCACCGCCTTTAGACTCAAACAATACCTCCTTAGCCACCTTTCTCATGCCACCCGCTATCTTATTCCACATTGATTCTGAATCTTCTTCGAGACACCAATCAGCGTCCTTAACTACCTGATTTTGAATATTTTAATATATAAAATTTATTTTTATGGAAATGTATTAAAATTTTAAAATAATGTCAATATGTGTCCGGGTCATGTCATCATATCATACCATGTCTGGTTCGTGTCACCAAGGACATGAGGCCAAAATGATGTGTCCCTGTGACATAGTACATTAGGGAGATATGACATCTACATGGGTGTGCATATAGGTGAGCATGGTTGCTTTATGTATGCAATGCATGATTATTGAACTTTAGCACCTGTGAGGAATCCGTGAAAACTTGTGATTCTTGAAGGGACATTTAAGTAATTTTGGTTCTATTAGGGTTGGGAAATATGATAGGCATTAGGGCATCATCACCCTCTCTCCCATGTTCTATATTGACTGATCTGTTGAATTTGGAATCACAACTATGCTAACTTGTGTGATGATGATAAAGTTGTTGTGTATAAATTGATATTAGTATGATTTTGTCAGCCTAATTAGTGCATATTGGTTGATTGTATGCATTGTGATCAACTTGCATGTATGTACATGTGGGTATGGTTCTAGGGGTTGGATGTGATAGCTGGATGATTAGGTCTCACTATCATAACCAAGGGGTCTCAGGTTTGAATCCTGCAGGGGTTATCCCTTAGCTTGCCTGTTCCAAAAAAATAAGGTTGGTTATGGTCCCGGATCATATGGATACCATCACTTGATAGGCTAAATTGTTTGATGTGCACAACATATGTGTGCAAGTATATGACTACTTGTCTTATTATCACTATCACCGATATCGGCGATATTTTGAAAATATCGCGAGAAATATTGATATTTTAAGGTAGTTGATATTAAAGGTAATATCTCGCGATATTTTCAAAATATCACCAGAAGACAAAATATTGCGATATTATCGCAATATTTTTGGGAAAAACTTTTTTTTAAGTTTGCATGTCCTATTTTTTTGTTTCTTTTATATTTTAAAACCTTTAAAATATATTTCTTTATATTTTTGGAAGAAAAATAATGCAAAACTTATTATTTTCTTAGTTTTTTTGTTGTTGTCATTGATGGAGATGTAACTCATAGGATAAAGGTTGGGTGGATGAAATGGAAAAGTGCAACTGGAGTGTTGTGCGATCGTAGAATGCCATTGCGGTTGAAGGGAAAGTTTTATAGGACGACTATTAGACCCGCTTTACTATATGGTACGGAATGTTGGGCTGCCAAAAGACATCATATTCAAAAAATGAGTGTAGCTGAGATGCGGATGCTTAGATGGATGTGTGGAAATACAATAAAAGATAAGATTCGGAACGAGGAGATACGTAAGAAGGTAGGTGTTGCACCCATTGAAAATAAGATGCGAGAGAATCGTTTACGGTGGTTTGGATATATTCGGCGAAGGCCTAATGATGCTCCAGTTAGAAGGTTGGAGAAATGGGAAAATATATTAGTTAAAAGAGGTCGGGGTAGGCCTAGGAAGACTTGGATGGAGATGATAGGAAAGGATATGAATGCTTTGAACCTCACCGAGGACATGGCATTGGATAGAAATGATTGGAGGAAAAGGATTCATGTGGAAGACCCAAAATGAATTTCTTTTTTGGTTCATATCGCTGACCCCAATTGTTTTAGGATGAAGGCGTTGTTTGTTGTTGTTGTATTTATACTTTTTCCAATTTTTTAAACTCCCGAGATTTATCAACTTTTGAAAATCTCTTCCAGAAATACTCTGGCCGATAAACTACCTTTAACGATACAGGTGACTATGATTATTATATAACTTGTAATTATATTGAAATAATGATAATATAATTATGATGTTCAATTTTTTTCTTTTATGACCGATTTTGTTGACAAATAACCAGATATGACTCACACTAGGCCATGTCAGGCAAGACTCATCACCCAGGCCATGACTAGCGCCTTTAATGATCTTGATATCATGTATATGTATATCCCATGTCATTGTTGTAGTACCATTTGCATAGTCATTCTGGAGATGCAGCTTCATCTCACGTTTTCGGTCTTGGTCTTCTGAAGAATATTTATTGGTGCAACGTAAATATGCTAAAGATCCTGCCTTGTGCTTTTTTTGGCATGGTAAAATTTCAGAGATTCATCTTTCACTGTATGAAATATATAACTGGTAAGAATTTTTACTTTTCCTACCTTATTCTACAGTTACAGAAAAATTATTGGCAGCCTTATCCAAGTGGCATTTGACCTTTGTTTTCTTGGTTTGTTTATCCAAGTGGCATTTGACCTTTGTTTTCTTGGTTTGTACATTTTATCTCATCAACTCTCCAATTTCACAGCAATTCACATGGTTGGTTGACATCTTCTTCTATTTGCTTATGGATAGGGCTACCATTGCGGCTATTAATCTATTTGCATATCCAGGTTCTCTGATGGCCAGTAATATTGACTCTTGAAAGTCTGCTATTGTGTTCTATAATTTCTGTTGCATATCTCTTAGCCATATAACTTTAGGAACTCACCACTTTGTAAGTATGATGTGGAAGTAAATAATAACCATTAGGAACATGGCCATTCTTAAGCATCTTGAATTGAAACCTTCTCAATATATAAAGTTGCACTTGACTGTCCTAGACTCCTCTTTTCATTGATTATATAAGTTCTGCACATTGCGACAACCTAGAATCCTGTTTTGTATTCTAAACTCAATGAAGTTGATTCTCATTTACTGGGAACTTGGGAGAAGCTCATACCCTGGATTTCTCATGCTACCATATGATTCTATCCATTAAAACCAACAGGAGAGGACCTTTCTTGTGAGTAGAACTCCACTAGACACATTAGTTCTTTCTTGAAAAGCTCTCTTGATATGTTCTGTTGGTCTCTATGTAGTTATTTTGATTGTTTAAAAGTATGAAGCTATCTGCCTTTGTGTGAGGTTTAGAGTTGTAGGCAGGTATTTATTTATTGATATTGTTGGGAATTCACTACTGGTAATTATGTCAACAATAATGACTCTTTGTTTATTCTTTTCTTGCTTATGTTCTTCTTGGTTCAATTTGGTGGCATCAAGGTTATTCTTATGATTAGAGTACAGAACATTGCATTGTTGCCTAAACTTGTGTTTGCTAGGAAGGTCTTGCTCCCCTGTATGCATAGTGGTATGTATATTGCTAAATCACTAGGTGTTGTACACACCATGTTTTGTAAGTAAATTTATTATTTCTTGTTACATTTCTTTTAATTTTTGGTGGCTTGTGGAAATGTGTTGTGCACTTCTTTTTTGTCCTGGTGAAAGATATCTTTCCATATGCATAGCCCACAAGTTCCATTGTAGGAGTCGCTACATTCACGTGCATGAGTTGGAAAAATGCTATGTGAGAACAAATAAATGCTTTTTCTAGATAAAATTCCTGCATGGAACTTTCAATAAGAAATTGACTGTCTAAGTTTTGTGATAAATGACAATTATCTGAGGCCCATTTGTTGACAGAGAATAAAGTCAAGAACGCAGTGGTATTTGAGTCATACTTATTTGTGATTACTTATGATATTAAACAAGTTGGTGAGCCAGCCACAGTTCCAGTGCAATTTGATCTATCATCACTTTTAGTACATCAGCGTTCTCAGGGCTCTGAGATGTTCCTATCTTAGATTTGATACTCCTGGATCTGAATTATTTGTGTCAAGTGTAAGGCTGTGTAGTATCTCCATAACCACAGTCGCATGTTTTGCAGGCGTCCAGACTTCGGATACATTTCACATTTTTAAATTAGGAAGTTTCCTTTTCTCTAGAGTATAAATTGTTAAGTATGTCGAGTTTGTTTAAGCATATATAAATTTCTTTTAGAATGTTCATGTGCCTGTATAAGTGTGTGCTGTGTGGGCAAGGGTAAGGGTAAGGGTAAGGGTGTTTTATATGTTGCATGCATGTGCCTACTATTTGCATGTGTATGAGCATGTATTTCTATGTCACATAGGTGCGGGTGCGGGTGCGGGTGCAGGTGCGGGTGCGGCACTTTAAAAAAACTTGGGTGCGGGAGTGCGGGGAGGATATATATATAATTTTTAACAGTTTTAAGTTAACACTACATATATTTGTGTGCATTTATGTATTTATATATATAATATAGATAAAATTAGACTTGATTAGGGTTAACTGAATCTACTTTTGGATAGAAATTGACCTCAGTGTGGTTGACTTCACCTAACACAAAGGAAGTTGTATCCAAGTGTCGCACCCGCCTGGGTGCGAGGCGGGTGCGGTGCCCTGTTAGAAGAGTCTGTGTGACATAGATGTATTTAGGGATGTAATCCTGTGGGTTGTCTGCATGTGAAGGTTAAGAGGTGATGGTCCAATAAGTTCCTGCTTTACTCACTCACGTGCTTTGGATTAGTCACATGCAAATCTTGAAGCCAACAAATCCCAGCAGTTGGTGTCTAAACACGTGAATGCCCATATGTGGTGCACACACATTATTGAGGTCATTTCAATGTCACATGGACACTCCATTTTGCCCTTTGTACCCGTGTCGACACGCGGTGACACCTGGACACACCATTTTACCCTCCGTACATACAAGTTTGTATTCAATTTATAATTTAAAATTATATTTTCAGTATATAATATATATTTTAGATATAACATATATATTTAGATTATATTCAGTTTATTTTAAATATATTTTGTATTTATGTGAGATTTAATATATATATATATATATATATATATATATATATATATATATATATATATATATATATATATATATATATATATATAGCCGTGTCCTCGTACCCTCAGTACCTGTACCTGCACCTGTACCCAGGTGACATAGGGTCATTTGTATTTAAGGCTTGTTAATCTAGTAACGGATGTTTTGATGCTTATGTCCAGCATGCATTAGTCTGCAAGTGCATACAACATTCCACCAAGTTTCAGTAGCCTTAAATGAAGGCATCATGGAAGAGTTTATGTAGAAGTTCTATTCATTTCTGCCTACACGATCAAATAGCTGTTGTGGTAGTGTCTTGCTTTCCTGCTGATATGAAGTTCCTCCAGGATGATGAGGGAAACAAACTATGCTCGCATTTCTTCTATTGCAGTATGAAGTTGCAGAACATAGGATGATGGATGGATCGGCTGTAGCTGGGTTTGCTAATGGTGATTTAGTTGGTGCTGCTGTTGCAACTGCCGCTGGTGCTGGTGTGACTACAGCAGCAAGATCAGGACACTCAAATGCTGCTGCATCAACGGGAGGAGATTTTTTTGAAGGCCTCACTTCTTCAGATTTTTATAAGAATACAAAGGTTGTTTTCTTATTGATTTCACAGGTTTTACGATTTCTGCTTAAGAAGGACCCAAAAATCTAAACTGTGCATGTGCTTAAACAGGTTAGCGATATATCCGGATCGTTCCGATGGGCCCCGTTTCTTGCCCTGCAGAATTCAGACTCTTTCCTAACCATGCTCTTGTTACTATCGAAGTATGGTATGAAAAGCCTTCCTGTGGTTGACCTTGGTGAAGGAAAGATTGATAACATCATCACCCAAACTTCTGTTGTCCATGTACTTGCTGAATGTGTAAGGCTACCTTGGTTTCAGAATTGGGGCACGAAGAAACTGTTTGAACTTGGCCTTCCAGTTATGAAACCAAATGAGTTAGTCAAGGTGCTTCTCCTTGCACTTTTATGCATTTATGACTCTGCAAAGCGTCCAATTTCTACATCTTCTCCATGGTCATTATGGTTAGAAACAAGATAGCAGCATACCAATACCTATTGAAGTTTTTGGAGACTTAACGTCAAATGAAACTTGTTTGGTGTTGAACTGTACCAGGTTTATGAGGATGAACCTGTTCTTCAGACTTTCAAGCTGATGAGAGAAAAGGGTATAGGTGGGCTTCCTGTTGTTGATGATAGTGGATGGAAACCCATTGGGAATATTAGCATACGAGATGTGCAATATCTTCTTACTGCACCTGAGATCTACAAGGATTTCAGGTATTATGCTCTCTCTCTCTCTCTCTCTCTCTCTCTCTCTATATATATATATATATATATATATATATATATATATATATATATATATATATATATATATATATATAAAGGCTTATCTAACTTTTGATTAGTTAACATTAGCAGCGTTCAATTGATTGAAATGACTAAATCACCCTTAAAATTGTTGTCATTTTTAAGAACGCATTACTTTTTAGGGTAAAAAAGTCACTTTCATTCTTCAAATTCGAATTACTAAAATATAATGTTACTTTTTGGAACATGTGTTTGACTTTTTGTTTCTCTCTGAAACAAAACTCAGTTTTACCTCAAACTCTTCCTACACCCAGCTCCCAAACAGAGGTTTCTTGTTTTCAGTGTTTGCCACATACAATTCTTCATTCTTGTTACATGTGCTCATTCAAGAGCTGAATCTCACAGAACAGAAACCTTTCTACAACTGATTGATAAGCTTGTTGTCGCAATCCAATCTCTTTCGAATGTGTATGTAAATTATGACCATGATTGGCCTTGAGTTGGATAAAGCTCCATACTGGCGTCTTGTGACCTCATTCAGTATATCTGAATCCATTTGATAATGTCCTGGCAATTGCAGTGGCAAGCTTTGGACAGTTGGTGTTTGGTCAGTTTGCATGTCCCGGTTTAGGTCCTGCTGTGGCATGTTTGGGTCACTTGATAAGTTTGTATCTCACATTAGCTTCTAAAATAGAAACTTGTGCGTGCCTCAGTTTGTTAAACATTTGATTTGTTTAACTCGGCATAGAAAAAGTAAACTATTGATAATGTGGAATTTTGGGTGGCTATTAGTGACAGTCTGTTGCATGTATGCAGATCAATCACTGCCAAGAACTTCCTCACTGCAGTTAGAGGCTACCTGGTAGAGCACCATGAGTCTTCCCCCATACTCCTGGGAACAATTTCATGCAAAAGGGATGACACATTGGAAGATGTTATTTTAAGACTTGATGGAGAAAAGATCCAGAGGATATATGTTGCTGATGAGGAGGGTAATATAGAGGGGGTCGTAACATTAAGAGATATCATTTCTAAGCTTGTCGTGGAACCTCCTGGCTACTTTGGGGACTTCTTTGATGGAGTGGTGCCTTTGCCACAGAACAGCAGAGTCTGACTATCAATTTAGTGACTCTTTTCTGTTTCTTGTCTGTGTATTTGTAGGCTTTTCTTCTCTCTTTTTCTTTTTCCCTTTATGTAGATACAAGAACTTCTTTGGTAGGAATGTCAGCATAATATCAATCAAATGGAGTAATGGAAAGACTAGGGATGAAACAAAATTAATGCGCGTGAACCATTTTCTGAATTAGGGTATGCAAGTTGGGAAGGTAAACAATTGTTGGGATCCAACATGATAGCTATTTTGGTAAAAAGTCGTACAATCCAAGGGAGACCCGAGCACAATTATAAATGTCACCTTGAAGCTGGTGAGACCCCTCTAGATATAGCCATTTCTACCCCGGACTGTGCTTGGGCTTGCTCTTGCCGATCCTTCTTTTTCTCGGAATAGAACTTGTGCACCACACTAAGGCCGAATTTCCTTAGGACCTCCCGAGACACCTAGGAGCTCTAGGAACAAGTGGGAAAGGGTCCAAGATTACAAATTGGCCTACACGCAACTCCCAACCCAAGGCTAAACAAGGGGTGTTGCTAGGTTACAGGAGCCAGGATCAGGTGCCTTTGCGCCTGGCTGCCCTCCATCTGCTTTTGGGCCCTACAACTGACAGACTGTCAGACAAAGAAAAGGGCATCAAGTGCAGCGTACACCTCAAAGTGTGCCATGTGATGGCACCTGATCCTGACTCAGGTTACATGGCTCTTATTCCACTGGGATAGACCCCAGGTGACAAACACCTCTGCTGTGTGCAAATAGGACCAACATCATCTCCTCTGCACGTGCTTTCCAATGCACCAAAGATCTCCCAAAATGCATGAGTGGTTACTGGGATATGCCCCTCCAAAAGTGTAGCCTCCCAAGCCTATCGCAGCTAAGGGAGTTTCAGGTGCACTCACATTATCATCTCCAGATCACATTAATATGGAGCCTCAAAGTGGGGTGGCATAGTGGGGTGGGTCTTGGAGGTTAGAAGGGCAGTCAAGGTTCAATTCTTATGGGCATCTTCCTTTTGTGCAAGCCCACGCGCAGAATAGGCCTCGGGGTGAGGGCCCTAGCCTTAGAGTTTTACGTCATCAGAACGGCGACCATAGGTATGGCAGGCTAAGCCAGTGCGACTATGTCTTCATGCTCGGATGCAGTTTCTTCGAGCAATTTTAACCCAAGTGCAGTTATGTTCACAGTCATAGTAGCATGGTTTACGATTCAAACCATGGTCAAAATGTATTCAAAGTAGGGAAAATTATTCAAGAATGCCTATATTGAACTAAATGTATCAGAGAGAGAGAGAGAGACCTGCTTCAGAACCTATAGTATTTCAGCAAGATAACAGACAAAGATTGTGCCTGGAGCCGAACCTGCAAATGTAGAAAATCTGCGTGACACAGAGATACGAAGCTTTTCAGCCAATTATAGTAATGTTCATACTATTATGAGGAAAAGGTTTATGATTCGAAACAGGTCACGGTTCTAGAACACAAATAATTTCAGCAATGTAACAAGATAATACCACAAAGATTTTGTGCTTGGGAAAGAATCTGTAGAAAAACATCTTATAGCAATTGGATATCAATGTAACCCCCAAACAGTCATGGAATCATGTGATTCAGACAAAGAATTTGTGCTCGGGAAAGAATCCGTGGAAAAACATCTTATAGCAATTGGCATGGTAAAAATTACACTAAATTTAAATATTGATACAGAAGCAGATGATTGCTCAACAAAAATGAACTTGGGGAAAGGCAAAAAACACCATGGTTATTATCTGTTCCCGTAACCATATAGAAGAAAGCTTGTAGAACAATGAAGATAGAGCTCCAAATCATACCATGCAACACTCATTCTCTGCACAGTTTCTAAAGCCTCCTTCTCTCTATCATTTCAACAGAGGTGCCTCAGCAATCTATTACATATTGGGGGTGTTAATACAAAAGCATTTTGCAATGTGTACTGAAAAACGTCTAGAGCTAAAGCTAACTTGCCTTCCTGAAGAAGGCGATTGATGAGCATTACACAAGTCCTGAGAGTGATTTCAAGATTGTAATCTCTAAGGATAGAAAAAAACCTTAGGGATTCATCTAGTCTTGCGGATTTACACAACCCAACAAGCCAAATTGAATATGGAAATGCGTCTGGCATCCAGATCTAGCAACTCCTCCACTGCACCAACAATGTTTCCCTGCTCAAAATATTGCTGCGCTATTTCTATGGTTCTTGTTTCCTCATCAGAGGGAGTGCCTTTCTGTGTTGAGATATATTTCAACCAAAGATGGCAAGCCTGAACTACTCTTCCCTTTCTGCACAAAGAGCCCATCAGTGCATTGTAAACCTCCAGACTTGGAGTACAACCATTCTTAACCATCTGTTCAAAAACGCCAAAAGCATCGTCATCTCTGTTGACCCTTTGAAGACCATTAATGAGGGTATTATAGGTAGTCACATCAGGTTTGTAGCCATTTATCTGAAGCTCATTGAAGAACTTGAATGCTCCATGAATGTTTTTCAATTTGCACAGGCCATTGATCAATATGTTATAAGTTACTATATCTGGAACAACTCCACTCTGAGCAAGCTCCCTCAAGAGCTTGTAGGCCTTGAGGATTTGTCCAGAGCTACAGAGCCTTTCAACCATGTCTTGAAGTCCAGCCCTGTCACGAACACGATCTGCGCCTTGGGATAGGCGAAGAAACAGGGACAGATTGTTCCCCATTTCCATTTTGTAGAATAAAATGTGAGCTTTCTGCAGATTCCCTGCCTTACATAGCCCGTGTTGAATGTCACCACTGTCGGACTGCATCCGAGCTTCCCCATCTCCTCAAATATCTGCTAGGCCTCGGAAACTAAGCCTTCCTTACACAACCCACATATGAGAATAGTATACGTTGCAGAATCTGGGAAGCAATCGTTCTTCGAGATCTCGAGCTGGAGGGATTGAGCTCGATCCAAAAGACCAAAATCACAGAGCCCCTTAATCAATGAGTTATAGCAATATGTATCAGGAACAAATCCCTTCTCGGTCAACTCTTTCAGCATTCCAAAAGCTTCCTCTAGTCTGCCCATACTGCATAACCCTTTGATCATAATAGTATAGAGTACACAATCAGGAGTTATATTCTCCTCCACCATGCTCCTATAAAACTTGCAGGCCTTCTCAAACAAGCCTGCTCTAAACAACCCATCAATCAAACAACTGTAACCATTCAATCCCAGACTGAAACCATTTTTGCTAATCGATCGAAGCAACTCCAACGCTCTATCGATCTTACCAACCTTACAGAACCCACTCAACAACGAATTGTAAGTAATGGTGTCAGGACTACACCCTTTCTGTTCCATGTTCATCAATAACAGTTGTGCATCATCAATTCTACTAGCCCTACAGAGTCCAGATAGCACGATAGTATAAGTCATGGTGTCCGGACGAATACCTCTGTCAGCCATTTCGTCAAACAGTAAGAGTGCGTCGCCCGTCCTCCCGGCCTTGCAGAGACCATCGATCAGAATGTTGAACGTGGACCGATTTGGACGGCAATCCGTCTTCACCATCTGGTTGTAGACGGCGAGGGCGAGCTCGAACACCTCCTCTTCGACTAGAATCCTTAGAATTGTGTTGTAGGTGAGTGTGTTGGGCCGAGAACCAAACTGCCCCGTCCTTCCGAATTCCTCCACCGCCTTCTCCGCCATGCCGGAGCCCGCGTAGGTGGAGATTAGGACGGTGAACGCCTGGGGAACGATCAGATGCCTTCCCTTCCTCAATTCCTCAAGCGATACCCACGCCGAATCGAACCTGCGCCCTTTCACGATCGACTGAATCATGAAGTGGTGGGAATCCCAGCTCCTCAAACGCTTCTCCCTCATCGCGCACGCGAAGAAACGGAACTCCCGCTTCACGTTACCGAGCTCGACGAGGATCCAAGACACCATTTCCTGCGAGAGGAGATCCGCGAACTTCTGGAACGCATCTTCGATCGGCCCATCGTCATTCAGGATTGCGACGATTTTCCGCGAAAAAGAGAGCTCCTTGCCGTCTAGAACGACGGAACATGAAGATGGTGGTGGCGGTAATGGAATGAATAGCAATGATAGTGGTGGTGGTATCGGGGCGGATGGTGATGATGGTCGTGGTGATAATGGTGTGAAGGGTGATGGTGGTGATGAGAGAACCCTTGCTACAGATTCATGAAGGGATTTTCGGGTGGTGGTCTTAGAGAGAAACGAGAGATTCATATCTCATCCTCGTCTTCAAGGGGAGAGAGGGAAGGGGTTGGGGTTCAGGCAAAGAGGGAACCATCTTTGTGAAGACCATGGAGGAACATGAATATGAAGGAGAAAGGGTAAATGGTGATCAAGACTCGAGAGACAGTAGATTTGAGAACGATTACGGTGGTGAGTGGATGGAGGCTGCAAAGAGTGAGGTTTTTGGGTGGTTTCATTTGACAAACAAGACGCTTCTATCTATGTGGGAGGGAGGGCTGATCATCTTGCTTTTTTGTTGGGGTGAGAGGAACGTTCAGTTCTCTCTTTTTCGCTTGCTACAGAAAGGGTTTAACGAGAGCAGTTATTGTTTTATTTTATATGATTATATTCCATCACGACCGCACATCTGACTTGACTAAGATCTGTTGAGCTTAAGTTTTGGATGTTTCTAGGTTTTCCAAATGAGATGTGTGCCTGGGATTGAATATAATCAGTGATCGGTTATATACTATATGACCATAACTGCTCTCGGGTTTGATGGTGTTGATCATCCTTGCAAGATTTTTAAAGAACAATTGTCTCACCTTCTAAAACAAATACATAAAGCCAAGTGAATTTTACTTCTATCTCTATCACCAACAAAATCTGCATTCGAACAACCCACAAGTTTTAACCTATCAGCCTCGTAACATAGTTTGAGTTCTTTTGTTCTCCTTAAATACTTGTAGTCTTTTTGTTTTTTACTAAAATATTTTTTATAAAAAAACTTTATTTATTAACAATGATAACTTTAATATAATTTTTAGCTTTAAATAAAATTTTTAAGTTTTTTGATAAAAAAAATTAATGAGAAGGTTTTCAGCTTTTTAACAATCTAAAAATTAGGTCTATCTAACATCGAGATCAAAAGTTATGATCAAAATGTCTAATGTTGCTAATTATACATTGTTTGTCATTAGCATCTATTTTAATTGTCATAAAAAACTAGCCCTTTTTAGGAGTGACATCAACATTTCCTAACGATGCATTCATTTGTCATCAAGAATGAGTCATTCCCCATAAATTATCACCAACACGTGTCGATGATGACAAATTAAATTGTCATCAGCAACTCCCTACATGTTTCATAAAGCGAGTCGCCAACCTTATCCGCCCTGCTCCCTTCCAAAATCAGAACGAAATATTCTAAGCCCAAAACCCTTTTACAAAAATAAAACTTTTTATCTTAGACAATATGCTTTGGACGAATCTCAACCATTCATTCAAAAACTGCCTAGTAGAAGTCATCCATCGTAATCTAAAGTAGTGGATCTCAGATACGCAGAAAATGTATCCAAATCTACGAGAAAAATTATAAATAAGGGTCTACTCTCCCCTTATTTCAGTATCTAGAGTTCAAGTCTCTAGATATAGCCCTACTTTGCCAGACTTAGCCTAATCAAGCCAATCTAGCCTAGCCTAGGACAAAGATTCCTTATCTCACACTCTTTTTTTAGTATGTGCCTAGCCGAAGTGTTTCTCATGCTCTCTTGTATTCACTGACATAGAAAAGCTACCTAAGCTCGAGGTGAGATTTGATTTCTCTTCTTTTTTTTATTCTGTTCATTTTATTGCAGTTTTATGAGTATTGAAAACTCTAACAATCATCTATTTTGTTTTTCTAGTTTTGGTGGTTCCCACCATCGAACTCACCTCTTTTTTAGGATTCATGTATAAGGTACGCCTACTCGCAAGCCATCACTCCAAAAATGAAGATCAAAGGTTCCCCATTCGGCTCATTCCTTCTCAAATGAGGAGGAAATGTGCACAACCTTGCAAAACGGGCCCCACAACACTCAAATTCAAATAAGATTTTGTACCCATTTCTAAAAAAAATCGTAGAAACCCTTGTTTTTATTTTCAAAAAATTCAGAGATCTAGAATGGCGGTTATGGTGGAACCATTTATCTAAACTCCAAAATTGAAATTTCTGAAAAATTGGTGTTGCGAGGTTAGTAGTTTCATTTGTTTGTTTGTTTTTTTTGGATATTGGGTCCACCTCAGATCCAAAATCTTGTTTTTTGTATTGTGTCATGTTGACATTGTCTGGTTAACAGAATCATAGCTCTATGTTCATAGGTCATTTTTTAATGTTTTAGGACTCGTTAAAAAATAGACATTTGGCTCTTTTATTCTTTCTTTACCTCAATTCTGAATTTAAGGTCTCCGAAAACATAGGTGAACATAGAAAATGATTAGTTTCTTGACTATTTTTTATAGAGTAATCTTTGTTCTTAGGCCTGTATCTCAATGATCCATTGACAAAAACTTGAATTTTTATAGTCACTGAAAAACTGAGATATAGATATACAACTTTATTATTTTGGGTCAGAAGCAAAAACCTCTTTAGGGTTTCTGTTTTTGTGTTCTAAAATTGGATCAAAAAACTATTTTGCAGATTTTAACAGCCTAACAATCTATCTTTTAGAGGATATTTCTCCCCAACCGATCATCAGATCAAGGTGATCTTGGTGGCATTGGAAAGTTAACGTCCTAATATGTCTCTTTTATTTTAATGATTTCTTTGAGTTTTCGATGCAAGCAGCCAAAAAATAGCATAAAATAATCATAATAGGTGCAACCATTCTTATTCATATTCTACTTTAGGAACATTCTCAGGGTTGTATCTCAGCACCCGTTCATTGTTTTCTGGTGAATCAAGTATCATTATAAAGGTATTTTTGTCTAGTTTCTTTGTTCTTTTTTATATTTTTTCAAAATAATTCATTTTTAGGTTTAAAATCATTGAAAAAGTATGTCATAGATCTTAGATTTTCAAAAAATCCAGTAAAATCCCTTGCTTGGATCAGATCTTCATTTTCGAGTCTTAGGATCTCACGATCCCATTACCCGCTGCCTATTTTCTGTTCTTGTTTGCTTGTGCGATGTGTTTGGATTGGGATAAGCCTTTAGGATAATGGTCTCACTTTGGATTCAATATTTAATCCATTTTATAGACTAGTTTCTTGTGAGAAAACATTTTTCTGTTAAAAAAAATTGGTGTTTTTGCATGTTGTAATCAAAAAATCTAATCTACTGAATGTATTCTTGTAAAAATGAAAGATATTCCTTATCAAGAGGAAACCTTTTTTACTTTCAAACTACTTGAATTAATACACTCGGATGTTTGGGGTCATGCTCCTATTGCCTTTAAAGGAGGATTTACTTATTATATAATTTTTATGAATGATTATTCGTGTTTTACTTGGATTTACTTTCTTAGGCACAAATATGATGTTTTTGAAACTTTCAAAACTTTTTATAACCTTGTTAAAAATTTGTTTAAAACTAATATCTCTATATTTCATTCTTATTCAGGAGGAGAATATATGTCAAATGATTTTAAAGATTATTTAAAAAATCATGACATTTTTCATTAAAGATCTTATGCAAATACACATCAACAAAATGGTTTAGCTAAAAGAAAACACAAGCATATAGTAGAAACCACTAAAACTTTTTTTATTTTCAAACATGTTCCAAAACATTTTTTGGTTGAAGCTACACTAACCTCGGTATACCTTATAAATAGACTTCCTTCAACCAAACTTCAAATATTTTTCCTTATGAAAAACTTTATAAACTACCTTTGACTATTTCAGATTAAGAACCTTTGGATGTAAATGTTTTATTCTAAGAAATAAAAATGTCAAACTTTCTCCAAGAGGCATTTCTTGTATCTTTCTTGGTTATGGGGAAAGCCAAAAAGGATTTAGATGTTATGATTTAAAAAATGATAAGCACTATATATTATGGAATGTTACCATTATAGAGCAAGAAAGTTTATTTTTATTTAAATATGTCTATCATAAAAAATAATGTATTTAATTTTGGATTATCTCCTAAAAGCAATAATAAAGTGTTAAACAACAATGATATTGTTAATGTTGAACTTCAATATAACATCCAGTGTGGTGAGTCTCATAATATTAATGGTGGTCCTTTACTTATCCAGTATAGAAGAATAACTGATGATAGACATCCAAATGCCTTAGAATAATATTCTAGCATAGAAAATTAAGAATATAGTACTTTTAAGAAATAAAAAAGAATACATAGGCCTCCATATAGGTTTGTAGGTGTGAGTGCCTTGAGAGTCTCTGCTCACCATCCTTAGAGCAAACCCTTGAGTTGTTGTGCCTTTGGTCGATGAGGATACCTCTGGTCGGTTTGGAACACTCATCCCTGGGATGACCCAACTCCTGGTGTTGATGCTTGACCACTAAGAGTCTATCTTCTCTTGGAGTAGCGTCACCAACATCTTCGTTTGTGCATGCAATTCCTTTGTGAGTGCCAACTCTTGAAGTGTATATTGTAGCTTCTCGTGATACTCCATATGCTTTTTTTATGTAGAATTTTTAGAAAATCAGTGTCAGTGTCTTCAAAAATATTTTGCTTTTATATAAAAATATATATATATATAAATAAAAGTGGATCTATGAGCACTAGCAGGGTGTGATCTTTATATCATTATCCTAAGTGTTGAAGACCTATATTTCCAAAACCAAAAAATCAACAAGGGAAGAATAAATGAAATGGATGATACCTCAAAAGCAATAGTGTCCTGAAGTTGCACTAGCTTTGCTTGAGCGGTCATCACACCCTCCACGTAGGACATGTCATGAGCACTCTTGGATTCTTCTAGGGCAGACCACAACTGGTCCACCATAACTGTCTGCTCAACTAGGGCATCCTCCAAGCTCTGAATTTGTGCCTCATACATCTCTCTCTTCTCCCTGAAGGAAAGAGTAGGGTCAGCAAGTAAATGCAAAATCAAGTCACAGTATAAGGAAAAAAATGACAAGAGTACAAAAAGAAAAAGTACCTCAAGTCCTCGAGATGGCAAAGGATTAGGGGCATGCTCAAAATGCATACATTGTCTAGGTGGCTCCTCCCCCTCTGCAAGCTCAGTACAAGTACATCGTGGCCTCAGCCACTCAACCATTAGCTTTGAGTAAGTAAAAACAATGGTGTCACCATCCATCCTCTGGCCCTCCTCTGGCAAGGTCTCACCGAAAGCTGCTATGTCCTACTCATGAGCCTATGCTCCTTTGTTCCAAGCTGACAACGAAGTGGAACTAACTGAATTGAAGGGTACCATCTCAAGTACTTTGTGTCATCTTCTAGACACTCTCAAGGTGTCGCTTGTAGCACCCAAGCTCCTTGACTCTTCCAAGCATTCTCGACCTCTGCCATCTTCTAAGCCCCCGACTCAGTACAGGGACAAGTAAAGAGTTTATGCCTAGCTGGTGTCATTGGAATGCTCTAACGGAGACCAAACTACCTCATCAACTGATCTGGGTGATAAGGCTCGTTGGTCCAATAAAAAAGAAGCATACATGGGGCATAGTCCAACCGAAGGGTTGTGCCCAAAAACTGCTCCTCCATGGTGTAAGGCCTCCACACCACTTGAAAGAAAAGAAAAAAAGAGAAAGGAAAGTTAGGGCATGAAAGGAACAAGAAGAACAATATGTATGAAAGGTTAGAAAGAAGAAAAGCAAAAATTTCATACCTTAGAGTGATCTAGCGAGTTGATCAACTGGGATTGCTCATCCCTAGGATGGCGATCCGCCCACCAACTCAGCGTAGGACGACCATTAGAAGGTAGAAGAATAATCTTGCTAACAAAGATCCTCATGTATCCCCACAACTGAGAAATGCAAAGAAGAATCAGACATAAACAAGAGTATGCATCAAAAAGGTCAGACAACAATGAAAGAAAGTTCAGAAAGAAAGGTGTTTTTATACCTCAAGAAGGAGGGTGCAACCCATCAAAGCATCGACCTTCCACCTCAAAACAAGCTGACTGAAGTAGTAGTAGGCCAGCGTACTGGAGCACCAGTCATACATGCTCAGCTCCATGACAAACCCCATGTATCGAAGAGCCACGTGAGTCCCATTGCTTGAAGGAAAGAAGGTTGCCCCCATCAAGTAAAGAAGATATGCAGCTCGACAAACATATACATTGTGGTGAACGCCACCCTCCTGGGTCGTATACTCGCCCCACAACAATGCAATTGAATCTTGTTGTTTAAAGGAGGCAACCACCCAAAAATTTGATGAAAAAGCCTAACCAGATCCTCGCCTGAAGTCACCATGGGGTTAGGACCCATTGGATTGCCCAAAAGGAAGTGCACCTCAGTAGGGGTGATGGTCATCTCACCCCAAGTGAAATAAAAGGTATTGGTCTCTTGCCTCCACCTCTTGACCAAAGCCAGAATTAGCTTCTGGTTGGCCTTGGTCACCCCACAGTGAGCCAGACATTCGAATCTAATCTTGTTCATAGATTCCATAAGCCCATCATCCTCATATAACTGCCAAGATCATTGTAACTCGAGGTATGCCTGCTCATGCTCATCAATGTAGAAAGAGCTTCCTAATCTCGATGTAAGATTTAGTTCCTCTTTTTTTTTGTTTTATTGCATTTTTATAAGTATTAAAAGCCCTAACGTTCGTATGTTTTGTTTGTTTCATTTTTTTAGTTTTGGTGGCTCCAGCTATCAAACTCATCTTTTTTTAGGATTCTCATATGAAGTATGTTTACTCACAAATCGTAGCTCTAAAAACTAAGATTGAGTGTTCTTGGTTCGATTGATCATTGCTCAACAGATGAGGAAAGGTGTACAACCTTGTAGAACGGACCCCACAATACTCAAAATTAGATCCTATTCTGGACTCATTTATAAATTTTTTTTCATAGAAACCCTTGTTTTTTAAAAAAAAAATTTAAGGATCCACAATACTGAAATATCCTCATTATTGCTTTCCAATGAGGGAACCCCAGAATGCTCTGGTATCTACTTACTAGACTCACAACAAAGCTCAAATCAGGTCTAGTACATAGCATAGCATACATCAAGATTTCAATTGCTTGAGAATAGGGAACATCTAATTTCTCTTGTCCATCTTTTGGACAATCATTCTTGCTTAGTCTTAGGCCTTTAACCATAATAGTTGACTTTGCCTTGATACTTTACATTCTAAAGTTATTTAGAGTATGATTAAGATATTTCTCTTGACTTGGGCATAATAATATCGTTTTCTATCTTTCTAAATTTTAACTCTAAGGATATATAAGGCTTCACTCATATCCTTCATCTCAAATTGAGAATTTAACTAGACTTAATCTCATTTATCATTTATATATCATTTGATGTAATTAATATATCATTAACATAGAGGGATAAAATAGTAAACTTACTCTTACTTTTCTTGACATATACATAGTGGTTTAAATTATTTGCCCTATAACCGTTGTTTCTTTTAATTCACCATTCAAGAAAGTTATTTTCGCATCTATTTGATACATATCAAGATCAAAATAAGTCACCAATGCAAAAATACTATGAATAGAAGCCAATTTTGCTACAAAAGAATAAGTTCCTTCATAATTTATGTCCTCATATTAAGAATAGTCTTTTGTAACCAATCTTGCCTTAACTTATTAATAGTTTCATCATCCTTGAGTTTCTTTTGGAGAACCCACTTGCTACCAATTGTCTTGTACCATTAGACAATGTACTTAGTTCTCAAACTCTATTTTTCTATGTGAAGTACAACTATCTTTTATTATCTCTATCCAATGTTCAGATTTTTTTGAGGTAACTGCATCATTAAAACTTAAATTATCAAGAGTTTCATCCAGGTTCATGGAATAACATAACTTTTTACTAAAAAAAAGAAATAATTATTTAAATAAGATAGAGGAGCTCTCAAACTTTTCTACCCAATCATAGGTTGTGAAGATTGCTCGTCATTGATAATTGGATCATAATGTTCAAACTTTTGAATTGGTACCCCTAAATTATTTAAGATATCAAGAGTGGCTTTATTTCCTCAGAATCAAAGACACATTCTTTACTTTCCAAGAATTTCAATTTTCTGCTTTCTATAAATTCTTTCTCAAGATTATATAATCTATAACCCTTTGGATACCCCATAAAAATGCACTTGATAGTTTTACTATCTAATTTGTCCTTCATATGACTAGAAATTAATATATATATATATATATATATATATATATATATATATATATATATATATATATATATATATATATACATACGACCCTACTTTCTTAGATGATTTGAATCTAACTTCTTGTCAGTCCACAACTCATAAGGTGTAAGTTCTACAACCTTAGAAGAAACCCAATTAAGAATATACATGATAGTTCTTATAGCTTCTCCCAAAATATCTTGCGAATGTTTACATGTGCCAATATAGATCTGGTCATATCTATTAGGGTCATATTCCTTCTTTCAACTACATCATTTTGTTGTAGTATATAAGGCATAATTATATGATGAATTATATTGTTAGCATTATAATAAGACTTAAACTCATCTGAGTTATATTCACCACCTCTATCATATTTCATTACTTTGATCTTTCTTCCTAACAACTGTTCAACCTCATATTTATGTCTTAAACATTTTTAGAACTTTTGATTTTTTAGAAATTCGGTAGATATAACCATACCTAGAATAGTAATCTATGAATGTGATGCCCTGCTATCATGTGTTTCTACTGATAACGACCCATATATATCAGTATGCACTATGACTAGCAATTATGATGCACTGCTATCCTTAGGAAAATGTTCTCTAGTCATTTTTTCATACGTGCATGGTTCATATTTTTTTAAAATGTATCTTTTTTAGTGAAGGTAATAACCTCATTTTTATAATCCTTTTTATTTTATTCATATTCACATGCCCTAACCATAAATGCCATAAATATGCATTCACATTCATTGCACAATCAATATAACAAGAAATAGTCATTGCATTACTATTTGAAGGTGGTACAAAATTCAAATGAAAAAAAATGTGGTCTATATCATAGTGTCTCCTGAGCTTCAGTTTTGCGCATTTCTCAAATATAACCTTATTGGCACAAAAATAGACTTTAAAGCCCTTCATGACAAAGCATGTCACAGACAATAGATTCCTTCTCATGAAAGGTATATATAAGAAATTGATTTAAAACAAACTTGCCTCATCTAATTGTAGCCTATAGGCCCTGATTTCAACTACATCATTGTAGGTGTTATTTCTCATATACACATATGGTCGCCTAGCCTCAACTCCTTTAATTTCACAAGTTCTTCTTTCATATTTAAGATGTGTCACATTGCCCCTGAGTCAATCTACCATCTTGACAAGTCACCATCTCTAATTAATGATTCAAATATTATGTAGATTACTTCACATTTTTCCTCCACTTGCTTTTCTAGATTTTCCTTCTTTGACTTGTTTGGGAAGTCCTTGAAATGCCCAAGTTTCCCACGGGAAAAGCATGAGCCTTTTGGTGCAACTCGTAGATTCTTGTTTTGCACTTGACGCCCCTTGAAATTATTTTTATTTTTTAAAAAAAAATGGACCCTTAGGTTTAAACTTTCGAGATGGTTCTTGGAAAGAAGTTTGTGCATTCATGACTTCTCCCCTCTTATCTTTGTTCATGTGCTCTTGCTCAAAAGCCAGTTGCAGAGAAAACTCGATTAGGGTGAGACTTTTCTAGTTTAACCTTATGGCTACTGACATCATTTTTTATGATGGAGAGAAGTTGTTCAGTGTGGTGGAAATATGCAATCTTTTTGAAATTTCATTTTCAGCTATAGCTAGATCCTTGGCAATCACCAACATATGATTTACATGATCAACTACTTTTTAGATTCATTTATCTTGCAAGAATTATATTGCTCCAAGAGAAGTTGAATGTGTTTTATATATTAGTTCATACTTCTTAATTGCCTCCATCATCTTCTTGACGATGTCATAATCCTTAAATACCTGTATGAGATAATCTTGCATGAACGTAAGGAGAGTTATTCTAGAGAGTTAGTCATCCTCAATGAATTTATTAAATAATGTATTTTCTTCCTCAGTTGATTTATCATTGAGTGAAGGTTTTGTTTTATTTAATACATGCAAGGTCTTGTCAAGGTATTGAATCTTTCTCCTCTACATTCCAAAATTTGTTTCATTTAATTTCTCAAATTTGGATAATTCAATCATAATTATTTTGTTTGTCATATACCTAAATACAAAGAAGTACTAGGATTAATAAATTATTTGGCAATTAGTAATTCTCAATATTATATCTCATAAAAATAACAATTAAAAGTTTTGTGTCTCTATTCTAGTTCAGTCATGCAACAAAAACTTCTAAATATACCAAAATATATAGAAGATACTAAATTGCATGCAATTTCAACAAAATAAAGCCCTAGGAGGTTTTCAATAATTTAGAACCATCTCATGTAATATCAAAAAGGTCAAAAGCCTATTCTAAGCAAAATATTAAATCAGAAAGCTTGAAACTGAAATTTTGAATCTTTTCAAGTTAATCAGAAAATTTCAGACCCCTTTTTTTTTATATCAGAAAAGTCAGGGAGTCTATTTCTGAAAAAATGACAGACAAAAAAAGCGCTATTAAAATATTTCCAGCAGACAGGTCTGTTTCTATAATTTTCAAAAATAGAACCTCCGATATAGTTTTACAAGTAGTCCAAAAGAAAAATTCTAACAATAATATGTGATACTAAAAAGGCAACTTAAAATTATTAGAATAGACCACGAAAAAAGAGAAGAGAGCCCTCTCATCTCTGAGAGGTGTCTATTGCTCTGCCTCCACAGATATAGGCAAAAGGACAAAGAAAAAGAAAATGCGACTATCAGTAAGAAGCAAAAATTTCAGCGGTTTCCAACCGGACGGCCTATTCTGAGTTCCATCAAGGGCTCCCGCCGCCCCCTAACTTGTCGGACTCCGACTGACGCACTTCTTTCCTCTCTCTCTCTCTCTCTCTCTCCTACTTCCTCCTTCTATGAATGAGGGTTTCTATCTCTCTTTTGGGCAATCAGACACCACCGTGCAATGGGTGGTTTTCAAGCGCTCAGAAGGCTGCTCTTAGAGGTTTGGCAACGCACAAAAAAACCTGTGTTTTTTTATTTAATCACACTCTGTAATCTTTTGATGTACAATGAAGAGTGAAATTGAGCTGATCGAGAGCACTCCGACTATATGGGCAACCGACGATGAGGACTCCAGCGTCGTTCACCGCAAATAGGGTAAGTCTCTTTAGGAACGAACCCCTTCGGCTTTACATACACAAGATTTGCTCTTTTTCGCTATTTGTTGAAAAAAAATTGCACTGACCTCTCTCTAAAAAGCCTTTTTATTTTTTTGAGAACGATGATGGTCTATTCCTATGCCAATGTGTGAACGCCAGGCACGTTTTGAGCACTATCAAAGGAGCTTGCCTGATGCTATGATACCACTGTAAGGGCCTTAACATGCGTGGAAGAGTGGAACCAGGTTTGAAGGCATGCACGGTGATGCAAAAAAAACACCATGAATTGATCTGTACTAACAACCTCTAGCCTTTCAGATTGATTTCTTGTTTTTCAGAAATAGGTAACTAAGCAATTTTGTGCATCATCCTGTAAATCTGGCCTCAAGTGTCATTCTTGTATTCTTAGGTGTAAGGCCATGAGGCCGTAAGGTGACGGTTCGGAGTCACAATATTCAAATTAAGAGATGTGTCTCTTGAGGGGACGAAGGGATTTATCTAAGATGTGTCCCAAAACTAAAACTCTTAACAACTATAAATAAAATGAAAAAGGGTACTAAGAAAATACAAGGAACCATACAAGCATTCACAATTAGTAACGGTTACAATTACTAAAGGCATTCGGACTTGTGAACCAGTTGAGAGTGCGAAATTCCTGACGATTTCGAGTGTAACAGCGACATCTTCATCCCGTTGCAAATTCTGCATGCGTATCTGTTTCTAACGTACGTAGAGGCGTCGATTGAATCCTTTAAAAAAAATTGCTCACCCTTTCGATTGGAGGTCGAATTAGTTGTCAGGGGTGCTGTCGGGACATCGTTGACAGGAGGTGCCGACGGACCGGCTGCTTGCAGCGGTAGACAGAGGTCGGATTTTCCCTAGCCTTCAAACCCTCACCGACGGAGGTCTTCAGAGGTCGTGCAGCAACCATCGATCACCCAGTCTGGTGTGGCGTCTTGCCGCCAGCTGATAGCTGGGTGCCATCGGATGTAATGTGCAGTCGTCGGACCGACGCCAGATTTTCGCCTGTAGCGGTAGACATACATCAAAACAAAAAAAAAACAAAAAAAAGGAGAAAGGAGAAGGGGAAACAAGCATTGCTTACCTGGGCGTCGCTAGACAGGCTGGAGGTGATCACCGGAAGGACCATTGCCGAAAAATCGACACCGCTCCACCTGCGGGTCCCCTCTTTTCTTAGAACAAAATAAAAGAAAACGAAAAGAGGAACCCTAATCGGGTTCCCACTTTTCATTTTTAACGTATAAACTCTTTTACATAAAAAAAATCAATTTAAACTTGAAATTTCTTGAAATTTAAAAAAAAGGTTATTTTTTCTTGAAAAAATAGAAAATAGCATACTGATTTTTCTGAAATTATGGCAAAGTGGCTTCTTTCTTTTCTGTTTAACTCATAAAACTTTCCTTTTTGAGGTTTCTATTTTCGTTTTTTCTCAGAAAGGGTTCTATCTTTCTAGAAATTGCAAAAAAATAGTTTATCTTTTATGATTAACTCATAAATTTCAAAAAGTGTTCTACTTTATTGAGTTTTTGCATAACACGGTCTCTTAACTTTTCTAATATTACAGAAAAAAGTCCAAACTTTCTGTTTAACTCAAAAGTTGCAAAAATAGGTCTCTATGTTTTTTGTTTAGACAGGACCTCTCATATTACTTTCAAAAATTATAGAAAAGTGGTTTTGAGTTTCAGAAAACCACCTGCTACTTATTTTTGTTAAATAGTGCTTAAATTTAGTAATTTTTATGAATTTCTTGCATACTTAAAGACCATATTGCATGCTAAATTAGTTTAAAAGAATCAAAACTAGTTATATTTATAAATATTAATTGAAAAAACTTTATTACTTCTAATATTTATTTACAATTAGGAATATAGCAAATCGAATACTCATGACTGAGTTATCCAAAATTGAAAAACTTAATAGGATGAATTTTAGAATATGAAGAAGAAAAATAGAATATGTATGGACACGTGAGAAGAACCTATATGTATTAAATAATGTAAAATCTTTACTAACTGATAAATCGACTGAGAAAGAGAAGAAAGCTCATAACAAGTTCATTAAAAATGATCAACTTGCTTAAGAAACTCTTCTAACATTTATGCAAGATGACCTCATCCAAGTGTTTGAAGACTTTGACACTACGAAAAGAATGATGAAAGAAGTATGATATGACTTCAGAGACCCACATTCAACTTATTCTAAAGCAGTACAACTCTTGTAGGATGTGAAAGAAGTTGATGATATATTAATTATAGGCAATAACATAAACACGATAAATATGATTACATCATGGTTAAGTTCTCAATTTGAAATAAATGATATGGATGAAGCTTCATATATCCTTAGAATTAAAATCTAAAGAGATAGAAAATCGAGATTGTTATGTTTAAGCTAAAAAAAATATCTTGACCACATTCTAAAAAAAAATAGAATTGAAAGTACCAAGGCAAAGGGTACTCTTATAGTAAAAGGCCAAAAGCTAAGTAAGAATTATTGTCCAAAAGATAGGCAATTAGAAGCCTGATGGATGTATACAATGATTTGTACTGGACCTGATTTAAGTTTTGTTGTAAGTCTAGTAAGTAGATATCAAAGTAATTCTGGGCTCTTTCACTGAGAAGTAGTGAAGAGAATTTTTCGATATCTAAAGAGAACTAAGGAACTTAATCTATGCTATCAGTCACATAATTTAAAACTTGTAAGCTACTCTGATGATCACTTTGTTGGTGACAGAGATGAAACAAAGTCCACCTCTGGTTATGTATTTATGTTAGGAGGTGGGGCAATTGCATAGTCATGCAAGAAATAAAGGTGTGTGGTACAGTATACTCAGGAAGCTGAGTACATTGCCTATAATATGACAGTCATATTTGGTGTATGGATAAATTGTTTCCTAAATAAATTGAAATTGGACATTTCAAATGATTCAGTTCAACTTTATTGTGATAATAAAGTTGTCATAAGACTAATACAAACAAGAGCTAATAGCTCTGCAAATAAGCATATTGAAGTTAAATATCAATATATTCATGATATACTTATGAAAAATGAAATAGCAGTGAACTATATTTCTTCAAGTGACATGTAGCAGATCCGCTAATCAAGGCAATCACTGAGGATGTTTTCACTAGACATGTGAGTCAGATGGGACTCAAATGCGTCTAAGTGGTGAGTGAATAAATATTACTCAGAAAGTGTGTATATAAGGTTTCGATTGCGAACAAGCATGTAAACACAGGGTGAGTAAAGATTACTCGAAAAGTGTGTATGCAAAGTTTCGATTGAGAACAAGCATGTAAACACAGGGTGAGTAAAGATTACTCGAAAAGTGTGTATGCAAAGTTTCGATTGAGAACAAGCATATACACACATAAAATCTCTTATGGCCAAGCAGGAGATGTAAGGCCATGTGGCCATAAGGTGACTCTTGGGCATAATGTTCAAATTCAAGAGATGTCTCTTGAGGGGATGAAGGGATTTCTCTTAGGGGTGTATCTCAAAACTAAAACTCTTCACAACTATAAATACAATGAAAAGGGTATGAAGAAAATACAAGATATCATACAAGCATTCACAATTAGTAACGGTTATAGTTACTAAAGGCATTCGAACTTGTGAACGAGTTGAAAGTGTGGACTCCTTGACGATTTCGAACATAACAATGACATCTTCATCCCACTGCAAATTCTGCATGTGTATCTGTTTATAACATGGGAGCTTGGATTGGGACATGTCTAATGGAGAAGTTCCCCTTCAACCCCAAGAGTCACAACCCTTGAACCAGACTAAGTAACCATGTATTACTGTATTTTATTTATCTTGATGTATGTTTATTTCTGTTAATATAGTTAACATATCCGGTTTGGCCAACCGTTGGGGTGACCCTCCCAATGGTTGTCTTATGGCCACCTTACACTAGATACCTCTACAAAACTAAACCATAAATACAAAGATCAACCGTTTGTTAAGATGCTGGTTTCTAGCTTTTTCTATTGAGTTATGTAGTCTCTAAGGCTGAGCAGAACTTTGTTGAGTACTGCTGCTTTGGAATGATTTCACAGTTCCTGTAGTAACACTATTTTCATCAAGACTTTTAAGCATTATGAATTAAAAATAAATTATTATGCATGATTGATTAAATATGCATGTTTAAATATTTGAATTCAGGAAATGCATACTTATCAAATTTTTAAAAGCTCATGCCAATTATTCTAAAAATTGTATCAATGTTTATTAGAAACTTGTATCAATTTCTTTTGAAACTATATCAACGGCATTTTAAAATTGTATAGCTAAAACTCTACAAACTCCCACGTATCAATACCAGTACCCTTACATGTACTTATTTTTTGCAATTACAACGTTGATATTCAGCTTATGTTTTAAAACATGCCTTCGACAATACTAATTAAAAAAAAAACTCTGCCTGTTTCAATGCAAATAATTTCTTTTTTGAGAGAAATGCTTAAACACCAAAAATTATATTTAGATATATACATTTTGAAGCAAAAAAAACTTAGTCTATAAAAAATCTTCAGCTTGAATTGTACTTAACCTCAAATTTGAATCCTGTATTTATCATACTCTAACTTTTTTTTAAAGAGAAATTTCATATATACGTCAAATTTTTTACCTTGTTTTATAAAATTAGTATCAAAATAAAGACGTATATGCTATTTATCAAATTTTAAACTTATTTTCTGTGTCACTTTTTCATTTGTCATTTTTTATGTAAAACCTTTTTAATCATGTACTCATTCTTTATTGAATTTTGCTTATTTTAGCATATTAATAGTTACATGTTACAATCGTGTTTAAATAGAGTGATTAACAGGTCACAAGTTTTTTTTTATATTTATAACTCAAAGAAATCGCACCTGGCATAAAGACCTGGTTGCGCTGGCTCAGCCTGCCATACCAACAGTTGTTGTGCCGGCAGCATAAAACTCTGAGGCTAGGACCCCTACCCTTGGGGCCTATGCTAAGTGTTGGCTTGCGCAGAGGGGCGACACCCATGAGAATGGATTCTCGACTGCCTGTCTAGCAGCCAAGGCCCCACCCACTATGCCAACCCCCCCTTGGGGCAGGTCACAGGTGTTGGTTTTAGAATTAAACCATTAGAAGTTTGAACCATTGGGTTGGTTTCACGTGGAGCTAGGGTTATGGGTCAAGGTGCTTGTGGGTCAAACTTAGAACAGATTTCATCAAAACTGATTTAGATTCAAACTCAAACCAAACAAGAATTGGGTTTTGGTTTGGGTTTGGTTGTGGCATTGTGGGTATATTATTTATACTACAACCAAATGGGTCATCAGGTTTGAGTATAGATGGGTTGAATAGATAGCGTGTCAAGCTATCTTAAATATTTGGATGTGAATCAGGTCGTTATGGAACGTTTTGGCATGTTTGTGCAAGAATAGGTTCGGGGTTATATAGACGGTTCAATTTTGGTTTCATTTGAAAACAAACTAGGTAGATTTGCCAATTGGGTTGGGCTTAGACCAGCTTAAGATAGGTAATATTGATCAGAAAATTTAAATAAATTTAGTGGCTAAAAGTGTTTGCTTGTTTTTTTTACGACAAAGGAAAACCCTTATCGAGAACCAGGTCAGTGAGGTAAAACTCTGGGTTGAGGACATAACCATTCAGCCTTGCTTGCCTGTAAAGCAATGACAGCCCCTATGCAGCAACATATATATATTTTTTTTCTTGATGACGAAGAACCCAAAAAAACTAGGGTCAGGCTCCATGACCACTTTGCCTTAACCCACATTTGAAAGCTACAAACACACCAGCAAACCAGCCAAGTTTGATGCAGGGTTTTCAACTCAACACCTTTACAACCACCCACTGACCACGCGGGTGACCCCATATCCTGACTACATGGGCAACCACCAGGTGGTAGTGGCAAGTAGTGTTTAAAAAAAAAAAATCTATTGAGAAGCTTTTACCTAGGTATTGCAACATCTGTGATTGTGTAACTTTGTTAGGTTTCTTATGATTCTGAATCACTTTCAAAGGAGCATAGCAAACTTACAAAAATGCCTGTCAATGTGATTCCACGTGAGAAGCTTCAAAACTTGTGAAATGAATAACTTTTACAAGTATGAAATGCTTAGTTGTGAATGTGATAGAGCAGTGACACGACACATTTCTAAGTGATAGATTTTCACAAGTAAAATTCACAATATAAAAGCAAACAAACGCCAAAGCTTGTGAATCATACAAGTAACTGGGGGAAACTTTCATAGGAAGCAAACATGAAAAAGCTAACGCCAGAGCGTGTGAATCTATTAGTCACCAGGGAAAACTTTCACAGCTGAATAACCTGTGATCAAAACAAACATGCTCTAAGAATGTGTGAATCATCTCTCTCTCTCTCTCTCTCTCTCTCTCTCTGTTACAGCAATGGAAATGGAAACCCTAGACTTCTCCACCGGCGAAGAAGAAGAAGAGGAAGAGGAAGAAGAAGGCAGAGGAACAGGAGGACCCGGCGGAGATCCGCAGGAAATCGACCCTGAGGTGTGGCGGGCCCTCCCCCGTGACGTCCTCCACCGGCTGCTCCGCCACCTTCCGCTCCCCTCCCTCCTCCGCTCCCGTTCCGTCTGCCGCGAGTGGAACCACCTCCTCTCCTCTATTCCCTTCCTCCTCTCCCGCTCCCTCCTCCCATCCCCTCCTCCCGACGACCTCTGCCTTGCCCTCTTCTCCCCCTCACGCCCCTCTCCTTTCTTCTCTTTTCTCAGCCCTTCCTCAGGCATCTGGTCCACCATCCACCTCTCCTCATTCCTCCCCTTCCCCTCCCTCCACCTCCTCTCCTCTTCCCCCTCCGGCCTCCTCTGCCTCCGCGCCACCATCGACTCCTCCCTCCGCCTCCTCATCTGCAACCCCGTCACTCGCTCCCTGCGCGTCCTCCCCCCTCTCCTCCGCCGCCGCCTCGTCCCCGTCGTCGCTCTCGTCCCCAATCCCTCCCCCTTCTTCTCCGTGGTGGTCGCCGGCGACGACTACTCTCCCATCGGCCCCTCCGTCGCCGACCTCACCTCCGAGGTCTACGACTCCGTCTCCGATCGATGGTCCCTCTCTGGACCGATCCCCCGGGGCGCTGAGCTCGAATTCGGCACCGGCATCCTTGATTCGGATCTCTACGTTCCGACCTGCCGCCCGCCCGAGGGCCTGCTCTGCTTCAATCTCCGGGAGGGGGTCTGGAGCAGGGTCCGGGCGGAGATTCCGCCGGAGGTCGTGTGCCCCAGGTTCGCCGAGAGCGCAGGGAGGATGTTCATGGTGGGAGGGGTCTGGAGCGATGATGGCCGGGTTGTGGGTATCAGGGTTTGGGCGCTCTGCGGCGGGGATAGGTTGTGGAGGAGGTTCGCGAAGATGAAGAAGGCTGTTTTCGAGCGTTTTTTGGGCGGGGAAGGCGGCATTGTGGAGCTGAATTTCAGGGCAGTGGGGCACGGAAAGATGATTTGCTTGATCATCTATGAGAGAGTTGAGATTCTGGCCATGGATGTCAAGACCAGGAAGTGGGTTTGGTTGCCGGGACATCCCTCATCTGGTATCGGGCCGAGTTCTTCTTCGGCGGGCGTCGAATTCTTCGGCTGCCCATTTAGTCCGAGCTTGCAAACCGTCATCGATTGAATCAATTTTGTTGGTTCCTTCATTCTTCCACTCGTTTTTTCTCCTGCAGTTTGCATCCGCCAGGTGAAAAATTGCTGCATTTTTTTTCCTCTTGTTTTTCTGAATCGTGTAATTGTTTGTTGTACACGGATTTAGACAACACTAGTCTGGAATCAGATTGTTCTCTTTTTTCATCTTTTTTCTTTTCCTTGGATCGTTTCTAATCTCTGTCTTGTATTATGCAAAATGGTATTTTTTTGTATACTTTGTCGATATGATGAGCTGAAGATGTTTGTGCTCTTTTCTTTGAGTGGCTTCTGCGAGCATGATGAAAATCACACTGGTTTTATCAGTTTACTTTATCTTTTTGCATATTTAGAAACCCTTTTTTTTCCTGTAATTCAGAAAGATTTCGAAAATGTGCACAGAAAATGCTAATGCATCAGAAGCAAACAAAGTATCAAATAGGTAGAGCGATTTGAATTCATGAAGTTGCTTAAAAAAAAGAGAAATTGCGTTTTATTTCCAATGCTTCTGTTTTCAAAAAGAATGCTAAATATGTCCAGCAAATGTGGACATGGTTATCTTTATGTGATTGTGTCAACAATGGAGAGACTGTGATCTATTCATCAAATAAAAGGAAATAAAAAGCTAAAACATATGTAATCTTCTTTAGCTGTTCAATGGGTACTTTTTTTTATGGTTTTCTCTTTTTATTTTGGGATAGTTGTTCAATGAGATTTTTTTTTATAGAAAAATAATTTGAAACTCTTATTGGTTGAACAAGCGTGTGTGTAACGCTTGTGGTTTTTTTTTCATGTATAGAGCAATGCTTGAACATTAAACCCCATCAATCCTCTCCAGCAAGTTATCTAAAACCATTTTCTCTCAGTATCACCATATTCATCTTATTGAGAGCTTTGCTAGGTACCCATGTTGTCTGCCCCCCTGGATGTAGAATTAATGAGGGTGCAATGATGAGCAGTTTATCTTCTTATGAGAGCACATAGGTTTTGTTGGCAGAGGATAATGCCATCTTTTTCACTCAATTTGATTGTTCGGCAACTGGTTGGGCTTCACCTAGTGAAGAAGCAGATTCCCTGTTAGATTGTTTTTTAGCAATTGATGTTTCTTTGGTTTTTCTTCTATTCTCACGTGTGACACATTAAGAGAGTTCATGAGATTAATTATCTTTTGACTAAGGCCATGTTGAGTCTCATGAGATTTGGACTCTCATGCAAATTAGAATGAATCTCATTTGCATTGGCTAAATGATCAGAAAATGAGTTGTGAGAAATGGAATCTCATTTGCCTTTAAAAATGAGAGTTGTTTTCTCATTCAAATGAGAATCAGAACCGCAAGGAGCCTCATGTGATTCTGATTCATATGACTTCAAATCAAAATTTTAGAATCACGTGGCCAAGCAAACCAAACTTACCCTAAGTCTATCCACTATGTTTTTCTTCTTTTTTCGAAGATAAAAAGGAGAAAAAGGGGTCAAGACTGTGCAACCGTAGGCCATACTGCCCTTTAGGGTCAAAAGGGGACTTGAGTTCTAGTCTTCAACATATCTTGGGATAGTAATGATACAATCTCCACTAGAGTAGATAAAAAGATGGTCGTTGAGGGACCCCTTAAAGTGGTTACTCTTGTTTGTGAATGTTAGTCTGTTCAATAAATTAAGGATATCATTGAGAGATAAGTTGTGTATAACCTATGTTTCCTGGACACTGACACTACCATTGGTGTCGGACACGATGAGCCTTACAAGCTATGTCACATAGGTGTGGGTGAGGGTGCGGGGAGGGTATATATATGTATATAATTTTTAACAGTTTTAAGTTAAGATTACGTGTATGTGTGTGCATATATATATATATATATATATATATATATATATATATATATATATATATATATGAGCTTGATTAGGGTTAACTGAATCTACTTTTGGATAGAAATGGACCGCAGTGTGGTTGACTTCACCTAAGACAAAGGAAGTTGTGTCCAAGTGTCGCACCCGCCTGGGTGCAGGTGCAACGCGGGTGCGGTGCCCTGTTAGAAGAGTCTGTGTTACATAGCTTACAAGTTTAGATATGTGGATGTCGTGTGTGTTTGTGTGTGTGGTGGTGGTTAATGATAGGGTTAGGATGCACGTATACTCATCTAGTAGAGACCATAACTTCTCTTTCTATTTGAGTTGTTTTGCTGATTAAACCTTAGAAAAATTATCTGCATTGAGTTTTAGGTCATATGATTGTGACATATATATATTGGTTTTTATGAGCTTCAAAAAATCAATGCCCTGATTCATGAACCAAACTTTCATGACTTGAATATATTTTGCATCCAAAAAACATGATCCAGGGTGTGATCTCTAATAAATAGACTATGCTAAACACATGTATGGGTTCAGATGCAACCTACATCCATGCTTTCCATCTAGGTGGGTGTATGTGCACCTGGTTCACCATATTGTTACTGATATATATAGTTGAGAACTAGTGAAATATGAAATGTACTTTTTTATTTGTGTAACTTCTTCATTGATCTTTGATGATTCATATGAAATATGAACACAATTACAAAAAGTCATCATGATCATAGAAAAACATGACATATTGGAGGGCAAATCCTTGGGTTCTTTTAGCTTATACTTTCACATTTTGATGAAAAAACTTGGGTTTTTAAAAGAAATTGATAGAATTTTTTTATGTTTTGATTGAAAAAATCAATTATGATTTTAGAAATATGAAATTAAAATTCTGAGCATTTTGGTTTTAAAACCCAAGGCTCTATGATTGAAAACCGCAAGAAAATTGTGCTTGATTTTTTTGACATATATATCCAGTGTTGGTGGTGTTTGGTGGTGATTGTATGGAAATGGAATATTCCCAGACTTTTTGGTCATATACATTAGTGTTCACATTATATGCAGCGCCGCTGCCAGCCACCCATCTTGGCATTTCTCGAGATGGGTGTGGTCTCCATCTCGAGAAATGTTGAGATGGGTGGCTGTCAGCAGCGCTGCATCATGCAGTGTCACTGCATAAAAATGCCCTCTGCAATGTGTTCACATTATATGCTGCGGCTCAGCGTGATGCAGTACGGCTGACAGACACCCATCTAAGCATTTCTTGAGATGGTCCATCTCGATAAATGTTGAGATAGGTGGCTGTCAGCGGCGGCAGTCTTGCAGCACCACTGCATAAAAAGTGCCCTTTATGTAATATAAACTTCTTTTTCACTTATTAGAACCCTCAAAATACAAATGTTCTTTTAAGTTGACCCCGCCTTCACCCTCTTCTCTCCCCTCATCACAGCCCAAAAGAAATAGGCAAGAAAGAAAAAAAGAAATGTTTGAAATGCACCACCACTAAGAAACTTGTGGAACTTTATTGATCTCACCAGTCACCGGAGAATGAAAGTTTTAGCTTTTTTACTGACGGTTTTCATTGAAACCTGGTCCACCATACAAAAATGCATAGTTTAGGGTACCACCATGGTTCCAAGATCTTTCACATCATAGCAGTTGGGGTTTGCTTGCATAAGCTTCAAGATTTTGAGGATCTTTAAGTCTTGTGCTCATCCACCACAACCTTAATATTACTAAAATAGCTTGGTCTTCCAAATCCTTCGTATGGAAGTTGGCCACTACCCATACCAGTGGATATGTGCCTTCCATTTTCTTGTTTGTGATCCATCTCTCCTCCCCAATGTACAGTATTTGCATTAACTGCAAGATTTGTAAAAATCGTCTTTGGCCAATACCCCACCAATTCGTCTTCGTATATCAACCACCATTTTCCATTAGCCTCATCCTGCAAAATAGAAAGAAATAATTACAAGTTAAATAACATCTACGATGCCAACCACCAAGTTCAAAAAGCCTTAACCCTTGGTCTAATTTTTCCTGTTATATTTTGTGAGTGCCTTTTTTTTACCATATTCATGTAGAAAACTCCATATTTTGCAATGGTGGAACTTAATTTTCTGTTAGATGCTAGCCAGTGTTGCTGAAAGCTTTATGGATAGGTGGGAAGTGCGCTTTTCAGACTCACTTCGAAAGCATGATAGTTTCTGAAACTTGATGGAAATCTAGATTCTCCTACGATCCTCTTATGCTTTGCACATTGTTTCTTCATTGCTTCCCTATATGTTTTCTATGTGCTTCTCTCCCGTTTCTTTTCATGTTCTTCCTTTCACGCCTCACACTCACTTCTCATGTATTTTTTTTATTGGCAAGCTGGGGTTAGCCCGACCCTGACCAGGTTACAAAAAGATCACACAATATTCACTAGGTCTGGGAACCATTGATCGGCAAAACATGAGTGCGCAACTCATTAACAATTTAGGAATGAATGCTTCATGGTGAACACACCGACTTGCTAACCCCCAGCCCAGATGTTGAAGATGATTTTGGGTCAAGAGTCGAAGCAATTCGCAATGACCCCAACATGAGGAACATGTTGTGGGCACCAAACGAGGTTGTAGATGGGAAGGACACTACCCTAGCTCAGATCAACTCCCACACTGTTCTAGACGAGAATTCAGTCATCAAGCCACAGCAAATTGTCTCCACCACTAACTCTTTGAGGGACATTTTTAATCATATCACTTATCTGTGGAAACTCCATCAGCAAAGGAGATTGTGTAGCCGCTGGCAAGAGATTGCACACGATCCCATCCTTAAACTCCACCATGTCCTGTACTTTGATACCCTGAAGAGACAAGACCTCCTCCTTCGATAAGTCTCTATCCAATATGTCGACTAAGGCAAATGGACCCACCCAGTGATCAAACCAGAACTCAACCGTTGCACCGTCACAATTTTTTCTTAATAATCCTCATGCTTTCAGCAATCCCTTTCCACCCCAAAGAAACACCACGAAATCCACCCTCATCTCCTATGGCATTCCGAGTGCTATAATTCACCATGATTAAGCGCGCCCAAGGGGTGGTAGATCTTTTTTTTATTTATAGGCAAGCTGGGGTTAGGCAGACCCCTACGAGTTATACAATGATACCATTGAGATTTGAACTTGCAACGTCCCAACACAAGGTGACGTGCACTAGCTGCTCCTATCAGACAAGCAGAGCTCCTGTCGGTATGGGGTGGTAGATTTAGCAAGAACCATCCAAGCAGGTTTTGCCAACAGAGTGATATTTAGATCCTTCATACGAAGAATGCCTAAGCCACCCTCTCTCACGTGTAGCACACAGCCTTCCAAGATAATAAATGAGAATGCACCTTAGAATCAGTTCTGCTCAAGAGAAAATTACTTTTGAGGTGTTAGATAGATCTTACATTCAGCCTTCTTCGGGATTTTGAAGTTCATCATCTAATAAATTGAACAGGAGGATAAAGTAGACCTAATGAGCACAAGACATCCCGCCATAGACAATAGTTTCTCACACCAGGCTTCCAAAGTACTAGAGATCTTTAATATCAAGGCACCACATAGGGAAGGCAGTGGTCTGGGGCGGGGGAGGGGGGACAAGGTCCCCACCCCTGCCCTGTCTCAAAATCCTGCCTTCCATCACAGCCTCGGGTTTTGATTTTAACCTCCATCCCCGTTTCATGTCTTTCATCTCCAGTCCAAACAGGGCGAGGTGGGACGGGCCCTGTTTCCCTTTGGTCCATTGCCCATCCCTAAAGAATGATTGGGGCAGGGCAGGGCAGGGCAGGGCGGGGCGGGGCAAAGCGGGGATCGGGAGGGGAGAAAGCGAAAGTCTATCCCCACACGGGTTTTGATTTTAACCTCCATCCTGCCATCCCTAGCACCACATAAATCTGAACTTAGCTTTCAAGTGAATAAAAGGGCTCCCAGATATTTGAACGGAAGTTGGTCAATCTTTCAACCCGAGGAACGTAGAATGTGAATAATTCGCGACATTGACAAGTTGAACAACATAAAAGATGAGTTTTCCTTGTGAGTAGACCCGAGACATTCTCAAAGTGGTTTAAGATGACTCTAAACTTGTCCACCGAACAGACACTGTCCTTGATAAAAAAAAAAAATAAAGCATCGGCTGTGTAGAAGGAGTGGCTCCAGGTGAAACTAAGACTTGATGCTGAAATCACCTCACAATCCCGTTTTGGTTGGATTAATCGACGAGTAAGTCTTTCCATGACAATTAGAAAGAAATATGGTCACCCTGGCGAATAATACCTCTGCTGCTCCAAAACACCTCACTAGGTTCACTATTAACCATCACCACAAATGATGCAGTGGAAACACAAGTCTTAATGCGCAATCCGCTTCTGGCTAAACCCGAAAAACCCCGGCGAGCTCCTAAGAAATCCCCAAGTCAATCCTGTCATAAGCTTTGACAAGGTCTGTCTTGAATACAATCGTTATAAGAGTGCACCATCTCAGAATACTCTCTTGAATCAATCATGCTTTAAGAAAAGCTCGTTGATCCTCAAAAATGATTCTCTAGAGGATGTCTCGCATCCGGTTCACCATGACCTTAGTAATAATCATGTAAAAATTTGCATAATTATTCACGAGCCAGCTCGAGTTTAGGCGCAGCTGGACCTGAACTGAGACTAAGCTCAGCCCTGTGATAAATGAGCTGAGCCCGAGCACAAGGTGTTTGGTTGGTTCAGCTCATTTACCAGCCCTGCTTTTCAAGGCGGTAAAGGCCACACATGAGCATTTCTGAAGCCACATGTCCTTTTCCTTGACTGAAGCCACGACTCTGTGGGGGTGAGGGGTAAGCCACGGTTTTACACCGTTAAAAGAAGCAACCATAGGTTGGTAGGCTTAGTCCAGTGCGGCCTGATCTCTACTTTGGGGGTGGTTTCTCCATCCTCATTAAATAAATAAATAAAACTTGGTACTTCTTGACTTGCTATCCTTTCTTCTTTTGTGCTGGACTTGACTTGATTTTTAGGTGACATAAGTAGGGGTGTTAACGGGTTGGGTTTACCCAGACTCGACCCGTAACAAACCCTATAAGGTCCAGGTATTGTGATAAATAAGAAGACCCGGTTAAGACTCGGATTTGGATCTGAAGATCCGATTAATACATGGACCCAGGTATAGTTTGTGAAATTTTATACCAGACCCAGGCCTGACCCGAATTACAATTAAGACCTGCAGTTTTTCAATGTAAAAGTGATAAAAACTAATGTTTTACCATGTATGGCCCGGGTCTAGTTTATGTAGTTCTTATCGGGTCCAGGTATAGTTTCTCTTATGATGGGTGCGATTAAACCCGGGTCTGAACTCGATACCATACCCGAAAATCAGAACCAGGTCTGGTTCTACCTGGGATTGAACTACACCCGACCCGTTGACACCCTAGACAGAAGTAGTTCAATCCATAGGCTGCATAATTCCAGGGTCAAAAAGGAATGAAACCTCCCTGTAAGCTTTACCTGAGGTGCTTGATTGGTTGCCTTGGACAGTTTCTATTTCGTTTTAAATCTGGCATTTGTGGTAGCCAGAGATGTTGCACAACATCCTGAATCTAAGGGGGGCGTTTGCAACCTTGGACGCTTGGCCTTTTTGTGCTGGGACATGTGTTTTGCAAACGTGGGATTAGCAGATGCTGGGAACTGCTTTGTCCCCAAGTGGGTTTTGTTTGCGTTTCAAACACTCTCAACTGTTTGGGGCTAGTTTTGTGGAAGATGTTTTGGTATAGAGAATGCCATGTGGTTGGATGCTGGATCTAGGGGTGGCCATCGGGCAGGGTAGGGGTGTCAATGTGTCAGGTTTGACTTAGACCCGACCCATACCAAATACCAAACCCTCTATGGTTAGGGTTTGGTGATAAATAAGAAGGTTCGATATAGAATTCAGGTCAGACCTTAAGGGTTCAATTAATATACGGAGCAGGGTATGGTTTGTGAAATTTCATACCAGATCTGGGCTCGACCCGAGTTCCAACTAAGATCCACAATTTTCAATGTAAAAAACATAAAAATATCATTTTACCTGGTATGGTCCAGGTCTGGTTCATAGACCTTATAGGATCCGAGTATGGTTTATTTATGATGGGTCTCATTGAACCCGAGTCCAGACTGGTATCATCATCTCAAATCAAGTCTGAGTTTGATTTCACTTGGGTCCAAACCAAACCCGACCCATTGACACCCTTAGGGCTGAGTGTCCGATGGGCTGTTGGGTACCCAGCCTGTATTGTGTGGGGCTCAGGTTGCATTTTGCAGCCCAGGCCTGAATCAAGTTTACACAAGGCTCAACAAAGCCGACCCATTAACCGGGGTAACGCCTAAAGGGCCCAGCCCACGCATAATTGAGTCACCCGTAACTGGATCCCTAATGGTATCCCTGACCTGATCCGGTCTTACTGGATGATCACCAAATCCAGTTGTGTTGTCTCAACTCTGCTTTGAGAATCTGAGGTCAAGATCCAAGAAAGGAAGCCTAATTGTGTTTGACAACACAAACCAAATAAGCATGTAAAATCAACTCCCGTAAAGGTGACGAGACATTTGAATTGGTAAGAGAGACCCACTCAACCTCAAATCCAGATCTGTCTGTGCTATGTCTAATATTTAAAATGAAAAACGATTGGTTGATCAATGTGGAAAAAAAACTGTCTACATTAAAAAACTTCACATAAGCCAAAAAAACGTCAGAAGAAAAGCAAGAAAGACAAAGTTCATCACAGCTTTACTGTTGTTGGAGTGCAATCAATTTAGTACAAATTGGCACTTGGCAGCATCCCAATTGAAAAAGACCTGAGGTTACGTTGTCACTTCTAATCACCATAGGACTATAATGCAATGCCAGTTTCACAGACTTTCTGTCATTCCTTTTGGAGTCCGAATCGGGTGCAATCACATGGCACAAAATTTGTGCATTAGGCACCTGATAGCCTTGAGTCCCACTGTCCCACAACTGACAGTCCTGTCCCCAAGATGGAGAGTGAGGTGCTTAATGCACAAATATTTGTGCAATCATATTGCACCTGAATCTTTTCACTTCCTTTTGTGTCAATTCCTTTCCTTATTCTCTAAGGCTGAAGGACACTCTCAAAAAGTTCCCATATCATAAACATTCACATGACATTCCTGTATCCCCTTTGTCCCTTTCATTTCTCCCCACGATGAGTGAGTCACTACATGCAAACAAGGTACAGAGCTAAGGGTGGAGCCTTACAGGCTGTGAATACTGACACCAAAAAAGTGAGAGGACAAAAAATATCAGTTTTTTTAGTACAAAACAAATGTGCGTGACACCACAGTAGCATCTTGATCAATTGTAAGATGGTAGCAATAATAGACAGAATGACTTCCATCACACAAATGCAGAAAATTGATCAAATCTGTGACCAAATGCAATCAAAAGGAAATATGAAAAAGATCTGTATCGACTTTGTGTTACTGTTATGATTTTTCCGTTTATCACTCCAGAACATTCTGATTACTTCATTACTTTTATTGTTTTGTGACACACGGGGAAATGTTGGAGATCTTTGCCTCGTCCAAGGCTGTCCTTTTCTTCCAACCCACGCTACTGAGTACTGACAAAAGCAACATTAGGTTCAACACAGAAACAATCAAGATCTCCAGCATCTACTGTGGTACCCAACAACCATAACTTTTGGTGGTAGTCTTGATTTACATAAATCTAGTCTCCAAAAGCTAAAGCTAAACTTTGGTCATGTTTACCGTCTTCATGTGTTAAAAGTGGGTCAAATGCAATGCTTTGGGCCATTTTTAAACTACACTCAACTACATGAATCGTGAGCTATTGATTTTTCACTATCTTGAAAATTAAAACTTGTTGGTGTATTGAAGATGATTACGCCCACTAACGTGGTAAATAAATCATGCCAAACATATCTATATGGTTAGGTCCAATATTTGGTGGCTATGCAAACAAAAGTGTGTACCACATATGGCCCTCTCTCTCTCTCTCTCTCTCTCTCTCAATTGCAACAAACGAGGGTAGGCAGCTCGGTATCATAGATATTGTTTGGGATGCTTAGATTTTACTTATAAAACATTGAAATCTACATCAAGTAGGGTTTTTTATGATGTTCTATCCAATCCTTAACACAAACCAACCAAGTTTTTGTCATCATACCAACACAACCCAACAACATGCCTTATCTTTTATCCTAAAGAAGAAGAAGAACCTGGCTCCAGGGACGCCTGCAACAATCTGGGATGACACTGATACCAATACAACCCAATCATCTGCTTTATGACTGTTTTCAAGGTGTCCAAGAACCCCTAGGAATCAGTTGATCCATTTGACCTGGGTCCCCAACAAGTTGCACCAAACTGGCAAGCTGCCTTAAATTCTAAGTTTTAGTAGTAACATGCTTTAAGACCATCTTTCTTGCTCAAAATGTTAAAAGTGATCAGACATGCACCAGATTCCTGGTTCTCTATATAATTCAGATTTTAAGAATTCCTACCAACATTTATTAGCGTATAGCTATGATACTTCCTAGATGAACGTTTGAAGTATTTTTCAGTTCTAGTTTTGTGGGATCCTTTTCATTTTTGTGGTTATCCATTCAGTTACCAATAAACTTTTCCAGCAAGATATACTCTCTATGAATTAGAAGTGCACAATGCTAACATTATCGGTTATATCTCTCGATTATACAGACAAAAGTAATGCATTCATCTCCTTGTTTCTTACTGTGCAAAGGGGTTTTATTGTCTTTTGCTCTAAAAAGCAAACTGTCAATCTGATAGTGCCAATCCTTGGCGTAAATCTGTGCTGCCTATAAAAAAAATGTGATCTAATTGTGGTTTTTCCCATTTCTTTTTTTTCCAGCATGTGACGCCAACAGGCAGCATAAATGACTTTCTTCCTAGCACATTAGGATACATTAAACATCTTGCAACAATGTGGCTCTACAGAAATACAGGGACTTCACAGCATATCTAGAGTGAAGGGTGTGAAAAATGAATGGGATGCATTGGAGGCTTTGAAAGGAAACAAGAAAAGGACAAGGGAAAAGTATTGCAGTCATGAGGAAGGAGATAGTTTTGATAGGAAAAGTTAATAAGGCTGACATGCAAGAGGGTTTATGCAAAAAATAACCAAGAAGCAAAATTGAACGGAGCCATAGACATTTTAATACTGTGAAAAAGCGGAAGATACTAGATACATGTTAATCCACAACAGACACAGTTACTCCATTCATGACTGAAATTGATGATCTACCACTATACGAAGAAAATGAAGATCACGACCTTTCTAACACAGAAATGCAACCTTTGTATATTATTGAAAGTATGCAAAGCATTTTTATCACCCTTAGGTATGCAATATATGACTACCTGGAATAATAGCATTAGGAAGAGTTTTGATGCCATATAATTGCTGGTGTTAGGTGCCCAAGGTTTTCCATGAGGATCCATACCATGGTTGTCCGTATCATACATCGTAACTGCAAAGGAAAACGATACAAGTGTGTATTGTACTTGTATTGTATGTATCATACAATACAAGCCTGTATTGTATGATACAGGCTCGGCGCACGTAAAAAGGGCTGAAAAGTAAGTTTTTTCTTTTTAGGTTTTAAAGACCTCTTGAGGGTATACTCCCTCATTAGAGAGGTATCCACGTACCTAAGACTCGCGAATAAGATTTGAGAGCCGATCCTTACGCAAGGGAGAAGGCTTTTGCGATTTCATCAAGAATGTATTTCCACCATTTTTTCACTCAAGAAAGTGGGTTAAGGTAAAAGAAACCTATTCCGCCCTTTTTATTGAGTTTTTTTTAGGAATATGATATCAAATGATTCGGCATGGCAATGAGGCATTCGAATAATGAGTAAAAACCAGTTGAAAATCAAGTGAAACTATTGTCATACTATTATTTCGGGTGGTATCTTTATTTCAAGAAAATTGTTGGATGTCGTGAAATGATAATATCAGCAATTACTTACTGGTTTGAAAGAAAAAAAGACAAGAAAAATAAATGGGTGAGGCAAAAATAAGGAATGCGGAGTTTTGGGAGGACGAAGATAAACTCCCTACTTCTGATCCTACAACTCCTAACGTAGCATCAAAAGTAGGAAGTTCTGCAGCGAAGGAGAAAGGTGTGGCTAGTGCTAGTAGTAGTGTCATGGGAGTTCTTCGAGAGGAAGTAGAGTTAGAGGCTCTATTAGGACATTTTTCCTTCTTATGACTGCCTCTGCCGCACAACCAGACATTCGTACTGCTATAACTTTTTAGCATTTAGTCGAGCATGCGAATGTCACAGTTGGGAGATGATTTTATAATGCCTGCATTCCTTTTAATGCGGCAAATTTATTTCATTTTATGGTCATGGCAGATGTCATAACCAATATCAAGCTTTGATACAAGATGCCTATATAAAGAAAATATTTTAAATGTTAATGCGAATAAAGTGAAGGCCTATTGTGTTAAGATAAGGCAGTCATGAAGAGATACTGGATGTAGCATCATGGCAGATGGGTGGACAAACAAAAAATTAAGGTCCTTAATAAATTTTCTTGTGTACTACCCCAAAATAACCATGTTTTTTAAATCAATTAATTTGTCTGATACGCCCAAGACAACAGATGTATTGCAAAAGGTTTTTTATCATGTTGTGGAAGAAGTTCAGACTCAAAACATTGTACAGTTATTATTGATAATGCAGCAAATTATAGGGTAGTACGTAAAGAATTGGTAGAAAAATGTGGGTCATTTTTAAAAAACTTGGTTATTTAACACTTAATTGTTCATAAACTTGGTTTTTTTTTTATGTAATATAAAAATATGAGTCTTGTGTCATGTCCTTAATTGCAAGATAATTAATATTTTGCAATGTTCTTGTGAGATATGCATGCAATATTATCTATGATCTATGTCACCTGGGTACGGGTGCGGGTACGGAGGGTGCAATACGACAATTCCAAAAAATGTGGGCACAAGGACACGGCTATATATATATCACATAAATTCAAAATAAACTGAATATAATCTAAATATATATGCTATATCTAAAATATATATTATATACTAAAAATATAAAGTTATAAACTGAAAATATAATTATAAATTATAAATTAAATAAAACTTGTATGTACAAAGGGTAAAATAGCATGTCCAGATGTCGACGAGTGTCAACACGGGGATACGCATGTTGACATGGGTACGGAGGATAAAATGAAGTGTCTGGGTACCATAGTCTATGATTCTATATTAGTTGATGTTTGATGATGTCTTATGCGGCTCATAGAGACATAAATGCTTAATATGTGATTTTATGGTTGTATTTTGCACAATTCATCGTTGTTCCATGTGATATGATTTTTTTAGAATTTTTTCTGACTTTTTCCGATTTTTTAGAAATTTTTTATTAAAAATTTACGATATGTTTACGATGCAATATGATACAGTGTAACTATGGGCCCGACTGATACAAGTTACGATATATACAACCTTGATCCATACAAACTTCTATTTCCTCATGAGATCTACCTCAAAAGGCTTCACCAACAATGATACTTTTACAGCTTGTTCCATTACTCAAAGCTTCTAAGTTGCACCCTATGCAAAGGATAGGGTTCGAATAGTATTGACAAAAAAGGGATGATGGTATCATGCATGTAACTAACCCTACATGCAACTTAAGTAGTACAATAGAGTAGGCCAGATCTTCCACAATGGGCTACATTATCAGCTGTCTATGATCCCAAGAAATTTCCAAGTAAAAGTTACTTTCTCAAGAACTGGAAGAGGTTAAGAAACAAACAAGAAGCTTATCAAGGATGTGTGTTCCTTTCATAGGAAAATTTAGAGACATCTTCACTGCATAACTAAGCATACATAACAGCATAAACATCGGTTATTAAGTTCATATCAAGCTTCATGTGAGAGCACAAGATCATTAAACCTAACAATCCAATATACAGAGTCGAAGAAATCACGAGCATATGTACACTCCTAAAACGGTACAACAGGCGCCGAGATAGCATGAGACTACAACCACATATGGAAAACCAAAGAACTGATAAAAGCTATAATGGCTGGTGTGCAATTGTATTATCATACAACAGAGAACCTTGAGCATATTCTCCGAGTAAATCTCTCAAAACGAACAGAGCAGTTCAAAGAGAAAGAGTTACCAGTTAAATCCAACAACTGTCTTCTTATTCATCACGAACTCAGCTTCCTCCGTGGGTTACTCAATGTTGCAGGCACCCCTTCAAACAAATCCAGCACATAGGTCTCCAAATCCTCTGGCGTATACTTTATATACTTATCTGCATGCCTCACGCTCTCTAAATGACTCCTGAACCTACCCATGAACGACCTGTATGCCGGAATAACCTTCTCCGAGATCGATATGCGGAGCTCCTCCCTAAGCTGCGGGTCCGGCACATTCCAAGCTGTCTGGTTTCTGTAAATTTCTTCAAACCCCATATTGAAACTCTTGAATCTTTCCTTCAAAACCACCTTAGAGACCGAGCCTCCCAAAAACGAACTCCCAGAACCACTCCCAATCCCTTCATCCTTTAGGCAAGAGAGAACCTTATGCCAGGCTGCCCGCAGGTAGCCAGTTGCGTACTGCCTGACCTGCCCCTTCCGTTTCTTCATCCAGTGGTCGCCGAGGAGCGCACTGAGCTCCGAATCCTTAACCCTCTGCACAATGTAGAGAATGTTGTTCATCAAGAATATGTACTGCATTGCCTTGTCTTTGTAAAGCTTTGATTTTTCGTTAACATTGGCCTCGAGCAAGGAGATCAAGGAGAACAGCCTCCTGCTCATCGGCGTATTGCTCCCCAAATACTTGATCTCCTCGTCCTCCGAAACATCGACGCTCTCATCCTCCATGAGTACATTCAGAGTGTCGCTGTAATCGACCAGCAACTTCAGATAATTCATGACGTACCTCACCAGCGGGTGGATTGCCCCTCCCTGGATCGGTGTCCTCGACGTCTCCCTCTGGATTGCGTTATCGAACTCATTGAACGTCCCCTTTACCGCCTCTCCAAGGCACACCAGCAAGTTCCTCGCCTCTTCGACCACAGACTCCCCGTCCTTGCCGGAGAAGAGAATCTCTAGATCAGGCAGGGCTTCCGAAAGCGCGTCGTACATGTCCAGGATCCGGAAGAGCTTCTCCGGCGACCTGCGCACGATTGCGACGGCCTCACCAAAGTTTAGGAGTTGCAGCACCGCTCCTTTCGCCGTCTCCACGAAGCAGAGATCTCGGACATCACCGCAGAGCTCCCCGAAGATCTGCTCGCAGAGGTGGTGCTCGCCGGAGATGATGCCGCCGATGACGACCTTTACCGCCTGGATCCACCGCCGAATCTTCCCGTCTAGGGTGTTCCACTCCATTCTCTGCACGTCGTCGATACTGAGCTTGTCGACGCCCAGGATGGAGAGGCACTCCTCGAGGACGTCCCTCCGGATGCTGGTGTAGACCTGACAGCACTCTCCTCCATAGCCCGATCGGATCATCCGATGGGCGATATCCCGGAGATCGGGAATCGCCTCCGGCCGGATCAGTTCCAGAGCGACCAGCCCCTCGTCGGGGACACATTCAACCCGATCGGTTGCATCGCCCTCCTCGCTTCCGCCAAACTCCTGCTCGCCGCCTCCCCCGGAGCACTCCGACCCGGCCTCGTCCTCCCGACGGATCGAGCTGCTTCCGTTGAGCCGATCAGCCTCGAGCGGCACCGTGTTCCGGATCAGGACGTGCCGGAACTCGTCCTCGAGGCGGTCCATGGCGATCTGGAGCACGGATTGCGCCCGATCGAGGAGCTCACGCTCATCGTCGTTCGCGAGGGAGAGCTTCCCCAATCCCTCCGTCAGCCCCGCGACCTCGTCGACGGCGTCGAGGAAGTCCCGATCCTCGTCGGGGAAATCGCCCCAGAGGGAGGAAACTCGGACGGACTCCGAGCTCAGGTCCCGCCGCATGACCTTCGCCTCCGCCGCGTCGAGCCTCTCCTCCATCTCGCTGCCGCCGCCACCGGCGGCAAGGAGCTCGGTCATGGTGGACAGGCGGTTGTCGAAGCTCGAGAGGATCATGATCATGTCCTTCGTCACGTTCTTCGTCGTCCCGAGGCTCTTCACGATCTGCTGCGCCGTGGCCATCACCCTCTCGTCCCCTTCCACGGCCGCCATCCCTCCTCCTCCTCCTCAGCAAACCCTAAAAACCACCAAATCACAAACCCTAACCCTAATTCTTCGTGTAGGAAGAAGCGAATCGTCTTTCTTCTTCTTACTCTGCTGCTTCTGCTTCTGCTTCTTCTCCGTCTTGCTGGTGCTTTGCTATCTACACCATCGCCGCGACCCAATGTCGGAAGCGGATCAGGTCATGCGGAACATGAGCGTTTTTGCTCATGCTGACATCGTGGCCATCCGATTTGCATTTTAAAAATCTCAAAAGTCAACAAAACCACGTGGCATTCATCCAAAATGCAAACAGACGGCCACGATGTCAGCATGAGCAAAAACGCTCATGTTCAGCATCACCTGATATGCGCCCCCCAATGTCTGATTTTCTATTCGTCGTGTGGGTCCCACTAACCCTCTTTTCCCAACTATCCTGTTTTTTTTCAAGAGTATCTCGTTTGTTACAACATGAAACCAAATTCATCATAAAAAAATATTGACACAAATTTATAAAATAAAAATACATAATAAGATTTTTTTAAAGAAGAAAATAAATAATAAGTAAACTCTCTAAGCTGTTGCCCTCTTACTAAAGAAAAGCGAAAAATGAATGTACTTTACGGCAAAAAATGATACATTTTTTCAAAGACTTTAAAATTTCATAAATATGTTTGTCGTTTAAAATCATAAATATTGTTATTTTTAGGACCTCGCACTTATCATTTTTTATGTGAATTTCTTCTGTTTTTACAAAAAATGCCTTAGCCGCTGCCATCATCGGCAATCGCTACCTAAGCTGAAACTTTATCTCCATCATCTTGTCAAAAACTAGTCTTTGGTGGATCTCCTGGTGGTGCGAGTATGGCAGATTCTGTTGTGACTGGAGGAGCCACCACTTGACAGCATAGAATGGCCCTAGTTTTCTCATAGAAACTTGAACCTCGAAATCTTGAAAATAACTAAGTTACCTCACATTAAAATTTTACCAAATTCGCATAAAATAAGTGTGAGAAAACTTTTTTAAACTTGAACCAACAAACATGACAAATACTTGAGTTACCTTATATAAAAAATGTGCATTTTTTTTAAATTCGAATTGATAAACCTCACAAATACTTGAGTTACCTAGTATAAACAATATAATAACATCGCATAAAAAATCTATAAAATTTCTTTTTAACTCAAACTGGCAAACCTCACAAATACTTTAGTTATCTCACATAAACAATTTATGAAATGTGCATAAAATAAGTGTGAGGAAATTTTCTTTTAAACTCTTGGACCTCCAAACATCCAAATATTTGTTACTTTGCATAAGAATTTCTTAAAATGGCATAAAACTTGTTTAAACTTGAACAAACAAACTGCATAAATAGCTGAGTTACTCGTATAAAAAATATAATAATGTCACATAAAAAATCTACAAAAAAAATTTCAAGCTCGAACCTTCAAACTGTGCAAATACCTGAGTTATTTTGCATAAAAAATATAATAACTTCACATAAAAAAACTGTGATTTTTTTTAAACTTTAACCAACAAATCTCGCAAATACTTGAGTTACCTCACATAAAAAGTTTAAGAAATTCACATAAAATATGTGCGAAAAAACTTTGTTTTAAACTCGAACCCCTAAATATAACAAATACATGAGTTACTTCGCATACAAAATTCCTTAATTCGCATAAAAATCTACAAAATTTCTATTAAACTCGAACGAAAAAACTACGCAGATATCCGCAAAATGTCTTTTAAAATTTAAAACATGCACCTTTTTTTGGGATTGAGATGTTGGTACCAAGTCTGGATCAGGGTTATTTTTGCTTAGAGTTATTTTCGACCTGGTACCAGCATCTCAAAATGCTTTCTTTTTTAAAAAAATAAATAAATTTGAGGGTTCTTCATGGTCCCCAAAATCTCTTTCGCACAATTTTTGAGTTTTTCTTATCTCTGGTGACTTTTTTGGTGATTCTGAATAGGCTGCGACATTCTTTTCATCGACTTCACTTGTTAGATCAAAAGGTGAGCTCTTTGTGGTCCCCAACCTATGGACCCCAAAATCTCTTCTGCACATATAGTTTAGGGTTTTTTTTTAAGAATATAATATATTTATTTTGAAGATCTGTGTTTGCTTTGAAAATGTTTTATCGTATAAAAAATTAATATTTTCTCTTCCTTGAATATGCTTGTCCATTATTATATGATTTTTTATTTTTTGTATATGTGTAAAGGGGCTTGAGTTGACCGTGTATAAGGTGCTAATGTTGGTAGTTGGTTTTGTAGAGTTGTTGTTTTATGTATTTTATTCTTAATAGATATTGTATATTCCACGTGGTTGGTGTAGGTAGTTAAGATGACTTCAGTATCTACTAAAGTGCACTACCATGTCGTTGATGATCGTAGTTGGAGATCTTTAATGGTCCCCAAAAACATTAGTTTTTTTACATGTTGACTTGGATTGTAATTGTTACAAGAAAGAATGTGATCTTTTTGTGATCACTGACATGTCACTCTTGGAGTAGGGAGTATAATAGAATTTCACCTAGGTAAGTGTTTAAATCTTCTTGTTTGTGATGAGCATCAAAAGGTTGGTAGTTGTTTTTATAACGAATATAAACTCTTTTATCACTTTGATATCATGGACGATAGAAAACAAATAATCGCTTACTACCAGCAAATTAATGAATTTGAGTTGGCAAAGGTAGTCGAAACAGAAAAGGCAATGAGATCCACAATAGTGCGGCCAGCAGGATTAAACACTACAAAGCTACAGGAAACTACAATAGCATAGCCAACGTGAAAAGTAGGGCTATTGGCATTGCTAAACGAACACACTCTAATGGTGGCAAAGGCAGTGTGAATGGAAGCTCCGTGGTCGGCAAAGGCAAAAGAAGTGCAAATCAAAGTTTTGATAGTAACATTCACACAAAACGGAGTGGCAATATTCAAAATGGAAAAAAAAACTGATGACTGAGGAGAAGGATAATGACTAACTGTGGAGCAAAATTGATAATATTTTCAGATGAGGATATTGAGATGAAGTAAACAGTGAATGTATGGATGTTATTTTAATTCAAGATGATATTTTAAATATGAATTTAACAAATTTTATGATATTTTTAAAATTTTGGATGTTCTCAAGTTTGTATGTTTAACTTCATTTCAGGTTTAATGTTCTTTAACAAGAACATGTACAAAATATAGGAAATTAACATGTTAAGGAGGAAAATTGCAAATATTGGTCATTGATCATAATTTTTTTTCTAGGCTTCCTCATCATTTTTTGCAAATATTTTTTGCAGACTTACTCATCCTTGCAAATAATGGTCATTGTTCACAGCTTGGAGGTTCGAGTTTAAAAAAAAAATTACAGTTTTTTTATGTAATGTTATTACATTTTTTATACGAAGTAACTCAAGTATTTACGAGGTTTGGAGGTTTGAATTTAAAAGAAATTTTATAGTTTTTTAATATGGTGTTATTGCATCTTTCATGTAGAGTAACTTAGGTATTTGCGATGTTCAGAGGTTTGAGTTTAAAAGAAAGTTCGCTCGCACTTAATTTATTTGAATTTCATAATTTTTTTATGCGAGGTAACTCAAGTATTTGTGAGGTTTGTCGGTTCGAGTTTAGAAAAAATTATAGACTTTTTAAACAAAGTTATTATATTTTTTATGTGAAGTAATATAAGTATTGGCAAAGTTTGAAGGTTCAAGTTTGAAAGAAATTTTACAGTTCTTTTATGCAATGTTATTATATTTTTTATGCAAAGTAACTTAGATACTTGTATAGTTTGTTGGTTCAAGTTTAAAAGAAATTTTATAATTTTTTTTTGCCAATTTATAAATTTTTATGCGAAGTAACTCAAATATTTATGATGTTTGAAGGTTCGAGAGTTTAAGTTCCCTCGCACTTATTTTATGCAAGGTAACTCAATTATTTGTGAGGTTTGTTGATTAGAGTTAAAAGATATTTCATAAATTTTTTATTCAACGTTATTATATTGTTTATGCGAGGTAAGTCAAGTATTTGTGAGGTTTGCAGATTTTTTATGAGACGTTATTTTATTTTTTATGTGAGGTAATTCAAGTATTTTCAACTTTATTTCAATGATTTACAAAATAATCGAAAACAGAAATCATTGTCCTAGATCCCTCAGTCGTGCATGTAGTTGTTCATTTACCTTAGCATAGTTTTTTATAATTGCAGCTTGATATTGTATATTGGTTGGAGACATTGCAGCAAGTATTTCCTTCAACATATCGATTTTAGCCTCCTTTGTAGCAAGTGTATCCTTTAGTTGTTTGATATCTACCAGCATAAGAGCCAACTGAGTGTATGCTCCATTTGTATTTTTTTTTTTTGCACTTTTAGCCACACTCCTCCTTTTTGTTTTCCTCATCCTCCTCCTCCTCCTCCTCGATCTCCTTTTTGGAGGGATTGTCTGCATCATGATGAGAAGCTATATCTTCATCATCATCGACAACTATCATGGAAGACAAGTAGATGTCTTGACCTTCCTCACACCATTCTTCAAGTTCCAATTAGAATAGGTTGGAGTAATCCATTGACGTATCATTGATTGTCATCAGGGTAGTTTTGCTAACTATGCCGGGGTAATCGGTTTGTTGTTGAATATAACCATATTGCCAGATCACTCAATTGGTCATTTGATGCTTTACTTCATTCATGTTGTGCAACTTAATATCCATCCTCGCAGTAACCTTTACTTGTACAAAGACATCTCGATTCTCCTCCTCCACACCTACATCTTCATAGGGGCACCACTTTACCTACGTAATAAAGTTTTATTTATGGTAAGTCCTATATTGCATTACTTAAAAACACGCATGATATTTTAACAAAAAAAATATACTTACATTGGTACTAGTCAGAACTTATATGATGACGAGACTTCCTTCGATGAGGTGCATCTTCATTTATATTGTCTCCACATTGTGAGACATGAAAATTCATGAACAACTTGACTTCTTAAGGGCCTTCCAATAGATATATGCTCTCATAACCAAACATACATAGATTCATACATGAATTAACACATAACAACACAGTAAATTACATAAAAAATTATAAAATAGAACTAAATAACTAATATTTTAGCTTAAATCAATAGTTTAAGTACAATGAAAAAGTAACTACCTCCAATAACATCAACATGCAGGTCAAGTTTACTTTTTTGACCTTCATGCTATTCAAAGAGACATAAAGGTGTATAATTGCAGTTGCAATCCATGTGTATTCGTCGACACGATCCAAGATTGTCACTAGATTAACATAGGAACTATGGATCAACTTTTCACCATTGTCAATGAATAGGCATGTGTCGAAGAAGTAGAACAAGAATGCTCTCAGATCCTTTTCTCAAGTACTATCGACCTTCCCTTCAACACATGATAGTTTGTCCTTCATCCTCCTTGCCGTTGTGGAGTCATGATAATTCATCAACCATATAAACTTTAATCTTTCTCCTTCGAAGGCACCATCAATTGCTCCTAAACCAGGGCAGCTAATTGCTTATGATTTTTTTACCGCTAACCACTCACTGGCACCCCATGATACTTTAAGCTGATGATTCATGCCACATCCTCGAACATGATGTTCATCTCCATAACTTCAAATCTGAAGGTGTCGATTTTTAGATCTCAAAACTACACCACGACCTCTAAGTGGGGGTGTCTGATCTTTCATGATGAGATCTTGAAGAAACTTAAAAAATGCATTTCATCAAGCATTTCTTTCATGTCCTCTAGGAGAGCTTAGAACTACTGTCATGCTTGGAACCAATAGATGTAATATCCATAAAAATTTTGAATAAATAAAAAAAGGATTTTTCATATTTCAATGGATTTATGTTGAATATATATAGGCACATATATGAATAAATATATATACTCACAATTACTAAAAAAAAGGAGTTAAGGATAAAATCATAATTTTATCGATCTATTTTTAGAATTTTGAACTTCAGGTTGCATTTGTATCGAAATTCCAAGAAGAACAATCTCAATTTTATAAAAATCAGAGTTATAACACATTTGAAGTGATTCTACCAAGTTTTGAGGGCATAGTGATAATTTTTACAAATTTTTAGAGGCAAATATGACATAAAGGTCATAGTTGTCTAATTCTCTATTGACTATGCTCAATCAAACCCATAAAATTATTTTTTATTCAAAATCATACCCTTAATTATAGGTTGGCCTATAAATGAAATAAAAAAATTCATTAGGGGTCTAATTAGAAAAGCTAACTAACCTAAGCAACTAAATTAAAAACCTAACCAAACTAGAAACTAACCTAGTTTGGTGTTAGTTGAGCTTTAGAGGACTAGACTCGGGTTTTTACCCAAGGTCTAGACCCATACAAGCACCACCATGGGTCAACCATGGTTTTTCAACCCCCCCCCCCCCCCTCCCTTTCCTCTCCTTCCTTTTGTCTCTCCACTTGGCCCAAGGCCAAGTGGCAAGTGGTTCTTGCCACTTGGCTGCCTCTCCTCACTCTCTACCACCTATAAATATTTCTCCCCTCTCCTATCATTTTTCTTATTCCTCCCAAGCTCTCTCCTCTCTTCCCCCTCTCTTTCTCTAGAGTGATGTCACCCTCATGGTGGTTCTCAACGTCCCTCTTTAGCCTCCTTTGCCTTGTTTCTTTCCTTAGCCACTAAGCTAGACCCAACCTTCCTAGGTTCAGACCTACCTAACCTAGCTAAGTTCTTGGTCTGAACTCATCCCCTAGCAAACCTATCTTACTTTCTTTTAAGACCTAGCCCGGTTTTGGTTCAAGCCTATGTTTGACCAAACAGACTACTAGGTTCGGGCCTAGCTCACCCAGCTCCACCTTTCTCCACCAAAGCTAAGTTCTCTCCAACTTAGCTCAGTCTAGTAAGGTTCGATTCTGCTAACCACCATCAATGAAGTTACACACTCAGAGGAATCGCCAAAGCTATCATAGTAATTTCAGAGAAAAATTCTCTCTGATTATTTTAAAAAATGTCTACTTCTTTCGACAAGCATTCAAAGGTAGGATCTTCTCTTCTCAAATTCTCGTAAAGAGTATAATAGTTGGTATATGCAATTATTTTCTTTGAATATATGCTTTATCATGACTTCTCAAAATAAGTGATCGATTATTAATATTTTTCAGGAAGTATGAGTATTTTATGAAGATTTTACAAGTAATGAGTGCTTCTCAAAGAAATAAATATTCTCAAAGAAAAATAAAGTATTTTCAAAGAGATAAATACTTTCAAAGAATTTATAGCACTTTAAAAAAAATAAATGATTTTTCAGATAAATATTTCATAAGTATCTTGCAAGGCAAGAAATTTTAGACAAAGATTTCTAAGGCTCAAGAAAACGAATACTTGGCAAATATCCCTTAAAATAATTATCCTTGATTACTACAAACTATATACATACTCACATAATTCATAAAGAGTTTTTTGCATAAAACTATATGAATAGTTCAATAATACTCATTTAGAGTTTGTGAAACTCTAAGGGTCATAGTAACGACCTCTATTAATAAGCATACATTCGGCTCCAAAAAAAGAGCCAAGGTTTAAGGATCCTGTCGGGTTCAACCTAAATACTTGTAGTATGTAAAAAATATGATAGTCGAGATCTGCCTGAATAGGTGAAGTACTTAGAAAGGCCAAAAGCACGAGAACAACACTGAAAGAATAGAATAACTCATGCCTACATACACCTAAAGTGTCATCTATCTTCATAGCTGCGGGCTCATATATATAGAGTTATCACTGAATATGAGGAAAATATAATTGTATCATACAAACTTTGGCTACTCAGATAGGATACGCGGGCTATCAATGCTCTAAAATGCCTATAAGAAATAGACACAGTAATAAAACACTTACTAAGAAAGAAAAACTTCTTGTTTTCTATTCAGATTCATGTCTGCCTTAGAGAGGATAGAAGGTATAAACTCTAATGGATATTGTTGTTAATATGCCTCTCAAGTAGTAATGACTCAACGTCTTTGGCCATCGAAGATACGAGACATAATCTACCACATATGTATCATAGGTGGGTAGTTTTTATACTTCCACAAAAGGTTAGAGTGCATCCTTCTTTATGGCCCAAGGTGAACTTCTGTCGTGGTTATTGAACTGCCCCCTGTGGAGTCACAAAGTCAGTTAGTCATACGAGGTATTAAAATACAACATAATAAATCATTGTATGGTCTCAGCTAACTCGAAGTATTCTTTATGAGTACCCACAGTGAGAGTTAAATATCGAAACATAAGATTATCAGAACCACACTGCTAATAAAACAAACCATACTCTCAAGATTTATTAACATTGTATTGTAAATATTGAATATTATATTGTTTACCTAGAATTGATAAGATACCTACCAGGCTATCAAAAGTCTAACCTTATTATTATAAAATTTCAGGTGAGCAATGAATAGGATATGGTGGGAGGCAAGGAAAGCATTCAGAACCAACAACTTCTAGGATCTCGAGACCAGCTTAGGATATTTTTGTATTATTATGAATCTTGAGCCTTCATGAAGTTGTAAACTATTTTTAAAAATTTGATGTATATAAATGTGCAAATTTTAAAAACTTTCAATGTACTCTGATCTTTGAAAAGTGTTTTACCCCCACCTGTCACCCGCTGGAATCCTCTGGCATGAACATCAAATTGAAAAACTTCATTTTTCGTTGCTTGAAAGTTTAAAACAAAATTTTCCAATTTTTTTTAAGAAAATTTTCAAGTTGAGGGTTTCGAGCGTGACAATAGAAGTGGTGCATACAGCTGTCATCAGCTTGTAGCTCCTGTTCAGGAGCATCAGACCTTCTTCCCCTCTTCGAGAAAATCCTCAAAGCTTGCACTTTCTTCTCGACATCCACCCCCTTGCTGCAATGTCGCCATCCTTTGCTCAGTTGTCTTCTCTCCTTGTTGAGAAGCATCCTTCTGTTGCACAAATGCCCCCAACCTGGACTGAGAAGCATTCAGTTGTTATACAACTTGGTCTTCCCCTTGCTCAAGTTCATCCACTACTCTTCTATCATTCACATTCTCAATAAGAGGAGAAGGCGGCTCAACTATATCTCCAGTATCCAAGTGAGTGCATGGCTTAAATAAATGCTCCTTCATTGAGTCCCCCTCCTTAGATGCTTCAAAAATAAGAAACATCATTGTGACAACAACCCTTTTATCCATTTTTTTGGTTAGTGTTTGTGGCTGCTTCTTACGAAGTCGCAAAAATTTTAGCTTGCATTTTTCTATGGTAAACGTATAAAAATTTTTGTTTTAGCCATTGTTGAGGCAAATACGGTGAGGGTGTGGCCTCTCTTCAAGTTTCAAGACATTCACATACTTCACGGTATAATAGAAGAAGGATGATGTAGTTCACAAACACAGTGTTCTCATTTGCCATAACGTTGAAAAAATGTCACCAAAATGCCAGAAATAACTGCCAAATTATTTTTGAGGTCACAAAGAAAACCTTAGATTATGTGATAATAGCACTAAAATATGAGCCCTAGAATATGTGATGTCTTGGCTGCTACTATTTATATAACACGGAGAAGCCCAAGAGTCAGTTCAAGTTTAAAAGACAGTCTGCATACTTTTTATGTGAATTGTTTATATTTTTTTATACGAAGTAAGTTAGGTATTTGCAATGTTTATTGGTTCAAGTTTAAAAGAAAGTTCGCTTGCACATATTTTATATGAATTTAGTAAATTTTTTATGTGAGGTAACTCAATTATTTGCGAGGTTGGAGTTTAAAAGAAATTTTATAGTTTTTTTATGCGTATTTATGAATTTTTTATGTGAAGTAACTAGTATTTGCGCAGTTTGGAGGTTTGAGTTTGAAAAAAAAATACAGATTTTTTATACAACATTATTATATTTTGTATGCGAAGTAACTCAGATATGTGCACAGTTTGTTGGTTCGAGTTTAAAAAAAAATCACAATTTTTTTATGCCAATTTAGGAATTTTTATGCAAAATAACTCAGATATTTATGATGTTTGGAGGTTTGAGAGTTTAAAAGAAAGTTCCCTTACACTTATTTTATGTGAATTTCGTAAATTATTTATGTGAGGTAACTCAAGAATTTGCGAGGTTTGTCGGTTCAAGTTAAAAAAAAAAATCATAGATTTTTATGCAAGGTAACTCAAGTATTTGAGGAGTTTGTCAGATCAAGTTAAAAAAATACCTTTTTTATGCAATGTTATTGTATTTTTTATGTGAGGTAACTCAAGTATTTGTCATGTTTGTCGATTCGAGTTTAAAAAATGTTTCCTCACACTTATTTATGTGAATTTGGTAAATTTTTAATACGCAGTAACTTAGGTATCTACAAGGTTTCGAGGTTTGAGTTTTCATCAAAAAACACGGGCCATTCTCTGTCGTCAAGTGGTAGCTCCTTTAGTCATGGCATAATCTGCCATACCCGCATCACCAGGGGATCCACCGAATATTAGTTTTTGACAGGGTGCTGGAGATTAAAAGTTGGTTGAGGTGGCAGGCATCGGTGATGGTGGTGGCTCAGGTGTTTCTTGTGGAGACGAGGGAAATTCGCATATAAAAGAAATTTGCATCGAAAATGATAGATGCAAAGGCTAAAAATGTCCTAAAAATAACAGTATTTATGATTTTATACAGCATACGAATTTCTAAAATTTTATAGAAAATGTATCATTTTTGCTGTATAGTACGATCATTTTTTGAACGAAAAAATGTTCTTTTTTTCATTTTATAATTTTAAGGTGGACTTGCTTAACCCCTCCTTTGCGCAAGCTAACTCATAGCATAAGCCTCAGGGGCAGGGGTCTTAGCCTTATAGTTTTACGCTGCCAGCACGATGATTATAGGTATGACAGGCTGAGCAAGCACGACCAGGGGCCGGATGCAGTTTCTTCATGTTATAAATCCTTTTTTTTAACATTTAGTCTGAGCAGGTTTGAAAGTGAGCTGACGTGCAAATTTGCTTTCTTATAATAAACACACTTATCACAGCGTTAGCATTTAAAAGTCATAATAATATCATAATAAATTAAAAATATGTGAGATTTTAAAAGATCTCACCATGTTAATGACAAATTTCGCATGATTTCCAAAATCTGGTGATATTTGTGACTGTGGGCTTATATTCATCTTTCATTGTTACACAAATAGTAAGAAACAATTAAAAACATGACATGCAAAAAATTAAAATGGGAGAGAGGGGGAAGTGTTTACCCATCAATAATTTTAATTAAATGATATTTAAAAATAATAATATGTTGTGTTCTGTTTTAAAAAGGTCACAAAATGTGTCCATCCGTTGAAAAAAAATGGAAAATTTTCCAAATACCTACCAAAACTTTGGGTTCAATTCATCTACATACCAAACTTTTGGGGATTTACAACTGCCCACCAAAGTTTTTTCCTTGTTAAGCAAATGACACCTAGGTTACCAACAAAACTTTTGTTTATTATTTATTAAAATGACCAAATTACTCTCTCTCTCTGTCTTTGTATTTACAAATTGATTGAACATCTTGAATAAGGAGTTGACTAGAGGAATGTGAAATGAGTTCCTGCTTCACAAGCCATTGCAGCATAGTCTTCTTTATTTTCTTTTTTTTTATAGGCAAGATGAGGTTAGGCAGACCCCACCAGTTTTTATTCAAAGTACCACTGGGTTTTGAACCTGCAACGTCCCACCACAAGGAGACGTCATTCCATCCACAGCCCACCTTTTCTGATGACTTCAAGTTATTTTTGCGATTTTTCAAAGAAAACAAAATCCCAAGATGAACCAATCAGAGAGAAACCCAATCTCCAGCCCCTCGTTGAAGCAAATGTGAAGGTTTCCAGAAACATACAGATCACAAGAATTCATGTATAGAGGGAAAAAAAAGTTTTTGAGCAACCATGCAGAAAAATTATGTTTGTTACAGGGATAAAATAGTAAGATTAAATCATGAGTTAGATCTAAACTAACGTTCAACTGATAGTGGATTATGAACAGGGACATTTGTTTAACTGGTGGAACTGAAAACCACCAAAAGTTTGGTGTGCATATGAATTAGACCCAAAGTTTTGGTGGGTATTTGAAAATTTTTCAAAAAAAAAATGAAACATTTCTTTTAGAGAGAGAGATCACAGTCACTCAGCAAAAGAAATGGTGATGTTTTCATTGAAAATTTTGTAATTTCATCGAAAAACTATATGATCTCTTAAAATAGCAAAAATAAATAAAATAAAACATATACCTTGGTTTGTTGAATACTTAGAGCTCCAAATTTATTTATTTATTTTTATATGCAAGATGGGGTTAGGCAGACCCCTATCAGATAACTCTTAAGCCCCATGTGTCAGAGGGATTCGAACCTGTGCCTTCAGCTTGGAACAGGACCCCGCTTACCACATGAGATACCACCTCGGTGCTCCAAATTTATGTTTGATGATAACTCATTTTTTAAAACCAATTCATGAAATAGAAGACAACAATTTTTTTTTTAAAAAAAGTAGATTTCAGCATCATCTCATGCTCCCATTCATGTTTATATAGGAAGGATAACCACAACTTCAATGCAAGTTATTCTCTATGCATTTAGGAAAAAGAATGAAATAAAAACATTTTCCAAAACAAAAAGAAATTTGCATCTTCATCTTAAGTTATCAAACAGTCTAGATATAATCTACCATTTACAATTCTTGCAATTCATCACTTATAACCATGTTCCTTCTTTTTTTTTACAGTCTAGCTGGGGTTAGGCTGAGCCCCACGAGTTATTATTCAATGTACCATTGGGTTTTGAACTTGCAACATCCCACTACAAGGAGACGTGCACATACAGCTCCTACCAACCACGCGGTACTATGTTCATTGTCTAAGCATTACTCACTCATTGAGTTCATTTGCACAAAACAAAAGGCTTCCCTTTTTTTTTTATATTTACACGGAAATGTCACCTCTAGAAATACAGACCTAGCCGTGCTGGCTCATGTGGGCGATGTTCACGAGTCACCCTACCAAATGAGCAGAGCCCAAATTTATGTATTTCAAGCTCATAGGCTTTCAACTAGAAATGTTATTCAATATATGTTCTCTTACATAAATGATGCAATTCTTTGAAGAATCATAATGTTTTATTTTAATGTAAAATAATTTATTATTGGTATTGTTTATGAATATGAATAAACCTTCATCCTAACTGATTAGACATAATTATTTGATTTTTTTGTTTTATTTTGTAGTGAAGATCTGTAAAATGTATTTTCATTAACCTTTTATTTTAAAATCAAATAAATGCTTTGATTAAAATTATTCTAGTTGAAGCATTAAATATAACTTTGGGTAGTTCATGAAAGCATACATCAATTAAATGCTAAAATAATGAATGACTGTATATAGTCACTTGTCTGCTGACTTAGTCGACGAGGAACACGATACAAAAAAAATAAAAAATATATCATTACTCTCTCTTGATAACTATGAGAGAGGGAGAGAATGAATGTCAACCACATGTTTAACCGGTAACTTTGGAATCTGCCCACACCAACAGTGTATTAATAAAGGAAAATCATTGAAATTAATGCCTCCACCCCAATTTCATTTACATTTTGGAAGCCATTAAAAATGGAAAGCTATACAAATTTTAATCGAATTTAATTAAACCATTAGATTAAAAATAATCCAACGGTAGAGATTAAGTAGGTGCTTCATGGGGAGGGTAATGAAAACATGTCAAATGGGGTTTTAAAGCTTTTTAATTTTATTTTTAAATTTGACCCTAGAGATAAAATGTACATAACTGATTTTATAGAGTTGAGATCAAAGGCTCGGTTAAGTTCCATGGCTATGTGACAATACAGCATTGCACTTAGCACCCCACCACATAGTGCAGGCCCCCACATGAAAAGTTGTCATGTGACTGCCTCTGTCAAATAGTCATGGCACTTAGCACCCTCTAGATCCTGTTAGATTTTATAGGGATGAGCTCTTGGAGCATTCAATTCTGACACACAGGGCCGGCTGACCTCTTTGAGGCCACAGCCAAGGGCCTCAAATGAATATATATATATATATATATATATATATATATATATATATATATATATATATATATATATATATATATATATATATATATATATATATATATATATATATATATATATATATATATTTCACATGCCGAGGGCCTCTCATGAAGCATGGCACATCCATGTGCCTCATGCTGAGGACCTCCAATAAAAAAATATGGAGAAATATGCTAGGGCTTCAACTTCGCTTGAGCTGCCCCTGCATAGGTTTTTATAATGTTTGAAAAATCAATGGCTCAAAATCTTCACAAATTTTTGAGGCTGCAAATATCCTTTTTTCATAAAAAAAAGGCATGATCTTGGTAGTGATTCTTAGTAAATTGATAATGCCAAACACATCTATGAGGTTAGAATTGCAAAAAAAACACCATAAAACTCTAAAATATTTAGCTTTTGTATTATATATATATATATATATATAGAGAGAGAGAGAGAGTAGACCTATCAACAAATGCATCCTAAGAAAAGGAGAGTGAAGAGAAGACTGAAAATATGAAAAAATGAGAAGTGTTCTGAATCTATAAGCACATGCAATACAACAACAACAACTACGCCTTCATCCCAAAACAATTGGGGTCGGCGATATGAACCAAAAAAAAAATCATTCTATGTCTTCCACATGAATCCTTCTCCTCCAATCATTTTTATCCAATGCCATATCCTCGGTGAGGTTCAAAGCATTTATATCCTTTCCTATCATCTCCATCCAAGTCTTCCTAGGCCTACCCCGACCTCTTTTAACTAATATATTTTCCCATTTCTCCATCCTTCTAACTGGAGCATCATTAGGCCTTCACCGAATATGTCCAAACCACCGTAAACGATTCTCTCTCAGCTTATTTTCAATGGGTGCAACGCCTACCTTCTTACGTATTTCCTCGTTCCGAATCTTATCTTTTATTGTATTTTCACACATCCATCTAAGCATACGCATCTCAGCTACACTCATTTTTTGAATATGATGTCTCTTGGCAATCCAACATTCCGTACCATATAGCAAAGCGGGCCTAATAGTCTTCCTATAAAACTTTTCCTTCAACCGCAATGGCATTCTACGATCGCACAACACTCCAGTTGCACTTTTCCATTTCATCCACCCAACCTTTATCCTATGATTTACATCTCCATCAATTTCTCCATACTTTTGAATGATAGATCCCAAATATTTGAAACAATCATCCACCGGTATTTCTTGTTCACAAAGCTTCACTACACTCCCATCACTACTTCGTTGCTTACTAAACCGACATTCCATATATTCTGTCTTACTCTTACTCAACTTAAAACCTCTTGCTTCCAATGTTTGTCTCCATAATTCTAATTTAGCATTAACCCCAGCTCTAGACTCATCAATCAAAACAATATCATCAGCAAACAACATACACCACGACACATTTTCTTGAATTGATCTCGTAAGCTCATCCATCACTATAGCAAATAGGAAAGGGCTTAAAGCAGATCCTTGATGTAACCCAACCGTTATAGGAAAATTGGTTGTCACCCCTCCACAAGTGCGGACATTGGTTACTACTCTTTCATACATATCTTTAATTATACTAATGTACTTGAGAGAAACACCTTTCTTCATTATTGTTCACCAAAGAACGTCCCTAGGTACTCTATCGTATGCCTTCTCCAAATCAATAAAAATCATATGCAAATCTTTGTTCCTCTCTTTATATCTCTCAATAAGTTGTCTAAGAAAATGTATAGCTTTCATAGTTGATCTTCCAGGCATAAAACCAAATTAATTCTTCGATATCATGACAACCTTCCTCAATCTAGACTCAATCACCCTCTTCCAAAGTTTCATAGTATGACTCATGAGTTTTATACCATGATAGTTTGTGCAATCTTGTATATCACCCTTATTCTTATATAGAGGCACCAAAGTACTCTTCCTTCACTCATTAGGCATCTTATTTGTCCGCCAAATCTTGTTAAAAAAATTTGTCAACCATTCTAAACCTTTCTCTCCCAAGCATTTTCAAGCCTCGATAGGTATACCATCTGGGCCAACTGCCCTTCTTGATTTCATTTTCTTCAAAGCCTCTGCAAATTCTTTCTTTTGAATCTTGCGCATGAAGTCATGATTCATCTCATGAAAAGGAATTGAGAAGTCTCCAAGATCCTGAGCATGACTTTCATTAAATAGCTTATCAAAATAATTTTTCCATCTCTCCTTAATCTCCTCATCTTCGACTAAAACTCTTTGCGTTTCATCTTTGATACATCTAACCATACCCAGATCTCTCGATTTTTTGTCTCTCATCTTTGCAAGCCTATAAATATCCTTCTCGCCCTCTTTGGTATCCAACTTGTCATAAACCTCCTTATATACCTTATCCCTCGCGTTTCGAATTACTTTTTTTAGCTTCCTTCTTTGCTATCATATATTTCTCAAAATTCTCATTATCACGACTTTTACTTAGATTTCTATAACACTATCTTTTAACCTTAATAACTAATTTGACATCCTCGTTCCACCATGATGTATCCTTACCTAGTGGTGCACCGCCTTTAGACTCACCAAATACCTCCTTAGCCACCTTTTTCATGCCACCCGCTATCTTATTCCACATTGATTCTGAATCATCATCGAGACACCAATCAACTTCCTTAACTACCTGCTCTACAAATATTTCTTGTTTAGCTCCTTTCAGTGCCCACCATTTAATTCTATGATTTATCCTATGTCTATCCCTTTTGCGGCATTATCTAATTCTAAGATCTAAAATTAAGACTCTATGTTGTGTAGTTACACTTTCTCCCGGTATAACCTTACAATCGATGCAATAACCCCTATCTCTCTTTCTAAGTAGAAAAAAATCTATCTTACTCGTATTAACCCCACTTTTAAATGTTACTAGGGGAGACTCCCTCTTTCTAAGCACATGCAGTACCGAAAACAATTTTTGTTGCTGGTTCTCTCGATATAGACTTTCATGACCACCTTGAAATTGAGTTTGGAGCTAAGTCACACGGTACTACTCCAGGCTCGCTTGCTACGTGACCAGTGCCAATTCAAGAGTTCCAGAATCTGACTATTCATGATCATGAGCACAAAAGCGGGAGGTAGAAGGAGGTATTATTTATTCTTTATTGTTTTTCATGTTGCTCCATTTTTCATTGTTCATATTGGAGTGATTAGTGACATTTTGCAAATGCATGACACTAAAACCATGTTGGAAGATGATCTCTCGCTATTTACGTTCATTTTGCTTGTTACTTTTGATGCATCATTTTTTTTTCGATCACATTATGTGAATTTGACAAGAAGGCTGGTCTTATTTATAGAGAGTATCAGTTGGCCTGTGGGCAGTTTCATTGCAAGGTTTTTCTCAGGAGTTCTTTTCAAAGTGTTTTTTCTTGGGAAAATCTCCAAGATTTAAAAATAATAATAAATAGAAAGTCAAAAAAATACTTTTTGTTTCCTTCTTATGATGATGATATAACAAAAAGCTAGAAAAGTTGTTAAAAGTACAGAAGAAACAAAAAACAGAAAATGTATGTTTTTTTGCATATTTACAGGGAGAAACCGCCCCAGGATCATAGACCTAGCCATGCTGGCTTTGCCTACTGTACTTATGGTCACTGTCCTAGCAGCGTAAAACTCCGTGGGCTTACCCCTTACACCCAGAGCAGAAAATGTATCGTTAAATACGTAAAATAAGAGAAAAAATTCAAACATCTTGCAAAAATGTCACTGGTGAAATTTTGGAAATATCATGATATTTTCACCTTTTTCAGCTGTTGTAGAGAAAATTGCGATATTGAAGACAACAGCAGTATTGGTGACTCTGGATAATATATTATGGTAGGTTTAAGATGGGTGGTAGCCTGATCACTAGCTAGCATGTTCTGGGTGGTACTGCAGCAATGCAGCCAGCATGTTGGAAACTATTTAAGAATCTGTATTGGCTTTGATGAGTGGTTGCGCAGAGCATAGCTATGTTCACTTGGTATTCTGCTGCACTTAATGATCGTCTCTTACTCTCTTAGTGATTAACTGAGATTGTTTTGCTGACATATTGTTTTGTTTCATAGATGTGTTTTTTAATTAAACACTTATTTTCGATTGGCATTCAGATATCTTATTGGGAGAATCAAGATATGAAAGATGGAAATTGGTCTTTGGATGATTTTGACGTTTTGGGTGTTTCTGGTATCAACTTTGATGACATTAAGTATGTCCTTTTAGCTGTGTCAAGGGTATCATTCGGTGCTCGTTTACATGCAATTGTAGTGTCGGACTGACTAAACCCTAAAACCTGATCACGCATTCTTTTTTTAAGTGATGACTATCGGTTTAGGTTTCAAAACCATTGTTGCTAGATTAGGAAGCTAAAGCACAGAAAACGATACCGGAGTAGAAGCAAGAAGTGAGGCATTTGTAAAAGTTATTGGAAGTGAGAAGCAAAGTATCAATTTGAAAGCGAAATAGGAATAAAAAAAACAATATCATAACTGAATAGAAATCGAACAAGAAGCAAATAAAAAATAAAATAAATTGATTATTTTTATATTTCATGATTTTTCAGTAAAAATTTTTAATTTTTTGTTAAAATCTAAAAATGATGTTAGCAATTTAGAGAAAGCACGTGGAAAGTAAGTGGAAGCGTGAGAGGAAGCGCATGGAAAACATGAAAAGAAACATGAGAAAAATATGTAGAAAGTATGAACAATGTCGGAAAGTCTCTTAAATATCATGCAATTTTTTTTAGTTTGATTTTAATTATATTTGGAGGTTTGCATTGTATTTATGTGAATATCATGATGTTTGCAACATATTTGTGTGAATGTCAAGTCTGTAACATATTTGTGAGAATGCCAGGAAGTTTACAACATATTTGTGTGAATATCAAGAAGTTATTTGTGTGAACGCTAGAAAGTTTGCAACATATTTGTGTGAATGTCACAAAGTTCGCATACAAACATGAGTTGGTTCACAACATATTTTTGTGAATGTTTGGAGGTCCACACGAATATGTTCCAAAATGATTCTATTCAACGTGGTGACATTCACAAGTAGCCCCTACCAAAGCGCTTGTGAGGCTCCACTGATCTGGTAGAAGCAACGTATAAACCCCATCTACCACCGAGGTGGTTTCCCATGTGGTAAGCGGGGTTCTGTGTCAAGTTGAAGTCCCAGGATCGAATCCCCCTACCACATGAGGTGGTTGTTGTTCTAGTAGGGGTCCCCCTAACCCCAGCTTGCCTTTCAAAAAAAACAAACTTATAAACCCCATCTAACTAAAGAGATGTCACGATTCAAAACCCACGAGTACAAATACCTTGCCACAAGGCTGAATCCATGCATACTCCTGCAGTGGGGAAGGGAAACTTGAGTTTTTACACCAATGACATCCAAGTATTTCCAGTGGAAACCCTCATAGTTTACTATTTTTTTGGCAACAGGGCATTAAACTTCGAAGAGCATCCTGGCCGATGATGATGCAGTTTTCACAGTTTGGGCTCTCAAATTTGACTTGGATCTTAAACTTGGAGGCATTCATTTACTTGAACTAAGGGATAAGTGTCTACCGGGCAAAGCCTGCAACAGTTGGGGCGAATAATCAAGCCGAACAAGCCAAGGTTGCAGTGCTCAAACTTGTCATGTGGTCGCAGCGACTAGCTTATTTGCTTCTTTCAAAGTAGAAAGTAATAGGATTTGAACTGTAGACTTATTGAGCTGAGCTGGAGCTAGATTGTTTACGAAAAGATAAGCATTGTCTCAAAGCTAGAAACAATCAGATTGAACTTTAAACCTATTGCTTGAAAGCCAAACACTTAAATCATTTGCAAGAAATAAATCTTGTTCGCATAGATCTAACCACCAAACATCAGATCCAACTACACAGGTGTTTAGCACCTGCTAGCAGGTTTAATCATGTCCAACACATCAAAAAATGGGTAAAACTAGCAAAAACAAATGAACTAGAAAACATCTCAACTAACAATATATTGAAGGAAATTCAAAGATCAGGAAAGAGGGTCAATTCGACATTTCATTTACTTGATTATATCCATATTACATCGTACACACAATATCTACACTTTACAAAAATGATATGCAATAGGAAATATTGATATGCAACAAGAAAGATATACAAAACCGTGTGGAAATGGTTATGGTACAGTCTCATCTTTATCCTCAAGATAAGGAAAAAGATCAGCGTGATTTGGTGAAACATCTAGATAAAGCACAAGATATGTGCACAAGATATTTGCTTTCCTAACACTCCTCCTAAGGTGGGGCGTGTGGGTTCAACACCCCCAACTTATTCCTAACACGCGCAAGTGGCTTGGTGAAGATATCTACATATTGTAAAGCAGACAAAACACAAAACAAACTGAGTACATAAGTCACCACACTGAATCTTGTCACGGATGACATGGCAGTCAATCTCAATGTGTTTTGTTCGCTCATGAAATACTGGATTAGTTGCAATATGTAGGACAACTTGATTATCACAACATAATGTCATGGGTTGTGGATGACGGATGCCAAGATCAGTAAGGAGCAATTTGAGACAAGTTAATTCACAGCATACCAAGTCCATAGCCATGTACTCTGCTTTAGTCGAAGATCAAGTAACTGTAGTCTGCTTCTTCGTTTTCCATGAGATGGGACTTTCTCCAAGTAGGATAAAATATCTTGATATGGATCACCCGGTCATCGGCAGGAGGCCCAATCTGAATCACAATAACTGGTCAGATAAATCTATGAAGAAGATGAAAGGAGTATACCTTGGTCAGGCATCCCTTTAAGGTATTTTAATACATGGAGGGTTGCTTACATGTATGGTACTCTTTGGCTGAGAATATGCACTAAATAGACAATGTCGAGCCTGGTGATGGTGAGATAAATAAACCATCCAACAAGCCGTCAATACGTTGTGGGATCATGCAGAACGTCGCCATGCTTATTGTCAAGTTTAGTATATGGATACATTGGTGTGTCTAGTAGTTTTGCCTCAAGATAACCACTATCAGTGAGGATATCAAAATGGTATTTTAGTTGAGAGAGGAAAATACCTTGTTGGGACTGGGTCACCTCAAGTCCTAGGAAGTATTTTACCTTCCCAAGATCTTTAATATGAAATAGATTGTTCAAGGTTGCTTTGAGGCTCTCAATGTAAGCAATATCATCCCCGGTGATAATAATATCGCCAACATAAACAAAAAAGAACACACGGTCTGCTTGCATAGATCTGAAAAATAATGATTAGTCTGCCTTCGATTGTGTGAAACCAAGATCTTTAAGAAATGATGAAAAATTTGCAAACCAATTGCGTAAAGATTTATTAAGTCCATAAATAGACTTGTTCAAGTGACAAATTTTTTACTCCGCCTAACTCGAAAATCTTGGAGGCAAACTCATATAGACTTTCTCCTCTAAATCACCATGTAGAAATGCATTGTTGACATCAAATTGGTAGATAGCCCACTTGAAAATAGCGGAAAGAACTAGGAAGCATCGTACAATGACAAGTTTAGCAATTGGTGCAAATGTCTCATTGTAATCGAGCCCTTCAATCTGAGTATTTTTGGCAACTAAGTGGACTTTATATTGCTTGATGGATCCATCCGAATGATATTTGACTTTATAAACCCATTTGCAGTTGAACTTTTTATTAACAGGCAAGGGAATAAGAATCCAAGTGTTGTTAGCTTCTAATGCCTGAATTTCAACTCCCATCGCATCTTTTCACTTGGGTTTTTGAATTGCTTGAAGAAAAGATCTAGGTTCAATGGTTTGGGTAATGTCTAATAAGAAGGCTTTGTGAGAATCCAAAAAATTATCATAAAACAAGAAATAAGTGAGAGGGTACTAAGTTTTTTTGGACATGTTTGTTCTGGACAAAAGAGCTTATACGACGGTGTAGCATCTATAACCCTTAAGGTACCTAGGTTAAGATTTTGGTCTGGTTGAACCCCTTGGGTTTGAATCTGAATCAGTATGTGGGTCTTGGTTTGAGTCATGAGGTGAATCTTGCTCAAGGGCTTGATCAGGTAGCACATTATTATTTGGATCTAGAGTTGGATCATGGTGAGGGGGCATAGTATCGGTTAAGGAAATTTGGTCTCTATTGGGTTCTTAAGATACATCAGAAATTGGTATAGGTAAGACCAAACCACCACCATCTTTTGGTGCATCAAGTATTTTGCAAAAGGAAAAAATACTTTCATAAAAAATCACATCCCTACTGGTGAAAATGGTATGATTGTTAAGATCATATGCCCGATAAGCATTTGGCCATAAGGATATCCAATGAACATGTATCATTTTACATGAGTGTCAAACTTATGTGAATGATAAATGTTGTGAGCATAACATAAACATTCGAATACACATAAATGTTTATAACTAGGATTTTTGCCAAAAAGAACCTCATAAGGAGTTTTACCGAGTAGGGTTTTGGTAGGAACTCGGTTAAGTAAATATGCAGTCGTGAAAATGCATTCTCCTCAAAATTTTATGGGGATATTACCTTAGAACCGTAGGGCACGTGCCATATTCAAGACATCACAATGCTTGCATTTTACCACTCTATTTTGTTGTGGTGTAAAGATGCAACTATGTTGATGCACTACCTCTTGATTACGAAGGAAAATTTTGGTTTCATTATTACTTCAAAGATGTTGTATTTGGATACCAAACTGAGTTTTGATAATAGAAAAAAAATCTTGCATAAGCTGCAAGGTTTTAGATTTACATCTCATTAGATAAACCCAAGCACTTCTAAAAAATCATCAACAATGTTTAAAAAATAATGAGCACCCAAAGTAGAAGGGCTTTGGTATCCTCCCCACAAATCGCAGTGTATCAATTGAAAATGAACACTAGTTGAGATGAAGCTTATGGAAAAAAGCAAACGAGATTGTTTGGCAAAATGACAAATATCACAATGATCATCAAATAAACAAACATATATCTTATTGGAATTAACAAAAGTTTGCAAATATTTATTAGAAATGTAACCAAGTCTGGAATGCCAAATATGGGCAGGGGCAAGAGCAATCACGGTTTTCTCAGTAGTAGTCTAAAAAATATAGAGTTCATTCTGCCGCTTACCCGCTTCAATCGTCTTTTTCGAGACACAAACCGACAACAAACAACGGTCATTGTCAAATATAGCTATAAAATTCAGGTCTTGAGTGAGTTTGCTAATGGAGATTAGGTTGATCTTAATTTTGAGAATATACATAACATTTGAAAGATGAATTTTGGAAGAGATTATGGCATTCTCGATATAAGAGACGTGGGTTGGAATTTTATTCAGAAGGTTAACAGGAGGGCAAGACGCTGGTATAGGTGAAGTGAGGTTATAGAAAAATCCAATCATATGATCGGTTTCACTGGTGTCAAGAATCCATTGTTGTAAAAGAGAAGCGATGACAGTGAGGTTCAAAACATTACCTGTCATATTCACTTGTGGATTGCTCGATTACCTTGATTGATAAATGCAAAAAAGTGTTTAATCTGATCTTTTGTGAACAACGAGTTTGGTGTGGACTGATCGACTGTGCTTGCAAGGGCCGAAGGTTTCTGTTTTGCATTATGCGTCCCATCACCTGATTTTACTTGATTCATGCCCCTCTCATTTTTCTGATTAGGAAAATCGTGTAAGTGGAAGCATTTAGCCTTGATGTGGCCGACTTTTTTGAAGTGATCGTAGTGCGGTCGAGATCGGCCTTGACATGATCTTTCTTGGGTCTCGACTATCGCAGCAAGGGAGTTTCAATAGCAATATTAAGGATGATGTGTATGCCATGTTGTCGCTCTTCCTGCATGACTAGAGAATAAGCCTTCGATACGATCGAAGGCAATTGTATGAGGACTTGACTGCAAATCATGTCATAGTTGTCATTTAGTCTCATTAAGAACTAGATGAGGCAATCCAATTGTTGACGATCATGTATGGTCTTCATGGCACTGTAGGCGCATTCAGAAAGAGGAGTATATGAATCAAGTTCATCCTATAGGCCCTTTAGTTTTGTGAAGTATTCTACCACTGAAGATTGCATTTACTTCATGTTTATTATTTGATGAGGGATCTGATAGATCTTTGGAGCATATGATTGAGAGAATTGATTCTCCAGGTCCTTCTATACCTCTGTGGTGCTTTGAGCATATATAACACTTTTTGATAAATCCTTATGAATAATATTGAAAATTCAAGAGATGACCATAGTGTTAAACCACTCCTAGGGAGCTATCATCTTTGGTGGATTCGCGGGTTTCGTGATGGTGCCATTGACGAAGTCCATCTTGTTCTTGGCATTGAGCACCATAGACATTGTCTGCTTTCATATCGAATAATTCTCTCTCTAAGAACTTGCAATACAAGCAATGCTCCTCGGCTATCATAATGGTATGTATAAAAAGGATTAAAATCTATTGCGTCTTCATCCTTCTCCACTTGACTACCATTGGAATCGCTATAAGACATGAATGATGAGCCTCAAGTTCCCTGCTCTGATACCATGAAGGAAATTCAGAGATCATGAAAAAGGGTCAATTTGATATTTCATTTACTTGATTATATTCATATTACATCGTACACACTATATATACATTTTACAGAAATGATATACAGCAGAAAAGATTGATATGCAATAGGAAAGATATACGTGTGGAAACGGTTATGGTGGAGTATCATCTTTATCCTCAAGATAAGGAAAAAAATCAACATGATTTGGTGAAATATCTGGGTAATGCACAAGATATGTGCTTTCCTAACATACATAAAGACCTAAATTTGAACCATAAGTGAAAAAGTCTTGAAAAGGGAGAAGGGGGGGGGGGGTGGAAGACCCTGTTTAGCCAACTCAAAAAGTACTGACACATTCTTAGAGATGACTGCTCAATGCTCTTGAGGATGAACCACAGGATTCAGTTCTGCTCTGCAGTCAACTCTTCATCTAACATTGGTTTACAATTCCATTTAAAAGACCACATCACTAAGGTCATCCATGGGTATATCAACACCACAAATTTCAAAATCATCCAAGTTATTGACATAAGAATTCTCATCTTTCGTACGTTGATTCTCTCCAACATTGTTCCTCCAGATCAATTTGTTGGTAGATCTGCATTTAAACATAATCAATCAAGAATATAAATTGTTTGTGTGAGTGTGTGCATGTATGAATGTGTGTGTTTATTCACAAGAGCAAACCTTGATAGTGGTAGGATCATTCATGAATTCTTTACAGCAGTAGGAACCAACAAAGTCACAAAACTACATTTTGTGGTTTCAAGGTCAAGCATACTACTCTAAGGGGGGGTTGCGTAGTGGGGTGGGGAGCAATCAAGGTTCGATTTTCATGGAGCATCGCCCCTCTGTGGAAGCCAACGCATAGCATAGGCCTCAGAGGCAGGGGTCCTAGTCTCAGATTTTTACGCTGCCAGCACAATGATCGTAGGTATGGCAGGCTGAGTCAGTGTGACCAGATCTTCGTGTTGGGTGCGGTTGCTTTGGGTTATAAATCCAAAAAGGTCAAGCACACAGTTGTTGGTTTATAGGTCATAAACATATTAAAAACATAGATTTTTTAATGGATAAGAATAATAAGAATATAAGAGCATGAAATGCAAGCAGAGGTCTACCCCTAAATGCATCAGAAATTAGCCCATTTATGATAAATGGATTACAAGGCTTTAGGAGCATGAGTTCCACAAAAGTAATCAGCAAAATGAACATACACAACAAGAAATCATCTTTCCAACATAGTCTTAGTGTCATGCATTTGCAGATACCACTAATCACTCCAATATGGACAAAGAAAAATTGAGCATCATGAAAAGCAATAGAGAATAAATAATACCTACCAATGGGGCCTCCTCTTGTTTGGCAGGAGCAGTTAGTGCACGTCACCTTGTGTTGGGATGTTGCAAGTTCGAACTCCAAGTGGTATGGTTGTATAACTGGTAGGGGTCTGCCTAACCCCAACTTTCTCTATCGAAAAAAGAAAAAAAATACCTCCTTCAACCTCCCACTTCTGCTCTTGTTCATGAATCGTCAGATTCTAGAACTCTTGAATTGGCACTGGTCTGGAATTCCACGTAGCAAGTGAGCCTTCACTTTTCTTTCCTTTGGATGCATTTGCTGATAGATCTACATAAACTGCAATCAAATAAAAATATATTGTATTCAAGGTACTTGATATTATAGCAAATTTACATGGACTAGTCCCCTTAAGAACAAAGAACAAATTCTTTTTGCTTCTTTTTATTTTTAAGCTTTCGTGAGGAACTACTGTTCTAGAAAAATATTAACCTTCCCATAGTGGATGGTGGAAGCAAGCATAAGTCCAACATTTTCAGGAGGCATTTGTTTCAATGAAAGTGGGCCTCTTATTCCATAAACGCTGAGAAACAAACACAAGGGGTTTGCACAGTGGGGTGGGGGCTTTGGCTGTTAGACGGGCACTTAAGGTTCGATTTTCATGAGCATCCGCTCTCTACAAAAGCTGAGACTTATGAGCAGGGTCTCAGCTTCAGAGTTTTACACAGACGACAACCATAGGTATAGGTATGGCAAGCTGATCAATCGCGACCAGGTCTTCATGCCGAGTGCAGTTTCTTTGAATCATAAGTAGAAAGAAAGGACGCAAAGAGAAAGCATCAACATACGAAGAAACGGCAGTCCTAGAATGCAACGAACACCCAAAGAACTGAAAAGCTTTTTCGGTTTACCAAAACCCCATTAGAAAATAACCAAAAAAGCAAATGTCGAAGCGTCCACTTAGCACCAATATGATTCTCCATTGGTGGTTTATCAACCAAAATCCTAAAACCTCTGAAAACACGAAAACTATTTGAATTCCTGGTAAAGAATTACTGTGAAAAAAGGAAATACCAATGCACAATTATAAGCCACAGATTTCAAAACCAGAGAAAATAATAAAGAGAGAGAGGTGCATTTGTTGGCATATCTACATTTAAACATAATCAATCAGGAATACAAACTCTCTCTTTTTTTGTGTGTGCGCCTGAATGCGTCCATACACCCTATTCAGGGTAATTTTTTTTAAAACTGCCCTAGAATCAGAGACCTAATTGTGCTGACTTTGCACGACGTACTTACCGTTGTTGTCCTGATGGACCTCCACTAGATATCCTTGAAGGTAATAAATATAATGGAGTGAAGCTTTTACCACATGTTAAAAGTAGAAGAAAACTTTTAATGTTAATGTTTAACAATGTCGGTTTTTATTTGTAATGGTCAACTTCATCAATGGCTCTATAATTATAACATGATTAAGAACACATAAATAATCACCAGCATAATGCATCGAGGGGAGTCAGTTAGCTTCTAACCACACCCTTATGTGCTTTTATGAAAGTTCAAAAGCAAGACATCCACAGGGGTAAACCTTGATGGTAGGGATGGAAGTGCGGGACCACGCCCCATTTGGATCGGGGATGGATGACATGAAATAGGGATGGAGGCAAGGATTGAGGTTAAAATCAAAACATGTGCGGAGATGGACTTACGCTTTCCCGCGCCTTGCCTCATTCCCTATCCCCGTTAGTAAACTTTTCTCTCCTTCTTTAGGGATGGCAGTGAACCGAGGGGAGATGGGCGGGCACATTTGAACCGGGGATGGAGGACATGAAATGGGGATGGAGGTTAAAATCAAAACCTGTGCAGGGATGGATGGCAGAATTTTGAGACGGGGCGGGGATGGAAATTGTCTGCCACCCCTGCCCTGGTTCACTGCCGTCCCTACTTCATAGTAGTGTGATCGCACAAAATTTGTGAAGTCTTTTGTTTTCGAGGTAGAAAGCTAAGGCTTAGATAGACTCGTACCTTTTTTTATATTTATACTGAGAAACTGCCCCCAAGATCAGAGACCTAGTCAGCTGGCTCTACGTGTCGTACTTACAATCACTGTCCTGACAGCATAAAACTCAATGGGCTTACCCCTTGCCCCCAGGGAGTTGCCACGTTTCAGCTTGCTCAAGGGGTGATCCATGAGATTTCAACCTAGACCGCCTGCCTAGCAGCTTAGGCCCCAACCCACTCTGTCAAACCCCTTTGGGGCCAGACCCCTACCTGTTCATTGAAAAAAAAAGTTTAAATAATTACGTATTTACAAAGGTTGGTCTTTTTTAGCAGTAGGAATCACCAAAATTACAAAAACTGCATATTGTGGTTTCAAAGTCAAGCACACTGCTATCATTTTTTAGGTTATAAGCATGTGAAAAACACAAATTTTTTAACGAATAAAAACACAATAAAAATATAACAGCATGAAATGCAAGCAATGGTTTACTTCCAAATGCATCAAAATGATCCCATTTATGATAAATGGATACAAGGCTTTAGGAGCATAAATGTCACAAAACCCATGGGAATTGCAGAGTTTGGCAACGAAAGATTGCAGGGATAAAGGATGAACAACAAACGTAAAGAGATCTTCCTCATCCAAGAACTTGCCAGAGAATTTATGTTTATTGCATATGCCTGGAAGAACTGTTACCATGCAGCATTTTTGTTTATTGCATTCTAAATGTTTTCAAAAACTTTAGCATAGCTTTCAAGACACCATTTAACAAGTTGAATTTGTTCAAATTTAGCTTGACATCTTTATGATGGTTTTTCATGAATAGAAAAAGGAACATATTTTTTATGCCTTCAACGTAGCAGTATATACAGGAAAGATTGCATGCTAGGAAGAACTGTTGCCAATGGTGGTGTCTCAGCCTTTGAGGGCCTCCTCAGGTGCTCCAAATGGAACCCATCATTTTTAAAAGACAGTACAATCATTTTTCGTAAAACTTTTGAGGTCTCCCTGCCTAGGGTTGGGCATCGCCTGGGTCGTTTAGAGCTCGGCCTGTCAGGCTTTAAGTGTGGCCCAACCCGAAGATGGTCCGACTCATTTACTAATAGGCTGAGCTTTGACACGGTTCTTAACGGGATCAGGTTTGAAGAGCAGCCCATGACCCGGCTCATTGGCCCAATGCGCTAATGTGAAGCGGGCCCAGCTCAAATCAACTAATTAGGTAAATAATAAATAATTAATAAGTTTCTATATACCTAACTAATTATCTTTCTAGTTTTCAGAAACTTAATGTAACTAATTAGGTAAATAAGAATAGTTATCAAGTTACTATAAAATTATTTATTTTTAAAATATATATATATATTATTAAAAAATAATAAATAGGTCAGGCCTATTGTGCCGACCCAGTAGCCCGCATGCCATTTGAGACCCAGCCCACGTATAAAATAGGTCGGGTTTCGGCCTGTAGCTAATGGGCTCGGGCCTAAAACCTTGATCCAAACCCAACCCATGGTGGGCATGGTCGGCTTGGCTCATCGGGGCCGCCCAGCCCATTGCCCACCCCTATCTCAGCCCATCTGAAGTACACCCAGCTTCTGCCTTGTGAAAAGGAATGCCCCTATTTAGGTTTTAAACCATGGTTTTGCATGTCAAATGACAAACCACTATACCCTTAGCTTCTAAGGTGGACTATCTTAAAGTACTTTTGGTTAAAAAAAAATGAGGTTGAAGCGATTGTTGGGTGAAAAGTTCCACAACGTTTAACCAATGGTTGTCAGGTGTTTTTTAGTTAAAGATTTACAGCTTGGTCAACTGATGAATTTCCTACACGAGAATTGAGAAACTTCTCTCCCAAAACCTGACATTTTTTTAAAAGCCTCTGCCAAAGTTAACGAACAGTATACAGTGATTAGACCCTCTGTCTGAAAGAACAATTAGTAGCAAAAGACTTGGATAGAAATGCCTAAGTCAACCAGTGCCAACTATTCTTGATTCTTGAATAAAGCCTCACATATCTCCATCCTCCACCAGGGTCTCTCTCTCTCTCATCCATGAAAACTCTCCTTTTCCTCCTCTTTACAGCAGCAGCTGCAGGTATGCCTCCATTTCTTCCTTCCACCATCACCATTAAATTGAATCTTCATGCTATATATATGTAATCTCTCTCTCTCTCTCCCAGATATGCTGCAGAATGGAACTTTGAAATACCACCTCAAAATATAACAGTGAATAAAATTGTACCAGTGGCGCTCTTTACACCATCCAACCCATTCCTGGATGGAGCCTCAATGGTACTGTAGAGTACAGTGCTGCTACAGCCAACATATCTTTGCCTGGAAACGGCCATGCACTGCAGCTGGGACATGATGGCAACATCAGCCAAGTTTTCAGATCGGATGGCTCCCATGCATACATGTTAACGTTCAGCCTGTCACCTGGAAGTAGCGACGACAACTGCTCCACCAATATAGCAGTTAACATCTCTGCTTTGTAAGGTCATATGGCCATAAGTGACTGTCGGAGTGGCTATTCCAACAGTCACGTTTCAAGAGAAGTGTCTCTTGAGGTTGGAAGACATTTCAACCAACACATTTCAAGAGAAGAGTCTCTTGAGGGATGAAGGAATTTCTCTCAAAGGTTGTGTCCCAAAGCTTGAACCCTCTTTGTAGTCTATAAAATGCAAGTGAAACAGTGTATGGAACATACAACACAAGATACACAAGAATTCATAGCATTAAGAAAAGAAGAGAATTGAGAGTTCAGACTCCCTGGCGATTTCGAGCGTAACTGTGAAGCCTTCATCTCGGCTGCAAATTCAGCCCCGTACGTGGTTGCTACCCAACATTGGTATCAAAGCACAGGTTAAGCAAGTTCGATAAAGACCTTTGACAGAGCTGCCATAAGCAACCTGTGCGTGAAAGTGTGTTGACGCAGGAATCGATCTCTAGTGACGCTAGATTGAAATGCCTTTTTTTTTTAAGGCAGGGACTCATCGCCGAAAAAGAGGCACATAAAAAAAAACAAATAGGAGGTCAATTATATTTTATGATTTAGACAGATCGGTGAACCAAGGGTTCCCGATTTGCATAAACTCGAAAGAAAAAAAAAACAGGGGAAGAGGAAGAGGGTTCGGTTGATGCCCTCTTCCCACTTTCTTTTTAGCATCAGCCCTCCCACCGAAGAGAAATTACAACGGCAGAGAGCGTTGACTATCGATATTCACCACCGAGGTGTCGGTAGTGGCGTTGTTGCCAGTTTTTTTTTTTCTTTCAAGCCCTCAAAACCCCTCATCGGCGAAAGACCCACTCTCTGAGGACGTGTGGTGACTACCAGTCACCCTGTTTGGTGCGGTGGAGGAAGGCTATCGGGGTTAGTCACCGGGTATTGTAGCGTGCGACGACTGTCGGACCGGACGCCTGCAGCGGCGTGCAATGATCGTCGGATAGGCGGTCTGCAGCAGTGTGCGACGATCGCCGAACAAGATGCCTGCAGCGGCGTGCGTCGACTGTCGATCACTCAGTCTCAAACGGCATCCTACCATCGACTAATAGCCGAGTGCCGTGAGCACTCATAGGAACACCGACCAAACCCTCTTTTTTCGTCTGTAAAGACATCAAAAACCGAAAAAAAAGAGGATGAAATAAAGGGAAAGGGATTCTTGCATATCTGGGAATCGTCGGACACGTCGGAGGGAGTCACCGAAAGATTTTTTGTCAGAAAATTGAGCACTGCTCCGACAGGCAGCGACGGTGGCCCTTCTCTGAACTTTTTTCCCTAAACTTTTCTTTTAACAAATAGGAACCCTAATCGGGTTCCTCTTTGTTTTAACTTATAAAGATTAAAATAAAAAAAATAAAAAAAATCATAATAAGCTTGAAATTTATTGAAAATTCAGAAAATGGGTTAATTTTCTTAAACAAATAGAAACAACTCGTATCTAACTTTTCTAAAATTACAGAAAAGTAGCTCTTTTCTTTTCTGATTACTTCAAAAAAATTTGTAATTTTGGAAAGGCACTAATATTTTTGAAATTACAGAAAGATGATCAAATCTTTCTGTTTAAATCAAAATTTTCTATTTTAAGGTTTCTGTTTTGAGTTTTGCTTAAAAGGGCTTCAGCCTTTCTGGAAATTGCAGAAAAGCGTATGAACTTTCTGATTAACTCAGAAAGTTGCATAAACAGGTTTTTGTGTTTTTGTTTACACACAACCCCTCTTAAATACTTTTTAAAATTATAGAAAAGTGGTTCTGAGTTTCAGAAAACCACCTGTTACTTATCTTTGTCAAAAAGTGCTTAAATTTAACAATTTTGTGAGTTTCTTGCATACTTAAAGATTGTATTGAATGATAAATTAGTTTAGAAGGATTAAAACTAGTTATATTTACATATATTAGTTGGAATATACTTTATTAATTCTTATATTTGTTCATAATTAGGAAAATGGCAAATCGAATAGTCATGGCTGAGTTGTCCAAAATCGAAAAACACAATGGAACGAATTTTGGAATATGAAGAAGAAAAATGAAATATCTATTGACACATGACAAGACCCTATACGTATTGAACAATGTGAAATCTTCATTAACTGATAAATCAACTGAAGAAAAGAAGAAAGCTTAGAACAAGTTTATTGAAGATGATCAACTTGCTCGAGCAACTCTTCTAACATTTATGCAAGATGATCTCATCTGAGTATTTGAAGATTTTGACACTGCGAAGAGAATGATGGAAGAAGTCAAGAAAAAGTATGACATGACTTCAGAAACCCATATTCAACTTCTTCTAGAGCAGTACAACTCTTGCAGGATGAAAGAGTCAAATAATGTAGTTGATCATGTGAATCAAATGTTGGTAATGTCTAAGGACTTAGCCATAGCAGGAAATGATATTCCCACTACAAGAAAAACACCAAGTAATGACGGACGCTATCCGTCGCCAATTCTGTCGCTAACGTGTTTAGCGACAGATTAGCGACGAAGTTGCGACAGATAGCATCTGTCGCATAATTTTACTCGCTAAATCCCAACAAAATTTATTTGTCGCCAGTTCGTCGCTAATTAGTGACGGCCTTGCGACGGAGTATATCTGGATAAATTCTGGCGCTAACTTTTGGTCGGCAAGTTAGCGACGTATTTGCGACAGAATACAATCCGTGGCAAAACATATCATCGCTGAAAAGTAGCGATGGATAATATCTGTCTCTAATCCATCACAAAATTTTAAAAAAAAGAGCCACTGAGGCGTGCGCCTCACACACCTTGAGGCGCACCTCAAGCCGAGGCGTGCACCTATAGTACAATATAGTGCAAGTCTTGTGAAAAGGAAACAATACAAATATACATAGTAGAACAAAAATTAAAAGACTATACGATCTGCAGAATAAAAGAATAAATGACAATACTAAGTTACTAACCATAAAAGGTAATACAATGAAAAAGGCAAATACTTTTAATGAAGTATGCAAAGGAATAACACAGGTTGATATTCTCACAGCTCCAACTCAAATGTGAAACCAAAAACATCATAGAAATACTTTATAAAATCCAAGACAGACCCGACTTCATCTTTTATCTGAAAAAAATCAATACATTTGTAATTGTACCTCGAGAAGTAGCTTTGACACGTATAGAGCAGTAAAAGGCCTCATCATCTTTTAGCATTCTCCTAAAATACATCCCATTCTTAAGGCACCTTCAGAACATGAAACCAAATCTTCATAAAGAAGGAAAACTGTGAGCAGAACAACAAATGAACTACACTGTAAAACCAATTTTTTTTTCAACAGAACACAAGGACAGCCAACTGCCAAAAATTCTTGCAAAGTGATCTCTTCTCTTCTACTCTAGAAGTATCTGTTAGTTGTCTGCATCACCTTCTTCTTCAATCTGAGGTTTTGATGGAGCTTGGCCAGCGCCTGCTTCTTCTTGATGCCACTCACAATATCATCAATCCTCAGAAGCATGGAAGCTGCCTCAATGGTTGTCTTGAATGCATGCACTTTCACATTATAGGCATCCCAAATCTGAAACAAAGAACGGTGGCCAAAACAATAGTCACTGCTAGAAATATACACAAGCAAAATAAATAAATAATCAAACCATACCAGTACCTTACGTTCTTTCATGTCTGCTATTACACCTGTATTTCCATCTATCCCAACCCAAGCATTTTCACCATTGGCATGTTGCTGCAGAAGAATACAAAATGTTTTGAGGAAGCAGAATGTGTATAGAACCTAGACCAAGTTCATTCAACAATAATGTAGACACAGATACCACCATTTTTCTGACTTTAGCATTTTCAAGAACTTTTTTCTCAGAAAAGGAAAATTTGGTATTTCACTTAAGAATACAAAAATTAGTCCTCCAACGTCTTTTTTTAAGGGAATAACTTCTTACTTGAAATCATTTTGGCTGTGTTTTTGTTGCTTTACAAAAATTTTCTTTCTTCTCATTAAAAAAACGGCTTATAATAATTAGTCCTCCAAAGATAATTTACTTCAATGCCAAAAAGTATTTTGAAGTTCAGAGAAAATAAAAATTAAAGCAGAATGATGTTGTTACATGAATATATCTTCTAATTTGTTCACTAGTTTTGTCCACCATTACCTGAAATACCTTGGTCCCTCCCTTATGTGTAGCCTATGCATTTGATCTCATAATGCGTCACAATCGGACTCAGATAACAGGTCTAAAGTGTACATTACTAATTCAAGCACAAACATTGACAGAACCGATTGTTAAAATCATTGACCATAGATTGCAGAGGAAAACTAAATTTCCACAGTATTCTCTATAGGTCTAAGACATTAGGAAAAAATAGATAAAAAGAAAATTAACAATATTTAAAGATAAAGAACCATTCTTAGTGCAGATAGAATGAACCTGAACATAAACTATAGGAAGTTAGATTCTATGATGGTCAGATTCAAATACTATATGACGTTGCAACAAGAAATTAATAACAGAAAAGGAAAACCACATGTCAAAAGAACACAAGGAAAAGAAAAAAAAAACGGAAATGCATGAGTATACTAACAAAAAACTAGAAATAGAAACATAAACAGAAGAAATAAGAAAAATCAACAAAGGTATGGATGTTAAATAGATCATAAGTAAATACACATGACAAAATCCAATTATGTTCACTCACCTCCACCACCATTCATGATCTTCAGCAACAAGCTGAAAATATGTCAGTGCCACAGTAATGAATGCAATGACAATGATAAGAATGATGAAGGCAATGAATAGAATGCTATAGATTGTGTAGATTCTATGACCCCATACACTCGCAAAGATGTAGTAAAATTCGATATAGATAGCACTGAAGAGAAAGAATCCAGCCATGGCCATTTGGGGAACAGTTCCTCTGTACCAAGGCAATGGTGGAATTTCCGTGGGATACTTTGTGGTCCGAACTGGAGCTTGGAACTCGGCCTTACTGTTCTTACCAGCTATTCCACCCAAAACAAGCAAAGGCAATGTAACTAGCATCCATATGAGAAGAATAACCAGGATGGTGCCAAATGGCAATGCTGCAGTAGCGCTATACACTATAGCAACAGTGTTCATGAAACAAAACATAAGGAACAGAGGCCCGCAGAAAAGCCATCCAGTCAACAACAAATTCCTCACCTGTAAAACCAGATTGTGTGTCAAATAGAGTCCTCTCAGTACAACATCTAGGAAAGCATGCTTCCTGGAGGACAAAAACACATACCCAGTTTGTTCCCTCAAGCTGACGATAGAAAGAAGTTGCAGTGTAACCAGCAATACCAGATGTAAACGCATATATAAGAACCAGTGCAGTGAATAGAGCTCCTCTGTTATATGGATAGAAGACCCCAACTAATACAAGGATGAAAACGAAGATTGTTCTGGAATTACATAGATGAGAATCAATTTTTCATACAATTGCAAAATGATTCATGAACGTTGCAAATTCGAGTGGAAATATGACACTTACAGAGTCAGCAGCTGTGTCCCGGACCCAAGAACAGCAGAAAATAAGGACTTGTATGGCGCAACCACCAAACGATCGCCATTCAAAACCTCCCCCAGAGCTTCCCTATTCTAGGTCACGTGACCTACATTAGCGTCACCACGATCATTGAAACCAACAACAAAAGAAACAAAGGGGAAACCCAAAATGGGAGAAGCCCAACGGAGTCGACATGGGGGAGGAGGGAGGCAAAGCGCCCTAATTTGTTTCTTTAATCGAAAATTAGCGTAACGAGAGAGAGAGACTGAGGGAGGGAGAATTTAGCGCCCTAATTTAATCAAAAATTAGTGACGGATTTCGCAAATCCGTCGCTAATTTACGATGAAATATTTCCCTCGCTAAATCCGTCGCTAAGTTGCTACGGTTTTCGCGACAAAAATTTTTTTATCTCCAATCTGTCAATAATTAGCGACGGATTTGCGATGGAATTTGTGTCGTCGCTAATTTCGAAAATATTTTAAAGATTGGCAACGGATAATGTTCTCTCGCTGATTCCATCGCTAATTTGCGATGAAAAAAATCTGTCGCAAATGTTTGTCGCTAATCAAGGTTTTTCTTGTAGTGTCCCGAGCTTATACAAATCCCCACCATATTAAATAGTTTTCCTCCATTATGAAAGATAGTGTCGATTGTCATAAGGTTAAACCAGAAAAGCCTTACTCTAACAGAGCTCCCTCTGCAATTAGCTCTTGAGCAAGAGCACATATCAAAAGACAAAAAGGGAGAAGTTATGAATACTCAAGAATCTTTTTCAGCAAATTCTCACAAGTTTAAGCCTAAAGGCAGATTCTTCAAGAATTTTAAGAAGAATAAATTCAACAAGAAGCGTTCAGTGCAAACCAAGATCTCCAAGACTGCAATCAGGGGGGCATGTTTCTCTTGTGGAAAAGTTTAGCATTTTAAGAATAATTGCCCAAATAGAACCAAGAAAAAGACTCCAGAAAAGCAAGTAAATGGAGAACGAGAATTAGTAGGCACAATCCACCTCAAAATTGAGAAGGTAACATTCTCTCCCTTTTTAAACATGTCATGTCTCAAAAGCAAAAATCAATGAAAAGCATGAGAAAATACATGTCTTCACATTTGGCTTATAGCCATACTTATCTTTAATTGCTTCATGATAACATGAGGTTGTTTGAGTCACAATTAAAACTCTCAATAAGAAGAAATATGAAAGCATGCTTAGTCGTTATGTTTATTTGTTTGCCTTGTACTCTCTCAAGTGGAGATCCTTTTTTAAGATGGATCTCTACTTTATTCTCTTATTTTCCCTCCTCATTTTCTTTCTTACTATGGGCATGTACATGTTTTTGCATTTGTGATTCGGATGCCACATTATATCACATAATTCTTGGCCTGTATCAGCAGAAAATTGATACTCTTCACCCCTGATTGAGCTATTTTTTAATAAATGTACACAATACCTAAAATTAATTTTTTCTATTATTTTAATAGCTTTAACACATTTTGATTGACACATAATATGTTTTAATTATTTTTTAGCTGATTCAGAACGATTCACTTGAGTATCAATATAGGCCGATTCACCTGAATCGTTAGCCAAATGATACAGGGCCGATACCGATACTGACAACATTGGTTATGATAAATTTTTTTTCCTTTGGTTAGCCTTTAGCAAAAGGTTTTACTAAATGATCATTATTTGGTTTTTTAGCAAGTCATTCAAAACCAAAAAAATATTAACGGTTTATATCAAATTTAATTTTTTATGATATAGCTGACATACATGATTTAGCAAACAGTTGACATAGTTGGTCAATTTTTTTCCCAATTAGTCTTGATTTTGTGAGGATGAGATGGTTCACACTAGCTAACTTTTAGTTTATCCATAGCCTATCTTCACTAACTCCGGGGTTTCTATTTCTTAGAAAAACTCTTTTTTTGTCAATCTATTTATAGACCTCATGTTTTTTATCTTTTTTTAAATTCGGGGTATTTCAGTAAAATTTTATACATTGACATGCAGAAAATACAAACTAATTTTATTTGATTTGTTGTTAGTTATTAGTGAAATAGTCATGGTATTTGTTGGGGTGGATATGTTTTGATTTTTGTTACTTTATTTGGGTGAGATCAAATAATATTCTTTTAATAAAATTTTTGGCTTTTTGGTAAACATTAGTGCAAAAAAATGATGAACACAATTAATAAGGCTCTTCTATGGCTTCAATCAGTGTTGTCAGTATCTGTGCATATCGGCCGATAGGTATCGTATTGGCAGAAATTTGATATGATACAGACCTGAATATGCTATTTTTTACTAAATATAAAATACATAAATTTATTTTTTTACTAGTATTTTAATAGATTTAACACAGGTCACTTCTGATTGACACATAATATTTTTAAATTATTTTTTGGCCAATTCAAAATGATTCACTTGAGTATCGGTATTGGCTGATTCACCGAAATCGTTGGCCAAATGATTACAGGGCCGCTAGTACATGTGAAGCAGTAGAGAAAGAATGCTTATGACTTTGAAACAGAATCCATATCTTTTCAAAAAAAATCCCACAAGGTTTGTGACATTGGTTTTTGGTTGAAAATTATGTCTTCTATAAGAGTATGGACTGAGTGGCTCCAACAGTTAACAAACGTTTGGTTATCTCATAGACATGGGGTAAGAGAAAAAGAGCCAAAATTTGGAAGCCAACCATGAATTGAAAAAACGATAATATATATATATATATATATATATATATATATATATATATATATATATATATATATATATATATATATATATATACAAAGAGAGAATGTTTGGATGCATCCATTTATCTTGAAAATGTTGGATAAGTTGAAAATTTGAATCGAAACGACAATGCCAATTTCCTTGCTTGGGTGTTTGGATGCATCCATTTATCTTGAAATGTTGGATAAGCTAAAAATTTGAATTGTAAACCACAATGCCAAGTTCCCAGCTTATCTCACTTTTCTGGATATAAGTAGGGACAACCAAACATAAAGAGCTCGAGAACTACCTCTGGCAAATCCAGCAATTCGAGTTGGAAATATTGAACCAATGGCATGAAACGTTATGTTTGAAACAAGTTTTTTTTGTTGAAAAAACAAGTGAATAAAGCAATTATCTTTAACCCACCGCAGTCATGAAATGGGTAACAGAAAGTTTCCTTGTAAAAGAGCCATAAAAGACAAGCTATGCCTGGCCATTTTATAAGGTACGATGGACCGAATGGGGGGCAAGACAAGGGGCGTGAGAATATAAAAATGGAAGAAAACATTAGTCCCATATCGAAGAAGCAGGAGAAGTGCAAGAGGATGCTGGGCTATAAAAGGCCATGGGGCTGCAGTGAATAAACATACTTACCTGGACGGGGTCTATTGGCGAACAAGAAGGCCGATTGCCTAGGGAGGCGGCTTCCATTGCACTTGGGAGGAGCGTCTTTCTACCATCTCCCCAAGTGGGAGAGTGGACGTCATAATTTGTGGTAGCGGGGGAACGCGTTCGCGCGGCCCCCATCAATTCTTAGTCAATTTTTTTTTTCTTGATTTTAGATTTTACATTAAGAATCTTTGATCAATCTTATTTCACTCAAAAAAAATTCATGTGTAAAATTTCACTTAATTCATTTATTTTCATATTATTAACAAGTTTATTATTAATATTTTTTATATCAGGATATTTTGTAGTACGGAATCCATATTTTTGTGACATTTCCAACCCAACACATTACATTATGTATAGATGTTTGGAATCGTATAGATGAGGATGGACTGTACCCACTCACTTATCTCTTTCGTTAATAAATTCTAAAATCCATTCCGTCCCATTGGTTAGGTATTGGAGCAACATTACCTATTGACAAGGTCTTCTCAAATTCAAATAGATCTTGAAATACTAAGATGCGGTATTACTATGTATTTAGTTGGCATTCTTCAAAGTTGATCCTACTTATAGCTACATCTATTTAAAACAAACTTTGTTTCTTCTTTTTTGGTTAGTGTGTATAGTGATTATATATATTACAAATTATTATTCAATTTCAATTCAAATTGAAATTGAATAATAATTTGAAATATAACCTTTCTTGCTTTTTATTCATAATGGACATTGGGCCTGATATCCAATGTGTGTTGGGCAAACAAGGTCCAAACAAGCCTCGCCTTTTTCTTTTTTATGGATAGGCAAGCTGGGGTTAGGCAGGACTCCCATCAGTTATATGCTGGGGTTAGGCAGATCGGATCCCCACCAGTTAAGGTACCATTGGGTTTTGAACTTGCAACATCTCAACACTAACAGCTCCTACCAAACAATCTGAGCCCCCGTTGATAACAAGCCTGGCCTATTTGCAAAATACATAGAGCCTGACAGACATAACCCAAGCCCAATTGTAATTGAGCAGGTTGGATGTAACCTGACATTGGACCCGAATCCAAATTCAGATCCTATTAGTTGGATTTGGTAGCCAAATTCGATCCCAGCCGAGTCAACCAAGTGACTGGGTTGACCCGGTGAGTTCTTGAACCCCCAAGTTACACACCCTTGCAAACAATAGTCGATCCCTTACTCGGACTAGACTTTTTGGTCGCCAAGGCCAAGCTTTAACCATGCACGTACCCTATTGTTTTGTACGTCATCTGAAGTAGGTAGCAAGGTTTGGTCAGCATACGAGATGAGATGAAGAAAACATTAGTCCCATATCGAAGAAGCGGGATAAGTGCAAGAGGGTGATGGATTATAAAAAGCCACGGGCTTGCATTGAAGAAACATACTTACCTGGACGGGGTCTATCGGTGAACATGAAGGCCGATTGCCTAGAGAGGCGGCTTCCATTGCACTTGGGAGGAGCGTCTCTCTACCATCTCCCCAAGTGGGAGAGTGGACGTCATAATTTGTTGTAGCGGGGGAACGCGTCCGCGCGGCCCCCACCAATTTCTTATATCCAAAAATGTTTTCTTTTGTTTTATTTAGTGATTATTAATAGTTGGGGTTCTTGTGCTTTACTGATCATTTGTTCTTTTGCCAACGTTTTTTTTTTCCACTGAAAGGGTTTTAAGTGTCAAGGACTGATGGATGAGAATCTATTACTGTGGCAACCCTAGAATTGACCTTTCATTTTCCGCTGAAAAAAGGTTTAATTGTAATGGTTTTCTATCATTATCAAGATTATGCAAAAGCACAATAACGCCATTCGAGAAGCCATTGTGCCAAAATAACCCATTACCTACCAAACTAGGGAAAAATCAATGTAGATTAATAAGTATGATCCGTGACAAAACAACAGAGATTTAATTGAATACCCCAAAAGTATAACATATCCAACAACACTATAGCCAAAGAATCAGGGTCCATCTGACCAGTGTCTTAAGCTTCTGCTGTTATTGTATTAGCACTTTACCTCTGTATCACCAAAATATCTGAGAAATTTCTACATCTTAAAGATCGACTACAATGTTTTCACATCTCATAAATACACGCACCCTAAAGTGGACTATATATTATCCATGATGATCATGCTCAGGCTGCCTTTGAGATCACTGCGTTGCCCATGTCTGATGTTTGAAATCATAGGAAAAAACCCTCTGGTTTTGAAATTTAGCCTTCAGAAAGTGCCAATTCCACAAGCAACTCTCTGGCACCCATATAGGTGGTACAAGGGAGCCGCTATGGTACTCAAATGTGATCATAATAATCTACAGCTGCTATTCTGAAGGAGGGAAAATGGAGAACATATCAAATCATCAGAATGAAAGCAAATATGTCGGAAGTTGCCAGATAAAAAAAACGAACAGTTTATAGGGGTCAAATGTAAGTAGCCAGAGGCACACCTTTATCTACTGTTTCACGGTATCGTGTCGTGCTTGATACTATGCATTAGAAACGGTGCTTGTCTGTGTTGCACTTTTAAGCAGAGATCTGTATTCCCGACTTCTCGACCATTGATCAATTTCCCGAGCACGTAAAACAGGCAATGGGTGAGGTAATTGTCTTGTTTGTGCATTCCTGAAATGAGATTGTACAGGAACCGATCAACCAATTGCGACTCCATTTCAATATGATGGTTGACTATGGGTCAGTCTACCAAATTGCATCAAATTCAATCACCTTAACCAGATTTTACCGAAACCAGTAAGCTATATGAATCACTGAAGCTAGCATGATCATGTAACTTTCATGCACTTTGAAATTCACATATACAAGCCTTCTATGTCACACGGATACTCCATTTTGGCTCCCGTTCATATTGAAAACTTCATAAAAATGGCTGTATCCAAGTGACGTAGCAAGCCTTACACAGTGAACAGATGAAGATGTGTATATTATATAAATTTCTAGGCATTAAAAAACTTAAGAATAACAAGCATCCATCTTAATGTAAAGCAAAAGGCGGAGCAAAAATGAAAAAGACATCAAAATAGCTGACATTTGACACAAAATTTCGCCTTATATACCACCCCACTGGGCTTGAAGAGGCCTTATCATATGAGCGGGCCTGCTCAAGAAAGGCATCCACATTCAGTTGATCAACCAAGGATGGACAGCCTCCAGCTAGTTTCATCAGTACTGAAATGACCACCTCTTGATTCACAAGAACAAAACAAGTCCAAAACTTGGTAAATAAAGTTTAGAGGCTGAGGAGGACACAAATAAGTGAAAAGGAAACTGGTAAGGCATAAAGCTAAGAAAGAAAAGAACTCTTCTTTGCAAGTACCCAAATATCAAAATAGCACAAGCTTCCCAAAAAAAAAACACTTAGAAACACTTCTTGCTCACAGCAGTACTTGTATACTGCTAGGTAACAGACTATAGTGTGATGCAGAAATAAGGAAAGTTTGAGTCTGAAAACTTTCACCACAGATGGAAACAAAACTATAGTTACACAACATAAAGAGTATCCCTAGGCAAATGTACGCAGATTAGTCCATTCAAGATCATCACGAAGCATCAACTATAGTCACAGAATCATCATATTTTTACAATATATTGAAAAAAATAGCTTTATAATTTAGAAGAAATGGAAATTGAGTCCGAAAACTTTCTAGCACAAAGGGAAAGAAAACTATAGCTATCTAAATTAGACAAGGTACCAGATTTGTCCATTGAAGATCATTGTGAAAAACCTCCATAATCACATAAAACTTCATAATTTTACAATATATTGGACAAACTGGATTTCCCAAGAACTTTTCTGATATTGTTGCGAAAATATCATGGTAATATGAGAACATTATCAAAAAATAATTTATGCAATTAAAACAAAACTGTTAATATGATCACAATTTTCTCAATGTTATTGGAAGCTTTAGTTCTTCTCATTCTATTTCAAAAAGCACTAATAAAAGAATAATTTCTTTATTTTTCCAAACATTTTTATTTTCTATGGAGTATTTTAAGAAATTTCTCAGGTTTACATAAAAAAAAAACTCAACAAATTGTCTCACTAAGATATTGCCAAGAGAGATACTGGATGAGTGGTGTGCATGTGTGTGTGCAGGTGCATGTATGTGTTTGTTTGTACTCAAGCATATACGCCCATGATACACTAGCATTTTTGGTATGTCCAGCCAATCTAAAACTGAAATGGTGCTGAACAAGATGGGTTCTGTTTGGTAAAGCAAATGAGGCCCTTTGAGATAGTGCCAAATCCACCCATTTCCAGTTGCCAGAATATGTAAGTGTAAGCAGTCCATCATACTTTACATATGCATGTACATAGGAGGGATCATAGTCACACTGGACTTCAAAATGCCCAGCACACCTATGTTGATGCTGGTACTTCTAGGTGCTGATGCTGGGTGCTTCTCGGTGTTGACACACAGATATATGATACAATGTAGTATACGTCATACATTGTTTTTATAGATAACCTGTACTGCAAAAAGATGAGATATATTTGACCAGCCTTTATCGAAGAAGCTGATGCATTCAGGAATCTGTACCTTGGGATCTTGAGAAACAAGAAGTGCGGCTCTATCGCAAGTCAACTCTGCTGCACGGAGCCACCTGAACAGTTGCTCTTCCAAATTTTGTGCAATAAACCCACCCAACCCTGAACAAAAGGAGCAACTTATAGAGTGAATTTCATGCTCCCAGCCAAGCATATAATGTATAAATAGGCCTCTACCAGATCACTATCTTACCAGGAAGATTATATGCACCCAACGTCAGAATGTTGGCAAAGGTAAGCCACACACCATGATCACATTTCAAATGGCCTAGCTCATGAGCCATGACAGCCTGGCATGCATGTGAAGGTAAAAGATGTAACCACTTAATTTTTTCTCTCTTAAGAACACAAGCAGAAGAGATGAAAACATCTAATCCACAGCACATACACATTTGTTTCCTTAAGAAACAAGCTGAACAGAGGAAAACAACTAATCCACAGCACATACACATATCCCTCCTTTAGCCATATCAGAACAGAGGAAAACAACTAAACCACAGCACACACATGCCTAGTATTATTAACTGTAGGTTTCCTGAACAAGATAGGAACTACTAAAATTCTCAACCAATACAGAATGGTATTCTGCAAAGAAACATTAAAAAAAAAGGTCAAAATGGATTTACCTACCAAAAAAGATGCTCAATACACATGCACAAACACAAAATATCTGGTGCACTTGACTGTAGCATATCTCTAGTACAAAGTCATTATTGCAAGCAACACCAGATCAATCACAAATGTGTTTGACTCTAGGGCATAGCCTGGTCACATATTGAATTGAGTGTTCTCGATGTGAGAATGTGATTTGCGAACTATCAACTTTTCAAGCTCTTAATAATTCTTCTTAAATAATACAAATGGACTATTATAAAAACATGTTTTTGACTAAATAAACCATGTAGATCATAGCCGTAGGGCTTGATCCAAGATAATCAAGAAAATGTTGAAAAAAGGTAGATTCTACTTATGGTGTGTGTGTGTGTGTAGACACACACACACACAGTGACACACACACTAAGGTCAATTGTACCTACAATCGTCTTAGCAAAACCTTTTTTTCCATTTTTTGGTAAATCTAACCTCATAGATGTGAGGTACATGCTCTGTCTAGTAGGAATCGACTTGTCTATCACCGGAATCCAATGTGTGTATGGGCTTTTATTGTGATACAAAATTTGACGGTCATAAAATATACCAAATATTCCTGACTCAAAAACACATGTTTTTTCATTGAGAAAACATCATCCAAGGGTCAATTCCCAGTAAACCGACCATGCTAAACACATCTACGAGGTTTGATTGAGTCAAAACGACTTGCTTCATGAGATTGAAACTAGATTTAATGTACAATCGATTGTAGCAAATAGACACAAACACACATACACATATATATGTACAAGTGATTGGTAGGCATGCAACAGTTGTGTACTCATGTACACCACCTCTGATCAAGTCAACAACCATTCTCAATATGACCCCATAGTTGTGTGCTTGTGTTCACTATTGTTTGTTTGATTGGACCACACCATGGATTGAGCTATTTCCAAGTAAAATCATGATCCTTGAGTCATAAATTTTGGTACATAGTGAACCATTTATTTTTGAAGCCCTTGAAAATCCTTCTTACACATTCCAATGACATGATTTAAAGCCCATTTTTTACTAAACCAACCATGCAGGTCATATCTGTAGGCTATCTTTAACCATCCACTACATTTGATTGGACAGTTCTGGGTGGGTGTACAAGTCTCTGCACACACACACACACATATATATTAAGAGAAATCGAGAGGGGTTTATTCCACAACTCAGCCTGCACAGGAAACAGAGAAAAAGGGAGAGCGAGGGAAATGCACAATGGCTGGGGCGGCTAAACGTAAACCACCACCAAGCCCTAATCTCTTTATATCAAAACGACTTTACAGTGGGGACTAAAATATGAGACCACAACAACCATATTACACAAATGCCATTAATGAAAAAGACGTCAACTGCATAGTTAAAAAGGATTGACGTGCGTATGGATCTAGATCCGGATCCATACACATGCTCTATTTTAACACCTTCCCTCAAGTTGTACATGGTTTTGGAGCATGTACAACTTGCTCTTCAATAGCCAAAATTGGCGTGTTGTTAACCCTTTGGTAAACAAGTCTGCCACTTGATCTTTTGTTCGAACATGACGTAGTTCTATCTCTTTCATCTCGACTTTCTGCCGTATAAAATGTTTATCAATCTCAATATGCTTCGTTCTACTATGCTGAATAAGGTTACACGCAATGTTTATTGCGCTTTGATTGTCACATAGAAGAAATGATCGAATAATTGTCTCCCCAAGATCACTCAATAAGTGTCTAATTCATGTAACTTCTGTCGTGCCTGCAGCCATCGGCCTGTATTCAGCCTCTGTACTCGATCGTGCCACTGCCTTTGTTTTCTACTGATCCAAGACACTAAATTGTGTCCAATATATACACAATATCCAGAGACAGATTGTCTCTCATCTGGATCCCCTGCCCAGTCTGTGTCTGTATAAGTGATGAGTTCATGTCCTTTATGTAGGTTATCGTTCTTGCGATAAACAAGTTCGTGTCTTATAGTTCCTTTTAAATAGCATAGAATGCGCTTCACAACCTCCATATGACCTTCCGTTAGAGCATGCATTAACTGGAATACATGATTGACAACATAAACTATATCAGTTCTGGTAAAAGTCAAATACTGCAGCATCCCTACAAGGCTTCTATACGTTGTAGGGTTGACACAAAGGAGGTCATCTTCAGAACTCAACCTTTGATGTAATACACTCAGAGTGTTGACTCGTTTGCAATTCTTCATCCCGACTCTTCCCAAAAGATCAAGAGTGTATTTCTGTTGCATGAGTATCAATGTGTCTTTTTCTCTGTCAACTTCCACACCAAGGAAGTACCTCAACTCCCTTAAATCTTTCATCTTGAAGCTTTTCATTAAAAACCGCTTCACGTCTTGCACATGATTATCTAAACTCCCAGTGATCACAATGTCATCAACATATATAAGAAGAAGTGTAATGATGTCTGTCTTCTGGTAAATAAAGAGCGAGTGGTCCAGAGAGCATCTTCTAAAACCATAGCCTTGAATTTGCATAGAGAAACAATCAAACTAATAAAGGAACACATGTTTCAACCCATACAAAGATTTTCTTACTTTGCACACCTAGGCAGTAGGATCCTTCTCGGCATACCTAGGAGGTTGCTTCATATATACTTCCTCCTTCAAAATTCCATGCAAGAATGCATTTTTAACATCCATCTGGCTAAGCCTCCATCCTCGATCGACTGCTAAGGATATGATGACACAAATTGTGCCTATTTTGACTACTAGACTAAAAGTTTCATCGTAATCTTCACCATATTGCTGTGTGAATCCCCGAGCAACAAGTTGCGCCTTATATCTGTCAATACTTTCTTCGGGCTTATATTTTGTTTTATAAACCCATTTTGAGCCAACTACATTCTTTTCGTCTGGCCGAGGTACTATTTCTCAAGTCTGACACTCATGAAGTGCTTCCATTTCTTCGTTCATAGCCTTAATCCAATGACAAAATTGAAGAGCTTGATTAAAACACGTGGGTTCATCCTGTTTTGTGAGCTGAGACATAAACAACTAAAAATCAAAAGAAAAGGTCTCATAACTCACCCATCGCTGAATAGGATGCCTGATGCATGACAGCCTTTGAGCCGGATCATTAGAGATGATTTCCACATCCCTCGACCCTGTATTTCTATCCCTTCTAGTGTATATCTATCCAGAGAAGCGTTCAACTGGAGGTGGCTCAACTGAAGATGGCTCAACATACATCTGTGAGTCTTCCAACTCCCTACTCAAGTCGAAGGAAGGACAATTCGCCTGACATGTTTCTCTTGTATTAGCAAAAAGATCTGCATTCATTCATGGATCATATACCTCTACTTCTCGAGATGGCAACTCTTCGGAGTCATTGATCCGAAAATTTTGCTCATCAAAATCAATTTTCCTGGAGGTTCTAATACGTTTTGTAGTAGGGTCATAGCATCGATAGCCTTTGTATTCATCCGCATACCCACCAAATATGCACTTAGCGGCCTTGTCCTAAAACTTATTTCGCAAAGATGAATCAATATGCACATAACATGCACAACCATAAACACGCAACTCATCATAAGAGGGATGTTGCCCAAATAAAGTATAATAAGGGGATTTCCGATCCAGAAGTGCCATAGAAAGACGATTTATGACATGAACAGATGTGTGAAAAACTTCTGTCCAGAGGCTAATGGGCATATTGCTGTCATGTAACATGCTCATCGCACTATCGACAATATGCTTATGTTTCCTCTCAGCAACCTCATTTTGTTGAGGGGTATGGGGGCAAGAAACTGATCGATTTATTCCTTTATCCTGAAGAAAGGCAATAAACTCGTTCAATGAATACTCACCTCCACCATCACAATGTAAATGCACAATATCACAGGAAAACTTTATTTTGACCATCGAATGGAATTCTTGAAATATTTGAAAAACTTCATGCTTATGTTTCAAGAAATATATTCAAGTATAGCGGGAATAAGAATAAATAAAGATAACATAGTAACGATTGCCATAGAGAGAAGGAATAGGTGTGGGTCCCCAAACATCTGAACAAATAATGTCAAATGGCTTTGAAGCTCTTTTATTAATAATATGAAACAAAAGAACATGACTTTTGCAGAGTTCACAAGATGAACATTTTTTATTCTCTAAAAAGGAACATAAACTAGACTCTAGAAGAAGACCATCAGATACAAGATTTTCAATGAAGCCCCGACTACAATGTCCCAAGCAACTGTGCCAGATATCTGGCTTATTACAATGAGATGAATTAAAAACTTCCAATGGCGAGAAAGACAAAAGACGCTGAAGGCGAAAACACTGAAGAATGCTTGGACGACTTCAATTGGAGAACTGGAACTGAGGGAATCTCCTTGAAGATGTACATGTTTTCGCATCGTTCCCCTTTAGCGAACGTCTCCTTCGTTCGTAGATCCTTAACATAAATAGAGAAGAGAGTAAATTCGACTGAAGAATTTATATCGTCAACAAGTTTAGCTACAGAGACAATGTTCTGTTTAATATCAGAAGCAAGGAGGACATTAGACAAGTGAAGTGAGGACTTTGACATAAAAATATGTGCACTGCCGGTATGACTAATGGAGTGATAAGTTCCATCTCCCGTAACTATACTACCTTTTTGAAAATAAGACAATAAGTGAGATAACTTACCCGCATTACCCGTGACATGGGTGGCAGCTCCGAAATCAACATACCATTCGCCTTGTTCATTTTGCTTGATCGTCATCTCTGACAATGCCGATAACAAAAGTTGTTGCACATCTGTAGATGGCGCTTTCGTGCCCATAGTAGTAGCTGACTTATTCTCAATTTTGTTTATTTTTCCTCTGTTATGTAGATTAAACCAACAATCAGCTTTCACATGTCCTATTTGGTTACATAAGAAACAAGTGGGCACTCTCCTCTGATTCCCTGCATTAAAAACACCCAAAATATTAGGTGTAGGCAAGATACCACGTTCCCCCTGCCCAAAACGGCCTCTGCCTCTGTCTCTTTGATGCCCTCCATTCCCTTGTTCAAAACCTACAGAAGTGTCCATGACCAAAACTGAATGGGAATGAGCTGATTCATTTCCTTCTGCCCTTTGTTTTATAATCATCTCATGCTGGAGAAGTTTTGCTTGAAGGTCGTCAAAGTTGGGCAAGTGAGGAAGACATGACAAAGTTGTGGTAAACATGTCAAAATTAGGGCCTAATCCATTAAGGAGTTGTTGTACTTTATCTTTATCTGAAATAGCACTTCCAATAATAGCCAATTGGTCAATAATACTCTTTAAGCGGCCTATGTATTCTATAAATGTCATGGAGCCTTTCTTCAAACTTTGAAACTCATTTTTTAAGTACATAACTCGGGCTTCTCATATCTAAGAGTTGTAAAAGTATCTTCAACAAGATATTATAATCAAGACCCAATGTTCTTGATGAAAGACAAGTGCACACATGCACAACAAGAATACAAAAAAACACTTGTGCACAAAAGCACAAATCAATCAATCTCACAAATGGACTAAAAATGAATAAAAGCTTTATTGAATACTTGGGATTTGACCCAAAGCCACACCTAAATACAAGAGGGAACACCCCTATTTATACATATGAGAGACCTTGGAGGGGCTCCCAATATGATCGTTGGGACCCCTCCAACGGTTATAATTATAATTGTTGGAGGGCCCAACGATCACATTGGGTGGGACCCCTCCAACGGTTATAATTATAATTGTTGGAGGGCCCAACGATCACATTGGGTGGGCCCCTCCAAGTGCTAAAACCAAAAAAATAAGAAAAAATAAAAAGAAAACAAAACAAAAAGCAAAAATTACATACATATTCTCAAAAAAGAATATGTAAAAAGATGAATATACCCTTACAGTTGAAATGAAATAAATATATATTATATATATATAATAGGTAGATACATATACATATATTATATATATGTATATGTATTACCTTATATATATATATAATATATATTGGATTACAAGATTTGATTACATAATTTACCCCCCCCCATCAAACTTAGAGCAGGATGACCGAAAGTTTGTCAAAGAGGAAATTCAACCGTGGAGCACACAAAGCTTTGGTGAAGAAATCTGCCAATTGATATTTTGAATTCACATATAGAAGATCTATAACTTCTTTCAAATACGTTTCTCGAACATAGTGACAATCCATCTCAATGTGCTTGGTCCGCTCATGAAAAATATGTTTTTTGGCAATGTATATTGCACTTTTGTTATCACAGCATAGCTTGCTGGGCCCTTTTATTGTGATCCCCATGTCTTCTAATAGTTGATGAATCCATACAATTTTCATGGTAGTAGTTGCCATGACACGATATTCAGCTTCGGTTGATGATAAAGATATCTTTTGTTGCTTCTTGCATATTCAAGAGATTAACGAATTTCCTAAAAAACACAAAAACCAATGGTGGAGTGACGATTATTTGGGTCACCTCCCCAGTCAGAGTCAGTATAAGCAATTAATTTTAATTCAAAAGAACAGGATAAGAATACTCCCTTATTTATTGTACCCTTTATGTATCTTATGACCCACAGAATTGCACTCATGCGAACCGATGTTGGTGCATGTTGAAACTAACTTGCAGTATGAACTGCATGATAAATATCTGGTGTAGTAATACTCAGATACATCAATGATCCTACAAGTTGTCTGTAAGGGGTAGGATCAAAGAGAGGAATACCATCATCTGTCTTCATTTTGGCTCAAACTATAGTAGGAGTTTCACAAACCTTATCATCTGTAATACCTGACCTGTCAATAATCTCAGATGCAAGCTTAGTTTGAGATAAAAAATACCCTCTATGAGAGTATGTTACTTCAATACCCTAAAAATAAGTTAGAAATCCCAAATCAGACATTTCAAATTTATCCTTCAAAATGGATTTTATGCCTTTAACCCCTTTAAAATCGCTTTCGGTTATAGGCATATCATCTACGTATATAAACAGAATAACAATTCCTGCATTGGTTTTTCTAATAAATAAGGCAGTGTCAGTTAAACAAGATGAAAAACCATTTTCCAACATTACGGAGTTAAACCTATCATACCAAGCCTTAGGGGCTTGTTTTAAATCAGAGTTACGAGTCGAGGAAGCGGGAAGCGGGAGCGGGAAGTGAGGCACTTCTAAAATTTTAGGAAACGGGAAGCGCAGAATGACTTAGGAGCGAACCAGGAAGCGTCTCGGAAGCATCTTGGAAGCGAACCAGAAGGAACGTAATAAGCGAAGAAGGAAGAGACGTAGAAGTCGAGTGAGAAGCGAAAGGAAAGCGAATAAGAATCGAAATGGAAACAAAAATGTAATTATATATTTTTATTTTATCAAAAAATAAGATTTATGTCATCATTGACAAAATAAAACATTATCTAAGATAATAAATAATATAAGTTACAATTATCTAACAAATGCATCATATTGTAAATATCAAGCATTTAAATTATAATACATCAAGAGAAGATCATAATTCCCATTGTTGTTGCAATCATTTAACAAATGCATGCAAGTACTAAATAATGCATTAAGAAAATAAATAAATTTGATTAAAAAGCGTACCTTTTTCAATAAAATAATCAAATGACTTGTTATTTAATGTTATGATTGTTGTAAATCTCTCTGCAACATAAAAAACGACAAGTCATTAAACTCAAAGATTACATAGAATTATAGTTAAAATTTTAAGGTATAAAGTCTAAACTGTAAATTATAAGCTATAGAGTTCTAAACTTCATCGTGCAAGGTTCAAAATAAAAGTACATATCAATCAAAGTTATCAAACCAACAAAATATTACAAGACCATGACAAAAAAGTAACATAAAGGTTTCTAAGTTGGACTACTCCAACTACATCATTAAAAGAATAATTAATAATTCAAGAGTTCATTAATCTATCATCTTTCTCTTCCCCTTCAAGTCAACAATAGATTGAGAACATTCAACATCATCATGTGCTTCTTGTCCTCCACGACCATGTCTTCTGCTCCTTCCTTCATTTTCTATAATGAATAAGTTAAAAAATTAAAATGTTCAAAAACCAAAATTTAAAATATAAAAAACACATATAAAGAAAAAAGCAAAAATAAAAAACACAAGATCAACATACCTTGTCTAGGTCTCCTGTTAAAGAAACGATCAATCCGACCTTGAGGAACTGATTTTCGCTCTTGTATATCTCCAGTTCAACTAGCTTTGTTGGATTGATTTGTATCATCTTTAATTTTATTTGTACGTATGATTATTGGAGGTAATGGAGCTCTTAGTTGTGCATCTTTATGTTTGAATTTGGAAATAGTGTTTGATTGTTGTGCGCTATCATCCAAATCTCTCCAACGGATGTCCTCTAATAGCAACGTATTTTCTTGTACAATAGGTACACTACAAGAAAATCGTGGATTAACGACGGCTTATATCAATCATTAATTCGTTGCTATGCCGTCGCTAAACTGTTTAGCGACGGATTAGCGACAAATTAGCGATGGATAGAGGCTATCGCGAATTTTTGCTCGCTAATTAGCGGGAAAACTTATTTGTCGTTAATTCCGTCGCTAATTTGCGATAGATTAGCGACGGACATTAAAAAAAATAAAAAAAAATGATCCCTGTCGGGCGGTATTCCGGCAGCAATAAGCCAGACTTATACCGCACCCGACAGGCATTGCACAGAATGATCGCTCTGCCTCACAGCCGGACTTGTATCGTCCTCCGTGAACTGGTGCTCTCCGGCATCGCCGTCCTCCGTGAACCAGCGTCGTCATCCTCCGTGAACCGGCATCGCCGTCCTTCGTGAACCGATGCTCTCCGGCGCCGTCCTCCATGAACCAGCGCTGTCATCTTCCGTGAACCATCATCGCCGTCATCTTCCGTGAACCAGCGTCGTCGTCCTTCATGAACTGGCATCGTCGTCCTCCGTGAATTGGCGCCAACGTCCTCCAACGATCACCGACCGTCCTATGTGAACCGGTGCTCTCCGGCATCACCGTCCTCAATGAACCGGCACCGTCATCTTTCGTGAACCGGCGTCCCCGTCATCCTCCGTGAACCAGCGTCGCCGTCCTTCGTGAACCAGCGTCGTCGTCCTCCGTGAATCGGCGCCGACGTCCTCCAGCGATCGTCGACCGTCCTCCAGCGTCGCCGTCCTCCACTCTCCAACGCGCTCTCCGACGTTGTCGTCCTCTGAAAAAGTCGGTTTAAATCGAGCGCGATCGATTTAAATTTCGAACGGGGAGAGAGGGAAAATTTCGCGCTCGGTTTAAATCGAAAATTAGCGAGGGAATTTTTCTATCGCTAATTAGCAACGAAAAAATTCCCTCTCTAAATCTCTCGCTAAAATGTTTTTCTTGTATTGAGAATTAGTGACGAAACAATTGTTGTCGTTAATCCGTCGGTAATTAGCGACGGATTAGCTAGAGAAAACTTTCAAAGCTAATACGTCACTACTTAGCGACGGATTCATGAAGAAAGTTTCCTCTAGCTAATCCGTCGCTAATTTGCGATGGAAAAAATCCGTCGCAATTTTTTGTCGCTAATTAACATTTTTCTTGTAGTGGTAGTTCTAGATTGATATCTCATTTTCGATTAGGTCCTTCTTTATAGCGATTGTTGCACCTATTTATAACAAGTGAGACCACATCCATTGCACTCAGAAGGAGCGTCTCTCTACCATCTCCCCAAGTGGGCGAGTGGATGTCATAATTTGTGGTAGCGGGAGAACGCCTTTGCGCGACCTCCACCAATCCCTGAATCAAGAGTTGTATTTTGTTTATTTGATTTATTATTAAAGCTCTGCTGCTGGATCTTTACACTGCGGGTTTTCTTGGTTTTGATAATCTTTATTTTAATTTTTCCCCTTATAACATGCATCTAACACTATTAAGAGAAATTATGCTAAAAACAAAGTTAAACCGACAAAAAATTAGAGAATGTAACACTTTTTTTTTAATCATTGATAAATGGTGATGACCAATGTTGTCACTCTTAAAAAAATCATGTTTATGTTTCAAAATCAGATTATTCAAGAGCGGGTTCTTATAAAACCAAGCATGTAGATTACATCTGTACGATTAGATTCAAGAGAAAAAAACAAAAAAATCATGAAAATATTGGTTCACACTTTATTTCTCATATTTTAAGTTCTCATAGTCTAGGGATTATATATATATATATATATATATATATATATATATATATATATATATATATATATATATATATATATATATATATATATATATATATATATATATATATATATATATATATATATATATATATATATATATATATATATACACAAGGGATAATATTTGGTGCTATTGAAGTCACGAAACTGTCTGGAACTATTGAGCTGAAAATCATAGTTTCGACTCTCATTGGCTCAATCTAGTCACATAGATGTGTTCAAGATGGATTGTTTGCTTAGGATCAAAGATTGGATCATGTTATTTCTAAAAAAAATATGATTTTTGAGTCATGAGTTATTTAGTACATTGTGAAATGTTATTTTTTGAAACCCTTAAAAAACCTGTTTATGTATCACAATTATATGATTTCAAACTCATTTCTCACCAAACAAACCTTGTAGATTACATCTTGTAGGATCTCTAGGTTTTTTTTTTGGATAAATTTTGAGTAGAAAAGAGGGAAAAGGGTTAAGATGTGTGTAATATGGATTGTAGTTAAGGCTATTTTGGGCACAATTTTGGTAACTAAGAGTCAAATAGTGAGAAGTGGAAAAACTTGGGAGTGGGTGGAGAGGAGGAGATGGAGTTAAGTTTATTCTCCTGTGAATAAAAGGATCCACTCACAAGAGCTCAATGTTTTTTTTAAAATAATGATAGGGATCCTCCCAAAGAGAAACCTCCAAAATAAAGAAGTTCTCACAAGAGTTGTTATTCAAGAATTGATCGAAATACAAGAATGACCAACCTTGGGTTGGGCTTCCCATACAAGCAACCCATCTTATAGTGGATCCAAGATTCAAATACAAGGAAGCAAACCCCAAACCCTAAAATACAAAGGATCACATAAAAAAACCAAACACAAAATACAACATAATATCCTAAATAGATCCTACATGAGACATGGACCCTAAAATAAAGATCCAATCCAATGCAACATGGTGAAGGGTGTGTATCCAACAATCCACCCTCCTAAGAATTTGCCTTATCCTCAAGAAAAAGCTGGGCATCTACTAGACTAGTATACTAAGCACAACCCACCTCAAAATTGGGAATGTAACATTCTCTCACTCTTTAAACATGTCATGGCTCAAAGCCAAAAATCCATGACAACATGATCATTAATTGCTTCATGACAACATGCGGTTGTTTGAGTCACAATTAAAACTCTCAATAAGAAGAAATATGAAAGCATGCTTAGTCGGTATGTTTATTTGTTTGCCTTGTACTCCCTCAAGTGGAGATCCTTTTTTAAGATGGACCTCTACTTTCTTGTCTTCTTTTCCCTCCTTATTTTCTTCCTTACTATGGGCATGTACATGTTTTTGCATTTGTGATTCGGATGCCACATTATATCACATAATTCTATGCCTGTATCGGCAGAAAATTGATACTCTTCACCCCTGATTGGGCTACTTTTTAATAAATGTACACAATGCCTAAAATGATTTTTTGATATTATTTTAATAGCTTTAACACGTTCTGATTGACACATAATATGTTTTAATTATTTTTTAGCCGATTCAGAATGATTCACTTGAGTATCAGTATAGGCCGATTCACCTGAATCATTGGCCAAACGATACAAGGCCGATACCGATACTGACAATATTGGTGATGACAAAACTTTTTTTTCCTTACATTGGTTAGCCTTTAGCAAATGATCTTACTAAATGATCATTATTTGGTTTTTTAGCAAGTCATTCAAAACCAAAAACATATTAACGATTTATATAATATTTAATTTTTTATGATATGGCCAACATACATGGTTTAGCAAATAGTTGACATAGTTGGCCAATTTTCTTCCCAATTAGTCTTGATTTTGTGAGGACGAGGTGGTTTGCACAAGCTAACTTTTAGTTTATCCAGAGTCTATCTTCACTAACTCCATTTTCTATTTCTTAGAAAAACTCTTTTTTTGTTTATCAATTTATAGACCTCATGTTTTTTATCTTTTTCTAAATTCAGGGTATTTCGGTAAAATTTTATACATTGACATGCAGAAAATACAAACTAATTTTTATTTGATTTGTTGTTAGTTATTGTTTTAACATACATAGTGAAATAGTCATGGTATTTGTTGGGGGTGGATATGTTTTTATTTTTGTTACTTTATTTGGGTGAGATCAAATAATAATCTTTTAATAAAAAAATTGGCTTTTTGATAAACATTAGTGTAAAAAAAACGATGAACACAATTATAAGGCTCATCTATGGTTTCAATAAGTGTTGTCAGTATCGGTGCATATCGGCCGATAGGTATCGTATATATTAAAAATACGTAAATTTATTTTTTTATAAGTATTTTAATAGTTTTAACGCGTGTCATGTTCTCATTGACACATAATATTTTTTAATTATTTTTTGACCAATTCAAAATGATTCACTTGAGTATGGATATCGATATCGGTCGATTCACCACAAGGTTTGTGACATTGGTTCTTGGTTGAAAATTTTGACTTTTATAAGAGTGGACTGAGTGGCTCCAACTGTTAACAAACGATTGGTTGACTCATAGATATGGGGTTGAGAAAAAAAAGGCAAAATTTGGAAGCCAATGATGAATAGGAAAAACAATAAGATAGAGCGAGAGAGAGAGAGAGAGAGAGACTCTATATACATGGTTCGGCAATAGCGCCTACGTCCACGGGCTGACAATGTATTCTTCCTTAATTTTTTTGAACGTTTTTACACGTTGTTATATACATTACATTTGTATCTTGATGAGCCCTTCTATGAGATTAGATAATTTTCTTATCTTTTCTAACTTTCTCTTTGTTATCAGAAAAATCTCTCTCTTCAATTTTATATGTATGGCAAATGAGATTATCGATATCTTTGAGAGACCAAATGTGGTTATTGATATCTTTGAGAGACCAATCGGCCAGCGTTATCTCTATCATGATCAAACTGTTCACACCGAATGTGAAGAACGGGTCTGGGTCCGATAATAAATGCTTGGGTGTTTGGATGCATCCATTTATCTTGAAAATGTTGGATAAGTTGAAAATTTGAATCGAAACGACAATGCCAATTTCCTTGCTTGGGTGTTTGGATGCATCCATTTATCTTGAAATGTTGGATAAGCTAAAAATTTGAATTGTAAACCACAATGCCAAGTTCCCAGCTTATCTCACTTTTCTGGATATAAGTAGGGACAACCAAACATAAAGAGCTCGAGAACTACCTCTGGCAAATCCAGCAATTCGAGTTGGAAATATTGAACCAATGGCATGAAACGTTATGTTTGAAACAAGTTTTTTTTGTTGAAAAAACAAGTGAATAAAGCAATTATCTTTAACCCACCGCAGTCATGAAATGGGTAACAGAAAGTTTCCTTGTAAAAGAGCCATAAAAGACAAGTTATGCCTGGCCATTTTATAAGGTACGATGGACCGAATGGGGGGCAAGACAAGGGGCGTGAGAATATAAAAATGGAAGAAAACATTAGTCCCATATCGAAGAAGCAGGAGAAGTGCAAGAGGATGCTGGGCTATAAAAGGCCATGGGGCTGCAGTGAATAAACATACTTACCTGGACGGGGTCTATTGGCGAACAAGAAGGCCGATTGCCTAGGGAGGCGGCTTCCATTGCACTTGGGAGGAGCGTCTTTCTACCATCTCCCCAAGTGGGAGAGTGGACGTCATAATTTGTGGTAGCGGGGGAACGCGTTCGCGCGGCCCCCATCAATTCTTAGTCAATTTTTTTTTTCTTGATTTTAGATTTTACATTAAGAATCTTTGATCAATCTTATTTCACTCAAAAAAAATTCATGTGTAAAATTTCACTTAATTCATTTATTTTCATATTATTAACAAGTTTATTATTAATATTTTTTATATCAGGATATTTTGTAGTACGGAATCCATATTTTTGTGACATTTCCAACCCAACACATTACATTATGTATAGATGTTTGGAATCGTATAGATGAGGATGGACTGTACCCACTCACTTATCTCTTTCGTTAATAAATTCTAAAATCCATTCCGTCCCATTGGTTAGGTATTGGAGCAACATTACCTATTGACAAGGTCTTCTCAAATTCAAATAGATCTTGAAATACTAAGATGCGGTATTACTATGTATTTAGTTGGCATTCTTCAAAGTTGATCCTACTTATAGCTACATCTATTTAAAACAAACTTTGTTTCTTCTTTTTTGGTTAGTGTGTATAGTGATTATATATATTACAAATTATTATTCAATTTCAATTCAAATTGAAATTGAATAATAATTTGAAATATAACCTTTCTTGCTTTTTATTCATAATGGACATTGGGCCTGATATCCAATGTGTGTTGGGCAAACAAGGTCCAAACAAGCCTCGCCTTTTTCTTTTTTATGGATAGGCAAGCTGGGGTTAGGCAGGACTCCCATCAGTTATATGCTGGGGTTAGGCAGATCGGATCCCCACCAGTTAAGGTACCATTGGGTTTTGAACTTGCAACATCTCAACACTAACAGCTCCTACCAAACAATCTGAGCCCCCGTTGATAACAAGCCTGGCCTATTTGCAAAATACATAGAGCCTGACAGACATAACCCAAGCCCAATTGTAATTGAGCAGGTTGGATGTAACCTGACATTGGACCCGAATCCAAATTCAGATCCTATTAGTTGGATTTGGTAGCCAAATTCGATCCCAGCCGAGTCAACCAAGTGACTGGGTTGACCCGGTGAGTTCTTGAACCCCCAAGTTACACACCCTTGCAAACAATAGTCGATCCCTTACTCGGACTAGACTTTTTGGTCGCCAAGGCCAAGCTTTAACCATGCACGTACCCTATTGTTTTGTACGTCATCTGAAGTAGGTAGCAAGGTTTGGTCAGCATACGAGATGAGATGAAGAAAACATTAGTCCCATATCGAAGAAGCGGGATAAGTGCAAGAGGGTGATGGATTATAAAAAGCCACGGGCTTGCATTGAAGAAACATACTTACCTGGACGGGGTCTATCGGTGAACATGAAGGCCGATTGCCTAGAGAGGCGGCTTCCATTGCACTTGGGAGGAGCGTCTCTCTACCATCTCCCCAAGTGGGAGAGTGGACGTCATAATTTGTTGTAGCGGGGGAACGCGTCCGCGCGGCCCCCACCAATTTCTTATATCCAAAAATGTTTTCTTTTGTTTTATTTAGTGATTATTAATAGTTGGGGTTCTTGTGCTTTACTGATCATTTGTTCTTTTGCCAACGTTTTTTTTTTCCACTGAAAGGGTTTTAAGTGTCAAGGACTGATGGATGAGAATCTATTACTGTGGCAACCCTAGAATTGACCTTTCATTTTCCGCTGAAAAAAGGTTTAATTGTAATGGTTTTCTATCATTATCAAGATTATGCAAAAGCACAATAACGCCATTCGAGAAGCCATTGTGCCAAAATAACCCATTACCTACCAAACTAGGGAAAAATCAATGTAGATTAATAAGTATGATCCGTGACAAAACAACAGAGATTTAATTGAATACCCCAAAAGTATAACATATCCAACAACACTATAGCCAAAGAATCAGGGTCCATCTGACCAGTGTCTTAAGCTTCTGCTGTTATTGTATTAGCACTTTACCTCTGTATCACCAAAATATCTGAGAAATTTCTACATCTTAAAGATCGACTACAATGTTTTCACATCTCATAAATACACGCACCCTAAAGTGGACTATATATTATCCATGATGATCATGCTCAGGCTGCCTTTGAGATCACTGCGTTGCCCATGTCTGATGTTTGAAATCATAGGAAAAAACCCTCTGGTTTTGAAATTTAGCCTTCAGAAAGTGCCAATTCCACAAGCAACTCTCTGGCACCCATATAGGTGGTACAAGGGAGCCGCTATGGTACTCAAATGTGATCATAATAATCTACAGCTGCTATTCTGAAGGAGGGAAAATGGAGAACATATCAAATCATCAGAATGAAAGCAAATATGTCGGAAGTTGCCAGATAAAAAAAACGAACAGTTTATAGGGGTCAAATGTAAGTAGCCAGAGGCACACCTTTATCTACTGTTTCACGGTATCGTGTCGTGCTTGATACTATGCATTAGAAACGGTGCTTGTCTGTGTTGCACTTTTAAGCAGAGATCTGTATTCCCGACTTCTCGACCATTGATCAATTTCCCGAGCACGTAAAACAGGCAATGGGTGAGGTAATTGTCTTGTTTGTGCATTCCTGAAATGAGATTGTACAGGAACCGATCAACCAATTGCGACTCCATTTCAATATGATGGTTGACTATGGGTCAGTCTACCAAATTGCATCAAATTCAATCACCTTAACCAGATTTTACCGAAACCAGTAAGCTATATGAATCACTGAAGCTAGCATGATCATGTAACTTTCATGCACTTTGAAATTCACATATACAAGCCTTCTATGTCACACGGATACTCCATTTTGGCTCCCGTTCATATTGAAAACTTCATAAAAATGGCTGTATCCAAGTGACGTAGCAAGCCTTACACAGTGAACAGATGAAGATGTGTATATTATATAAATTTCTAGGCATTAAAAAACTTAAGAATAACAAGCATCCATCTTAATGTAAAGCAAAAGGCGGAGCAAAAATGAAAAAGACATCAAAATAGCTGACATTTGACACAAAATTTCGCCTTATATACCACCCCACTGGGCTTGAAGAGGCCTTATCATATGAGCGGGCCTGCTCAAGAAAGGCATCCACATTCAGTTGATCAACCAAGGATGGACAGCCTCCAGCTAGTTTCATCAGTACTGAAATGACCACCTCTTGATTCACAAGAACAAAACAAGTCCAAAACTTGGTAAATAAAGTTTAGAGGCTGAGGAGGACACAAATAAGTGAAAAGGAAACTGGTAAGGCATAAAGCTAAGAAAGAAAAGAACTCTTCTTTGCAAGTACCCAAATATCAAAATAGCACAAGCTTCCCAAAAAAAAAACACTTAGAAACACTTCTTGCTCACAGCAGTACTTGTATACTGCTAGGTAACAGACTATAGTGTGATGCAGAAATAAGGAAAGTTTGAGTCTGAAAACTTTCACCACAGATGGAAACAAAACTATAGTTACACAACATAAAGAGTATCCCTAGGCAAATGTACGCAGATTAGTCCATTCAAGATCATCACGAAGCATCAACTATAGTCACAGAATCATCATATTTTTACAATATATTGAAAAAAATAGCTTTATAATTTAGAAGAAATGGAAATTGAGTCCGAAAACTTTCTAGCACAAAGGGAAAGAAAACTATAGCTATCTAAATTAGACAAGGTACCAGATTTGTCCATTGAAGATCATTGTGAAAAACCTCCATAATCACATAAAACTTCATAATTTTACAATATATTGGACAAACTGGATTTCCCAAGAACTTTTCTGATATTGTTGCGAAAATATCATGGTAATATGAGAACATTATCAAAAAATAATTTATGCAATTAAAACAAAACTGTTAATATGATCACAATTTTCTCAATGTTATTGGAAGCTTTAGTTCTTCTCATTCTATTTCAAAAAGCACTAATAAAAGAATAATTTCTTTATTTTTCCAAACATTTTTATTTTCTATGGAGTATTTTAAGAAATTTCTCAGGTTTACATAAAAAAAAAACTCAACAAATTGTCTCACTAAGATATTGCCAAGAGAGATACTGGATGAGTGGTGTGCATGTGTGTGTGCAGGTGCATGTATGTGTTTGTTTGTACTCAAGCATATACGCCCATGATACACTAGCATTTTTGGTATGTCCAGCCAATCTAAAACTGAAATGGTGCTGAACAAGATGGGTTCTGTTTGGTAAAGCAAATGAGGCCCTTTGAGATAGTGCCAAATCCACCCATTTCCAGTTGCCAGAATATGTAAGTGTAAGCAGTCCATCATACTTTACATATGCATGTACATAGGAGGGATCATAGTCACACTGGACTTCAAAATGCCCAGCACACCTATGTTGATGCTGGTACTTCTAGGTGCTGATGCTGGGTGCTTCTCGGTGTTGACACACAGATATATGATACAATGTAGTATACGTCATACATTGTTTTTATAGATAACCTGTACTGCAAAAAGATGAGATATATTTGACCAGCCTTTATCGAAGAAGCTGATGCATTCAGGAATCTGTACCTTGGGATCTTGAGAAACAAGAAGTGCGGCTCTATCGCAAGTCAACTCTGCTGCACGGAGCCACCTGAACAGTTGCTCTTCCAAATTTTGTGCAATAAACCCACCCAACCCTGAACAAAAGGAGCAACTTATAGAGTGAATTTCATGCTCCCAGCCAAGCATATAATGTATAAATAGGCCTCTACCAGATCACTATCTTACCAGGAAGATTATATGCACCCAACGTCAGAATGTTGGCAAAGGTAAGCCACACACCATGATCACATTTCAAATGGCCTAGCTCATGAGCCATGACAGCCTGGCATGCATGTGAAGGTAAAAGATGTAACCACTTAATTTTTTCTCTCTTAAGAACACAAGCAGAAGAGATGAAAACATCTAATCCACAGCACATACACATTTGTTTCCTTTAGCTTCTCTTAAGAAGAAACAAGCAGAACAGAGGAAAACAACTAATCCACAGCACATACACATATCCCTCCTTTAGCCATATCAGAACAGAGAAAAACAACTAAACCACAGCACACACATGCCTAGTATTATCAACTGTAGGTTTCCTGAACAAGATAGGTGTAAAGATGGTAGAGTATCAGAAGACGTTGCAGCAGGAAAGAGAAAGAGGGGAAGAGTCTGCGGCAGTCTATTCATAACATATAAATAGAGTTACACATTGGACAATAATGCCCTTAATAAGTAAAACACATACAAACATACCCCAGCTGCCCCATAATACAATTTAGGATACATAAGACCCGCTCCAGATCTGATATAAGATCAGATTATGTAATCTGATCCATACATAAACAAATATACAGACACATCATGCATTCTTAACAGCCCCCCCTCAAGTTGTACATGGCTTTGAACCATGGACAACTTGCCGTTCAAGAACCAAAACCTGTGTTGACTGAGCCCTTTAGTAAACAAGACAGCAACTTGTCTTTCGGAGGGCACATACTCTGGTATAATCTCTTTGTCCTCAACCTTCCGTCTTATAAAATGTTGGTCAATTTCAATATGTTTGGTCGGTGATGTATAGGATTAAAGGCAATTTGAATAGCGCCTTGATTATCACATAGTAATGAAGAACATGAAATTGATTCTCCCAACTCCATCAAAAGATAACGAATCCAAGTTACTTCAGCAGTAGCCGTAGCCATGGACCTATATTCTGCCTCTCTACTAGATCGAGCTACTGCCTTTTGTTTTCTACTACTCCATGCAACAAGATTTGCTCCTATAAAAACACAATATTCTGAAGTAGACCATCGTGCATCCGGATCCCCTGCCCAGTCAGCATCTGTATAAACAAAGACATCAAGTGCATGCGTGTCAAACCAAGTACAAGTATACAAAAGTCCATCTCCAACGGTTCCCTTCAAATATCGAAGAATTCTCTTGACAACATTCATATGGCCTGTTTGTAGCTCATGCATAAACTGTGACACTTGATTGACAACATAAACAATGTCTGGCCTAGTGAATGTGAGATACTAGAGCATGCCTACTAAACTTCGATATTCTCTGGGATCATGATACAAGTCTCCATCTTGCAAACTGAGCCTTTGATTAATCACACTTGGTGTGGAAAGTGGCTTACAATCTGTCATCTTGGCTTTGCTCAACAAATCCAATGTGTACTTATGTTGTGTCAGAGATAACTGATTTGTTTTTCGATCAACTTCGACCCCAAGAAAATATCGAAGAGTTCCAAGGTCTTTCATCTTGAATCTTCTATTCAACATCTTTTTCACTTCTTGGACATGGCTCGGAGTATTTCCTGTGATAATTATGTCATCTACATATATCAGAAGTAAAGTAACAATACCATCACCTTTAAAAAAGAACAACGAGTGATCTAGCTGAGAACGATAAAATCCATGTTTTTGGAATTCTAAAGAGAAACTCTCAAACCATGATCTAGAAGCTTGCTTCAATCCATAAAGAGCCCTCTTTAAATGACAGACATATTTCTGTGGATTACCCTGGTTGTACCCTGGCAGTTGTCCCATATACACCTCTTCCTTCAATTCCCCATGGAAAAAAGCATTCTTTACATCCAGTTGACTCAAATCCCATCCATGTTCCACAACCAATGAGAGGACAATTCTAATTGTTCTCATCTTAATAACTGAGTTGAAAGTTTCGTCATAGTCCTGTCCATACTCTTGAGTAAAACCTTTAGCAACAAGCTGGGCTTTCTACCTCTCAATACTGCCATCTGGTTTATGTTTGATTTTATACACCCACCGGGACCCAACAACATTTTTGTTTGAGGGTCGTGGTACAATCTCCCAGGTCTGACACTCATGTACTGTATTTCCTCATTCATAGCCTCTATCCATTTATTTGACTGAGCGGCTTGCTGAAAATTGATGGGTTCATCCTGTTTTTCAATTTGAGTCATAAATAACTGAAAATCCATAGAAACATTTTCACAACTAACCCATTTTTGGATTGGATGACGAATCCTTCCAGACCTTCTTGTAGAGGAGACTCCTTCATCAACAGTTGCAACTGGCCCTTTTTCCCTTCTAACATATATATTTCCTTTATATCTTCTTGAATCTGAAGATGGCAAGTCTTCAGTGGAGTGCTCAATAGAACACATTAAACCTTCAATTGTATTAGTGGTCTTAGTTCCTAAGGATGCCTGTCCCTCAGTGCAATCAGAAGAACAATTATGTGTTGCTTCAGACAAGAGTTCTCCACTAAGCCACGGATGGTAGAATGAACCATTTTTATTGGAGCAATCAGGGCTGGTCATGCCATCTCCAAAATTGCCTTCATCGAAAATAACAATTCTGGACATTTTTACACGCCCACTGATTGGTTCATAGCATCTGTATCCTTTATATTCATCTACATAACCTATAAATCTACATTACAGGGCCTTTTCTTGAAACTTATTACGCAGTGAACGACCGACATGCACATAACATATACATCCAAAAGTTTTCAATTCATCATAATTAGGATGCACTCCAAATAAGGTGAAATAAGGAGATGCGTTATCTAAGACAGACATAGGCAACCGATTTATGACATAGATGGCTGAATGAAAAGCCTCAGTCCATAGCCCAATAGGAAGTCAACATCCATGCATCATGCTCATCGCACTTTCTACGATATGTCGATACTTACGCTCAGTAATGCCATTTTGCTAAGGGGTATGCGGGCAAGACACTATGCGCTTAATTCCATTACTTTGGAGAAAATCAACAAACTTTCGAGAAGTGTACTCACCCCCTCTATCACATTGGAAATGTATTATATTGGAAGAAAACTGAATCTTGACAAGAGCATGAAACTGACAAAATATGTCGAAGACTTCAGATTTATTTTTCATAAAATATATCAAAGTATAACGGGAGAAATTGTCAATGAATGAAACATAATAACGACTTCCAGAGAGAAAAAATAGGGGTTGATCCCCAAACATCTGAACAAATAATTTCAAAAGCTCTTGAAGCTCTTTTATTAATGGAATTGAAAGGAAGAACATGACTCTTACAAAGTTGACAACTGGAACAAAGTATATCATTTGACTCACGGCTAGAACTTGACTGGGGAATCAGTCCTTTTGACACTAACCTTTCGATGAAGACAAAACTACAATGACCAAGACGTGAATGCCAAAGATCTGGCTTATTACATTTGGACAAACTAAAAATGCATTTTGAAGATGGCAGAATGGAGGAAGACATTGGCTTCAAGATGTGACTATTGCGACAAGGAGGATGTTCTTGAAAGATGTACATATTTCCTTGACGCTCTCCCTTAGCGAACATTTCCTTCGTCTGTAGATCCTTAACATAAACAGAGGAAGGAGTGAACTCAACAGAAGAATTAGTGTCATCAACAAGTTTGAAAACAGAAATGATGTTCTTCTTAATATTAGGAGCATGAAGAACATTAGACAAAGAAATTGAGGAATCTGAGAGTGGAATAGAAACATTTCTAACATGCGAAATGAAGTGATGAGAGCCATCTCCAGTGACAATGTTGTTTCTACCAAAACAAGGAACTAAGTTAGAAAGCATTACCTGTGACATGTCCAGCTGCTCCCAAATCAACATACCACGTTCCTTGATCATTCTGTTTAAGATTCAGCCCTGATAACGCAGCTAGGAGAAATTCCTTCACATCCCCATCAACCTTAGGTGATTCTGACTCTTTCTTACTTGGTGTATCTCCTTTTTGAAATTTCCCTTTATTTTGCGGATTAAACCAACAATTGGCCTTAATGTGACCACACTTATTGCACAAATAGCAAGTGGGAACACTCTTGCTGTTCTGACTTTCTGCAAATAGATTAGGTGATCCACTGGGAGTGGGGAGCAATCCACGTCCTCCTTGCCCACCCCTCCAGTAAAACCCAGTGTTAAAAAAATCGGACCCGGGTCTGGTCTGGACCCGACCCGGATCCATACCCGAGCCAGCCCCAGCCCGTCGAACGGGCTTTCAGGGGTGGGCAAGAGGCGGCATACAGGGGGGCGCCCACCCCCTGCGCCCTCTACAAAAGGAGCGAGAGAGGGGGGAGGAGAGGCATTCGGGCCTCTCCCCCAACTCTCTCTCGTCTCTCTCCCCTCTGTCTCTGCTCTCCCTCCCCGACTCCATCTCTCTCTCTCTCTCTCGTCGTTGAACCGACGCCGGCAAGACCCTCTTCGTCGAAGCAGCCCGGCGACCTCCCACCTCCCCGACGATCTCTCTCCCTCCAGCAGCCCAGGTAACCCCCTTCTCCTCTCATTCCCCCCCTCCCCCCCCCCCCCACCTTTCTTCCTCTGGGCTCACCGGAAGGCCAGCAGGTGGCCGGCGGCCCATGTCGTGCCTTCCTCTCGACAGGCAAGGGGGCTCCGCCCCCTTGCCTTCATCTCTTTTAGCAGGCAGGGGGCTCCTCCCCCTGCCCTTTTTACTATTCTGACAGGGGAGTAGGGGCCGATGGCCCCTGCCCTTCCCTTAAGAAAGGAAGAAGGAGCCTTCGGCTCCTGCCTCGTTTCTTGGAAACACAGCAGGAGCCGATGGCCCCTGCCCCTCTCTAGACCGATAGGGGCCTCTGGCCCCTGTCCCGTGTTCTGTCAAGCAAAGCTCGGCAGGGGCCATTTGGCCCCTGCCTCCTCTTTTGGAAAGCCGCAGGGGGGCTTTGGCCCCTGCGCTCCCTCTCTCTGCTCATTTTTTCGGCAGGGGCCATCGGCCCCTGCCCTTCCTTTAAAACTAAGCAGGAGCCTTCGGCTCCTGCCTCCCTTTTTGAAAACCCATCAGGGGCCCCTGCCTCTCTCTCTTATTTGTCTGGCAGGGGCCGAAGGCCCCTGCCCCTCTTCTTATAAACCCGACAGGGGCCGATGGCTCCTGCCCTTCTTTAAATATCCGGCAGAGGCCGATGGCCCCTGCACCTGTTTTCTTTTGCGGCATGGGTCATTGGACCCTACCCCGTTTTGTTTCAAGTTTGCAGGGACCGTTGATCCCTGCCCTTGTTTTGCAGAGAAGCCGAGACCTCAGTCCTTTGTTTATGTTTTCCTTATTCACTTAAATGCATGCTAATAACGTACCTTTGCAGCTTGCGCAACGGAGCCCGTTCGCGCCCCGCGAACCGAACTGGCGATTACCTACGCTCGTAGACGACCTCTTTCTCGCAATACCCCGAGGTAGGGGAAATTGCACGAGGACTTAAATAACTGAAGCTAGCTTAAATAATTAAAGACCGAAAGGACAAAAATATATATTTATATACGTATAAGTATATAAGTATGCTTTTAGCTCAAGGACGTGGTTTCACGAACCTTGTCCTTTATTTACACATTTTCCTGCTTTCTGTCTTTAATTTGTCGCCGCGCTTTGTGCCCAGGTTTTTACTTTCGTATTTCCTGCTTTCTGTCTTTAATTTGCCACTGCGTTTTGCGCCCAGGCTTTTGCTTTCGCATTTTCTGCTTTTTGTCTTTAGCTCAAGGACGCGGTTTCGCGATCCTTGTCCTTTGCTTTCGCACTACTTGTTCTATGTTTGCCGTCGCGCTTTGTGCCCAGGCTTTTGCTTTCGCATTTGTTGTTTTCTGTCCTTAAAATTTGCAACCTCGATGGATGAAAGGAGTCCCTTTTTTATCAAACATACGGTTCTGCAAATAATGTTGGTTTTGAAGCATCGCAGCGGGTCATCCTGAATCAAGCATTCGGAAGGAGTAGTTTTTCTACTCTATTTAGTATTTTTGGCGCAGCTCGAGTTTTTCCAAAATCTGGGACTCGAGCAAGCTTATAAGCATAATTTTCTCATGCGAAATCCGCATTTACCGTTTACCGTTATCAGTGTCAAAATTGGTGTTGCATGTTGACACTACGATAACGAATGTGAGATTCGAGAAAATCACATGCCATAAGTTGGCACATGATATTGGTCATTTCAAAAGTTTAGAATGATGACATTATATCTTTGCAAATTATGTTGTTGAGGCTCCTATGGAGGACCTAGAACCTTTCCTCGTAACATGCTCATAGACATGCATGGCATGCGAGTAATACGACGTATGTTGAGACGGTCATTCGACCTCGACCAGTGCTATGAGCACATTGGTAAACCACATTACACATTGATTGATTATCGCCTTCACAGGTAAGATGCTCGATTGGGTCAAAAGGCCAGAGCATGTAGAATGGGTCGTTGGTTAAGTAACCCCTGACACACCCATTCGTTTTCTTGTTGTCTGTCAAGGGAGAGGACGGATTGGTACACACACTTCGATGGACAGGTTGTTAACAACCATTCTACGAGCAAAGACTCGGTGTCCCCAGTCATCGGAGTTAGGGGATGAGACTACCAGATATTATCCTAGGTGGTAGATCTTTTGGTCTTCTGCAGAAGTAGGATGCATCCGTAGCCACGAACGCCTTTGGGGAATCATCTTTCGGCTAACGGTCGTCCCCTTAGGAACGGACTCAACTAGCTATTCGGGTTATTCAAAATACATAGAATAATAGACGCCCGAACTAGTCTCAGTTGTTTCTACGAGTCGCGTCTGCACGTACCCGCAGGCCAGTTAATGATGGAACATAAAGTAACTTGTGCACTCCACTTGATGAATCGTAGAATTGTGTTTTATGCTCAGTGATCTCAATTCATTGTTAAATGTTTTGTTACATCGTGCAACATATGCTAGTTAGACTTTTACTTATGCTAATAAACTAAGTAACTGCTTAGTTACTCATCACACATAGTTAATTATTTATGCTCCTTTCAAACATTTTTGTCTACTTGTGCACCTACTAGTTTTTCACGAAACTAACCCATTTTATGGGTACAGGTGATGATTAGGTGCTTAGCAGGCGATGGCGCGATTGCGAGATGTCTTCAGGATCCACTGTTACCACTCGCAGCTCTTGTCTTGATCGTTTTGGCTTTTTGTTACGGATTTCTTAAGGAAATCCAAATTTTGTACAACTTAAAAACTATTTATAATACGAATGTTTTCATCTAGATATTTGCAAGTTATGCCTTTGTCTTTTTGCTCTTTTAGCTAACATGCCCAAGATTGTCGACTTGCCCTCCTTTCTTTTTAAGAAATGCTTCCGCTGATTTTATAAATAAACTCTGAAAAGAAAAAGGATTTTCTAGCCTTTAAACCATTTTTAAAAGGTTTAAAAGTTCAAAATTTTGGGGAGTTACAACTTTTGGTATCAGAGCCGAAGGTTATACAGTGATTCTTGGACATCTGGCATCCGCATCGCGTTGTAAGTAATCTTTTTTTTTATGTTTTTACTATTAAATTTAGCATACCTTACATGGGTAATTGGGATCTCTTAAAGAATATGAATCCTTCGGACGATGCGGAGTACGTACCAGGCAGAGGCGCACGACGGATGCGTTGTCGTTCAAGAAGGGAAAGAAACCCTACGACTTTTCGTCACGACCGTGAAGGGTCCTGAGCTAAGTTTTGGGCAAGAAGGCTGAATCCTCCTACTTTTGCGGATCCTTGGGGCTTTACGCTACCAAATGATTACCAAGCACCACTAGACGCTACTTGGGCATCAGTGCACTGTCAGGATAGGGGCCACGTCCCATGGCACATTTATGCTAACCATCCCGATGAGTCAGTACCTCTCGAAATGCGGGTTCCCTTAAATGGTCACGTACCAAGACACGTTTTGCTTAACCATCATACCACTTTGGAATCATCAAAAGCGGAATCTTCCTGGCGGGCCCTGATAGAATGCGTTTTCTGTGGCGAAGACGGGCACACAATGACTAATTGCCAACTTAGAGAAGCATACGACAAGAGGGTGTCAGAGTCCCAAATGAAGAATTGCATCATTTTTCCCCTCCGCGAGGGATCAGGCATACGGGTATTGCAAGAGAGTACTTGAAGAAGTACTTTCGTCGACCCTAAAGGATATAGGACTCATCTTTTCTCGATAATCGGTTTATCCTTTTGTTTATCAAGTAACTTTTTGTACCAGAGTTTGTGTACTCTGTTGATTTTTGTAAAGTGTCTTTTTGTACCAGCACTGCTGGGTTTTTGTAACTTTGACACTTAGAAATACTACGATATTTTGGGTTCTTCACTATGTTTCTTTGAATCCTAACTTACGTATCTTTTTATATTAAGAATGGTGCAAGGTACGAACGAAGGTTCGTCTGATGATTGGTCAGATCAACGAGGATTTGTCATGGATTCTCTCGGTGCTTTGGTAGATGCAATTCGAGGCCAAATGCGCGCTCCTGCACCCTCCTCCGAGCCGAGCAATCTTACGATGGTCTCATATGAGAAATTTCGGAAACTTGATCCGCCCATTTTCGTTGGCAAAACTGATCCAGACTTGGCAGAAAACTGGATTAAAGAGGTGGAACGAGTTTTCCGAGTGCTGGATGTCCCAGACGACAAGAAGACCTTGTTTGGAACCTTCTGATTGAAGGATGACGCCCGCAATTGGTGGGACACGACCCAAGATGTTTTGTTCCCAGATTCATCCGTGATTCCTTGAGAAGCCTTCAAAAAGGCATTTTTGGAAAATTATTTTCCTCCTCATGCACGAGAGAAGAAGAAGGTCAAATTTTTGGAACTCTGCTAGGGAACCTCCAAATTGGCGGACTATATCGCCAATTTTCAAAGGCTGGAGCGTTACTCCTGGGCCTGTTCGACGGTGAATGTGAACGGGCCGGCAAGTTTGTTCGAGGATTGAGGAAAGGACTCTGACCTAGGATCCTCACCAGCATGCCCTCAACCTTCTCCGCGGCAGTTGCGGCTGCCACCCTCCTGAGCGAAGATTGGGAGCGCTCTAAGAGCACCCAAGCCAAAAAGTCACCTGTCGTAGGTGGAGAGCAAAAGAAGACCCCTTCCAGCGGCCAAGCCAAGCGACCGCTCTTTTTTATAAAAAGGGAAGGAGGAAGGAGGCAGGCTCCTCCTCACAAGCGTCAGCGCCCTCAGGGCAACCCTCCAGTTAGGCAGCAAGCTAGTGATGCTTGCCCCCAGTGCTCGTGACCCCATCCTGGACAGGCATGCCCTCGTGAGACCGGTGGATGCTTATATTGTGGCAAGATGGGCCACTACATCCGGGAATGCCGCAAGAAGGTGATCGATGATCTCAGGCGAAACAATAGAGTACCTCTGTTTCCTCGACCACCGCAGCAACCGCAACAACCACAACAGCCGCAATCTAGCGGTCAGAAGGAGATGCCAGGATGCGTCAACACCACCACGGTCGAGCAGTTGACCAAGGGCGAGCTCGTGCAAGGTACCATTCTAGTTGTTAACCGAGCAGCTTTCGTACTCTTTGATTGTGGTGCCACCCATTCCTTTATTTCCGTAAAGTTTGCTGAACACTTGCACTTACCTGTTAGTCCTTTGAACAATGTTCTCGACGTGTATAATCCAATTGGGAAGAACACAGTTTGTGCGACCTACGTACCAGCTCTGGACGTAGTCTTAGCCGATCGGCACTTGCCCGCTCGTGCTATCCTGCTTGAGATGACAGAATTCGATGTCATCCTAAGCATGGATTGGTTGCACAAGTACCATGCCAAAATCTTTTGTCGGGATAGTAGAATTGTCTTGTCTCCACCAGGGATGCCTAAGGTGGAATTCAAGATCGTGAGACCGGTTCAAGCTAGCAAGATAATTTCTTCGCTAAAAGCGCAAAGCTACCTAAGAAGGGGATGCACTGCCTTTTTAGTCAGTGTCGTCCAGTCTGAGTCATCACAAGTTTCGATCAGAGTTTTGGAGGTTGTTCATGATTTTCCAGACGTCTTCCCAGAGGAGTTGTCAGGACTTCCCCCGCCCCGTGAAGTGGAATTCAACATCGAGTTACTACCGAGTACTGCACCAATTTCTAAAGCTCCATACCGTATGGCGCCAGCCAAGCTCGAGGAGCTCAAGAAGCAGTTACAGGAGTTGATGAATTTAGGATTCATTCGCCCTAGTGTCTCGCCTTGAGGAGCTCCTGTTTTATTCGTTAAAAAGAAGGATGGATCGTTGCGATTGTGCATTGATTATCGAATGCTCAATCAGGCCACAATAAAGAATAAGTATCCATTGCCTCGCATCGAGGATCTTTTCGATCAGCTAAGGAAGGCTAGGGTATTCTTTAAAATCGACCTTAGATCTGGGTACCATCAACTCAGAATTAAGGGAGATGATATCTCCAAAACAGCTTTTCGAACCAGGTATGGGCATTACGAGTTTACTGTCATGCCTTTCGGACTCACCAACGCTTCTGCAGCCTTCATGGACCTCATGAACCGTGTGTTCAAACCCTTTTTGGACACCTTCGTAATCGTGTTCATCGATGACATCCTGGTGTACTCGGAGACCTAGGATCAACATCGCGAACACCTGATCATAATCTTGAAGACCCTGCGGAAGGAGTGTTTGTTCGCTAAGTTCTCCAAGAGCAAGTTTTGGCTCAAGGAAGTTATGTTTTTGGGTCATGTTATATCCGAGAAAGGAGTATCCGTAGATGCTGCCAAGGTGGAGGCCGTACTAAATTGGCAACAACCGAGGAATGTTCGTGACATCAGGAGTTTCCTTGGATTAGCTAGATATTATCGAAGATTTATCCAAGACTTTTCCAAAATCTCTCTACCTATGACAAAACTGCTAAAGAAGGAGGCTAAGTTCGTGCGGGACGATACGTGCGAAAACAGTTTTCAGATGCTGAAGGAGCGACTTACTACCGCTCCTATCTTGGCCTTGCCTTCAGGACAAGGCGGCTTTGTGATCTATACGGACGCTTCAGGAACAGGCTTGGGATATGTCCTGATGCAAAGCGGGAAAGTAATCGCCTACGCCTCGCGCCAACTCAAAATCCATGAGAAGAATTACCCGACCCATGGTTTGGAGTTAGCAGTCGTGGTCTTCGCTTTGAAGATATGGCGACACTATTTATACGGAGAACAGTTCGAGGCTTTTACGGATCACAAGAGCCTTAAGTACTTATTCTCGCAGAAAGAGCTGAACATGAGGCAACAACGTTGATTAGAATTCTTAAAGGATTACGATTTCACCCTTTCCTACCATCCAAGGAAGGCAAACGTCGTGGCTGATGCTCTTAGTCGCAAGGCTTCCAGTGTTTCTTTCAATCTATTATACGCTGATTGGAAGCTTTTTGAGGATTTGGTTTCTTGGAAACCATTTGCAGTCACGCAGCATTCTATCAGACTTTCCAGCCTAGTGGCCCAACCTAAGCTATTAACAAAGATTATTATTGCGCAAAGGATTGATGCACAATACGTAAAGCTGAAGGCTCAAGCACAGCAGGCCGATACCCCCTTTTGTCTGAAGAAAGAAGGAAGTTTATGGCATAAGAATCGCCTCTAGGTCCCAAATGATCCTGTTTTGAGAGACAAGGTTCTCGCAGAGGCTCACAAGTCCAGATACACGATCCACCCAGGAGGCACGAAAATGTTCAAAGACCTGCAGCGAGGTTATTGGTGGAGCGGAATGAAGCGAGACGTGGCCGAGTATATCGCCAAGTGTTTGACTTGTCAACAGATTAAGATCGAGCATCAACGATGAAATGAGAAAACATCACTATAGACTTTATCGTCGGTTTGCCAAAGACTCGGAGAAAGCATGATGCGATTTGGGTGATCGTCGATCGACTTACCAAATCAGCACATTTCCTCCCTTTTTGCCTCAGTCAGTCACTCGACAGTCTGGAGGACCTCTATGTTCGGGAGATTGTAAGATTGCACGGTGTTCCAGTGTCCATCATCTATGATCGCGACCCTAGGTTCACCTCAAGATTTTGAGGACAATTGCAGTCAGCCTTGGGTACAAAATTGAAGTTTAGCACCGCTTTCCACCCTCAGACCGATGGGCAGTCTGAACGCACGATTTAGACTTTGGAAGACATGCTACGTGCATGCATGTTGGATTGGAAAGGAGAATGGGATTCTCATACCAGTTTGGCAGAATTCGAGTACAACAACAGTTATCACGCTAGCATCGGGATGGCCCCTAACGAGGCCTTGTACGGGAAGCCCTGTCGATCACCTCTCTATTGGGACGAGGTCAGTGAGCGAAGATTGGATTCTCCGGTAGTGCTACAACACTACACTCAGCAAGTGCAGTTGATTCGAGAGCGACTCCGTACTACCCAGAGCCGGCAGAAAAGTTATGCGGATCGTCGTCGTCGAGAGCTCACCTTCTCGACAGGAGATATGGTTTTTGTTAAGGTATCCCCCACAAAAAGTGTTTTCCGGTTCGGGAAAAAGGGGAAGCTAAGTCTCAGATTCGTCGGACCATTCGAGATCCTAGATCGAATTGGTCAAACAGCTTACCGTGTGGCTTTACCTCCTTAATACGCTCAGATCCATAATGTCTTTCACGTATCCATGTTGAGGAAATATGTGCATGACCCGTCACACATCATCCATTATAATGATGTAGACATTCAGAAGGATTTATCTTTCGAGGAAAGACCAATCAAAATCATGGATCGTTGAGATCAAGTGCTTAGGTCAAAGACGATATCCCTTGTCAAGGTACGTTGGCAGCACCATGGGATAGAAGAATGTACTTGGGAGCCAGATTCTCACATTAGGGAGAAATACCTTGACTTGTACTTAGGAGCGATAATTTCAATCTAATTTCGAGGACGAAATTATTTTAAGGAGGGTAAGATTTAAAACCCAGTGTAAAAAAAAAAACGGACCCGGGTCGGGTCTGGACCCGACCCGGATCCATACTCGAGCCAACCCCAACCCGTCGAACGGGCTTTCAGGGGCGAGCAAGAGGCGGCATACAGGGGGCCGCCCACCCCCTGCGCCCTCTACGAAAGGAGCGAGAGAGGGGGGAGGAGAGGCGTTAGAGCCTCTCCCCCGACTCTCTCTCGTCTCTCGTCTCTCTCCCCTCTGTCTCTGCTATCCCTCCCCGACTCCATCTCTCTCTCTCGTCGCTGAACCGATGCCGGCAAGCCCCTCTCCGTCGAAGCATCCCAGCGACCTCTCTCCCTCTGGCAGCCCAGGTAACCCCCTTCTCCTCTCATTTCCCCCCCCCCCCCTTTCTTCCTCTGGGCTCGCCGGAAGGCCGGCAGGTGGTCGGGGGGCCCTGACGTGCCTTCCTCTTCCCTTTTCTGACAAGCAAGGGGGCTCCGCCCCCTGCCCGTTTTACTATTCTGACAGGGGCCATGGCCCCTGCCCTTCTCTTTCGAGTAGGGGCCGATGGCCCCTGCCCTTCCCTTAAGAAAGGAAGCAAGAGCCTTCGGCTCCTGCCTCGTTTCTTGGAAACACAGCAGGGGCCTCTAGCCCCTGCCCCTCTCTAGACCAACAAGGGCCTCTGGCCCCTGTCTCGTGTTCTGTCAAGCAAAGGTCGACAGGGGCCATTTGGCCCCTTCCTCGTCTTTTGGAAAGCCGCAGGGGGCCTTTGGCCCCTGCGCTCCCTCTCTCTGCTCGTTTTTCCGACAGAGGCCATCGACCCCTGCCCTTCCTTTAAAACTAAGCAGGAGCCTTCGGCTCCTGCCTCCCTTTTTGAAAATCCAGCAGGGGCCGATGACCCCTGCCCCCTCTCTTATTTGTCTGGCAGGGGCCGATGGCCCCTGCCCTTCTTTAAATATCCGGCAGGGGCCGATGGCCCCTGCACCTGTTTTCTTTTGCGACATGGGTCACTGGACCCTACCCGTTCTGTTTCAAGTCTGCAGGGACCGTTGATCCCTGCCCTTGTTTTGCAGAGAAGCCGAGACCCCAATCCTTTGTTGTCATTTTCCTTATTCACTTAAATGTATGCTAATAACGTACCTTTGCAGCTTGCGCAACAGAGCCCGTTTGCGCCCCGCGAACCGAACCGGCGATTACCTACGCTCGTAGATGACCTCTTTCTTGCAATACCCCGAGGTAGGGGAAATTGCACGAGGACTTAAATAACTGAAGCTAGCTTAAATAATTAAAGACCGAAAGGACAAAAATATATATTTATATACGTATAAGTATATAAGTATGTTTTTAGCTCAAGGACGCGGTTTCGCGATCCTTGTCCTTTATTTACGCATTTTCCTGCTTTCTGTCTTTAATTTGCCGTCGCGCTTTGTGCCCAGGCTTTCATTTTCGCATTTCCTACTTTTTGTCTTTAAATTGCCGCCGCGCTTTGCGCCCAGACTTTTACTTTCGTATTTCCTGCTTTCTGTCTTTAATTTACCACCGCGCTTTGCGCCCAGGCTTTTGCTTTCGCATTTCCTGCTTTCTGTCTTTAGCTCAAGGACGCAGTTTCGCGATCCTTATCATTTGCTTTCGCACTACTTGTTCTATGTTTGCCGTCATGCTTTGTGCCCAGGCTTTTGCTTTCGCATTTGCTATTTTTTGTCCTTAAAATTTGCAACCTCGATGGATGAAAGGAGTCCCTTTTTTATCAAATATACGGTTCTGCAAATAATGTTGGTTTTGAAGCATCGCAACGGGTCATCCTGAATCAAGCATTCGGAAGGAGTAGTTTTTCTACTCTATTTAGTATTTTTGGCGCAGCTCGAGTTTTTCCAAAATCTGGGACTCGAGCAAGCTTATGCGCATAATTTTCTCATGCGAAATCCGCATTTACTGTTATCAGTGTCAAAATTGGTGCTGCATGTTGACACTACGATAACGAATGTGAGATTCGAGAAAATCACATGCCATAAGTTGGCACATGATATTAGTCATTTCAAAAGTTTAGAATGATGACATTATATCTTTGCAAATTATGTTGTTGAGGCTCCTATTGAGGACCTAGAACCATTTCTCGTAACGTGCTCATAGACATGCATGACATGCGAGTAATACGACGGATGTTGAGACAATCATTCGACCTCGGCCAGTGCTATGAGCACATTGGTAAACCATATTACACATTGATTGATTATCGCCTTCACAGGTAAGATGCTCGATTGGGTCAAAAGGCCAGAGCATGTAGAATGGGTCGTTGGTTAAGTAACCCCTGACACACCCATTTGTTTTCTTGTTGTCTGTCAAGGGAGAGGACGGATTGGTACACACACTTCGATGGACAGGTTGTTAACAACCATTCTACGAGCAAAGACTCGGTGTCCCCAGTCATCGGAGTTAGGGAATGAGACTATCAGATATTATCCTAGGTGGTAGATATTTTGGACTTCTGCAGAAGTAGGATGCATCCGTAGCCACGAACGCCTTTGGGGAATCCTCTCTCGGCTAACAGTCGTCCCCTTAGGAACGGACTCAACTAGCTATTCGGGTTATTCAAAATACATAGAATAATAGACGTCCGAACTAGTCTCAGTTGTTTCCACGAGTCGTGTCTGCGCGTACCCGCAGGCCAGTTAATGATGAAACATAAAGTAACTTGTGCACTCCACTTGATGAATCGTAGAATTGTGTTTTATGCTCAGTGATCTCAATTCATTGTTAAATGTTTTGTTACATCGTGCAGCATGTGCTAGTTAGACTTTTACTTATGCTAATAAACTACTCATGTTAGTTCAGTAACTGCTTAGTTACTCATCACACATAGTTAATTATTTATGCTTCTTTCAGACATTTTTGTCTATTTGTGCACCTACTAGTTTTTTACGAAACTAACCCATTTTATGGGTACAGGTGATGATTAGGTGCTTAGCAGGCGATGGCGCGATTGCGAAATGTCTTCAGGATCCACTGTTACCACTCGCAGCTCTTGTCCTGATCGTTTTGGGTTTTTGTTACGGATTTCTTAAGGAAATCCAAATTTTGTACAACTTAAAAACTATTTATAATACGAATGTTTTCATCTAGATATTTGCAAGTTATGTCTTTGTCTTTTTGTTCTTTTAGCTAACGTGCCCAAGATTGTCGACTTGCCCTCCTTTCTTTTTAAGGAATGCTTTCGCTGATTTTATAAATAAACTCTGAAAAGAAAAAGGATTTTCTAGCCTTTAAACCATTTTCAAAAGGTTTAAAAGTTCGAAATTTTGGGGCGTTACACCTCCCCATTCCTCGTCCTCCACCAAAATAATTGTTTGCACGTCCTCGCCCAAAACCAAAACCTATAGCAAGGACTTCATGAGAATCAGATTGTCCACTTGCTTCACCTATTAAACCCTTTAACGTGGCCTCATATTGTAACATCTTGGCTCGCAGATCTTCAAAGCTACGAAGCTCAGGTAGACATAACAAAGAAGTCACAAACACATGATATTCTTTTCCCAATGCATTTAATGTCCATTGCACCATGTCTCGATGTGACACCTTACACCCCACCACTGCTAGCTGATCAGTGATACTCTTGACTTTGTTTAGGAATTCCATAATAGTCATAGTCCCCTTTTTGAGTAATTGAAATTCACGCTTAAGGCACATGATTCTGGCTTCTAAAATCTGTGAGTATGTATGAACTAATCTTTCCCACAACTCCTTGGCAAAGCAATCATCAGGAATGGCAATCAGAACTTCCTGGGATAAGGTGGAAGTAATATATGCAACTAGGGCTTGGTCACGTTTTATCCAAGAAACAAATTCAAAGTTTCGAGTGAGTTTGGTTGAGGTAGCTTCACCTGCATCTTTAATTTCCTGCACAACAAATTCTGACGGGGATGAGACAGATCCATCCAAGTGTCCAAAGAGGTCCTGACTTTTAATAAAGGGTATTATCTGCCTTTCTAAGGTCAAGAAGTTATTATTATTGAGTTTCTCTGAAACAAATTGACCCAAAAAACTAGAAGAAAGAGCAGATTGGGACAAAGAAGGGTCCATGACCGGATTGAGACCAAATTAATAAACAAATAAGATAGGAATAATGGTTCCCCTTTTTTTTTTTTGGCAGACAATCAAATCAAGCAAACTGTAATGACCCCAACTCATACCTCTTGAAAATGCATATTTTTTTTTTAAACCTATTGAAAATAGGTGGTTTTAAGTAAAGTTCTTTTATATTAATATGCTATTTGTAATTTTGCTTTTATAATGGGGCTTTATTGTAATTATGATTTTAAGCCTCTCTCTATTTAACATAGAGAGAGGCCCTAATCACATAACAAGTTTTGTGTTTCTTGTGCAGCCGTAAGTTCTGTGTTTCTTGTGCAGCCGTCTCTCTCTCTCTCTATCTATCTATCTAGGGCTCGGTTCATCTTCTACATGGTATCAAAGCCTAGCCGATCGTGGGAGCATGATCGAGTGTGATTAAAAGCACAGTCGATCGTGGAGGTTTTCTTGATCGTGATCAAACTTCGACCCAATGAATTTTTTTTCCTCCAATCAGGTCAGCGATTAAATATTTTTTTTAGATCTGATGACAAATCTGGGCATGCTGCTGGTCGTGGATGCTTGCTGTGGGTTTCGTAACTCCTCGGTTTTTTGTTATTCTCGTGACTACCTACTGCCGAGTTGGTAGCTCCTGCCGTGATTCTGCAAAAGTTTGATTGTTGTTGGTGATTCTGCACCTGTTTGGGGCCCTGTTTGATTGTTGTTGGTGTTTTGTTTGCGTGAGATCTTGATATCGTGGAAATGGGTACAGTCTTTTGATTGCTGTTGGTTTTTTTTTGTGAGATCCTGATATCGTGGAAATGGGTACAGTCTGCACTGAATTACGTTAGTTTCTGTGGGTTACTATCTTTGCTTTCTAATCTGCAATGAATGTTTGAAGGAGATCAGTGATTCTATTTCAGCCGTGATACCCTGATTTTTGGGCCCTGCGTTGGTTTTATCGTGCTTTCATGTCGTGACTTCTTGTTTTTTTTTAAGAAACAGCAATCCAACTCGTAGTGGTGTTGCTCGTGATTGAAAAATGACTGATTGTCGAGCTGTACATGTCTAGGGAGCTTCCCTTGTTATGAAACAGGTTCTGCGTATGCAGAAGATATGTGGTCGTGATTCACTGACGTGCTGATTTTTTCTGTTTGTGGGTTGCTGCTCACTACTGTCGTGGAGTTTTTTTTTGTTCGAGTGTGAACAGCTGCTGTTTGGAATATTAGTTGGTGTGTGAGTGTAACACACGGGTTTTTTTTTTTGTTTTGATTGGAGTCTGTTCAGTTTTTTTTTGGAACCAGAAGTATGGCTGAAACTTCGAAATGTGATTCAAAATTGGAAAATATTAGAGAATATAAGGCATTTGCCAATCCATTTTCGTACGGCTCGTCTGTAAGGTTGAATGACACTAACTATGCCAGGTGGTCCAGAATATTTATGATGTCGGTATCTGGACATCGTAGAAAACATATCTTGTTGGAAGACGAACCCACTGAAAAGGTGGGAAAATATGTTACCTGGGATGAAGATAATGACATAGTTATGTCATGGATTATGAATAGTGTCGAACCCCATATTGCAGATGGTTTAATTTACTATAATACGACCAAACAGATGTGGGACAATCTTCGAGATACATACTCACAAGAGACGAATGTGAGTCGTATCCTACAAGTTGAACAGGAAATATATAATTTATAGCAGGGAGATCAAACCTTGGCCCAGTACTATGCCTCCGTAAAAGCTGCGTTTGAAAGACTTAATGCTCACAGACCCCTCTGTTGTTCGAAACAAAAGGATCATCAAGAACAAACTATGGTTGCTCGGTTTCTTACAGGTTTATCTTCAAAATTCTCTGTTGCAAAAGTCCAAATGTTGACTGGGCCGGATGTACCTACTCTTGCTGAGGCATATAATCGTCTGAGCATACTTGCGATCTCACTTCCACAGTCTCAGCCTGTGACTCAGTCATCTGCCTTAGTTGTCTCATCTGGTTATGGGCGTGGAAATCTTCAGAATATCAGAGGACGAGGTCGCGGACGAGGTGTGGGAGGCAGAGGAAAGCTTTAATGTACATTCTGTGGAAAATCTGGACATTTAGAAGATCGTTGCTGGGATAAGCATGGCCGTCCAACCTCCTCTTCATCAAAGTCATATGCTCCTAAAGCAAATGTTACTACTCTCGAGGCAACAAAGGCACGGGAAAATATCTCTGCAAGTGACAGTAGTATCACCCTCAGTCATGCTGAATATGATGAGCTGATAGCTCTTCGTCCTTTGAGTTTCACCTCTCCTGTAGCTGAGGTTGCCTATTCAACTGGAAATCCTCTTCATCCGACTCACAGTAAGTGGATTATTGATTCTGGTGCATCCAGACATTTGTGTGGAAATTCACTTGTTTTTTCAGATCTAAAGGATATTATGGCTCAGCTTGGAGTCTCATTAGCCGATGGGAGCACCTCCCCGGTTGTTGGTCAGGGAAATATTTCTATATCCTCATTACAGTTGAAAAATGCTCTTCATGCTCCAAAATTTCCTCAAAGTTTACTCTCTGTTAGTTGCCTTATAAAAGAACAAAACTGTAGAGTAATATTTGATCCAATGGGTTGTCATTTTCAGGATTTGCTGACGGGAAAGAAGATTGGTGGAGGCTATGAAGAAAATAGAATTTACTACCTACATCATCCAATGGGTACCGTTCATGCTGCAGTGCAACATTCATTCAGTCCTGTTCAGTGGCATCGTCATCTTGGTCATCCTTCATTGTCAAAGCTCCGTTCAATCTTTCCTCAGATTCCTTCCACCACATCATTTCAGTGTGAAGCATGTCAGCTGGGCAAGCATCATCGAAGTTCGTTTCCTTCGAGTCAAAGTCAGTCTAATAATAAAGTCTTTGAACTTCTTCATGCAGATGTATGGGGTCCTAGTAAGATTCCTACTAGGACTCAGTGTCGATACTATTTAGTTATTGTTGATGATTTCTCTAAGTTGTCATGGGTGTTTTTAATAAAGGAACGATCTGACATTCCAAGTATTATCAAATCTTTAATTCTTGAAATAAAAACTCAGTTTGAATCTAGTGTCAAGATTGTTCGCACTGATAATGCTCTCGAGTTTAAATAAAAAAGTATGTTACAGTTTTACCAAGATAATGGCATCCAACCCCAAACTTTTTGTGCCTATTCATCTCAACAAAATGGGGTGGCTGAGCGAAAACATCGTCACCTACTTGATGTTGCCAAGACCATTATGATTCAATCTAATGTTCCTGCGTTATACTGGGGAGATGCAATTACAACTGCTTGCTATCTGATCAACCGCATGCCTTCCTCTTCTGTGGGTGATCAAATTCCAATTCATATCCTAAAACCCAATACCCCCCTCTTCTCCCTCTCGCCCAAAGTATTTGGATGTGTTTGCTTTGTACACAAACTTGGCCCTGACCGTGATAAATTAGCTGCTCAAGCTACAAAATGCATATTTATCGGTTATCCCAAAAATCAAAAGGGATATCGATGTTATGATCCTACTTCTCGCCGAGAGTATGTCAGTGCGGATGTCTCTTTCTTGGAATCCACTCCCTATTACTCTAGTACTGGTTCCCCACTGCAAGTTGATTCAGTTGAGTCTTGTCCATTACCTATACCTCCTTTTCCTTTGGAATTCGTGCCCTCATTCCCGAACCAAACTTCATCCTCTTCCAGATTTCATAATCCTCCATTGGTATATGTGCGTAGAGATCCACCTCCGCAAGTGCCTTCATCTTCTTCTTCCCCTGAGGTAAGTTCTACTGACAATAGTGATCTTCATGATGGTGATAACATGCTGATTGCTCTACGCAAGGGGACACGACAATGTACCTTATATCCCATATCTCATTTTGTCTCCGATGCCAGAATTGGAAATCAGATGAAATCTTTTATTTCAGCTTTATCTGCTAAAACTATTCCTCTGAACTATCAGCAGGCAGAGCTTGATACTCGCTGGAAGCTGGCTATGCAAGAAGAAATGGATGCTTTAATATCTCAGCATATATGGGATCTAGTTGATTCCCTAGCATATGCTGACATTGTTGGATGTAAATGGGTATATACTATAAAGTACAAATCTGATGGATCAATTGAAAGGTACAAGGCCCGATTAGTAGCCAAAGGGTATACTCAGACATATGGTATTGATTTCTTTGAAACTTTTTCTCCTGTTGCACGGATGGGTACCATTCGTCTTGTTCTCTTAGTAGTTGTTCAGGATGGTTGGAGCTTGTACCAATTAGATGTGAAAAATGCATTTCTATATGGGGACTTATCTTAGACCGTTTACATGCAACAACCTCCAGGATTCGAGGTTGAGGGGGAGTGTCAGAAGGTGTGTAGACTGAAAAAGGCGATTTATGGCTTGAAACAAAGTCCTCGTGCATGGTTTCAAAAGTTGTTTGAAGTGATGTCACGTTTTGGCTTTAATAGGTCGGCAACAGATCATACAATGTTTATAAAGAAAACTAACTCTGGCATAGTTGTTGTGGTGGTATATGTGGATGACATCATTCTTACAGGAGATGATGTGAAAGCTATTGATGCCACAAAGGCTCATCTTCAAAAACATTTTGTTACAAAAGACCTTGGTTCACTGAGGTATTTTCTGGGTATAGAAGTTGCCAGGAGCCGTGAAGGGATGGTTTTGTCTCAACGGAAGTATGTTCTTGACTTATTAAAGGAAACAGGAATGTTGGGAGCTAAACCAGCAAATATTCCCATGGACCATAAAGTTCAGTTGTTTGAAGAAAGGTCAAAACTAGTTGATAGCAAAAGCTATCGCTCTCTAGTAGGGAAACTACTGTATGTAACTGTGACCAGGCCGGATATTGCTTTAGCAATAAGTAAAGTTAGTCAGCTTATGGACAAACCAACTGAGGTACACTAGAATGCAGCTATTATGATTCTCAGATATCTAAAATCTTCTCCTGGAAAGGGGTTATTGTTCAGGAAAGGTGGAACTCTGGAGATAGTGGCCTATTCTGATGCTGACTATGCAGGATCTGTAGTGGATAGAAAATCTACCACAGGATTCTGTGTGTTCCTGGGAGACAACTTGATCTCTTGGAGAAGTAAGAAACAAAATGTGGTTTCTAGTTCGAGTGCAGAATCAGAATATCGGGCTATGGCCCAAACAGCTGCTGAATTGATGTGGGTTCGTACTGTTCTTCTTGATCTTCAGGTGAAGGTGTCCTCTCCCATGACCATGATGTGCGATAACAAAGCTGCAACATATATAGCGAACAATCTTGCATTTCATGAGAGAACAAAGCACATTGAGGTTGATTGCCACTATGTAAGTGATATTGTTCAAGCTGGTCATATCACTACAAAATATCTAAAGTCGGAAGACCAAGTTGCAGATATGTTTACAAAACCTCTCGCTAGACCAAATTTCTCAAAATGTTGTGACAAGCTGAGCATGATTGATATCTATGCTCCAGCTTGAGGAGGAGTGTTGAAAATAGGTGGTTTTAAGTAAAGTTCTTTTATATTAATATGCTATTTGTAATTTTGCTTTTATAATGGGGCTTTATTGTAATTATGCTTTTAAGCCTCTCTCTATTTAACATAGAGAGAGGCCCTAATCACATAACAAGTTCTGTGTTTCTTGTGCCAGTCGTCTCTCTCTCTCTCTCTCTCTCTCTCTCTCTCTCTCTCTTCTCTCTCTCTCTTCTCTCTCTATCTAGGGCTCGGTTCATCTTCTACAAAACCATTGCAGAAATATTCTCAAAGACTTGGGGCCTTTACAGTTCCACTCCCAATTGGATAAAACAACCAACCACAAAAGACCTTACATTTATCATCCATACTAAACCAAACCAAACTTTTATTGAATAATTAATGATAGTCTCGAAACAATTTGCATAAGAAATTCAGAGTGCATGAATGATTAAATGTAAATTAAAAGTAAGGAAAAGCAGAGCCACGCTATCCATCTGTTAAGTTGTCTAGCAAACGTGTAGCACTCGTAGCTCTCCTAGAAGCAAGTCGCTTCACTGATCCCTTGCGACTGTAAAATCCACAAAAGTAGGGGTGTCAGAAATCTGAAGAATTCTGCGTACGAATCCCTCTAATGAAATAAATAAGCATAACGAATACATATAAGAATTCATGTAATAACTTAGAGGTAAACAATTATGATAAATTCAAAATTCGATTAAGCATTCATGCAATAGAGACAATTATTAAGCATGAGGGAACATTTCATAAATAACAGGGATCACAACTTAAGCAATAAAATCATTTAACATGCATTAGGGATCAACATTATGCATTTACCAACATTTAACAGTTAAAAAAATAGGCAAATATGCATGATCTAATGCATAGCAGGAATATACATGGCTTCAGTGCAATACATGAGTAAATTATTACCTCTTATTAAATTTTTTTTTCATATGCATGTCCATATTAAATGCACACAATTTAAGTTTCTCTTTTTAATTATTGTTGCCCGCAGATACACCAAACAGATAAAATCTTCGAGGTCAAGTTAGGTCCCCAGGGTAGCTTAGCACACAATTTGTATTTTATTACTGGATTTCAAACTTAACCCTCGACCGAAATAGCCTTCGGAACATTAGACCACCCATCTAATGTCGGGGATACCATGTACCACCTATCCACAAGTGTCACTTTTTTTGGTATACCAAAACAACAGTTGTGTCTGTTAGAATTCCACCTTGGTACCTGTATTGAGAAAACGAGAGAGAGAGACGAAGAAAATGATACAAGAGGGGGTCGCAGCTGTCACGATTTCATCATTCAGAAATCGTGACCTAATGGTTGTATTAATACACTTAAGTTTACATTGTGGGTCGGGTCTGGTGTAATATCTGAACCCGGATACAAATAAAAATACAGGCTTATACATGAATGACCTTGGGTCTGGTACTGGATTCAAACCCGGAACATTGTTCACCTTTTTCACCCCCCTCTCAAGTTGATCATGGTTATGGACCATGCACAACTTGCCTTTAAGCATCCAAAAACGATCCTTTGTTAACCCTTTCGTAAATAGGTCTGCAGCTTGTCTTTCAGTATTGATGAACTCAGGCTCAATCTCTTTTTCTTCAACTTTCTGTCTCACAAAGTGTTGGTCAATCTCAATGTGCTTAGCATGACTGTGATGTACTGGATTGAATGACATGTTTATAGCACTTTGGTTGTCACATAGCAAGATAGTGTGGGAGATCTTTTCTCCTACTTCAGTTAGTAGATATTTGATCCATGTGGCTTTGGCAGTAGCAACAACTATAGATCTATACTCAGCCTCAGTACTTGATCTAGCGATAGCCTTTTGTTTTCTACTGCTCTAAGAGACTAAATTTCTTTCAATGAAGGTACAATATCCTGATGTAGATCTTCGTTCATCAGGGTCTCCTGCCCAGTCTGCATCATAATATACAGTGAGTCTATGCTCATCTTTGCCATATGGCTGTGGTGAGTATATCAATCCATCCCCAATAGTCCCTTTCAGATATCTAAGGATCCTCTTGACGGCTTCCATATGTCCAGTACGTGGCGCATGCATAAATTGAGACACTTGATTGACTGAATAAACAATATCAGGTCTAGTGAATGTGAGGTATTGTAACATTCCTATTATGCTTCGATACCTGGTGAGGTCATTGTAATGAAATATGCGGAAAAGTAAAGAGTGCACTAAGCACTTACAACATCCACTAATGAACAAACAACAAGGGTTAATACCCAAACCCAAAGGAGACAACACAACATAAAAATATAAATGCCTCTTATTGAAAGAGAGAGAACTCTCAAGAGTGTAAAATACAAGAGGGGTTCACCCCTATTTATACACAAAAGAAGGAGGGGAGGAGTGGCCATATGGCCTTAAAAGAAGAGCCACCTAGGGGCTCCCATGGAGTCGTTGGGAGCCCCCAACGGTCACAAATGTGACCGTTGGGGGCCCCATCGACTCCATGGTGGGGCCCCTATTAGGTGGACAAAAAACCAAAAAATAAAAGATAAAAAAGAAAAAAGAAAAAATACAAAAAGAAAGAAAAGAAACAAGTACCTCTATCGGGTACTTGTGAAATGACTAAAATACCCCTATCGGGTATTTTAGATTATACAAATATATATGTATATAAATATATACATATATATGAATTACATATATTTTAACACCCTCCCTCAAGCTTTACGGGGATATGACCGAAAGCTTGTTAAGAAGAAACAAAAACCGAGGAGCTGCAAGAGCCTTAGTGAAGAAGTCCGCCAACTGGTACTCTGATGTGACGTAAGGTAGTGCTATGGTTCCTCTTAGGTATTCATCACGAACGTAATGGCAGTCCATCTCAATATGCTTAGTACGCTCATGGAAGGTGTGATTGCTTGCAATATAGATTGCGCTTTTGTTGTCGCAACACAGCTTCGAAGGAGTAAAGATGACAATGCCCATATCACTGAGGAGGCTTCTTAACCACACAAGTTCCATGGTTGTAGTGGCCATAGCACGATATTCGGCTTCCGTTGAGGACAAGGAGACTTTGTGTTGATTCTTGCATCTCCAAGAAATCATAGTCACCTAAGAAAACACAAAATCCGGTAGTTGAGACTCGGTCATTGGGATTTCCTCCCCAATCTGCATTAGTATAAGCAATTAAATCAAGGGATGAGGCAGAGGAAAGAAAAACTCCCTTAGTTATGGTATTTTTGATATATCTGACGATCCTTAAGACTGCACTCATGTGCACAGTTGTAGGTGCATGTTGAAATTGACTGACAGAGTGAACGGCATGAGCAATGTCTGGCCGTGTGATGGATAAGTAGGTTAGAGACCCAACAAGTTGCCGGTAGGGAGTAGGATCCTCGAGAGGTGTTCCATCTTCCAACCTTAATTTTGCATTGATGACTTCTGGGGTTTCTGTCTTCTTATCGTCGGAAATACCAGATTTGGAACATATGTCAGCAGCAAGTTTCATCTGAGAGAGAATGTACCCTCGAGGAGAGTACGCCACTTCAATTCCTAAAAAATATCTTAAGAATCCAAGGTCAGACATATCAAAATTTTCTTTCAAAACCTTTTTAATATCATTAATGTCTTTCTCATCACTTCTTGTGATGATCATATCATCAACATAAAGTAGTAAAATAACTACTGAAGACCCTGCACTTTTCACAAACAAAGCAGTGTCAGTATAACATGAACGAAAATTCAAACTTGTCATTACATTACTAAATCTATCATGCCAAGCTTTTGGGGCTTGTTTTAAACCATATAATGCCTTTTTAAGTTTAAGAATTTTATTTTTACCAATACATACTCCTGGTGGGGGATCCATGTAAACTTCTTCATTTAATTCGCCATTTAGAAAAACATTCTTAACATCGAGTTGATAGATAGGCCATTTTTTCACTGACGCAATAGCAATAAGAGTCCTAACACTAGTCATTCTGGCAACAGGTGCGAAGGTTTCTTCATAATCTATACCATATTCCTGAGCATATCCTTTAGCTACTAACCGTGCTTTATAACGTTCTAATGAACCATCACTCTTGGTTTTAATTTTGAAGACCCATCTACATCCTATTGATTTCTTTTCAGTGGGTAACGAAGTTATTTCCCAAGTTTTTGCTTTTTCAAGGGCACTAAGCTCTAAGTTCATGGCTTCAACCCATTGGGGAATATTTTTGGCCTCATTATAGTGTGAAGGTTCATGAAATGAATGCAACGCAATTAGACATGCTCTATATCTAGGAGTTAAGGACTCATAGGAAACAAACCTATTAGGAGGATTGGAGATCCGACTGGATCTCCTTAAAGATGTTTCTTCAATGTTGGATCCTTGAGAGTATTTTTCTAAGGCACTTATTTGAGTTTGTTGACCACGCCTAACATATGTTTGGATTGGTCTATTATTCTCATCTATAGCATTATCAAGAGGAATTTCCTCTAGGTCATTCAAAGACTCATTAGAGATTTCCTCTTCTTGAGGAGTCTCATCTTCTTGAGATAGAAGATCAAATAAAAAAGTATATTCACTTTCGTCAATATCTTTAGTTTTCACAAAACCATTTTCATTTTCCAAAAATGTTACATCTTTGGATACATAGAGTTTGTTATTTTTCAAGTCAAAACATCTAAAACCCTTTTGATTTTCTCCATAACCCAAGAAAACGCATTCAATAGCTTTAGGAGATAATTTGTCCCGTTTATGAGTAAGGACAAAACATTTGCATCCAAAGACTCTTAATCTATTGAAGTCTGGTGTTCTTTCAAATAGTTTTTCGTATGGAGATGTATTATGTAAGGATGAAGATATCATTCTATTTATTAAGTAAGTTGAGGTTAAGGCCGCTTCGGCTCAAAAATTCTTTGGAATTTCTTTGGAAATAAGGAGTGTCCTAGTGGTTTCCATGATATGTCTATGCTTTCTTTCGGCCAAGCCGTTTTGTTGGGGAGTCCTAGGACACGATCTTTGATGACAAATTTCATTTACTTCTAAATAGTTTTGAAATTCATTTGATAAATATTCTCCACCCGAATCGGATCTAAGAGTAGAGATATTACTTGAAAATTGATTTTTAACTATCATATGAAATTTTTTGAAGAACTCAAAGACTTCGGATTTTAAATTGAGAAAGTAAATCCATACATACCTAGTGTAGTCATCGATGAAAGTGACATAATAGGAGTACCCTCCTTTAGACATGACGGGGGAAGGACCCCAAACATCCGAATGGACTAACTCAAAAGGTCTTTTGGACACAAAAGTTCGGTTTGGAAAAGGAGTAGATTTCATTTTGCCAAAAATACAATTCTTGCAAACAAAATGTTTCTCATTACAAAATTTCTTTCCAAATGGAAAGGAGTACATTTTTGAGAAACTTGGATGTCCAAGTCTTTGATGCCAAATATCAATATTTTTATCTTGGACATGGTTACAAAAAGAGTTAATGGGGAGTTTCAAGTTGCTCATGTAATAGAGATCTCCCCTTCTATGGCCTTGCCCAATCAGCTTCCCGGACCGGAGATCCTGTATAGAGCAATCCTTAGTTGAGAAGGAGATTTTACATCCATGATCGCATATTTGAGCAACAGAGAGGAGATTTAAATTAAGTTGAGGTACAACTCTCACGTTTGGCACAAAGAAGTCTTTTGAAAAGTTTAAAGTTCCAAAACTTTTTACTTGTAAAGATGTACCATCGGCAGTTGAGACATAGGAGTTTTTATAATTATTACATAAATCGGAAAGCTCATTTTCAAGGGTGGTCATATGAAAGGAAGCTCCAGAGTCAAGGATCCAAGACGACATACCTGGAGGAGAGGAAGAAGCTACGGCGGCACCCGAAGTTGATGGAATCTTGAGTAGAGTTTGAAGTGCCTCCGATAGTTGAGCAAGAGAAAAAGAGTCCATTCCTTTGATTGCTTCCTCTTTCTTTTGAGTGGCTTCTTCAACGGAAGCAACTTTATTTTTTGGTGCTTCATTCAACTTAGGGCAATTAGGTCTTATATGACCCGGTTCTTGACAATGATGGCAAATGGCTTTTCTATAGTTGCCATTATAGTTATTTTGCCTTCCAAAATGAGGAGGTTTGTAGGTTTTCATATGGTTGCCGGGTTTAGATACGGCCAAGATATCATTTCCTCCTTTAATCATGCCAAGACGGGTTTCTTCTTGGCATATTTCGGCAATGGCATCTTCCAAAGGAAGAGGCTTAGATCTATGTAGGAGAGAGGATCTAACTTGTTCATACTCGGGCCTAAGCCCATGTAAAAATTGGAAAAAGTGTTCTTTTTCCATTTGTTCTCTCCTTAATTCCACATCTATACTAGAAACCCATTTTGGTTCTAGCAAGGATAACTCATCCCATAGAGGGCCAAGAGTGCTAAAGTAGTCCTTAACACTCATTTCTCCTTGTTTGATAGTCCGGATTTTTTCTTGAAGAAAGAATTGACGAGCAAGGTCTTTTTGGGTAAACATACCTTTCATGAAGAACCATGCTTCATTTGCCATCCGAAATTTAGCAATGTTGGCGCAAATCTTAAGCTCCACATTGTTCATGAACCAAGCAAGAATCTTGGCATGCTTACTTTCCCAATCTTCTATTTTAGATTGGTGATCTTCAATGGCCTTCATGCGGGCATCTCCTTCAAGAGCTTTTTCTTGATCGCCTTCCATCTTAGTTAGTTGGAGTTGTGGTTCCGGAATGGTGCCCATAACGTATCCCCAAAGCTTTTTCCCTTTGAGGTTGTTTTCCATGGCGGCGGCCCACATCATGTAGTTGGATCCATTGAGCTTGAAGGAGAGATCAATCTTTTGTTCTCCTTCCATAATAATCACACTTAAAAGGATAAAAGAAGAGAGAACCAACAAAAAACAAATATAGCTACACAACTAGCTATATTAAGAAGAAGAGCATACACAAGGCTCTGATACCATGTAATGAAATATGCGGAAAAGTAAAGAGTGCACTAAGCACTTACAACATCCACTAATGAACAAACAACAAGGGTTAATACCCAAACCCAAAGGAGACAACACAACATAAAAATATAAATGCCTCTTATTGAAAGAGAGAGAACTCTCAAGAGTGTAAAATACAAGAGGGGTTCACCCCTATTTATACACAAAAGAAGGAGGGGAGGAGTGGCCATATGGCCTTAAAAGAAGAGCCACCTAGGGGCTCCCATGGAGTCGTTGGGAGCCCCCAACGGTCACAAATGTGACCGTTGGGGGCCCCATCGACTCCATGGTGGGGCCCCTATTAGGTGGACAAAAAACCAAAAAATAAAAGATAAAAAATAAAAAAGAAAAAATACAAAAAGAAAGAAAAGAAACAAGTACCCCTATCGGGTACTTGTGAAATGACTAAAATACCCCTATCGGGTATTTTAGATTATACAAATATATATGTATATAAATATATACATATATATGAATTATATATATTTTAACAGTCATCACACAGATCTTCATCATGAGCGCTAAGTTTTTGATGAAGCACACTCGAAGTTCCCAAAGGTTTGCAGTCTTTCATGCCTGCCTTGCTGAGAACATCTACGGTGTACTTGTGATGAGTGAGTGTCAAGCCATGAGCTTGATTATCAACTTCTATGCCAAGAAAATAGCACAGAGCTCCAAGATCTTTCATTTTGAACCTCTGACCTAGTAAGTCTTTTATTTCTTAGATGTGGGCCGCAGAGTTTCCTGTGATAACAATATCATCGACATAAATTAATAACAGAGTGGTCACAGTCTGACTTCTGAAAATAAACAATGAGTGGTCCAGCATGGAACGCGAAAATCCATGTTTCTGAATCTCTAGTGAGAAGCTATCAAACCAAGAGCGAGATGCTTGCTTCAGACCATAGATAGCTCTTTTTAACCTACACACATGAGTTTTACAATTTTGTTCTTGATATCCAAGGGGTTGCTCCATGTACACTTCCTCCTTTAAGTCCCCATGCAAGAAAGCATTTTTTACATCAAGCTGACTCAACTTCCATCCATGTTCAACAACCAGAGAAATAATAATTCGAATTGTTCCCATTCTTACAACCGGACTAAAAGTTTCGTCATAGTCTTGCCCTGCTTCTTGAGTGAATCCTTTTACCACGAGTCTTGCTTTGTATCGTTCAATGGTTCCATCTGGCTTGTACTTTATCTTGTAGACCCATTTACATCTGACAACATTTTTGTCAGGTGGTCCGGGAACAACTTCTCAGGTTCCACATTCGTGCAAGGCTTGCATTTCATCATTCATGACTTCTACCCACTTGGTAGAAGTGGTTGCCTGGTAGTACATAGTGGGCTCATCTTCCTTATTGAGAGCAGTTAAAAACAGTTGAAGATCCAAGGAAAAGTTGTTATAGCTAACCCACCTGTCAATGGGATGTCGTATGCGGCTTGATTTTCTGACCTCAAGAGTGTGAGAAGGAGTCGGATTGCTGACTGAGACATGATCTGAATGGCTTGATGTTGTCGGTCTTTGTCTAGAATAGACAATGCCTTTGTATCTACCCAGTACTTTCTCTGAATTTTGTGGTCCCGGCGTCTCAGTGTTCTCAGACATCTCTTCTTCTTGCTGCACGCAATCTGATGAACATGCTTCATTGGAGCCAACAAAAAGTTCTAAACTCAACCAAGGATAGTAAACTTCAGTTGGTATATTCGTTGTATCAGCTCTGTCATCAAAATTTTGTTCATCAAAGACAACATTTCTTGAGATTCTGATACGTTTATTGGTGGGATCATAACACCTATATCCTTTGTAGTCATCTGCGTATCCCACAAACTTACACTTCTGGGCCTTGTCCTGAAACTTGTTTCTTAGGGACCGATCAATATGCATATAGCAAACACATCCAAAAACACACAGATCATGATAACTAGGATGAGCTCCAAAGAGACAGTGATAAGGAGACTTATTTTCCAAAATGACCATGGGTAATCTATTTATCACATGCATGGCAGAATTAAAAGCTTTTGTTCATAGGTTGATGGGAAGATTGCTGTCATGAAGCATACTCATGGCACTTTCAACGATATGTCTATGTTTTCATTCAGTAATCCCATTTTGTTGAGGAGTGTGAGGGCAGGACACCCTTCTTCCTATTCCGTTATTTCGAAGAAAAGAAATAAAATCACAGGATGAGAATTCCCCACCTCCATCACATTGGAAAAATTGAATGGACTCAAAAAATTAATTTTTGACCAAGGAAAGGAAATTTTGAAACAAAGAGAAGACTTCCGACTTATTTTTTATGAAATATAATCAAGTGTATCGAGAATAACTATCAACAAAGATTAGATAATATCTGCTTCCAGACCCAGAGACAATTGGAGCGGGTCCCCACACATCAGAACAAATAATCTCAAAAGGTTTTGAAGCTCTCTTATTAATGGAATGGAAAGACAATACATAACTCTTGCATGAAAGACAACTAGAACATTTATGACTGCTCTCATCCCCATTAAGACTTTCTTTTGGAATGAGATTATTAGAAACAAGTTTCTCAATAAAATGACTCCCAAAATGTCCTAACTGACTATACCATAAGAATGGCTTATTACATTCAGAGATACTAAAAACACTGGCAGAGGAGGATGAACATGACTCTAATGAAGGCTTCAAAATCAGGTGAGCAGGGCGAACATCATGACATGGAGCTTCTTTAAAGACATACATGTTGCCTCGTCCCTTTCCTTCAGTGAATGTTTCCCTCGTGCGTAGGTCCTTGACCTGCACAGAGAAGGGAGTGAATTCAACTGAAGCATTATTATCATCAATAAGTTTGGAGACGGAGACAATATTTTTCTTAATGTCAGGAGCATGAAGAACGTCAGAAAGAGTAAGAGTGGAATGTGACATGGAAATGACAGTCTTTCCAACATGAGAAACGGGATGGTGGGATCTGTCTCGAGTGACAATCTTACTTTTTCCGAAATAAGGAACAGGGTTAGAAATTTTACCTGCATCGCTGGTTACATGAGTTGCTGCCCCTGAATCGACAAACCATGTGCCATCATCACTCTGCTTCAATTTTAACTCTGACAAGGCAGATATTAGCAAATCTTTAATCTCTCTATTGTCTCTAGTATTTGTGAACTTTCTTTTGGTTTCTGTCTGTGGACCCTTTCCTTTATTCTCTGGATTATGCCAACAATTCGCCTTGATATGCCCCTTCTTGTTACAAAGGAAGCAAGTAGGAATGGATCTTGGTCCTTGCGCATGAGCTAACATGTTTGGAGTGGGAAGCAAACCACGCCCTCTGTGTCAACTTCGCCCTTGTCCTCCTCGTCCCCGTCCTCTACCATAAGTCACTCCTGTGGTCAAAACTTCTTGAGTATTTGGATGATTATGAGTTTCTTCAGAGAATCCCTTCAGAGTCATTTCATGCTGGATCAATTTGGCTCTTAGCTCATCGAAGGTAGAAAGAACAGGAAGACACAATAGTGATGTAACTATATATTGTATTCAGATCCCAATCCACTCAGAGTTTGTTGCACCATGTCATTATCACTAACGACACACCCTATAACTGCAAGCTGGTCTGTGGTGATTTTTATCTTGTTCAAATATTCCATGATGGTCATAGAATCTTTTCTTAGCAACTGAAATTCTCTTTTTAGAAAAACCACCTTTGCTTGAGAAACCTGCGAATACGTCTGAACCAGTCGTTCCCAGAGTTGTAGCGTTGTACAGTTGTCAGGAATGGCAACAAGAATCTCTTGAGACAGAGTTGATGTGATGTATGTAACAACTGATTGATCTTTCTTTTCCCAATTGAGAAATTCAACATTTTTGCATACACGATTGAACTCGCCCCTTGATCATCTTTTTCTTCTCTCGGGACAAATTCTGGTGGGACTGAAGTGGTTCCATCCAGGTGACCTAAGAGGCCTTGACTCCTTATGAAAGGAATAATTTGTCTCTTCTAAATCAAGAAATTTGAGGTGTTTAACTTTTCAGAAACAAGTTGGTTGAGAAAACTTGAAGAAAGGTTTGATTGAGAGTGATAAGAATTCATTCCAGGTGGAGCATCCATATATACCTCTTCATTTAAATCACCATTCAGGAAGGCATTCTTAACATCCATTTGATAGATGTTCTATTTGTTGATTGATGCAACAGTGATGAAACATTGGACAGTAACCATTCGGGCCACAGGCGCAAAAGTTTCTTCATAGTCAATCTCATATTCTTGACTATATCCCTTGGCAACTAATCGAGCCTTATATCTCTCAAGAGATCCATCGCTCTTAGTTTTTACCTTAAACACCCATCTACACCCTATTATTTTCTTACCCTTAGGAAGGTCTTGAAACTCTCACGTCTTGGCTCTTTTCAGAGCACCTAGTTCATTTTCCATCGCAATAATCAATTCAGGACATTTTTTTGCTTCCTCAAAGTTTCTAGGTTCTACGTAAGAATGGATGGCACTAAGACAGACTCTATATTTGGGTGAAAAAGAGTCATATGAGATGAACCTAGAGGGAGCTTTCCTATGTCTTTCGGTCCTACGAAGGTTCTCCTCACTTTGAGGAACAGTCTGACTAGCATCATCATATCTTTCAAGAGCACTTCTGAAGGTGTTTCTATCTCTATGAACATAGGTGATAGGGTCGCTAGATGGTCCCTCATCGATATGTTGATGAGAAGAGGAGAGCAGAAAAATGGTTTCCTCAAATTCATTATCACTTGAGTCATTCTGATTTGACTCATCATCACTAGTATCATCATCTTTGGCTAATAGTTCAAATAGAAAAGAATAGTCTATATTCTCATTATGTGATTCTGGGTTTTCAAAACCACTAAGATTTTTCAAAAAACTCACATTTCTGGAAACATACAATTTGTCATTTTTAATATCATAACATCGAAAACCCTTTTAGGTTTCTTAATAACCAAGAAAGGCACAAAAAATGGCCTATGGGGAAAGCTTATTATTTTTATCCGTAAGGACAAAACATTTACATCCAAAAACCCTTAACCTGCTATAATCAGGTTCTTTTTCGTATAACTTTTTAAAGGAAGAAATTTTATTCAAATTTTTTGATGGAAGTCTATTTATGAGATAGACTGAAGTAAGAGTTGCTTCAGCCCAGAGTTTCTTTGGAATGTTTTGCGAAATGAGCAAGGTTCTAGTTGTTTCAATAATATGCCTATGCTTTCGTTCGGCTAACTCATTCTGTTGTGGGGTTTTTGGACAAGATTTTTTATGGAGAATACCATAACTTTCAAGATAACTCTTGAATTCATTTGAAAAGTATTCACCTCCAGAGTCAGATTTAAGAATTTTTAAACTTCCATTGAATTGATTTAAAATCATCATATGAAACATTTTGAATGTTGAAAAAACTTCATGTTTATGTTTAAGAAAGTATATCCAACAAAATCTAGTATAATCATCCACGAAAATCACATAATATGAAAATCCTCCTTTAGATATCACAAGAGCCGGACCCCATAAATCGAAATGAACGATTTCAAAAGGTTTTGTCGAAAACATGGATCTTTGATAAAAAGGTAGACTTTTCATCTTCCCAAGGATACATTCATTAGATATAAAATCTTTTTTACAAAGATGTTTAATAAAAAGCAAATAAGAGATTTTAACAATGTTAGGATGTCTCAGTCTCTTATGCCATACATGAATATCTTTGTTTTGAACAACATTACAAAATTGATTCTTGGAAATTTGAAGAAAATCAACGTAGTAAAGGTCTTCATTCCTAGAGCCTTCCCCAATCAACCTCCCCGACCGGCGATCCTATATCCAATATTTATTAGAAGAGAATTTTATATCGCAACCATGGTCTGAGAGTTGAGAGACCGAAAGTAAATTTAGATTTAGTTTTGGTATAAGATGAATTTTTGGAATAAAAAAATTTTGTCTTTCAAAATTGCTTATTCCTTTAATTTCAAGAGGTGTTTCATCCGCCGTTGAGACAAAAGATGGAAGAAAGTTTTTAAAAAAATTGGAAAGAGAACAAGCACTTTGAGTCATATGAAAAGATGCGCAGGAATCTAAAAGCCAAGATGTCTTACATGGAGGAGAGGAAGTTAACATAGCGGCTCCGGAAATGCCTCCTTTGAGAAGAGGTTGTAAAGCTTCTACGATTTGTTGAAGAGAAAGAGACCCATTTGATGAAGATGGTCGTTCCTCCGGTTGAGATGTCATAGCCATTGCAAGTAATTTCTTTCATTTTGGGCAGATGGGCTTGATATGCCCTAGTTCCTTACAAAAATGACAATTTAACTTGTTATAGTCTCTTTTCATATCGATCATTTCCTCCTTGACCTTGATTCTTAAAATGAGGAGGTATGTAGGTCTTCACATTATTCCCCAGTCTTGATACAACATCCACCCCTTCACAATCTTCTTAAGTAGAAGAGGCAGCAAGTATGCTAGGATTACTCTTACTAATCCTCGTACGGGTTTCCTTCCCCACTTAATTTAGTGATAACATTTTCAATTGATGGAGACGTGAAAGCGGATAGAAGGGAGGACCGAATTTGTCCAAATTCGGGTCTAAGTCCATTTAGGAAATTAAAGAAACGATCTTCCTCCAGTTGTTTATGTCTTAATTTGATTGATTCACCACTCCACTTTGGTTCAAGCATAGCTAACTCGTCCCAAATGGAAGATAATTTGGCAAAGTATTCCCGAATAGTCATCTCATTTTGTTGGAGGGTCAATGCCCTCTTTTGGAGATAATATTTGTGTGACAAATCTCTTGAAGTATACATTTTTTCAAGATATGCCCAAGCTTCGGAAGCTTTTTTGAACTTGATAATGTTGGCATTGATCTTGGTTTCAATGAATGAAAAAATCCAAGACAAGATCTTGAAATTTTTCATCTCTCATTCGTCATGCTTTCTTAAATAATCTTCAAGAGCCCTTTGTCTTTCTTCTCCTTCAAGAATCTTAATATCCTCCTTTTCAATGATTGTAATTTTTTGTTCAGGTTCCGGTATCGAACCTTGAACATACCTCCAAAGCCCCTTTCCTTTAATATGGGCTTCCATATTACCGGCCCATTGAGTTTAAATCCAAGGGAGAAGTGGGAGTCATTTTCTCCCATTAGAGAGGATAGAAGTTGAAAAATAACATGTACCTCAAAGGATTTTCAACTCTTTCTTGACTAAGGAGATTTCTAAAATATTGCCCGAAGAAGATGATCCACTCTAAAATCCACTAGCTTGAAGACACGTTTTTTGAGGCACTCAAAAAAGTGAAAAAATGCACGATCCACCTTCTTCAACGAGGCTCTGATACCATGTAAAAGTATCTTCAACGAGATATTGGGATCAAGATTACAATATTCTTGATAATGAACACGTGCACACACGCACAATCAAAAACACTTGAAACACTTGTGCACAAAAGCACAATACAAAACTCACAAATGCACAAAGACATACAAATGAATCATAAACATTAATAAAAAAACTAGCTTGGGCTTAGACCCAAAGCAATACATTTTACAAAGGGGAGAGCCCCTATTTATACACATCAAGAGGCCTTGGAGGGGCCAACATGTAGACGTTGGAGCCCCTCCAACGATAATAATTGTGACCGTTGGAAGGGCTCAACGTCTATATGGTTGGGCCCCCAAGGCTGGTCAAAAAGTCAAAAAGAAAAAGAAAGAAAAAAAGTAAAAATAAAAAGAATAAAAGTATAAAAATTGCATGCATATTCGTAATGTGAATATGCGCAAAAATATAGAAAATACCTAAACTACCCCTACGGCTAATAATGAGGAAATACATATTTTATATATATAAAAAGTATATACATATATATAATATATGTATATGTAGTACCTTTTATATATATAAAATATGTATCGGATTACAAGATTGAGATACATACAAGGAAAGATACCCATGACAAAATATGCAGACCAGAATCCAAGAAACAACCAAAAATACGATGATTTTATGATTTAACAGCAACCCAAAAAATATCGTGAATGAAAAGACAGCCAAAATAGGATCATATCACAATTTAAAGTAACCCAAAAGAATAGTGAATTTAATAGCATAAATAAAGAAATAACAAAGAATAGGGTTTCTTTCAAAATGAGGTTGGGAATCACAAGAAAGGAATAGAGACGTTAAGAGAAAGGAGAGAAAAGAAACAGACAAGGGTTTGAGAGAAGGAAATATTAGAGGAAGAAAAGATGAAACTGATCGAGAAAACTTAACCAAGAGAAATCAATATTCACCCCACTACTCTGATGTAAAACCAAAAATAGAGGGAGAAGGAGAGAAGAAATAAGGTGAAGACAGATCTGAAACAGTAAGAGGACGGTAGAAGAAGAAGCCTCTTGGACGCACTTTCTGGAAGAGTCTGTTGACGCCCTTTAGGATCTCTGCTTTGATACCATGTAAAAATGGTAGAGTATTAGAAGACGTTGCAGCAGGAAACAAGAAAAAGAGGGGAAGAGTCTGCGGCAATCTCAGACCTTACACTATTAGGTCTGCGGCAGTCTATTCATAACATATAAATAGAGTTACATATCGGACAATAATGCCCTTAATAAGTAAAACACATACAAACATACCCCAGCCGCCCCATAATACAATTTACGATGCATAAGACCCGCTCCAGATCTGATATAAGACCAGATTATGTAATCTGATCCATACATAAACAAATATACAGACACAACATGCATTCTTAACAATAGGAACTACTAAAATTCTCAACCAATACAGAATGGTACTCTGAAAAGAAACATTAAAAAAAAGGTCAATGTGATTTTTTTCAATAATGAAATTTGGGAGCATTGTGATTTGCGAATTATCAACTTTTCAACTATGTCACACGGACTCTTCTAACAGGGCACCGCACCCGCATCGCACCTGCACCCAGGCGGGTGCGACACTTGGACACAACTTCCTTTGTGTTAGGTGAAGTCAACCACACTAAGGTCCATTTCTATCCAAAAGTAGATTCAGTTAACCCTAATCAAGTCCATTTTTATCTATATTATATATATATACATAAATGTACACAAATACACGTAGTGTTAACTTAAAACTGTTAAAAATTATATATATATATATATATATATATATATATATATATATATATATATATATATATATATCCTCCCCGCACCCCCACACCCAAGTTTTTTTAAAGTGCCGCACCCGCACCTACATGACATAGAAATACATGCTCATACACATGCAAATAGTAGGCACATGCATGCAACATATAAAACACCCTTACCCTTGCCCACACAACACACACGTATACAGGCACATGAACATTCTAAAAGGAATTTATATATGCTTAAACAAACTCAACATACTTCACAATTTATACTCTAGAGAAAAGGAAACTTCCTAATTTAAAATGTGAAATGTATCCAAAGTCTGGACGCCAGCAAAACATGCGAATGTGGTTCTGGAGATACTACACAGCCTTACACTTGACACAAATAATTCAGATCCTGGAGTATCAAATCTAAGATAGGAACATCTCAGAGCCCTGAGAACGCTGATGTACTAAAAGTGATGATAGATCAAACTGCACTGGAACTGTGGCTGGCTCATCAATATGTTTAATAGCATAAGAAGTAATCACAAATAAGTATGACTCAAATACCACTGTGTTCTCGACTGTATTCTTTGTCAACAAATGGCCTGAGATAATTGTGATTTGTCACAAAACTTAGACAGTCAATTTCTTATTGAAAGTTCCATGCAGGAATTTTATCTCGAAAAAACATTTATTTGTTCTCCCATAGCATTTTTTCAACTCATGCACGTGAATGTAGTGACTCCTACAATGGAACTTGCTCCTACAATGGAACTTGTGGGCTATGCATATGAAAATATATCTTTCACCAGGACAAAAAAGAAGTGCACAACACATTTTCACAGGCCACCAAAAATTAAAAGAAACATAACAAGAAATAATAAATTTACTTACAAAACATGGTGTGTACAACACCTAGTGATTTAGCAATATACATACCACTATGCATACAGGGGAGCAAGACCTTCCTAGCAAACACAGGCGAAGGCAACAATGCAATGTTCTGTACTCTAATCATGAGAATAACCTTGATGCCACCAAATTGAACCAAGAAGAACATAAGCAAGAAAAGAATAAACAAAGAGTCATTATTGTTGACATAATTACCAGTAGTGATGATGATCCCAACAATATCAATAAATAAATACATGCCTACAACTCTAAACCTCACACAAAGGCAGGTACTTCATACTTTTAAACAATCAAAACAACTACATAGAGACCAACAGAACATATCAAGAGAGCTTTTCAAGAAAGAACTAATGTGTCTAGTGGAGTTCTACTCACAAGAAAGGTCCTCTCCTGTTGGTTTTAATGGATAGAATCATATGGTAGCATGAGAAATCCAGGGTATGAGCTTCTCCCAAGTTCCCAGTAAATGAGAATCAACTTCATTGAGTTTAGAATACAAAACAGGTTTCTAGATTGTCGAAATGTGCAGAACTTAATGTGCAGAACTTATATAATCAATGAAAAGAGTAGTCCAGGACAGTTAAGTGCAACTTTATATATTGAGAAGGTTTCAATTCAAGACGCTTAAGAATGACCATGTTCCTAATGGTTATTATTTACTTCCACATCATACTTACAAAGTGGTGAGTTCCTAAAGTTATATGGCTAAGAGATATGCAACAGAAATTATAGAACACAATAGCAGACTTTCAAGAGTCAATATAAATGGCCATCAGAGAACCTGGATATGCAAACAGATTAATAGCCGCAATGGTAGCCCTATCCATAAGCAAATAGAAGAAGATGTCAAACAACTATGTGAATTGCTGTGAAATCGGAGAGTTGATGAGATAAAATGTACAAACCAAGAAAACAAAGGACAAATGCCACTTGGATAAATAAACAAAGAAAACAAAGGTCAGATGCCACTTGGATAACGCTGCCAATAATTTTTCTGTAACTGTAGTATAAGGTAGGAAAAGTAAAAATTATTACCAGTTATATATTTCATACAGTGCAAGACGAATCTCTGAAAATTTACCATGCCAAAAAAAGCACAAGGCAGGATCTTTACATTGTATTTAGGGATGTAATCCTCTGGGTTGTCTGCATGTGAAGGTTAAGAGGTGATGGTCCAACAAGTTCCGGCTTTACTCACTCACGTGCTTTGGATTAGTCACATGCAAATCTTGAAGCCAACAAATCCCAGCAGTTGGTGTCTAAACACGTGAATGCCCATGTGGTGCACACACATTATTGAGGTCATTTCAATGTCACACGGACACTCCATTTTGCCCTTTGTACCCGTGTCGACACGCGGCAACACCTGGACACGCCATTTTACCCTCCGTACATACAAGTTTGCATTCAATTTATAATTTAAAATTATATTTTCAGTATATAATATATATTTTAGATATAACATATATATTTAGATTATATTCAGTTTAATTTGAATTTATTTTGTATTTATGTGAGATTTAATATATATATATATAGCCATGACCTCATACCCACATTTTTTGGAATTGCCGTGTTGTACCCTCAGTACCTGTACCCACACCTGTACCCAGGTGACATAGGGCCATTTGTATTTAAGGCTTGTTAATCTAGTAACGGATGTTTTGATGCTTATGTCCAGCATGCATTAGTCTGCAAGTGCATACAACATTCCACCAAGTTTCAGTAGCCTTAAATGAAGGCATCATGGAAGAGTTTATGTGGAAGTTCCATTCATTTCTGCCTACACGATCAAATAGCTGTTGTGGTAGTGTCTTGCTTTCCTGCTGATATGAAGTTCCTCCAGGATGATGAGGGAAACAAGCTATGCTCGCATTTCTTCTATTGCAGTCTGAAGTTGCAGAACATAGGATGATGGATGGATCGGCAGTAGCGGGGTTTGTTAATGGTGATTTAGTTGGTGCTGGTGTGACTACAGCAGCAAGATCAGGACACTCAAATGTTGCTGCATCAAAAGGAGGAGATTTTTTTGAAGGCCTCACTTCTTCAGATTTTTTAATGCTGGTGCAGCTTAAGAAGGACCTAAAAATCTAAACTGTGCATGTGCTTAAACAGGTTAGAGATATATCCGGATCGTTCCGATGGGCCCCGTTTCTTGCCCTGCAGAATTCAGACTCTTTCCTAACCATGCTCTTGTTACTATCGAAGTATGGTATGAAAAGCCTTCCTGTGGTTGACCTTGGTGAAGGAAAGATTGATAACATCATCACCCAATCTTCTGTTGTCCATGTACTTGCTGAATGTGTAAGGCTACCTTGGTTTCAGAATTGGGGCACGAAGAAACTGTTTGAACTTGGCCTTCCAGTTATGAAACCAAATTAGTTAGTCAAGGTGCTTCTCCTTGTACTTTTCTGCATTTATGACTCTGCAAAGCGTCCAATTTCTACATCTTCTCCATGATCATTATGGTTAGAAACAAGATAGCAGCATACCAATGCCTATTGAAGTTTTTGGAGACTTAACGTCAAATGAAACTTGTTTGGTGCTGAACTGTACCAGGTTTATGAGGATGAACCTGTTCTTCAGACTTTCAAGCTGATGAGAGAAAAGGATATAGGTGGGCTTCCTGTTGTTGATGATAGTGGATGGAAACCCATTGGGAATATTAGCATACGAGATGTGCAATATCTTATTACTGCACCTGAGATCTACAAGGATTTCAGGTATTATGCTCTCTCTCTCTCTCTCTCTCTCTCTCTCTCTCTCTCTCTCTCTCTCTATATATATATATATATATATATATATATATATATATATATAGAGAGAGAGAGAGAGAGAGAGATGCGGCTTATCTAACTTTTGATTAGTTAACATTAGCAGCGTTCAATTGATTGAAATAACCATAGCACCCTTAAAATTGTTGTCATTTTACTTTTTAGGGTAAAAAAGTCACTTTCATTCTTCAAATTCGAATTACTAAAATATAATGTTACTTTTTGGAACATGTGTTTGACTTTTTGTTTCTCTCTGAAACAAAACTCAGTTTTCCCTCAAACTCTTCCAACACCCAGCTCCCAAACAGAGGTTTCTTGTTTTCAGTGTTTGCTGTGATACAATTCTTCATTCTTGTTACATGTGCTCATTCAAGAGCTGAATCTCACAGAACAGAAACCTTTCTACAACTGATTGATAAGCTTGTTGTCGCAATCCAATCTCTTTCTAAATGTGTATGTAAGTTATGACCATGATTGGCCTTGAGTTGGATAAAGCTCCATAATGGCGTCTTGTGACCTCATTCAGTATATCTGAATCCGTTTGATAATGTCCTGGCAATTGCAGTGGCAAGCTTTTGGGTCACTTGATAAGTTTGTATCTCACATTAGCTTCTAAAATAGAAACTTGTGCGTGACTCAGTTTGTTAAACATTTGATTTGTTTAACTCGGCATAGAAAAAGTAAAGTATTGATAATGTGGAATTTTGGGTGGCTATTAGTGACGGTCTGTTGCATGTATGCAGATCAATCACTGCCAAGAACTTCCTCACTGCAGTTAGAGGCTACCTGGTAGAGCACCATGAATATTCCCCCATACTCCTGGGAACAATTTCATGCAAAAGGGATGACACATTGGAAGATGTTATTTTAAAAATTGATGGAGAAAAGATCCAGAGGATATATGTTGCTGATGAGGAGGGAAATCTAGAGGGGGTCATAACATTAAGAGATATCATTTCTAAGCTTGTTGTGGAACCTCCTGGCTACTTTGGGGACTTCTTTGATGGAGTGGTGCCTTTGCCACAGAACTGCAGAGTCTGACTGTCAATTTAGTGACTCTTTTCTGTTTCTTGTCTGTGCACTTGTAGGCTTTTCTTCCTCTCTCTTTTTTCTTTTCCCCTTTATGTAGATACAAGAACTTCTTTGGTAGAAATGTCAGCACAATATCAATCAAATGGAGTAATGGAAAGACTAAGGATGGAACAAAATTAATGGGTGTGAACCATTTTCTGAATTAGGGTATGCAAGTTAGGAAGGTAAACAATTGTTGGGATCCAACGTGATAGCTATTTTGGTAAAAAGTCGTACAATCCAAGGGAGACCCGAGCACAATTATAAATGTCACCTTGAAGCTGGTGGGACCCCTCTAGACATAGCCATTTCTACCCCGGACTGTGCTTGGGCTTGCTCTTGCCGATCCTTCTTTTGCTCGGAATAGAACTTGTGCACCAGACTAAGGCCAAATTTCCCTAGGACCTCCCGAGACACCTAGGAGCTCTAGGAACAAGTGGGAAAGGGTCCAAGATTACAAATTGGCCTACACACAACTCCCAACCCAAGGCTAAACAAGGGGTGCTGCTAGATTACAGGAGCCAGGATCAGGTGCCATCACATGGCACACTTTGAGTGTGCCTTTGCGCCTGGCTGCCCTCCATCTGCTTTTGGGCCCTACAACTGACAGACTGTCAGCCAAAGAAGAAGGGCATCAGATGCAGCGTACACCTCAAAGTGTGCCATGTGATGGCACCTGATCCTGGCTTAGGTTACATGGCGCTTATTCCACTGGGATAGACCCCAGGCGACAAACACCTCTGCTGTGTGCAAATAGAACCAACACCATCTCCTCTGCGCGTGCTTTCCAATGCACCAAAGATCTCCCAAAATGCATGAGTGGTTGCTGAGATATGCCCCTCCAAAAGTCTGGCCTCCCAAGCCTATCGCAGCTAAGGGAGTTTCAAGTGCACTCACATTATCATGGCCAGATCACATTAATATGGAGCCTCAAGGGGGGTGGCATAGTGGGGTGGGTCTTGGCGGTTAGAAGGGCAGTCAAGGTTCAATTCTTATGGGCATCTTCCTTTTGCACAAGCCCACGCACAACATAGGCCTCAGAGCGAGGGTCCTAGCCTCGGAGTTTTACGTCGTCGGAACAGCGATCATAGGTATGGCAGGCTAAGCCAGTGCGACTATGTCTTCATGCTCGGATGCAGTTTCTTCGAGCAATTTTAACCCAAGTGCAGTTATGTTCATAGTCATAGTAGCATGGGGGAAAGGTTTACGATTCAGACCATGGTCAAAACGTGTTTAAAGTAGGGAAAATTATTCAAGAATGCCTATATTGAACTAAATGTATCAGAGAGAGAGAGAGAGAGAGAGCAAAAAACAAAGCACAAAGAAATGATGCTTCAGAACCTATAGTATTTCAGCAAGATAACAGACAAAGATTGTGCCTGGAGCCGAACCTGCAAATGTAGAAAATCTGCATGACACGGAGATACGAAGCGTTTCAGCCAATTGTAGTAATGTTCATACTAGCATGAGGAAAAGGTTTATGATTCGAAACATGTCACGGTTCTAGAACATAAATAATTTCAGCAAAGTAACAAGATAACACCACAAAGAATTTGTGCTTGGGAAAGAATCTGTGGAAAAACATCTTATAGCAATTGGATATCAATGTAACCCCCAAACAGTCATGGAATCATGTGATTCAGACAAAGAATTTGTGCTCGGGAAAAATCTGTGGAAAAACATCTTATAGCAATTGGCATGGTAAAAATTACACTAAATTGAAATATTGATACAGAAGCAGGTGATTGTTGAACAAAAATGAACTTGGGGAAAGGCAAAATCACCCATGGCTATTATCTGTTCCCGTAACCATATACAAGAAATCTTGTAGAACAATGAAGATAGAGCTCCAAATCATACCCTGCAACACTCATTCTCTGCACAGTTTCTAAAGCCTCCTTCTCTCTATCATTTAAACAGAGGTGCCTCGGCAATCTATTGCATATTGGGGGTGTTAATACAAAATCCTTTTGCAATACAACAACAACAACAACAACAACTACGCCTTCATCCCAAAACAATTGGGGTCAGCGATATGAACCAAAAAAGAAATTCATTTTGGGTCTTCCACATGAATCCTTTTCCTCCAATCATTTCTATCCAACGCCATGTCCTCGGTGAGGTTCAAAGCATTCATATCCTTTCCTATCATCTCCATCCAAGTCTTCCTAGGCCTACCCCGACCTCTTTTAACTAATATATTTTCCCATTTCTCCAACCTTCTAACTGGAGCATCATTAGGCCTTCGCCGAATATGTCCAAACCACCGTAAACGATTCTCTCGCATCTTATTTTCAATGGGTGCAACACCTACCTTCTTACGTATCTCTTCGTTCCGAATCTTATCTTTTATTGTATTTCCACACATCCATCTAAGCATCCGCATCTCAGCTACACTCATTTTTTGAATATGATGTCGCTTGGCAGCCCAACATTCCGTACCATATAGTAAAGCGGGTCTAATAGTCGTCCTATAAAACTTTCCCTTCAACCGCAATGGCATTCTACGATCGCACAGCACTCCAGTAGCACTTTTCCATTTCATCCACCCAACCTTTATCCTATGATTTACATCTCCATCAATTTCTCCATACTTTTGAATGATGGATCCCAAATATTTGAAATAATCATTCACCGGTATATCTTGCTCACCAAGCTTCACTACACTCCCATCACTACTTCGTTGCTTACTAAACCGACATTCCATATATTCAGTCTTACTCTTACTCAACTTAAAACCTCTAGCTTCCAATGTCTGTCTCCATAATTCTAACTTAGCATTAACCCCAGCTCTAGACTCATCAATCAAAACAATATCATCAGCAAACAACATACACCACGGTACATTTTCTTGAATTGATCTCGTAAGCTCATCCATCACTATCGCAAATAGGAAAGGGCTTAAAGCAGATCCTTGATGTAACCCAACCGTTATCGGAAAATTGGTTGTCACCCCTCCACAAGTGCGGACATTGGTTACTACTCCTTCATACATATCTTTAATTATACTAATGTACTTGAGAGAAACACCTTTCTTCATCATTGTCCACCAGAGAACGTCCCTAGGTACTCTATCGTATGCCTTCTCTAAATCAATAAAAACCATATGCAAATCTTTGTTCCTCTCTCTATATCTTTCAATAAGTTGTCTAAGAAGATGTATAGCTTCCATAGTTGATCTTCCAGGCATAAAACCAAATTGATTCTCCGATATCATGACAACCTTCCTCAACCTAGACTCAATCACCCTCTCCCAAAGTTTCATAGTATGACTCATGAGTTTTATACCACGATAGTTTGTGCAATCTTGTATATCACCCTTATTCTTATATAAAGGCACCAAAGTACTCTTCCTCCACTCATTAGGCATCTTATTTGTTCGCCAAATCAAGTTAAAAAGATTAACAAAATCCTTTTGCAATGTGTACTGAAAAACATCTAGAGCTAAAGCTAACTTGCCTTCCTGAAGAAGGCGATTGATGAGCATTACACAAGTCCTGAGAGTGATTTCAAGATTGTAATCTCTAAGGATAGAAAACACCCTTAGGGCTTCATCTAGTCTTGCTGCTTTACACAACCCAACAAGCCAAATTGAATATGGAAATGAATCAGCAATATTGCGTCTGGCATCCAGATCTAGCAACTCCTCCACTGCACCAACAATGTTTCCCTGCTCAAAATATTGCTGCACTATTTCTATGGTTCTTGTTTCCTCATCAGAGGGAGGGCCTTTCTGTGTTGAGATATATTTCAACCAAAGATGGCAAGCCTGAACTACTCTTCCCTTTCTGCACAAAGAGCCCATCAGTGCATTGTAAACCTCCAGACTTGGAGTACAGCCATTCTTAACCATCTGTTCAAAAACGCCAAAAGCATCGTCATCTCTATTGACCCTTTGAAGACCATCAATGAGGGTATTATAGGTGACTACATCAGGTTTGTAGCCATTTATCTGAAGCTCATTGAAGAACTTGAATGCTCCATGAATGTTTTTTTATTTGCACAGGCCATTGATCAATATGTTATAAGTTACTATATCTGGAACAACTCCACTCTGAGCAAGCTCCCTCAAGAGCTTCTAGGCCTTGAGGATTTGTCCAGAGCTACATAGCCTTTCAACCATGTCTTGAAGTCCAGTCCTGTCATGAACGCGATCTGCGCCTTGGGATAGGCGAAGAAACAGGGACAGATTGTTCCCCATTTCCATTTTGTAGAACAAAATGTGAGCTTTCTGCAGATCCCCTGCCTTACATAGCCCGTTTATCAGTGCGTTGAATGTCACCACTGTCGGACTGCATCCGAGCTTCCCCATCTCCTCAAATATCTGCTCGGCCTCGGAAACTAAGCCTTCCTTACACAACCCACATATGAGAATAGTATAGGTTGCAGAATCTGGGAAGCAATCGTTCTTCGAGATCTCGAGCTGGAGGGATTGAGCTCGATCCAAAAGACCAAAATCACAGAGCCCCTTAATCAATGAGTTATAGCAATATGTATCAGGAACAAATCCCTTCTCGGTCAACTCTTTCAGCATTCCAAAAGCTTCCTCTAGTCTGCCCATACTGCATAACCCTTTGATCATAATAGTATAGAGTACACAATCAGGAGTTATATTCTCCTCCACCATGTTCCTATAAAACTTGCAGGCCTTCTCAAACAAGCCTGCTCTAAACAACCCATCAATCAAACAACTGTAACCATTCAATCCCAGACTGAAACCATTTTTGCTAATCGATCGAAGCAACTCCAACGCTCTATCGATCTTACCAACCTTACAGAACCCACTCAACAACGAATTGTAAGTAATGGTGTCAGGACTACACCCTTTCTGTTCCATGTTCATCAATAACAGTTGTGCATCATCAATTCTATTAGCCCTACATAGTCCAGATAGCACGATAGTATAAGTCATGGTGTCCGGACGAATACCTCTGTCAGCCATTTCGTCGAACAGTAAGAGTGCGTCGCCCGTCCTCCCGGCCTTGCAGAGACCATCGATCAGAATGTTGAACGTGGACCGATTTGGACGGCAATCCGTCTTCACCATCTGGTTGTAGACGGCGAGGGTGAGCTCGAACACCTCCTCTTCGACTAGAATCCTTAGAATTGTGTTGTAGGTGAGTGTGTTGGGCCGAGAACCAAACTGCCCCATCCTTCCGAATGCCTCCACCGCCTTCTCCGCCATGCCGGAGCCCGCGTAGGCGGAGATCAGGACGGTGAACGCCTGGGGAACGATCAGATGCCTTCCCTTCCTCAATTCCTCAAGCGATTCCCACGCCGAATCGAACCTGCGCCCTTTCGCGATCGACTGAATCATGAAGTGGTGGGAATCCCAGCTCCTCAAACGCTTCTCCCTCATCGCGCACGCGAAGAAACGGAACTCCCGCTTCACGTTACCGAGCTCGACGAGGATCCAAGACACCATTTCCTGCGAGAGGAGATCCGCGAACTTCTTGAACGCGTCTTCGATCGGCCCATCGTCATTCAGGATCGCGACGATTTTCCGCGAAAAAGAGAGCTCCTTGCCGTCTAGAACGACGGAACATGAAGATGGTGGTGGCGGTAATGGCATGAATAGCGATGATAGTGGTGGTGGTATCGGGGCGGATGGTGATGATGGTCGTGGTGATAATGGTGTGAAGGGTGATGGTGGTGATGAGAGAACCCTTGCTGCAGATTCATGAAGGGATTTTCGGGTGGTGGTCTTAGAGAGAAACGATAGATTCATATCTCATCCTCGTCTTCAAGGGGAGAGAGGGAAGGGGTTGGGGTTCAGGCAAAGAGGGAACCATCTTTGTGAAGACCATGGAGGAACATGAATATGAAGGAGAAAGGGTAAATGGTGATCGAGACTCGAGAGACAGTAGATTTGAGAACGATTACGGTGGTGAGTGGATGGAGGCTGCAAAGAGTGAGGCTTTTGGGTGGTTTTATTTGACAGAGAAGACGCTTCTATCTACGTGGGAGGGCTGATCATAGTCCCTCTTGCTTTTTTGTTGGGGTGAGAGAAACGTTCAGTTCTCTCTTTTTCGCTTGCTACAAAAAGGGTTTGACGATAGCAGTTATTGCTTTATTTTATATGATTATATTCCATCACGACCGCACATCTGACTTGACTAAGATCTGTTGGGCTTAAGTTTTGGATGTTTCTAGGTTTTCCAAATGAGACGTGGGGGTGAGGATTGAATATAACCGGCGGTTACATACTATATGACCATAACTGCTCTCGGGTTTGATGGTGTTGATCATACTTGCAAGATTTATAAAAGAACAATTGTCTCAGCTTCTAAAACAAATACACAAAGAGAGGTTGATTTTACTTTATCTCTATCACCGGCAAAAGCTACATTCTAACAACCTACAAGCTTTAGCTTATCAGCCTCATAGCATAGTTTGAGTTCTTTTGTTTCCCTTAAATACTTGTAAGCACTCTATTTTTTACTAAAATATTTTCCATACCAAAAATCTTTATTTTTTAACAATGATAACTTTAATATAATTTTTTACTTTTTAAATAAATTTTTAAAGTTTTTTGATAAAAAAAATTAATGAACAGGTTTTTTAGTTTTTTAACATCGAGATCAAAAAGTTATGATCAAAATGTTTGATAGTGCTAACGATACATTGTTTGTTGTTAGCATCTATTTGAATTGTCATAAAAAACTAGCCCTTTTTAGGAGTGACATCAATATTTCCTAACGACATTCATTTGCCGTCAGGAATGAGTCATTCCCCATAAATTATCGCCAACATGTGTCGGTGATGACAAAATAAATTGTCATCAGCAGCTCCTTGCATGTTTGAGAAAGACAGTCGCCAACCTTATTCGCCCTACCCCCTTCCAAAATCAGAACAAAATATTCAAAGCCCAAAATCCTTTTACAAAAATAAAACTTTTTATCTTAGACAATATGTCTTGGACGAATTTCAACCATTCATTCCAAAACTGCCTACTAGAAGTCATCCATTGTAATCTGGAGTAGTGGATCTCAGATACGCAGAAAATGTATTCAGATCCACAAGAAAAACTATAAATAAGGGTCCACTCTCCCCTTATTTCAGTATTTAGAGTTCAAGTCTCTAGCTATAGCCCTACTTTGCCAGAATCCCTGCACGTCTAGCCTAGCAAACCTAGCCTAATTGAACCAATCTAGCCTAGCCTAGGACTAAGATCTCCTATCTCACACACTTTTTTTTAGTGCTTGCCTATTCGAAGTGTTTCCCGTACTCTCCCGTATTCGCCGACATAGAAAAGTTATTTAAGCCCAAGGTGAGATTTGGTTTCTCTTCTTTTTTTTATTTTTTCCATTTTATTGTATTTTTATCAGTATTGAAAGCTTTAACATTCGTATATTTTGTCTTTCTAGTTTTGGTGGCTCCTGCCATCGAACTCGCATCTTTTTTAGGATTCACGTACACTGTACGCCTACTCGCAAGCCATCACTCCAAAAATGAAGATCAAAGGTTCCCCATTCAGCTCATTCCTTCTCAAATGAGGAGGAAATGTGCGCAACCTTGCAAAATGGGCCCCACAACACTGAAATTCGAATAAGATTTTGTACCCATTTCTAAAAAAAAAATTGTAGAAACCCTTGTTTTTGTTTTCAAAAAAATCAGAGATCCAGAATGGCTTTCACGGTGGAACCATTTATCTAAACTTTAAGATTAAAATTTCTGAAAAATTAGTGTTGCGAGGTTAGTAGTTTCATTTGTTTTTTTTTTATTTTTGGATATTGGGTTCACCTCATATCCAAAATCTCATTTTTTGTATTATGTCATGTCTGACATTGTCTGGTTAACAAAATCATAGCTCCATGTTCATATGTCATTTTTCAATGTTCTAGGGCTCGTTAGAAAATAGACATTTGGCTCTTTCATTCTCGTCTTTACCTCAATTTCAGATTCCAAACTTAAGGTCTCCGAAAACATAGGTGAACATAGAAAATGGTTAGTTTCTTGACTATTTTCTATAGAACAATCTCTGTTCTTAGGCCTGTATCTCAACGATCCATTGACGAAAGCCTGAGTTTTTATAGTCGTTGAAAAAATGAGACATAGATATAGAACTTTACTATTTTGGGTCAGAAGCAAAAACCTCTCTAGGGTTTCTGTTTCTGTGTTCTAAAATCGAATCAGAAAACTATTCTGCAGATTTTAACAGCCGAACAATCTATCTTCTAGAGGATATTTTTTCCCAATCGATCATCAGATCAAGATTATCTTGGTGGCATTGGAAAGCTAACGTCTTGATATGTCTCTTTTCTTTTAATGATTTCTTTGGGTTATAAAGGTATTTTTGTCTAATTTCTCTGTTTTTTTTATATTTTTATAGAATAATTCATTTTTTAGGTTTGAAATCATTGAAAAAGTATGTTATAGATCTTAGATTTTTAGAAAATCCAGTAAAATCCCTTGCTTGGATCAGATCTTCATTTTTGAGTCTTGGGATCTCACGATCCCATTACCCGTTGTTTGTTTTCTATCCTTGTTTGCTTGTGTGATGCGTTTGGATTGGGATAAGCCTTTCGAATAATGGTTTCACTTTGGATTCATTATCTAATCTGTTTTAGAAACTAGTTTCCCGTGAGAAAACATTTTTCTGTTAAAAGAAATAGTGTTTTTGCATGTTGTAATGAAAAAATCTAATATACTGAATGTATCTTTAGGAAAATGAAAGTCATTCCTTATCAGGAGGGAACCTTTTTTGCTTTCAAACTACTTGAATTAATACACTCGGATGTTTGGGGTCATGCTCCTATTGCCTTTAAAGGAGAATTTACTTATTACGTAATTTTTATGAATGATTATTCTTGTTTTACTTGGATTTGCTTTCTTAGGCACAAATATGAAGCTTTTGAAACTTTCAAAACTTTACATAACCTTGTTAGAAATTTGTTTAAAACTAATATCTCTATATTTTATTCTAATTCAGATGGAGAATATATGTCAAATGATTTTAAAGAATATTTTAAAAATGATGGCAATTTTTATCAAAGATCTTGTGCAAACACACGTCAACAAGATGGTTTGGCCAAAAGAAAACACAAGCATATAGTAGAAACCACTAGAACCATTTTTATTTTCAAATATGTTCCAGAACATTTTTCGGCTAAAGCTACGCTAACCTCGGTATACCTTGTAAATAGACTTCCTTCAACCAAACTTCAAAATATTTTTTCTTATGAAAAAACTTATAAAACTACCTTTGACTATTTAAGAACCTTTGAATATAAATGTTTTATTCTAAGAAATAAAAATGACAAACTTTCACCAAGAGTCATTTCTTGTATCTTTCTTGGTTACGGGAAAACACAAAAGTGATTTAGATGTTATGATTTTAAAAATGATAAGTTCTATATATTATGGAATGTTACCTTTATAGAGCAAGAAAGTTTATTTTGATTTAAATATGTCTATCAAAGAAAATAATGTATTTAATTTTGGATTTTCTCCTAAAAGTAATGATAAAGTGTTAAACAACAATGATGTTGTTAATGTTGACCTTCAATATAACATATAGTGTAGTGAGTCTCATAACATTAATGGTGGTCCTTTACTTATCTAGTATAGAAGAATAACTGATGATAGACATCCAAATGCCTTAGAATAATATTCTAGCAAAGAAAATTAAGAATATAGTACTTTTAGGAAATCATAAAGAATACATAAGCCTCCATATAGGTTTGTAGGAGTGCGCACCTTGAGAGTCTCCACTTACCATCCTCAGAGCAAACCCTTGAGTTGTCGTGCCTCTGGTCGACGAGGATACCTCTGGTCGGTTTGGAACGCTCATCCCCGGGATGACCCAACTCTTGGTGTTGATGCTCGCCCACTAAGAGAGTCTATCTTCTCTTGGAGTAGCGTCACCAACATCTTCGTTCATGCATGCAACTCCTCTGTGAGTGCCAACTCCTCAAGTGTATATTGCAGCTTCTCGTGATACTCCATATGCTTTTCTTTATGCAGAATTTTTAGAAAATCAATGTCAGTGTCTTCAAAAAAATGTTGCTTTTATATAAAAAAATCTATATAAAAATAAAAGTGAATCTATGAGCACTGATAGGGTATGATCTTTATATCATTATCCTAAGTGTTGAAGACCTATATTTCCAAAAGCAGAAAATCAACAACAAGAGAAGAATAAATGAAATAGATGATACCTCAAAAGCAACAGTGGCCTGAAGTTGCGCTAGCTTTGCCTAAGCGGTCGTCACACCCTCCTTATAGGCCATGTCATGAGCTCTCTAGGATTCTTCTAGGGCAAACCTCAACTGGTCCACCACAACCGTCTACTCAACTAGGGCATTCTCCAAGCTCTGAATATGTGCCGCATACATCTCTCTCTTCTCCCTAAGGGAAACAATAGGGTCAGCAAGTACATAATCAAGTCATAGTACAAGGGAAAAAAGTGACAAGAGTACAAAAAGAAAAAGTACCTTAAGTCCTCGAGAAGGCTGAGGATCAAGGGCAGGCTTAAAATGCATACATTGTCTAGGTGGCTCCTCCCCCTCCGCAAGCTCAGTACAAGTATGTTGTGGCCTCAGTGACTCAACCATCAACTTCGAGTAAGTAAAAACAACGATGTCACCATCCATCCTCTGGCCCTCCTCTAGCAAGGTCTCACTAAAAGCTGCTATGTCCTACTCAGAAGCCTATGCTCCTCTGTTCCAAGCTGACTATGAAGTGGAACTAACTGAATTGAAGGGTACCATCTCAAGTACTTTAGGTAATCCTCTAGATACTCTCAAGGTGTCGCCTGTAGCACCCAAGCGCCCCGACTCTTCCAAGCATTCTCGGCCACTGCCATCTTCTCAGCCCCCGACTCAATATAGGGACAAGTAAAGAGTCTGTGCCCGATTGGTGTCATTGGAATGCTCTAACAAAAACCAAACTACCTCATCAGCTGATCTGGGTGATAAGGCTCATTAATCCAATAAAAAATAAGCATACATGGGGCATAGTCAAATCGAAGGGTTATGCCCCAAAACTGCTCCTCCTCCACGGTGTAAGGCCTCCACACCATCTGAAAGCAAAGAAAAAAAAAGAAAGAAAAGTTAGGGCATGAAAGGAACAAGAAGAACAATATGTATGAAAGGTTAGAAAGAAGAAAAGCAAAAATTTCATACCTTAGAGTGATCTAGCAAGTCGATCAACTGGAACTACTCATCCCTCAGATAGTGAGCCACCCACCAACTCAACGTACAACGACCATTAGAAGGCAGAAGAATCATCTTGCTAACAAAGATCCTCCTGTATCCCCACAACTGAGAAATGCAAAGAAGAATCATGCATAATCAAGAGTATGCATCAGAAAGGTAAGACAACAATGAAAGAATGTTAAAAAAGAAAGGTGTTTTTATACCTTAAGAAGGACGGTGCAACCCATCAAAGCATCATCCATCCACCTCAAAACAAACTGACTGAAGTAGTAGTAGGCCAGCATACTGGAGCACCAGTCATACCTTCTCAGCTCCACGACAAATGCCATGTATCAAAGTGGCATATGAGTACCATTGCTTGAAGGAAAGAGGGTTGACCCCATCAAGTAAAGAAGATATGCAGTTCGACTAACATATACATTGTGGCGAATGCCACCCTCCTGGGTCATATACTTGCCCCACAACAATGCAATCAAATCTTATTGTTTAAAGGAGGCAATCACCACAAAATTTGATAAAAAAGCCTAACCAGATCCTCGCCTGAAATCACCATGGGGTTAGGACCCATCGGAATGCCCAAAAGGAAGTGCACCTCAGTAGTTGTGATGGTCATCTCACCCCAACTGAAATGAAAGGTATTGGTCTCTTGCCTTCACCTTTCGATCAAAGCCAAAATCAGCTTTCGGTTGGCCTTGGTCACCCCACAGTGAGCCAGACATTCGAATCTAATCTCGTCCATAGATGCCATAAGCTCATCATCCTCATATAACTTCCAAGATCATTGTAACTCGAGGTATGCTCGCTCATGCTCATCAATGTAGAAAGGGCTTCCTAATCTCGATATAAGATTTAGTTCCTCTTTTTTTGTTTTATTGTATTTTTATAAGTATTGAAAGCCCTAATGTTTATATATTTTGTTTGTTTCATTTTTTTTAGTTTTGGTGGTTCCAGCTATCAAACTCACTTTTTTTTTAGGATTCTCATACGAGGTACGTTTACTTGCAAGTCGTAGCTCTAAAAATGATGATTGAGTGTTCTTGGTTCGGTTGATCCTTGCTCAACAGATGAAGAAATGTGTGCAACCTTGCAGAATGGACCCCACAATACTCAAAATTGGATCCTATTCTGGGCTCATTTTTAAAACTTTTTTCATAGAAACCCTTGTTTTTGTTTTGAAAATTTTAAGGATCTACAATACTGAAATATCTTCTTTATTGCTTCCCAATGAGGGAACCCTGAAATGCTCTGGTATCTACTTACTAGACTCACAACAAAGCTCAAATCAGGTCTAGTACATAGCATAACATACATCAAGATTTCAATTGCCTGAGCATAGGGAACATCTAATTTCTCTTGTCTATCTTTTGGACAATCATTCTTGCTTAGTCTTAGGCCTTTAACCATAAGAGTTGACTTTATCTTGATACTTTTCATTCTAAACTTATTTAGCGTATGATTAGGATATTTCTCTTGACTTAGGCATAATAATCTCGTTTTCTATCTTTCTTGATTTTAACTCTAAGGATATATAAGGCTTCACTCATATCCTTCATCTCAAATTGAGAATTAAACCTAGACTTAATCTCATTTATCATTTCTATATCATTTTATGCAATTCATATATCATTAACATGGAGAGATAAAATAGTAAACTTACTCTTACTTTTCTTAGCATATACACAGTGGTCCAAATTATTTGCCCCATAACCCTTGTTTCTTTTAATTCACCATTCAATAAAGTTGTTTTCATATCTATTTGATACATATCAAGAACAAAATAAGTCACCAATGCAAAAATAATATGAATACAAGCCAATTTTGCCACAGGAGAATAAGTTTCTTCATAATCTATGTCCTCATGTTATGAATAATCTTTCATAACCAATCTTGACTTGAACTTATTAATAGTTTTATCAGCCTTGAGTTTCTTTTGAAGAACCCACTTGCTACCAATTGTCTTGTACCATTAGACAATGTACTTAGTTCTCAAACTCTATTTTTCTCTGTGAACTCTAACTCATTTTTTATTATCCCTAACAAATGTTCAGATTCTTTTGAGGTAACTGGATCATTATAACTTAAATTATCAAGAGTTTCATCTAGGTCCATGGAATAACATAACTCTTTACTAAAAAAAAAGGTAATAACTATTTAAATAAGATGGAGGAGCTCTCAACCTTTTCTACCCAATCATAGGTTGTGAAGATTGCTCGTCATTGAAAATTGGATCATAATGCTCAAACTCTTGAATTGGTACCCCTAAATCATTTAAGATATCAAGAGTGACTTTATTTTCTCAGGATCAAAGATACATTCTTTACTTTCTAAGAATTTCACTTTTCTGCTTTCTATAAATTATTTCTCAAGATTATATAATCGATAACTCTTTGGGTACCCCGTGAAAATGCACTTAATAGTTTTACTATCTAATTTGTCCTTCATATGACTAGAAATTAATACATATACAGACGACCCCACTTTCTTAGATGACTTAAATTTGACTTCTTGTCAGTCCACGACTCATAAGGTGTAAGTTCTACAACCTTAGAAGAAACTCGATTAAGAATATACATGGTAGTGCTTATAGCTTTTCTCAAAATATCTTGGGAATGTTTGCATGTGCCAACATAGATCTGGTCATATCTATTAGGGTGATATTCCTTCTTTCAACTGCATCATTTCGTTGTGGTATATAAAGCATAATTGTATGATGAATTATGTTGTTAGCATTATTATAAGACTTAAACTCATATGAGTTATATTCACCACCACCTCTATCATATTTCATTACTTTGATCTTTTTTCCTAACAATTGTTCAACTTCATATTTATGTCTTAAACATTTTTAGAACTTTTGATTTTTTAGAAATTAGGTATATATAACCATATCTAGAATAGTAATCTATGAATATGATAAAATATAAATTTTTTTTGATGTGTTTCTACTGGTAACGACCCATATATATCAGTATGCACTATGACTAGCAATTCCGATGCCCTTCTATCCTTAGAAAAATATTTTCTAGTCATTTTTTCATATGTGCATGGTTCATATTTTTTAAAATTTACCTTTTTTAGTGAAGGTAACACCCTCATGCTTATTATCCTTTTTATTTTATTCATATTCACATGCCCTAACCACAAATGTCATAAATGTGCATACACATTCATTGCATAATCAATATAACAAAAATAGTTATTGCATTACTATTTGAAGGTGGTATAAAATTCAAATGAAAAAAAAATGTGGTCTATATCATAGTGTCCCCTGAGCTTCAACTTTTTGTGTTTTCCAAATGTAACCTTATCGGCAAAGAAACAGACTTTGAAGCCCTTCTTGACAAAGCCTACCACAGATAATAGATTTCTTCTCATGAAAGGTACACACAAGACATTGGTTAAAAATAAACTTGCCTCATCTAATTATAGCCTATAGGCCCTGATCCCGACCACATCATTATAGGTGTTATTTCTCATATACACACGTGGTCACCTAGCTTCAACTCCTATAATTTCACAATATTTAAGATATGTCACGTTGCCCCTGAGTCAATCCACCATCTTGAGTGGCCACCATCTCTAATTAATGATTCAAATACTATGTAGATTACTTCACATTTTTCTTCCACTTGCTTTTCTAGATTTTCCTTCTTTGACTTGTTTGGGAAGTCCTTGAAATGCCCAAGTTTTCCACAAGAAAAACATGAGCCTTTTGGTGCAACTTGTGGATTCTTGTTTTGCACTTGACGCCCCTTGAAATTCTTTTTAAATTTCTTAAAAAATGGACCCTTAGGTTTGAACTTTCGAGATGATTCTTGGAAAGAAGTTTGTGCATTCATGACTCCTCTCCTCTTATCTTTGTTCACGTGCTTTTGCTCAAAAGCCAGTTGCAGGAGAAACTCGATTAGGGTGAGGCTTTTCTAGTTTAACCGTATAGCTACTGACACATTTTTTCATGATGGAGAGAGGTTGTTCAGTGTGGTGAAAATATGCATTTTTTTGGAATTTCATTTTCAGCTATAGCCAGATCTGTGGCAATCACCAACATATGATTTACATGATCAACTACTTTTATATTCATTTATCTTGCACAAATTGTATTGCTCCAAGAGAAGTTGAATATGTGTTTTATATATTAGGTCATATGATCATGCATAATTTTTGCATTTTAGATACATATTTTTATGCATGATCCATAAAAAAGGCATTAAAAACCCATTCTTATCGAAGTTTTTCCAAATACTGTATGAAATTCAAAATAAAAGAAAAATGCACATTCTAAACCTCTCCTGCGTATTTTAATCAGTTTAGGATTGAGTATTTCTGAAAACAAGTTTTTAGCAAGGTAGTTTTTAGAATTTGTAGAAAATTCAATGTAGTTTTTAGAAAATTTGTATTTTGCCCTAGATGTTTAGTATAAATATAATTTTTGAGAAGGAGGGGGGCATCCTCCCTTTGAAAAAAATGCAGGTGCTCTTCTCTTCCTCTCCTCTTTATTTCTTCCTTCTTTGCTTCGCTCGATCATCGATTCTCCCTCTTCTCTTCCCTTCTTCAATCTCGATTTCATCCTTCTTCGAGCCTTTGCTTTCGTCAGTGCCTTCTTGCCTCATCGTCGGAGTATACGTTTAACCACGGGAGCGGTCGTTTCTTCTTCACAACCCTTCCATCGGAAGCAAGCCATAAGTTTTATTTCTTCTCTCCCGTTTCTTTACTTATTTTTGCATGTAGTTAGATTTAAATATTTTGTTAGCATAGATTAAACATGATTTTTTTATTGTATATAGCGTAAATATGATTGTCGCTTTTAGCGTAGGATAGAATAAATTAGATTTGATTTTTTTAGCATACCCTGCTGCCGTTAATCTGCGTGCTTTATCAGAACCCACCGTCAATCACGCACACCAACGTCATTGATGCTGGTCACTCACAACATGTATAATATAGTAGTCACTGCATTAATTAGTTAGCATGATTTACATTTTTTTAACTATTTAGATTAGGTCACTTGATTCAACGTTTTTCATTTCAGTTGTTATTTTAGATTTTACTGTTAAGCCTAGTTAGTTTATTGTTTGGTTTGCGTTTTCTTTCATCTTACCCATCACTTAGTTAATACAGTAATCCAACATTAATTAATTAACATAGTTAAATTAATATTTGGATTAGTTATATTCGATTTAATTGTTAATCTTTTCTTTTTGTAGTTATACTTGAATTGACGTCTTCCTTTACTTAGAGTTAGTTTAGCTTATTTTGTTAATTAGGTAAAATCAATTAGAATTATTAAAATCAGTTTTAAGTTTGATCAATTAGATTAGATTTACCTATTTCATAGACTTTGTTTAGTTGATTTTTGAATCAACGTGTTTCAGATTTAGTTATTTAGAATTTAGTGTAGCGTATTTCATAATTAGTCAAGTTATAGTTAATTATTAGATTTATTTAGTTTTGATCTAATGATTTCTTGATTTTAGTTAGCCAAAAGTTGTTTTAGTTTATTTCATACTTAGATTTAATTAAGTTGTTAAATTAATTAGTGCTATTCATTTTTCTTGAATTGAGTTAGTAAGTTTGTTTTAATTTGCTTCTAGTTAGTTAGTTTGTTTCATAGTTGTTACTTATTTTGTTACATGTTAGTTTATTTATTATAAGTTTGTTAAAATTTGTTAGATTCTTGCTTCTTATTTTGGATTTGACTAATATTAGTTTTAGGGATAAATTTTTTTCTTATTTTTTTTTTTGTTTTTGTGCTTTTTGTGTTGCAGGAAAGCATTTGCCTGTACGATAAACCCTCAGAAAGACCCTTCAAACTCTTCAAAAAGGCCTTTCGAGTCCCCTGAAGGTCTCTCAGTGAGCCCTCAAGATAAAATATTAGTAGCTTTTATAAGTCTGTTGGTTCACAAGAAGTAGTGCATATCAAGAGACTAGAGCTCAAGCAACAAGAAGACCCTTTATTTTTTTCTTCTTTTAGTTTTAAGGTTATTTTCAATTAATTGAGTTTATAATAAGGTCTGTTTATTATTTTTGAGCCCTTTGTAAGAGGATAACTCATTGTAATTAGTTAATTATTTTTATTTTTATTTTAAGGCAATAAAGATTGCATTTCTGTTGAACACAATTTTTTTCGCTCTGTTTTCTGAGTTCGACTCAGATCTCACCCTAGTGTGAGTCGATTTTTATTATTTGGTGTCTAACTTTTTACAAAACGTTTTATCAAAAATACATATTTAAAAATCTATTTCATAAAATTTAGGACCATCATACTTCTTCTTAATTGCCTCGATCATTTTCTGGACGAAGTCATAATCCTACCTGTATGAGATGATCTTTCGTGAAAGTAAGGAGAGTTATTCTGCATAGAGTTGGTCATCCTCAATGAATTTATTAAATAATTTATTTATTTTCTCAGTTGATTTGAAGGTTTTGTTTTATTTAATACATGTCAAGGTATTCAATCTTTCTCCTCTGTTTTAATAAAGTTTCACGCACCTTTCTTTAATATCATAAAAGTCAGGCAGTCTATTTTTGAAGAAATGACAGACAGAAGCGCTATTAAAACATTTCCGGCAGACAGGTCTCTTACTATAATTTTCAAAAATAGAACCTCCGATATAGTTTTACAAGTAGTCCAAAAGAAAAATTCTAACAATAATATGTGATACTAAAAAGGCAACTTAAAATTATTAAAATAGACCACGAAATAAGAGAACAGAGCCCTCTCATCTCTGTGACGTGTGAGGTGTCTATTGCTCTGCCTCCACAGATATAGGCAAAAGGACAAAGCAAAAGAAAAGGCGACTATCAGTAAGAAGCAAAAATTTCAGCGGTTTCCAACCGGACGGCCTATTCAGAGTTCCATCAAGGGCTCCCGCCGCCCCTAACTTGTCGGACTCCGACTGCCACTTCTTTCCTCTCTCTCTCTTACTTCCTCCTTCTACGAATGAGGGTTTCTATCTCTCTTTTGGGCAATCAGACACCACAGCGCAATGGGTGGTTTTCGAGCGCTCAGAAGGCTGCTCTTAGAGGTTTGGCAACACCTGATTTTTTGGCGACGCACAAAAAAACCTTTGTGTTTTTTGATTTAATCACACTCTGTAATCTTTTGATGTACAGTGAAGAGTGAACTTGAGCTCGCCGAGAGCACTCCGACTATATGGGCAACCGATGATGAGGACTCCAGCGTCGTTCACCGCAAATAGGGTAAGTCTCTTTAGGAACGAACCCCTTCGGCTTTACACAAACAAGATTTGCTCTTTTTCGCTGTTTGTTGAAAAAAAAATTGCACTGACCTCTCTCTAAAAAGCCCTTTTATTTTTTTGAGAACGATGGTGGTCTATTCCTACGCCAATGTGTGCACGCCGGGCACGTTTTGAGCACTATCAAAAGAGCCTGCCTGATGCTATGATACCACTGTAAGGGCCTTAACATGCGTGGAAGAGTGGAACCAGGTTTGAAGGCATGCGCAGTGACGCAAAAAATCGCCATGAATTGATCTGTACTAACAACCTCTAGCCTTTCAGATTGATTTCTTGTTTTTCAGAAATAGGTAACTAAGCAATTTTGTGCATCATCCTGTAAATCTGGCCTCAAGGGTCATTCTTGTATTCCTGAAAAGGAGCTTGGATTGGGACATGTCCAATGGAGAAGTGTCCCTTCAACCCCAAGTGTCACAACCCTTGAACCAGACTAAATAACCATGTATTACTGTATTTAGTTTATCTTGATGTATGTTTATTTATGTTAATATAGTTAACATGTCCGGTTTGGCCAACCGTTGGAGTGGCCCTCCCAATGGTTGTCTTTTGGCTACCTTACACTAGATACCTCTACAAAACTAAACCATAAATAGAAAGATCAACTGTTTGTTAAGAAGCTGGTTTCTAGCTTTTTCTATTGAGTTATGTAGTCTCTAAGGCTGAGCAGAACTTTGTTCAGTACTGCTGCTTTGGAATGCTTTCACAGTTCCTGTAATAACACTATTTTCATCAAGACTTTTAAGCATTATGAATTAAAAATAAATTATTATACATGATTGATTAAATATGCATGTTTAAATATTTGAATTCATAAGCATTGTTAGGAAATGCATACTTATCAAATTTTTAAAAGCTTATGCCAATTATTCTAAAAATTGTATCAATGTTTATTAGAAATTTGTATCAATTTCTTTTGAAACTATATCAACGGCATTTTAAATTGTATAGCTAAAACTCTATAAACTCCCACGTATCAATACCAGTACCCTTACATGTACTTATTTTTTGCAATTACAACTTTGATATTCAGCTTATGTTTTAAAACATGCCTTCGACAATACTAATTAAAAAAAAACTCTGCCTGTTTCAATGCAAATAAATTCCTTTTTGAGAGAAATGCTTAGAACACCAAAAATTATATTTAGATATATACATTTTTGAAGCAAAAAAACTTAAAGTCTATAAAAAATCTTCAGCTTGAATTGTACTTAACCTCAAATTTGAATCCTGTATTTATCATATTCTAATTTTTTTTTAAAAGAGAAATTTCATATATGCAGGTCAAATTTTTTACCTTGTTTTATAAAATTAGTATCAAAATTAAAACGTATATGCTATTTATCAAATTTTAAACTTATTTTCTGTGTCACTTTTTCATTCATCGTTAAAAACGTAAAACCTTTTTAATCATGTACTCATTCTTTATTGAATTTTGCTTATTTTAGCATATTAATAGTTACATGTGACAATCATGTTTAAATAGAGCAATTAGCAGGTCACAAGTGTTTTTTTTTATATTTATAACTCAAAGAACCCGCACCCGGCACAAAGACCTGGTTGCGCTGGCTCAGCCTGTCATACCTACAGTTGTTGTGCTGGCAGCATAAAACTCTGAGGCTAGGAACCCTGCCCCTGGGGTTTTTTTTAGGTGTTGGCTTGCGCAGAAGGGCGACACCCATGAGAATGGATTCTTGACTGCCTAACCCCGAACCTATTCTTGCACAAACATGCCAAAACATTCCATACCGACCCAATTCACATCCAAATATTTAAGATACTTGACCTGCTATCTATTCAACCCATCTATACTCAAACCTGACGACCCATTTGGTTGTAGAATAAATAATATACCCACAAGGCCACAACCAAACCCAAACCCAATTCTTGTTTGGTTTGGGTTTGGATCTAAATCAGTTTTGATGAAATCTGATCTAAGTTTGACCCACATGCACCTTGACCCATAACCCTAGCTCCACGTGAAACCAACCCAATGGTCCAAACTTCTAATGGTTTAATTCTAAAACCAACACCTGTGACCTGCCCCAAGGGGGGTTGGCATGGTGGGGGCAGTTCAATTTTGGTTTGATTTGAAAACAAACTAGGTAGATTTGCCAATTGGGTTGGGTTTAGACCAGGTTAAGATAGGTAATATTGACCAGAAAATTTAAATAAATTTGGCGGCTAGTAGTGTTTTTTTTTATGATGAAGGAAAACCCTTACCAATAATCAGGTCACTTAATGGGGCTACCTTCCTCCTGCGAGGTAAAACTCTGGGGTTGAGGGCATAACCATTCAACCTTGCATGCCCATAAAGCAATGGCAGCCCTATGCAGCAACATATACGGCTAAATATTTTCGTCATATCATAATTTGAAGCTTGTTTATATAACTTTTGAAATGGAGATATACCCTTAAGTACACTTTAGAGCATATGATTTATCTGGTAGATACTTAATTGAGTTGCATTTGCCCATAATACTTTGGACACTTTGCCTTCAAATAGAAAAGCTTTTGCTGGTTTCAAGATATGTCTTTTCTTTCTCTCAGTTACTTCATTTTGTTCAGAAATGTAAGGATAAAACCTTTGGTCAACTATACTTTTTTCCTGAAAAAACTTTTCAAATATACTACTAATATATTCATATTCAGAGTAAGGCCTTGATCTTAATGCTTCATTTTCTTTCTCTCTCGCTGTTGACGATGAGAGGCAAGCCGTAGGGGTCCGATCGATTTTGGAGTCTCTCTTGTAGTCGGTCAGTTTCTCACAAAAAAGAGACTCTCCTGGAGTTGGCGGATAGGATTAATGCTTGGGCCTTCGCGGTGTCGCTCCGGAAGTGGGGGGCTCCGGTTAGGGTCCCGTTCAGGTTGTCTCAGGGATTCTTCGCATCCTTATCTGGGTTCCTGGTACACGGCTTGCGTCGACGAGCGCTTGATTTAGGGGACGTCCGGTGGTTTGTTAAGTCTCTTCACCGGGAAGCTCTGGAAGACAATGGGATTCAGGGGTCGCTCAATGCTCCTTTTTTCTGGCCCTGCTCCAACAAGGATGTATTAGAGGGGTGGACTCTGGTTCGACCGACATGGCAACCTTCTTTCTGCAACCTTAGGTGACGGGCGGAAGTGTGCCGGGCGAAGTCGGGGGACTGGTGGTGTACTGTCTGTTTCAATCATAACTTCCATTCAAGAGTTTTCTGTCATAGGTGTGGCTTGGATCGTTCGAGAATTCAGTGTATTGTTTGCCTCTCCGGTGAGTCTCGTATGCCGGAACCTTCACCACAGGCTAGGTACTGGGTCCCTGCTCCTCGTCGGCCCGTTGTATCTTTCTGTGATATTGTGCAGGTGTCTCCCTTGGAGGCGGGCACCTCTACGTTTTCGGCGGTAAAGATAGGATCGCTCTGGGTCCCGTTGAAGATTTCCGGTGCCGTATGTTCGTCCAGTGAGGTTGGCTGTTCGCCGGAGTTCTACCGCTCATATCTCGGAGCGGCCATCAGGAGGTGTCCTCAACCGTCAAGCTGTCACATTCGCCTCGATGAGTTAATGAGTACGACTGTTCTCGAGATGGAGTGTGGGCCCACTTGCGTTGAGAATTCATCCGGCTCTGTACGTTCATCCAGTTTGCCTCTTCGACTCTTGGGCCGCCAGCACGATCTTGCTTCCGGGAGTTGTGCTGCATTTATCACCCATGATGGATCCTGGGCCCGTTCATTTTTTGACGATCGTGGGATCTTTTGTTCTGCCGATTCTACCTTTCGTATTATGACGATATTCCTACCGTGCGAAGGTGTCCTGGTGTGCATGGGGTCCGCCCCGACGTGTTTTTTGGGTTTTACCTGCATGGTCTCGTTTTCACCTTGCATGCCGCAACAAACCCACTTTCTGTGTTCGGCGGCCTGCCTGCCCGGTCAAGACGGGGGATGTCCCGTGGAGGTTCTCGGAGCATCTGTTAAGGGGGCCTCGGGGGTCTCCTGCTTGCAACCTCTGCATCCACAACCTTGCCCAGATTCGTTAGGTTTGGGGGGTGGGTCGCAGGGGGTCGATGACATGTTCGACATATGGGGTATGTCCTTCGCCGAGGCTGCGCAGGCACTAGGAGTGCAGATTTCACCTGGGCAACTTTCCTCGATCCAGCAACAAATTGTTTCTCGGGCACGGTCGGCGGCCAGGGTCGCAAATAGTCTTCGTAGAGCTAAATCATTGGCCCATTCGCAAGCCCAACTTCAAGAAGATGGCTCCAGCTCAGTTTGACGCTCAACCAAGCAAAGGCGTCCTAGGGTACTGCCTGATTATTTATCATGAAGATGTGTATTTGGAATATTAGGGCATGAATTGCTCTCGTAAGCGCTTGTTTTTAGCTAATTGGATTAAATATGAAAGTTCGGACGTCGTTGCAATTTGTGAAACCAAAATGGAAGATATTCCGTTATCAGTGGTGTCTTATGGAGATGCGCGACATATGCTTTTAAACCGGTTGTTGGGTTTGTTGGGGGCATCCTGGTTCTTTGGAAAGCTTCTTTTTAAGGTGGCGATAGTGGATATTGGTCATTATTTCATCTCCCTTTCTGCAAACTTGCTGCCGTCGCTACAAGATGTCGTCTTCACCTTTGTGTATGGCCCTGTCGTGTCTGCATCGCGACCAACTTTCTTAGCTAACTTGGACCGAGTTTTGGATACATTTGGAGCTCTTCAGTGTTTAGGAGGAGATTTCAATCGCCTGTTGTCCATGCAGGATTCTAGTATACCAGTTCTTCTCAACCCCTCCATTAGGGGGTTTCAGGAGTTTGTTTGACGGAACCAACTTTACTCGGTACCTCGTGTGGGGGAGCAATTCTCGTGGTCAAATATGAGGTCTCGCCCTTGCTTGCTGATACTTGATCATGTATTTCTCTCTCTAGAACTATTTCGAGCAGTCCCGGATGTCACTGCATTCCTGCTGCCGCAGAGCCTGTCCGATCATGGACAACTGATTGCTTCTTGGGGCACAGGCTTCAAAGCATGTCGTAGGTTCTTCTTTGAGGAGTGGTGGCTTCGTGTGCCAGACTTTCATCAGCTGGTTGGACAATCGTGGACTCAACCTGCTACGGGATCTTGGGCGGCCTTTCGCATCCATGCAAAGCTCCTTCGTCTTCAGCAACGTATTAAGGATTGGCTCAACTTTAATAATCTGAACAAGTTTAGGTTCATCGGTCAGTGGGAAGCTGAGCTCTCCTCTCTGGCCCAACGTCAGGTCAATCTTGATGGTGTGTTGGAGGGTCAAGTGCTTCAGATGCAGGAGCGTATCATCGTCCTCTCTGTTCTCGTTGCAGAATGAAGAGCACGAGATGAGCTTAGATGGAAGTTGAGGGCCAGAGTTGCATGGTTGGCTAATGACGATGATAATACATGATTTTTTCACATGAACGCATCAAATAAATACAGTAAGAACCGGTTCCTTTCGGTCGAGATCAATGGATGCCAGTTTGGTCAGCAAAATTGCCTGCCAGCTATTACTTCTTATTTCTCCAGGCTGGATTTGGCCGACTTAGGCGTTGGGGGGGTCATCGGCGGTATGGGTTATAAGTGGTTGGCGGAAAACCAATCTGTTCTTTTGCAGGCTCGATTCACCGAAGTTGAGATTTCTAATGCTATTAGCGGCCTCTCGGGATGGAAGGCCCCAGGCCTTGATGGTTTCCACGTCGACTTCTTCAAAGCCTTTTGGTCAATTGTTAAAACTGACCTGCTCCACTTGTTCGATGAATTCTATCGTAATGCAAGGCTGCCTAAACCATACCATGTGACAACCCTCTCTTTGATTCCTAAGAGGCAAGGGGCGTCAGACATATCTAACTTCAGGCCGATTTCAGTGATGGGTGTTCTGTATCGTATTATATCTAAGGTGTTGGCTAATCGGTTGCGCGCTGTCATTGATCAACTTATCTCTCCGAACCAAGGAACTTTTATTCCAGGTCAAAGTTTGTAAGTCTTTTATTTGTGCAACTGAGCTTCTTCACTCTTTACAGTCGACTGGAGCACCGTACTTCTTGCTAAAATTGGATTTTCACAAGGCTTATGATAGTCTGACATGAGATTTTGAATCTCTAACAAATATGGGGTTTGACAGCCTGTTTATAGCATGGGTTAGGGAGTTGGTCACGAAATTCGTGTCATCGGTTTGCATCAACAGACTGAGAGGAGAAGAATTCAAGTTGGCTAGAGGTGTGCGACAGGGTTGTCCCCTAGCCCCTATCCTTTTTAATATCGCGGCAGATGGTTTACCTATTCTCATGAAAAGGGCAGAACAAACATGCTTGTTGGATTCCTTGGGCATTCCTGGTTTTGTTGGTCACATCATTCAATATGCAGACGATACTATAATATTTGGTCATGCGAATGTTAATCAAATGTCTAGGTTGTGCTTCATTATTAAAGTCTTCGCTGCAATTTCAGGCCTTCGCCTGAACGAGAGTAAGTGCGCTATGGTCTTACTCAATGCTGACCCTCTTCTCCAATCGGTTGCTGCAAGGATCTTCAACTGCCCGATATCCGACTTTTCAGTCAATTTCTTGGGTCTATCATTGCACTCACGGCAGCCGTCGAGAATTTCGTCTTGGATGTCTACTATAGAGAGGGTGCAAGGGAGATTGCAGTCTTGGAATGCCCGATATTTATCTTTTGCGGGTCGATTGACGCTAATACGCCATGTTTTGGCCCGATTACCAGATTTTCGTATGAGCATGTCCATTATACCGACAACAGTAGAACAAACAATTAACTGTTTGCTCTCGCACTTCCTTTAGTCTAGAAATGCATCTCACAAAAAGACCCCGCTCGTTTCTTGACAACAGATCGTTCTATCGAGGTAGCGAGGCGGCTTGGAGATTCCGGCTCTGAGAAAGAGGAGTATCATTTTAGTCTTGAAGTGGGCCTGGGTCGCTTTCACATCTCTATCTCCTTGGGCTACGTTTGTTAGGCAAAAATATGGTAGTCTACCTGACTCCCTTCTTTCGACGCCCAGTTCAGTGTGCCATTCGTCCCTCTGGCTGGAGTGGCGGAAGACACTTCGCTCCTTCAGTGGCAGAGATCTTAGGCTTGTGCATGGCCGCCAGTGGCTTCACTGGGCCATTGCGAGTGGAGATAGGTTCTCCATTAAGCAAGTTTACCATTCCTTGTTGCCTTCTGGGATGGACTGGTTTCCCACTGATTGTATGTGAGGTAAGGGGCCCGCCCTAAGGGCCAAAGCTTTGGCGTGGCTAGCGGCTCAGCAAACAGGGGCTTCAATTTCCCAACATGTGTGTTCTTTGCGAGAAGGCAGAAGAGGACACAACTCACCTATTTTGGTTTTGCCCAGTCGTTCTAGACCTATTTTTTCAAACTTGGGGTGCACCGTCTGCTTAAATTCGTCGGAGTTCCGTTATTCAGGACCTCTTGCTTGGTCCCATGATTTTACGACACAAAAAAAAAAAAAAAAATGGAGGCGGGTATGGTTGTTTTCAGCATGGTGGGTGATCTGGACTGAAAGAAACGACATCTTCTTCAGGGGCATCAAATTCAATTTTGGAAGGCTTCGTTAGCGGGTATGTCTGATGTGTATTTGGCTCTTCAATTATATAGTAGAGACGGGGTTTGATCTGCTTGTACTCTGAACTGTGCACAGTCACCATCTAGATTGTGGCTGTCTTACTCCTATGTTCTTCTCTCATTCAATATTCTGTTGGATGTATTTTGGTAATGTTGAATGTTGAATGCTCTCTCTCTCTCTCTCTTACAGCAATGGAAATGGAAACCCTAGACTTCTCCACCGGCGAAGAAGAAGAAGAGGAAGAAGAAGAAGAAGGCAGAGGAACTGGAGGACCCGGCGGAGATCCGCAGGAAATTGACCCGGAGGTGTGGCGGGCCCTCCCCCATGACGTCCTCCATCGACTGCTCCCCTCCCTCCTTCGCTCCTGCTCCATCTGCCGCGAGTGGAACCACCTCCTCTCCTCTATTCCCTTCCTCCTCTCCCGCTCCTACCTGCCATCCCCTGCCTCGCCCTCTTCTCCCCCTCACGCCCCTCTCCTTTCTTCTCCTTTCTCAGTCCCTCCTCAGGCATCTGGTCCACCATCCACCTCTCCTCATTCCTCCCCTTCCCCTCCCTCCACCTCCTCTCCTCCTCCCCCTTCGGCCTCCTCTGCCTCCACGCCACCATCGACTCCTCCCTCCGCCTCCTCGTCTGCAACCCCGTCACCCGCTCACTACGCGACCTCCCCCCTCTCCTCTGCCGCCGCCTCGTCCCCGTCATTGCCCTCGTCCCCAACCCCTCCCCCTTCTTCTCTGTGGTGGTCGCCGGCGACGACTACTCTCCCATCGCCCCCTCCATCGCTGACCTCAACTTCGAGGTCTACGACTCCGTCTCCGATCGATGATCCCTCTCTGGACCGATCCCCCGGGGCGTTGAGCTCGAATTCGGCACCGGCGTCCTTGATTCGGATCTCTACGTTCCGACCTGCCGCCCGCCCGAGGGCTTGCTCTGCTTCAATCTCCGGGAGGGGGTCTGGAGCAGGGTCAGGGCGGAGATTCTGCAGGAGGTCGTGTGCCCCAGGTTCGCCGAGAGCGCAGGGAGGATGTTCATGGTGGGAGGGGTCTGGAGCGATGATGGCCGGGTTGTGGGTATCAGGGTTTGGGCGCTCTGCGGCGAGGATAGGTTGTGGAGGAGGTTCGCGAAGATGAAGAAGGCTGTTTTCGAGCGGTTTTTCGGCAGGGAAGGCGGCATTGTGGAGCTGAATTTCAGGGCAGTGGGGCACGGAAAGATGATTTGCTTGATCATCTATGAGAGAGTTGAGATTCTGGCCATGGATGTCAAGACCAGTAAGTGGGTTTGGTTGCCGGGACATCCCTCATCTGGTATCGGGCCGAGTTCTTCTTCTGCGGGCATCAAATTCTTCGGCTGCCCATTTAGTCCGAGCTTGCAAACCGTCATCGATTGAATCAGTTTTGTTGGTTCCTTCATTCTTACACTCGTTTTTTCTCCTGCAGTTTGCACCCACCAGGTGAGAATTTGCTGCATTTTTTTTCCTCTTGTTTTTCTGAATCGTGTAATTGTTTGTTGTACACAGATTTAGACAACGCTAGTCTGGAATCAGATTGTTCTCTTTTTTCATCTCTTTTCTTTTCCTTGGATCATTTCTAATCTCTGTCTGGTATTATGCAAAATGGTACTTTTTTGTGTACTTTATCGATATGATGAGCTGAAGATGTTTCATACACCATTGTGCTCTTTTCTTTGAGTGGCTTCTGCGGGCATGATGAAAATGACACTGGCTTTATCAGTTTACTTTATCTTTTTGCATATTTAGAAAGCCTTTTTTTTTCCTGTAATTCTGAATTGATTAAGATTTCCAAAATGTGCACAGAAAATGCTAATGCATCAGAGGCAAACAAAGTATCAAATAGGTAGAGCGATTTTAATTCATGAAGTTGCTTAAAAAAGAGAGAAATTGCGTTTTATTTCCAATGCTTCTGTTTTCAAAAAGAATGTTTGCTAAATATGTCCAGCAAATGTGGACATGGTTATCTTTATGTGATTGTGTCAACAATGGAGAGACTGTGATCTATTCATCAAATAAGAGGAAATAAAAAGCTAAAACATATGTAATCTTCTTTAGCTATTCAATGGGTACTTTTTTTTATGGTTTTCTCTTTTTATTTTGGGATAGTTGTTCAATGAGATTTTTTTTCATAGAAAAATAATTTGAAACTCTTATTGGTTGAACAAGCGTGTGTGTAACACTTGTGATTTTTTTTTCATGTATAGAGCAATGCTTGAACATCAAACCCCATCAATCCTCTCCAGCAAGTTATCTAAAACCATTTTCTCTCAGTATCACCATATTCATCTTATTGAGAGCTTTAGTAGGTACCCATGTTGTCTGCCCCCTTGGATGAAGAATTAGTGAGGGTGCAATGATGAGCAGTTTATCTTCTTATGAGAGCACATAGGTTTTGTTGTCAGAGGATAATGCCATCTTTTTCACTCAATTTGATTGTTCGGCAACTGGTTGGGCTTCACCTAGTGAAGAAGCAGATTCCCTGTTAAATTGTTTTTTAGCAATTGATGTTTCTTTGGTTTTTCTTCTATTCTCACGTGTGACACATTAAGAGAGTTCATGAGATTAATTATCTTTTGACTAAGGCCATGTTTTGAGTCTCATGAGATTTGGACTCTCATGCAAATGAGAATGAATCTCATTTGCATTGGCTAAATGATCAGAAAATGAGTTGTGAGAAATGGAATCTCATTTGCCTTTAAAAATGACAGTTGTTTTCTCATTTAAATGAGAATCAGAACCGCAAGGAGACTCATGTGATTCTGATTCATATGACTTCAAATCAAAATTTTAGAATCACGTGGCCCAGCAAACCAAACTTACCCTAAGTCTATCCACTATGTTTTTCTTCTTTTTTCGAAGATAAAAAGGAGAAAAAGGGGTCAAGACTGTGCAACCGTAGGCATTAACTGCTCTTTAGGGTCAAAAGGGGACTTGAGTTCTAGTCTTCTACATATCTTGGGATAGTAATGATACAATCTCCACTAGAGTAGATGAGAAAGATGGTCGTTGAGGGACCCCTTAAAGCAGTTCCTCTTGTTTGTGAATGTTAGTCTGTTCAATAAATTAAGGATATCATTGAGAGATAAGTTGTGTATAACCTATGTTGCCTGGACACTGACACCACAATTGGTGCCGGACACGATGAGCTCACATAGGTGCGGGTGCGGATGCGGATGCAGCACTTTAAAAAAACTTGGGCGCGGGGACGGTATATATACGTATATAATTTTTAACAGTTTTAAGTTAAGTTTACGTGTATGTGTGTGCATTTATGTATATATATAATATAGATAAAAATGAGCTTGATTAGGGTTAACTGAATCTACTTTTGGATATAAATGGACCTCAGTGTGGTTGACTTCACCTAACACAAAGGAAGTTGTGTCCAAGTGCCGCACCCGCCTGGGTGCGGGTGCGGTGCCCTGTTAGAAGAGTCCGTGTTACATAGCTTACAAGTTTAGATATGTGGATGCCGTGTGTTTGTGTGTGTGTGGTGGTGGTTAATGATAGGGTTAGGGTGCACGTATACTCATCTAGTAGAGACCATAACTTCTCTTTCTGTTCGAGTTGTTTTGCTGATTAAACCTTAGAAAAATTATCTGCATTGAGTTTGAGATCATATGATTGTGACATATATATAGGTTTTTAAGAGCTTAAAAAAATCAATGACCTGATTCATGACTTGAATATATGGTGTGCCAAACTTTGATGACTTGAATATATTTTGCATCCAAAAAACATGATCCAGGGTGTGATCTCTAATAAATAGACTATGCTAAACACATGTATGGGTTCAGATGCAACTTACATCCATGATTTCCAGCTAGGTGGGTGTATGTGCACCTGGTTCACCATATTGTTACTGATATATATATAGTTGAGAACTAGTGAAATATGAAATGTACAAAAGACAAGTACTTTTTTATTTGTGTAACTTCTTCATTGATCTTTGATGATTCATATGAAATATGAACACAATTACAAAAAGTCATCATGATCATAGAAAAACATGACATATTGGAGGGCAAATCCTTGGGTTCTTTTAGCTTATACTTTCACATTTTGATGAAAAAACCTGGGTTTTTAAAAGAAATTGATAGAAATTTTTTATGTTTTGATTGAAAAAATCAATTATGATTTTAGAAATATGAAATTAAAATTCTGAACATTTTGGTTTTAAAACCCAAGGCTCTATGATTGAAAAACGCAAGAAAATTGTGCTTGATTTTTTTGACATATATCCAGTGTTTGTGGTGTTTGTATATGGAAATGGAATATTCCCAGGCTTTTTGGTCATATGCATTAGTGTTCACATTATATGCAGCGCAGCTGCCAGCCACCCATCTTGACATTTCTCGAGATGGGTGTGGTCTCCATCTTGAGAAATGTTGAGATGGGTGGCTGTCAGCATCGCTGCATCATGCAGTGTCACTGCATAAAAATGCCCTCTATGCAATGTGCTCACATTATATGCAGCGTGATGCAGTGCAACTGACAGACACCCGTCTTAGTATTTCTTGAGATGGTCCATCTCGATAAATGTTGAGATGGGTGGCTGTCAGCGGCGGCAGTCATGCAGCACCGCTGCATAAAAAGTGCCCTTTATGTAATATAAACTTTTTCACTTATTAGAACCCTCAAAATACAAATGTTCTTTTAAGTTGACCCCGCTTTCACCCTCTCTCCCTCATTACAGCCCAAAAGAAATAGGCAAGGAAGAAAAAAAGAAATGTTTGAAATGCACCACCACTAAGAAACTTGTGGAACTTTATTGATCTCACCAGTCACCGGAGAATGAAAGTTGTAGCTTTTTACCGACAGTTTTCATTGAAACCTGGTCCACCATGCAAAAAATGCATAGTTTACGGTACCACCAAGGTTCCAAGGTCTTTCACATCATAGCAGTTGGGGTTTGCTTGGATAAGCTTCAAGATTTTGAGGATCTTTAAGTCTTGTGCTCATCCACAACAACCTCAATATTACTAAAATAACTTGGTCTTCCAAATCCTTCGTATGAAAGTTGGCCACTACCCGTACCAGTGGATGTGTGCCTTCCATTTTCTTGTTTGTGATCCATCTCTCCTCCCCAATGTACAGTATTTGCATTAACTGCAAGATTTGTAAAAATCGTCTTTGGCCAATACCCCACCAATTCGTCTTCCTATAGCAACCACCAATTTCCATTAGCCTCATCCTGCAAAATAGAAAGAAATAATTACAAGTTAAATAACATCTACGATGCCAACCACCAAGTTAAAAAAGCCTTAAACCCTCGGTCTAATTTTTCCTGTTAGTCTTTTGTGAGTGCCTTATTTTGACCAATGGTGGAGCTCAATTTTCTATTAGATGCTAGCCAGCCTTGCTGAAAGCTTTATGGATATGTGGGAAGTGCGCTTTTCAAACTGACTTCTAAAGCATGATATTGATAGTTTCTGAAACTTGATGGGAATCTCGATTCTCCTATGATCCTCTTATGCTTTGCACATTGTTTCTTCATTGCTTCCCTATATGTTTTCTATGTGCTTCTCTCCCGTTTCTTTTCATGTTCTTCCTTTCACGCCTCACGCTCACTTCTCATGTATTTTTTTATTGCCCAGCTGGGGTTAGGCAGACCCTGACCAGGTTACAAAAAGATCACACAATATTCACTAGGTCTGGGAACCATTGATCGGCAAAACATGAATGCGCAACTCATTAACAATTAAGGAATGAATGCTTCATGGTGAACACACCGACTTGCTAACGCCCAGATGTTGAAGATGATTTTGGGTCAAGAGTCTGTCACTCGAAGCAAATCGCAACATGACCGCAGCATGAGGAACATGTGTTCACCAAAAGAGGTTGTAGATGGGAAGGACACTACCCCTAGCTCTAGACGAGAATTCAGTCATCAAGCCACAGCAAATTGTCTCCACCACTAACCCTTTGAGGGACTTTTTTAATCATATCACTTATCTGTGGAAATTCCAGCAGCAAAGGAGATTGTGTAGCCGCTGGCAAGAGATTGCACACGATCCCATCCTTAAACTCCACCATGTCCTGTACTTTGATACCCCGAAGAGACAAGACCTCCTCCTTCGATAAGTCTCTATCCAATACGTCGACTAAGGCAAATGGACCCACCCAGTGATCAAACCAGAACTCAACCGTGCACCGTCACACATTTTTCTTAATAATCCTCATGCTTTCAGCAATACCTTTCCACCCCCAAAGAAACACCACTAAATCCACCCTCATCTCCTATGTCATTCCGAGTGCTATAATTCACCATGATTAAGCGCGCCCAACAGGGTGGTAGATCTTTTTTTTTGATAGGCAAGCTGGGTTAGGCAGACCCCTACCAGTTATACAATGATACCATTGAGATTCGAACTTGTAACGTCCCAACACAAGGTAACATGCACTAGCTGCTCCTACCAGACAATCCGAGCCCCCGTCGGTACAGGGTGGTAGATTTAGCAAGAACCATCCATGTAAGTTTTGCCAACAGAGCCATATTGAGATCCTTCATACGACGAATGCCTAAGCCACCCTCTCTCACATGTAGCACACAGCCTTCCAAGATAATAAATGAGAATGCACCTTAGAATCAGTTCTGCTCCAGAGAAAATTACTTATGAGGTGTTAGATATTACATTCAACCTTCGGGATTTTGAAGCTCATCATCTAATGAATTGGACAGGAGGATAAAGTAGACCTAATGAGCACAAGACATCCCGCCACAGACAATAGTTTCTCACACCAGGCTTCCAAAGTACTAGAGATCTTCAATATCAAGGCACCACATAGGGATGGCAGTGGACTGGGGCAGGGCTGGGCGGGGGACAAGGTCTCCACCCCCACCCCATCTCAAAATCCTGCCTTCCATCCCCGCCTCCATCCCCTCACGGGTTTTGATTTTAACCTCTATCCCCGTTTCATGTCCTCCGTCTCCAGTCCAAACGGGGCGAGGTGGGGCAAGGCCCCGTTTTCCTTTGGTCCATTGCCATCCGTAAAGAAGGATTGGGTATGGGGATGGGGTGGGGCAAAGCGGGGATCGGGACTGAGGAAAGTGGAAGTCTATCCCCGCACGGGTTTTGATTTTAACCTCCATCCCCGGTCCAAATGGGGTGAGGCGGGGCATGAAGCAGTGCAAAGACATATACATACACAAATATATCTTGGACTGTTTTGACTGGAAAGAATATTTGGCTAATCTCTTGACATTGCACAACTTATGGGCCTAGTGGTTATTCACATATCACATTTTGGATAACTGGTACAGGTAGGCCATTCCTCTTTGTAGATTGTTGACTTCAACAGATGTGTTTAGCCACCGAAAATAGTTTTTGGTCTAATTTTCATTGTTTGGATAATCTAAGGAAATAAACCTCCCCATCACCGATCGCACATTGGCCGGCCTCCGATTGGTAAAACCCTTGAGGTCCCCCTTGCCCACGGGAGAGTACACCCAACTTACATGTGGATTTTGAACTTGTGATGTCCCATCAACTTGGTGACATTCACAAGTGGCCCCTACCGAAGTGCTTGTGAGGCTCCATTGATCTAGTAGAAGAACTTATAAACCCCATCTACCACCGAGGTGGTATCCCATGTGGTAAGCAGGATTTTGTGTCAAGCTAAAGGCCCAGGATCGAATCCCTCTGTCACATGAGGCGGCTGTTGTTCTGGTAGGGGTCCGCCTAACCCCAGCTTGCCTTTAAAAAACAAACAAACTTATAAACACCATCTAACTAAAGAGATGTCACGATTCAAAACCCACAAGTACAAATACCTTGCCACAAGGCTGTATCCATGCATACTCCTGTAGTGGGGAAGGGAAACTTGAGTTTTTACACCAATGATTTCCAAGTATTTCCAGTGGAAACCCTCATAGTTGACCATTTTTTTGTCAACAGCACATTAAACTTCCAAGAGCATCCTGGCCGATGATACTGCAGTTTTCACAGTTTGGGCTCTCAAATTTGACTTGGATTTTAAACTTGGTGGCATTCATTTACTTGAACTAAGGGGTAAGTGTCTACCAGGTAAAGCCTGCAACAGTTGGGGCGAATAATCAAGCCAAATAAGCCGAGGTTGCAGTGCTCAAACTTGTCATGTGGTCGCAGCGAATAGAGTCCAGCTTAAACAAGCTCATTTACTTCTTTCAAAGTAGAAAGTAATAGGATTTGAACTGTAGACTTATTGAGCTGAGCTCGAGCTAGCTTGTTTACGAAAAGATAAGCATTGTCTCAAAGCTAGAAACAATCAGATTGAACTTTAAACCTATTGCTTAAAAGCCAAACACTTAAATCATTTGCAAGAAATAAATCTTGTTCGCATAGATCTAACCACCAAACATCATATCCAACTATACAGGTATTTAGCACCTGCTAGCAGGTTTAATCATGTCCAACACATCAAAAAATGAGTAAAACTAGCAAAAACAAATGAACTAGAAAACATCTCAACTAATAATATATTGAAGGAAATTCGGAGATCAGGAAAGAGGGTCAATTTGATATTTCATTTACTTGGTTATATCCATATTATATCGTACACACTATATATACACTTTACAGAAATGATATGCAATAGGAAAGATTGATATGCAATAGGAAAGATATACAAAACCGTGTGGAAATGGTTATGGTACAATCTCATCTTTATCCTCAAGATAAGGAAAAAGATCAACATGATTTGGTGAAACGGCTAGATAAGGCACAAGATTGTGGATACGATATTTGCTTTCCTAACACTCCCCCTAAGGTGGGGCATGTGGGTTAACACCCCCAACTTATTCTTGACCCGATAAAAGGGATCACACGCCAGTGGCTTGATGAAGATATCTGCACATTGTAAAGCAGACGGAACAAACTAAGTACATAAGTCACCACACTGAATCTTGTTACAAATGACATGGCAGTCAATCTCAATGTGTTTTGTTCGCTCATGGAATACTGGATTAGCTGCAATATGTAGGACAACTTGATTATCACAACATCATGTCATGGGTTGTGAATGACGGATGCCAATATCAATAAGGAGCAATTTGAGCCAAGTTAATTCACAACATACCTAGGCCATGGCCCTGTACTCTGCTTCAGTCGAAGATCGAGCAACTATAGTCTGCTTCTTCGTTTCCCATGAGATGAGACTTTCTCCAAGTAGGATGAAATATCTTGATGTAGATCATCAGGTCATCGGGCAGGAGGCCCAATCTGAATCACAATAACTGGTCAGATGAATCTGTGAATAAGATGAAAGGAGTATACCTTGGCCAAGCATCCCTTTAAGGTATTTTTACACATGGAGGGTTGCTTACATGTGTGGTACTATTGGCTGATTCATGAATTGGCTGAGAATATGCACTAAATAGACAATATAGAGCCTGGTGATGGTGAGATAAATAAGTCACCCAACAAGCTGTCAGTATGTTGTGGGATCATGCAGAACATCGCCATGCTTATTGTCGAGTTTAGTATATTGATACATTGGTGTGTCTAGTGGTTTTGCTCTAAGATAACCACTATTAGTAAAGATATCGAAAAGGTATTTTCGTTGAGAGAGGAAAATACCCTGTTTGGACTGGGCCACCTAAGTCTTAGTAAGTATTTTACCTTCCCAAGATCTTTAATATGAAATAGATTGTTCATGGTTGCTTTGAGGCTCTCAATGTATGCAATATCATCCCCGACGATAATAATATCATCAACATAAACAAGGAAGAACACACGGCCTGCTTGCATGGATCTGAAAAACAATGAGTAGTTTGCCTTCGATTGTGTGAAACCAGGATGTTTAAGAAATGATGAAAACTTCACAAACAAATTGTGTGAAGATTGCTTAAGTCCATAAATAGACTTGTTCAAGCGACAAACTTTTGGCTCCCCCTGACTCAAAAATCCCAGAGGCATACTCATATAGACTTTCTCCTCTAAATCACCATGTAGAAATGCATTGTTGACATCAAATTGGTAGATAACCCACTTGAAAATAGTGAAAAGGGCTAGGAAGCATCGTACAATGACAAGGTTAGCAACTGGTGCAAATGTCTCATTGTAATCGAGCCCTTCAATCTGAGTGTTTTTGGCAAGTAAGTAGACTTTATATCGCTTGATGGATCCATTCGAATGATATTTGATGTTATAAACCCATTTGCAGTTGATTGACTTTTTATCAACAAGCAAGAGAACAAGCGTCCAAGTGTTGTTAGCTTCTAATGCCTGAATTTCAGCTGTCATCACATCTTTTCACTTGGGATCTTGAATTGCTTGAAGAAAAGATCTAGGTTCAATGGTTTGGGTGATGTCTCATAAGAAGGCTTTGTGAGAATCTGAAAAATTATCATAAGACAAGAAATAAGTGAGAGGGTACCAAGTTTTTTTGGACATGTTTGCTTCAGACAAAAGAGCTTGTACATCAATGTAGCATCTATAACCCTTTAGGTACTTAGGTTGAGATTTTGGTCTGTTTGAATCCGTTGTGTTCGAATCTGAATCAGTATGTGGCTCTTAGATTGAGTCATGAGGTGAATATAGCTCAAGGGCTTAATCAGGTAGCACATTGTTATTTGGATCTAGAGTTAGATCATGGTGAGGGGCCATGGTGTCGGTTAAAAAAATTTGGTCTCTATTGGGTTCTTGAGATACATTAGAAATTGGTATACGTAAAACCACACCACCATCATCTTCTGGTGCATCAAGTATTTTGCGAAAGAGAAAAATACTTTCATGAAAAATCACATCCCTACTGGTGAAAATAGTATGATTGTTAAGATTATATACTCGATAAACATTTTGGCCATAAGGATATCCAATGAACATGTATCGTTTTGCGCAAGTGTCAAACTTATGTGAATGATGAATGTTGTGAGCATAACATAAACATTTGAATACACGTAAATGCTTATAACTAGGATTTTTTTCAAAAAGAACCTCATAAGGAGTTTTACCAAGTAGGGTTTTGGTAGGAACTCGGTTAAGTAAATATAGAGCTGTGAGAATGCATTCTCCCTAAAAATTTTATGGGGAGATTACCTTGGAACCGTAGGGCACATTCCATATTTAAGACATCACGATGCTTGCATTTTACCACTCTGTTTTATTGTAGTGTAAAGATGCAACTATGTTGATGCACTACCTCTTGATTACTAAGGAAAGACTACATGTTGTTAGAAAAAATTTGGTTCCATTATCACTTTAAAGATGTTGTATTTGAATACCAAATTGGGTTTTGATAATAGAAAAGAAATCTTGCATAAGCTGCAAGGTTTTATATTTATATCTCATTAGATAAACCCAAGTACTTCTAAAAAAATCATCACCAATGATTAAAAAATAATGAGCACCCGAAGTAGAAAGGCTGTGGTATCCTCCCCACAAATCGCAATGTATCAATTAGAAATGAACACTAGTTGAGATGAAGCTTATGGGAAAAAGCAAATGAGATTGTTTGGCAAAATGATAAATATCACAATAATCATCAAATGAATAAGCATATATCTTATTGGAATTAACAAGAATTTGCAAACGTTTATTGGAAATGTGACCAAGTCTAGAATGCCAAATATGGGAAGGGGTAAGAGAAACCACGATTTTCTTAGTAGTAGTCTAAAAAATATAGAGTCCATTCCGCCGCTTCAATCATCTGTTTTGAGACATAGTCCTGCAACAAACAATGGTCATTGTCAACTATCGCTATACAATTCAGGTCCTGAGTGAGTTTGCTAATGGAGATTTGGTTGAACTTAATTTCGAGAATATACATAACATTTGAAAGATGAATTTTGGAAGAGATTATGGCATTCTCGACATGTCCCCTTAAGAACAAAGAACAAATTCTTTTAGCTTCTTTTCATTTTTAAGCTTTCGTGAGGAACTACTATTCTAGAAAAATATTAACCTCTCCATAGCGGATGGTGGAAGCAAGCACAAGTCCAACATTTTCAGGAGGCATTTGTTTAAATGAAAGTGGGCCTCTTATTCCATAAACGTTGAGAAACAAACACAGGGGGTTTGCACAGTGGGGTGGGGGGCTTTGGCTGTTAAATGGGTAGTTAAGGTTCAATTTTCATGAGCATCTCTTCTCTACGCAAGCCAAGACTTATGAGCGGGGTCTTAGCTTTGAAGTTTTACACAGACGACAACCATAGGTATAGGTATGGCAAGTTGATCCATCACGACCAGGTCTTCATGTCGAGTGCAGTTTCTTTGAATCATAAGTAAAAAGAAAGGACGCAAAGAAAAAGCATCGGCATACGAGGAAACGACCGTCCTAAAATGCAACAAACACCCAAAGAACTGAAAAGCTTTTTTGGTTTACCAAAACCCCATTAGAAAAGAACCAAAAAAGCAAATGCCAAAGCGTCCACTTAGCACCAATACGATTCTTCGTTGGTGGTTTATCAACCAAAATCCTAAAACCTTTGAAAACATGGAAACCATTTGAATTCTTGGTAAAGAATTACTGTGCAAAAAGGAAATACCAATGCACGATTATAAGCCTCATATTTTAAAACCAGAGAAAATAATAGAGAGAGAGAGGTGCATTTGTTGGCAGATCTGGATTTAAACATAATCAATCATGAATACAAACTCTCTTTTTCTGTGTGCGCGCCTGAATGCGTTTATACACCCTATTTAGGGTATTTTTTTTTAAAATCTCCCCAGAATCAGAGACCTAATTGCGCTGACTTTGCACGACGTACTTACCGTTGTTGTCCTGATGGACCTCTACTAGATATCAGGTAATAATATAATGGAGTGAAGCTTTTACCACATGTTAAAAGTAGAAGAAAACTTTTAATGTTAATGTTCAACAATGTCGGTCTTAATTTGTTATTATAACATGATTAAGAACACACAAATAATCACCAGCATAATGAGGCAATCTATGGAGTCAGTTAGCTTCTAACCACACCCTTATGTGCTTTTATGAAAGTTCAAAAGTAAGACATCCACAGGGGTAAACCTTGATAGTAGGGATGGAAGTGTGGGACCACGCCCCATTTGGATTGGGGATGGAGGACATGAAACAAGGTTAAAGGTTAAAATCAAAACGTGTGCAGAAATGGACTTACGCTTTCCCCTGCCTCGCCCCATTCCCGATCCCCGTTAGTAAACTTTTCTCCCCTTCTTTAGGGATGGCAGTGGACGAGGGGCGATGGGGGCAGGCTCATTTAAACCGGGGATGGAGGTTAAAATCAAAACCCGTGCAAGGATGGATGGCAGAATTTTGAGACAGGGGCGGGGATGGAAATTGTCCCCCACCCCTGCCCCGGTCCACTGCCATCCCTGTTTGATAGTAGTGTGATCGCACAAAATTAGTGAAGTCTTTTGTTTTCGAGGTAGAAAGCTAGGGCTTAGACATACTCTTACCTTTTTTTTTATATATTTATATGGAGAAACCACTCCCAAGATCAGAGACCTAGTCAGCTGGCTCTGCCTGCCATACTTACAATCACTGTCCTGACAACATAAAACTTAGTGGGCTTGCCCCTTGCCCCCAGGGAGTCGCCACGTTTCGGCTTGTGCAAGGGGTGACCCATGAGATTTGAACCTAGACTGCCTGCCTAGCAGCTTAGGCCCCAACCCACTATGTCAAACCCCTTTGGGGCGAGACCCCTACCTGTTCATTGAAAAAAAAAAGTTAAAATAATTACGTATTTACAAAGGGGAATCTTTTTTAGCAGTAGGAATCACCAAAATTATAAAAACTGCATGTTGTAGTTTCAAAGTCAAGCACACTGCTATCATTTTTTAAGTCATAAGCATGTGAAAAACACATATTTTTTAACGGATAAAAACATAATAAAAATATAACAACATGAAATGCAAGTAGCGGTTTACCTCCAAAAGCATCAGAAATGATCCCATTTATGATAAATGGATAAAAGGCTTTAGGAGCATAAATGCCATAAAAACCATGGGAATTGCAGAGTTTGGCAACGAAAGATTGCAGGGATAAAGGATGAACAACAAACGTAAAGAGATCTTCCTAATCCAAGAACTTGCCGTGCAACATTTTTTGTTTATTGCATTCTAAATGTTTTCAAAAACTTTAGCATAGCTCTCAAGACACCATTTAACAAGTTGAATTTGTTTAAATTTACCTTGACATCTTTATGAAGGTTTTTCATGAATAGAAAAAGGAACATATTTTTTATGCCTTCACCGTAGCAATATATACAGGAAAGATTGCATGCCAGGAAGAACTGTCACCAATGGTGGTGTCTCAACATTCGAGGGCCTCCTCAAGTTCTCCCGTAGGTGGTTCTCTAAATGTAACACATCATTTTTAAATGACAGTACAATAATTTTTCGTAAAACTTTTGAGGTCTCCCTGCCTAGGGGTGGGCATCGGGCCAGCTCAGGATCGTTTAGAGCTCGGCCCTTCAGGCTTTAAGTGTGGCCCAGCCCGAAGATGGCCCAACTCATTTACTAACGGGTCGAGATTTGGCAATGTTCTTAACAGGCTCAGGTTTGAAGAGCAGCCCATGATCCGGCCCATTGGCCCAATGGACCAATGTGAAGCGGGCCCAACCCAAATAAACTAATTAGGTAAATAATAAATAATTGATAAGTTTCTATATACCTAACTAATTGTCTTTCTAGTTTTAATAAAATTAATGTAACTAATTAGGTAAATAAGAATAGTTATCAAGTTACTATGAAATCAATTATTTTTAAAATATATGTATTATTAAAAATTAATAAATAGGTCCCACATGCCATTCTGGACCAAGCCCACGTATATAATAGGCCGGGTTTCGGCCTGATAGCTAATGAGCTCAGGCCTAACACCTTGATCCAAACCCAACCCATGGCGGGCATGGTCGGCTTGGCTCATCAGAGCTGCCCAACCCATCCCATTGCCCACCCCTGTCCCTGCCCATCTGGAGTACACCCAACTTCTGCCTTGTGGAAAGGAATGCCCCTTTTTAGGTTTGAAACCATGGTTTTGCATGTCAAGCGACAAACCACTATACCCTTAGCTACTAAGGCGGAAAGCGATTGTTGGGAGAAAAGCTTCACAACGTTTAACCAATGGTTGTCAGGTGTTTTCTAGTTAAAAATTTATAGCTTGGTCAACTGATGAATTGCCTACAAGAGAATTGGGAAGCTTCTCTCCCAAAACCTGACATTTTTTAAAAGCCTCTACCAAAGTTAACGAATAATATACAATGATTAGACAGAGCAAGTTATATGCCCCCCCTCGAAGACGCAGATGCATGTTCATGGGTCTGAATGAGCGCCACATATATAAGCATGTGGGGCTCGTATCCGCATGTGTGTCGGCATCACTTAGCGTCAGAGTCCAGTGCGGTTGCAAAGACTTAAGTACCCTTTCTTACCATTCCTGCCATAAAATGAAAAGTCAAGAAAATGATAAAAATGTCCTTCATTCAGAAAAGGGAGGATGATCTTAACTCGATCTTAACTCTTTAAAGTCCAATTGTTCTGTTTTTGCCCTAAGCAGTAAACTCCTATACTGCCGCCGGATCACCCTTTGACGATGCACCATCTGCTATAACAGAAGCTCCCTTTGACGATCGTCTGCTACCATCAGAGCACCCTTTGTCATCGTCTGCTGCCGCTGGGGCAACCTTTGTCATTGTCTGCGCAGTGGGAGCACCATTGTCACCATCGACTGCATCTACCTTCTGGGTATTTCTCCTCCATTGTCAGATTACCAAAACTCATGTTGTTTCAGTGATTTTCGTGTAAGGTTTCGTTATGTAAACAAATCGATTTGTAAATCTGAATGTTAAATCTTACAACTGGTTATACTATTCGTGGTGAATAACACATATTTTCATAGTGAAACAAATTGATTTGTACCTATGCACCTTCTGGGTGTCGAAAAACAGTTAGCACGTTTTGTTCTTATGAAGGCCAAACATTACAACGATATGTACTTATGAAGGCTAAATTTCTACAATGATTTGTACGTTTGAATGCAACAATGATTTATACATTTAATGCAGTAGCGATTTGTACGTTCGATGCAACAACGATTTATATGTTTGAAGCAGTAGCCATGTGTATTTATGATTTATGAAGTTACCATGATTTATACTTGAGTTTGCTAAATCGTACAATGATGTTTACTTATGAAGCCCAAATGTTACAACGATATGTACTTATGAAGAGTGTGATTTCTACAATGATTTGTATGTTTGAAGCATGAACGATTTATACAGTTAAATCAGTAGCGATTTGTACATTTAAAGCAGCAACAATTTATATGTTTGATGAAGTAGCGATGTGTATTTATGAAATTACCTTGATTTGTACTTAAGTTTGCTAAATCTTACAACGGTGTTTACTCATGAAACCAAATATTGCGACGATTTGTAATGTTGGTGATAGTGTAACATATAATGATGCAATTAAATTTACGTGTTGTGCAGGTTAGCAATGACTAAAATTTGTAAGACAAGAAAGCCCCCATCGTTCAAGGGGATGACTACTGGAGAAGTAATTTGCCAGTTCGATATATAAGCATTATGAAGCGTACTAAAATATAATAAAGATTGAGAATGATAAAGACAGGGACAAAGTATTGAAATATTATAAAGCAGAGCTTGATCCATCAGATAGTAAAGATGAAAAGCAATGGAAGAAGGATGAGGAAGAACTAAAAATGAAAAAGAAGAAGAAGGATGACAAAGAGAATGAAAAGCAAAGAAAGAAGGAGGAGGAGAATGGAAAGTAAAGAAAGAAAAGGCAAATGAAGAAGGAGGAGGAGGAAGAGAAGAGGGAAAGACAAAAGAAGAATAAGGAGAAGGAGGAAGATAAAGAAAGACAATTGAAGAATAAGAAGGAGAAGAAGGAGGAGAGGGAAAGGCAAATGATGAAGAAGGAAGATGAAAGGCAAAGGAAGAAGAATCAGGATGAAGAAGAGAAGGAAAGGCAAAGGAAGGATAAGGATGATGAGGAAGAGAAGAAAAGGCAAAGGAAGGAGAAAAAGGACAAGGAAGAGAAAAAAATGCAAAGGAAGCAGAAGAAGGACGAGGAAGATAAGGAAAGGGAAAAGGAAAAGTAGGAGGAGGAAGATAAGGAAAGAGAAAGGAATGAAGAAGTAGAAAAGCAGAGGAGGGAAGTGGCAGAGCGAATGAGTAACAAGAAAGGCAGATGAGGAGGAGAGAATGAATAGAGAACAAGAAAGGCAGAGGAGGGAGGAGGATGAGCGAATGATGGAGCAACAAGAAAGGTAGAGGAGGGAAGAGGATGGGAGAATGATGGAGCAACAAGAAAGGCAGAGGAGGGAGGGAGGGAGGGGATGAAGAGGAGAAAGGTGTGACTAAGGTATGTAAATTGCTCCTGTCTATCACGATTTACTATGATAGGTATTACTATGTATAGCGATTACAGTGATAACGATTACTATGTATAGCGATTACTGTGACAGCGATTATTATGTATAACGATTACTGTGACCTATGTATAGCGATACCGTAATAGCGATTAGTACGTATAGCGATTACTTTGATATCGATTATTGTGTATACGATTATAGTGATAGCGAGTATACAACAATTACTATATATAACAATTAAAAGTACAAATGAGACTAATTGTGATTCGATATGAATAATATACTATTTTGTATTACAGAGAGGATAAAAGAAAAGTAGAGTACCACATGAAAAGCTCAAAGGGCGGTGTCAATGGCCTGTAATTCTATCGTGGTATGAACAACTAAGTGAATATCAGAAGGGCCGATTACGAAATATGCACTTCGACGGCCTTCTGGACCAGTATTATTTTGAAATATTCTGGAACACCATGACCCACCAGGTCAATAAGTGGAATCATAAGACAAACACATTCCAGTTTGATGGTTGTGAGATCACCATGACCTAAGAAGATATGGTGGGGATTATGGGTCTTAAGTGCCATAGAAGTGTTGTCCTAGCACGAGATTCAAACTATAACACAAGGGACAAGTGCACGACCCTTCTAGGAATGTCGATGGAGGATTGATGTCAATGCATTTCTGGTGAAAGCAATTCCACATCGATGAAAGTTTCTTCTTTCTGTAATAAATGAGAAGGCCGGTCCGCTACATGTGCATTTGAAACATTTGACCAAGATTTGTGCGGCTTCCTTCTTTATTTTTTTTGACTTACCAAAACTCTTATTAAAACTCATTTTGAAATGACTGTAAGATACTTTTTAGAAATTGAAATTGCGTATTCCCCTCGTGGGTATTTGATATCTCAATCTAAATTTGCCTTTGATATTGTTTTCAGGTTTGGCATTATGGATGATAAGAAAGTGAGCACTCCAGAAGTTGTTAATGTTAAAATGAGAATTGATGATGGAGAACCTCTTGATGATCTCACTCCTTACATCCAGCATATTGAAGCACTTTCTTATCTTTCCATTACTAGGCCAGATATAGTACACGTCAGCTAGTCAGTTTCAACATGCTCTCACTTCTGTACACATGAGAGCAGTTATGTGTATTATTAGATACTTAAAGACCTCTCTCTTATAGGGTATCTTCTTGTCTGCATCATCATCATTAAATTTAATGGACTATACTGATGCTGATTGTGAAGGTGGTCCTAATAATAGGCACTCCACCACTGACTTTTGTGTTTTCTTAGGTGAATCCTTAATTTCGTGGAGGTGTAAAAAATAGCAGGTCTCTCTTTACTCCACCGAAGCTGAATATAGAGTCATGGTGACCACTATAATGAAAGTTGTTTGACTCAGGCGACTGCTAGCTGACATGGGAGCTGAAGCAACACAAGCTTCAAGTATGTGTTGTGACAACAAGAGTGTAATTTACGTTGCAAGCAACTTTTCATTTCATGAGCGCACCAAACATATTGAGATGGACTGTCACTATGTTAGAGAGGAATTTTTGCATAAAACTATTGATATGCCATATGTTATATCATAATATCAATTAGCAAACTTCTTCACCAAGCCTCTCGCTGCTCTCAGATTTCACTTCTTCTTAGACAAACTTTCGCTCATTGCACAGTAAGTTTGAGGGAGAGTGTTAAAAAATGTATTGTATATATATAATAATAATATATTAATATATATATATATATTTTCTTTTTATTTTTATGCATCTAGTTCACGTTGAACTAGATTCATAATCTAGTCAAGTTCTACTTAGAACATGACTAGGATATAGCCGTTGAACTCTAGCCCAACGACTAGAATAAGAGTCGTTGACTAGAGTCCAACGACTCCTTTTGGGAGAGATCAAAGTGAGCTGTCCCCATTCTCCTTCTCTTGTATAAATAGGGGTGAACCCCCTCAAGTGTTGTATTCAATGCTTCTTAAGCATTTTTTTATTATTAATAAAAATTCTTTATTTTATTGTTGTGTTCTTCCTTTTATACTCTATTATGGGTTTTGCTTGAAGTGACTTTTAGACACTCTTTGGGTGGATTCAAGTGTGTTTGTGGAAGACCATCATTTCATTACAAGTTTGGTGCCTTGATTTGCATTCTTCGGTAAACCGGCATGAAAATCGGAAACAACGTCAAAACAAAAGTTGTTTGGAATTAAATTCTGAGAAACTTTTGATCAGACCTCATCGACATTTGAGATCTCTAGCAGGCTGTATTTTGGAAAGAGCATTCCCAGACCCATTAGGGAGTTTCGGGTGGACTAGGTTTGTGTTTGACCTGATCCAAGACCTAGACCCATTAGGGTTTCGCGTAGACCGAGTTTGTGTCTGACACGATCAGACCCAATTTAGAACCAGAACCCGTTGGGGGTTCCAAGTGGACCGGGTCTAAGTTCGACCCGGTTGAATCCAGCCCGAAACCTGGACCCATTGGGGTTTCGGGTGGACTAGGTTTGATTTGAGTCTGACCCAATCTGATACCCGGACCCATTGGGGGTTTCGGGTAGACTGGGTATAAATCTGACCCGGTCTAAGACCTATTGGGTTCCGGGTGGACCGGTTTAAGTCCAACCAGGTCGGACCCAATCTGAGACCTAGACTCGTTGGGGTTTTTGGTGGACCGGGTATAAGTTTGACCCGGTCGGACTCGTTCCGAGACCCGGACCCAGACCCATTGGGGGTTTCAAGTGGATCAGTTTGAGTCAGACCAGGTCAAACCCAGACCCAATGTGGGTTCTAAGTCTGACCTGGTCAGAGACCCTGACCCATTGTGGGTTCTAAGTCTTAGTCTGACCCAGTCAAAGACCCGAACCTATCGTGGATTCCAGGTCTAAATTTGACCCGGTCAGAGACCCAAACCCGTTGAGGGTTTTCGGGTGGACCGGGTCGAAGTTTGACCCGATCGGGCCGAGTCCAGGACCCGGATTCAGACTGATTGGGGTTCCAGGTGGACCAGTTTGAGTCTGACACAGTCAGACTTGATCCGAGACCCAGACCCATTGGGTGTTCAAGGTGGACTGAGTCTAATTTTAACCCTATTGGACCCAGACCCGTTGGGGTTTCGAGTGGATCAGGTCTAGTCCTGACCCATTGAGACCCGATCCAGGACCCATTACTGTTCCTGGGTGGACCGAATGAGTAACCATGGGTTGGACCAGGTCCAGAACCAAGCTATTTAACCTATTAAGGACAGAATCGGTCTAAGAACTGATACGGTCCTTTTGAGACCTGTTTAGGAGTTCTTGAGACTATTTCTTGGGTTTCTAAAATCAGTTCATGCATTTTGAGATCAATTCTGGGTTTTTAAAGGCTGGTTCAATCCTTCTAGAACTGGTTCAATGGTTTATGAGAATGGTTCGAGACTTTTCCTAACCGATTCAGTGGTTTTCTAACCGGTTCAGATTTTTTGTGACTGGTTCAAGGTTTTTTGTGATCAGTTTAGTGTCTTTAAGAACCTATTTAGGTCATTTTAAGACCCTACTCCTGAATATGACTCGTAAATGCATGTCTTTATTATTGATCTCATATTTGTCTTTATTATTGATCTCATATTTTTTTTATCTTTATCATGATATAAGGTGTGTTTCATATTGTTTTATGAGTTATTCATGATTATTTAAGCATGAGATTACAAATGTATGCAATTTATTTGTGTTATGACATGTTTTGCATGAACTTACGGTAAAAGATTTCAATCAACTTACTCTGGTTATCGATTATCACCAAAGTGATCCGAGTTTTGTTGATTGAGGGTTTCTTGAACCATGTTGAGATTGAAATTCGGTATTGAGATTGTGTGTGACTTTATGAAACAATAATTATACCCAAAGGCAGGCTATTGTATTACAAATTCACACACGATATAATAATAAATGTGTACACCAACCCATGAAGCATGTTCGTACTCAAAGGTACAGTGTTGAATTGCCTATAGTTACATGATCTACTAGTTTCACCAATTGAAGTCAATTCCTTGAGAATTGAAGAAGTAAAGCAACTCAGAGTATTATCATTTTCACCAAAGTAAAACGATAATGACTTTATTATGCTTATCTTAGAAAAGGTGAATAATAAAGGGTATCATATTTACCTTTTCAATATGAATCTCGTATAGAGCAATCTTTCACTTATACAAAGAATAGAACAACCGCTATGAAGGTTGTCTATGAGAAGTGAGAATGCTCATAAGGTTGTTTATGAGAAGTGGGAGTGCTCAAATAATCTTAGCATATTGCTTTTGCAATTGCGAGTAGCTAAGAATATTTCAGGTGTCATCTCTCACGGCAGGACAGTGAATTTTTTTTTGAAAGCTATTGAGACATAAATTATTGATTTAAACAAGATTTCATCTCAGGCCATATGGATTATAAGCTTCATTATGGGTCTTGGTATAGTGAACTCTATTGAGAGGCCATTGAAGATCTTTTGTGATATTAAAGTTGTTGTGTCTTTCTCGAATAACAACAAGAAATCTACCTCGTGTCAACCCATGGAGTTAAAATATTTTATTGTCAAATAAATGATTGAGAATCATTTAGTATGTATTGATATAATCGGTACGAAAGAAATGACTACGGATCCCCTCACTAAAGGGCTAGCATCGGGATTATATTTTCAATATGTAATGGGAATGAGTTTGTTTATAATTCATTCTTATATATGACAATACATTATGGTTATATGTGATCATATTTATGAAACTAAATTGATTCTCTACCATTTTTGTGCATTGTTGTTTCTCCATAAAGTATTTTTTTTTGGGTAGAGAGAACAACAAAATAACAATATTGAAAATGACCAATAGAAGGGGTTAGAGATCAACCCATTCATAAAGGTAATCTTAACACGTTAAAACACTGAAAATGAATAATATTATAGTGCATGAAAATATGACATCTCGTATAGAAACGTTCATCTCCATGACTCATATAATTCATTCTTGTGATACGAAATAATATGTGAACCTACATGAAAATTAAATTGAGATAACGGTAAAGAACCTCAATTATGTATTTTTTCATATCAATTGCTCAAGTGGGAGAATATTGAATTTTAGATCGGATAAGATCCAACTTAAATGTGATCCATATTGACATGGGCACGTCAAGGGACATATATGAAAGTGCAAGGAAATAGGCAGAAGTGTAACCCAAGAATGCGCAAGCATTCACAAGGTCCAATAATGGACGAGCATTGCGGCAATCAAACAAGAAGTCCACAAAGGGACAATATAAAAGCCTAAAAAGGCTACACAAGCATAAAAATATAATGGAATATTTATTGCAATAAGCCTTGAAAAAGGCTTAGAAATACAAGGGGGATAACCCCATATTTATACAAAAAGAGAGAGTGAGGAGAGCTCACTTTGAGCTCTCACAAAAAGAGTCTTTGGTCTCTAGTCCGTCCAACGGCTATAATCCATCCAACGGTCTTATTATAGCTGTTGGACTAGAGTCCAATAACTATTCCTTAGTCAAGTTTCAACTAGGAACTTGACTATATTAGAAATCTAGTTCAAACCGAACTAGATACAAAAAAAGAAATAAAGAAAAATAAAAAATAATAAAGGAAAAAATATATAATAATATAATATTATTATTATTATATATATGTTACAATTTATATTTTAACACACCCTCTCAAACTTTACGGGGAGAGGACGGAAAGTTTGGAGAAACAAAGGGAAGGACTCCAAGTCTTCAAGATTCTTTAATGGAAATCTTCATCTTTATAGCATATCAATTTTTTTTGCAAATGTAAGTATTTCAATGCCTTCATTGGTGATCATACCCCAAACAAGCTTCATTGGCTGTCTCCATGACGTAACGAAGGTATCACATCCTTAAGAACCTATAGAGAAAGAACAAACCAAAAGAAGACTCCATGTACACAAGAAAAATATGTTGGCCCAAGAGTTGCAAAATTTTAACAAGATATTTTAAAGCAAGAATAGAGTGATTTAAATAAAATAGTAATAAATTTTTGAATCATTAGATATTAAGAAAGACAAGAGGAATATCCCTCAAAGATGAAATTAAATCACAATCATAAGAATCCATAACATTGATCATAAGAAGATTTGATTATTTAAAGGACCTATGATTCATTAAAAAAAGATAAACAATTATAAAAAAATATCTTAAGCATTTCAATCAAGCAAGCACCATATGAAAATGTCTTTAAAAAGGAATCAAGTATGAAAAATGACTTCAATGTGAAAATATCTTCAATAAGATCAAATTCAAAGATGACTTGATTAACCACAAGAATCACAAAGAGACTAAGGACACAAAGGCACAATGAAATACTCACAAAGGAGTACAAATGCACAAAGGCATGAAAAAGAATATTTATTTAGAGAACTCAAAAACTTTAGAAAGGGCTAATTAACTTCATGCATGTAATTATGTGAACCATGCTAATACACAGATATGCATCATGTAGTTAAAGCATATTTAATTTACATAAAATAATGAAAAGATAACATTTTTTATCAATAAAAGATGAGTTAATTAAATTTATGTATACCACAATGTGGACACGATAATCAATTAAAAACATAATTCACTCACCCATCTTGGAGTGATTTTAAGTATAGAGGACCAAATATATATATATATATATATATATATATATATATTACCAATGAAATGCATGAATTTTTAACAATAAATATTTTTTCATACAAGAAAGGTACAGGTAGTAAAGATTTTTAAGAGGTTCATTAAAGAATTAAAAGATCCCATATGACAAAGGGAATGATATAAGCAAGTCAAAACCAATTCGCGGAAGATGACAAATTTAAGAAATCCCAAAAATATCAAGAAATGGTATTTTGCAAAGAGAGATTTAAAAAAAAAACTTATACAAGGAAGAAGAAATAAAATTTGCAAATCAACACCAATTTATGAAAAATTACATTCTCACAAATATCAAGAAGTGATATTTTGCAAACTTTAATGATGTAATGCAAGATGCATGAAATTATTTCAATCAATCATTTCTCAAAGAAGAAAAGATGAGTTACACAATTTTGAATAAATTAAAAATTCTCAAACATTTGAATGAGTAAATTAGAGCATCAGTTTAACCATCATAAGCAATCACCTCCTAGTTCTCCAAACCTCAAATATCAAGTGTATCACCGACTAGACTAAGAGCATAAACAACATGCCACTAAAGGGGTCAAAGACACACACGAAGGTGTGTAAAAATACCTCTTGTCTACATATAATAACACTTGAAACAAGTGTATCAGCGACTAGAACAAGAGCACAAAGCCAACAATGGGCTAAAAATCACACACAAAAGTGTGAATAAATATTTCTTGTCTAAATATAGTGACACTCAAAATCAAGTATATCAGCGACTAGAATAAGAGTACAAAGCCAACAATAGGTTAAAAATGACACACTAAGGTGTGAATCAACATCTCTTGTCTATATATAATAACACTTAAAATGAGTGTATCAGCTACTAGAGCAAGAGTACAAAGCCAACAATGGGCTAAAAATCACAGACGAAGGTGTGAATAAATATTTCTTGTCTACATATAATGGCACTTAGATAAGGGGCATAAAAAGAAAAAGACAACTGAGGTAAGAAGGATTGTAATGAAAACACTAATGCAATTAAAAAATATCAATTTAGACCATATTTTGAAAAACCATCGTTTCAAAAATTAGATATCCATCATAGATACACATAATTAAAAGCATTCATAATAAAAATAATGGTAAAAAATAAATGAGTGATACAATAAACTCGCAATCAGTGATCACATAACTGTCAGTTAGAGTCAAACTACAAGTTGGCAATATCAAATGACATAAAACAAAGTGCACACAATTCACCCCAACAAACATCTCTGATTTAACAATAATAAGGCCAAGAAGATTGATGCATCATATAAAAGTCTGTGATGGACAATATAAATGCCATAAGAAGACAATAAATACTCACAAAAATCATTTTACAAATAGGTGAATTCATAAAAGGAACCGATATGAAAAGATAATTTCAAATAAAAAAAATAATAATGATAGATGACCAATCTTAGAAAAAGTGCAATCATATCATAACAATATGTATCATGACAACCTTTTGAATAAAAAAGAATCATGCTTAACAAAATCAATTCTTAAAGATGAAGTCATAAATTCATCGATCAAGGAATAAATGCACTAGACAAAAGATCTAATAATTTTTAGAGAGAAGACAAGAACAAATTGTCTTAAAAAGAAGTCTTTTAAAACAAAAGTCTACTATGAGACAAACAAAACATGTAATATTAAGGAAATAATACATATAACATTTTTAGAACATTTTACAATCCCAAAAGTAAGCATAATTACTACTAATCATGAAAATAATCTAATAACTCATAGTTATATATAAGCTATGAGATTATACCAAATACTATTCGCAATGCAATCTATTTTTTGTGACTATGAAACATTTTTAGAGAAAAATGAGTCACCATTATAAAATGTATTCAAAGCATCCAATGCAAGATTTATTTTCTATATAAACGTCAAATCAAGATGAACACAAATATCTAAGATCATTCTCAAGCATAATCAATCGAGAATGTTTTTCAAGAAATTAGTTCTGCATAATGAGGAAAAACATCTTAAAATTAACCATTATACCATGCAATGAGATATGCAGAAATACAAATTACAAATGATAACACAAGAGGGTTCAATAAAGAACCAAATATCACAAGCACACAAAGTGCAAAATACACAAACCCACTAAGGGAAAATGCCTAAAAGGCAAAAATGAATCAATATTATTAAGAAGAGGTGAGAGAACTTGAAATCACATAAAATAAGAATATGTCAATATGAAAAAATATCCATGATATTACCAAAGAGTTAAGAAAGACATGATGACATATGGTGTACATCATACAAGTTTCTAAATTTTTTATAAAATTCATATAATATACCTAAAAATCATATTTTAACATATGCCGAGAACTATCAATTTCGATAAAAAATCAAATGCATACAACAAAATTTAGCCATATAAAAAGCACAATATTTAAGATTTTTAAAGGAAAATCATCTATTCTTATAAAATATAATTTTTATGATGATATGCATAATTAAAACAAATATTTTATGGAAATATGCTTACGCACAAGATTTAATAATTACCTTAAAAAACCTATTCATTTTTAACATATTTAACAAGCGGCTACTATTTCAAATAGAGATACATATACGTATTTAACAAGAGGCTACTATTTAAAATAGAGATACACATACGTAAATGAGATAAATAAAGACACAATACATGAGATATAAATAGAGATACATAAATGAGATAAATAATACAAAAGACACTTTAAAAAATATGAGATACATATTGGGTAAGAACTTTTCTTGAATCCAAGCCACACAACTTTAAGTGGCACATTTTTTGAGATGACCATTGTGATGATGCAACACACAATCTATTCTCTTAGAGACCTAGCTCTGATATCATGTAAGAAAATGGGCAAAAGTATAACCCAAAAATGTGCAAGCATTCACAAAATCCAATAATGGACGAGCACTACGGCAATCAAACAAGAAGTCCACAAAGGGACAATATAAAAGCCTAAAAAGGCTACACAAGCATAAAAATATAATAGAATATTTATTGAAATGAGCCTTAAAAAAACTTAGAAATACAAAGAGGATAACCCCATATTTATACAAAAAAGAGAGAATGAGGAGAGGTCCATTTGAGCTCTCACAAAAAGAGTCATTGGACTCTAGTCCAACGACTCTTATTATAGCGGTCCAACGACTATTACTTAATCAAGTTCCAACTAGGAACTTGACTATACTATAAATCTAATTCAAACCGAACTAGATACAAAAAAATAAAAAACAATAAAAAGAACAAATATATATAATAATAATATATTATTATTATTATATATATATATATATATGTTACAAATTACATTTTAAGAGAAAGAGGCTTTGGGGTTTTGGTGGGTTACTGAACAGTTACAAGGGTTTCATAATTGTCCATTCATGCCCATTAGGGACCTCCACCATTATGAGCACTAGTAGAGATCCATGGTAGGGGGACTATCATGAGGGAATATGTGGTTGTTGAGTACCACATTCATGTGTGATTTCTCTCAGGGTTTAAGGGTCTTGCTCACCTCTCGACATTCTAGCCTGAGCTCGTTAGGGCATTATTTGACTAAGAAGAATGCTGACCACCCGCATCCATGAGGCGTCATTAGGATCTTCTAAGGTTGTTTCCTGTAAGTGGCTCTTCCTTGATCCATTTTATGCTAACACACACTGCTTCATATCACTCATTATTGTCTCTGTGATCTCGAAGAGGATGCCTTGGTCCCCCATCAACACAAGCCTAGCAACGCACTCAGGACAAATCAGTCCAAGAGAAACAAGAGGGGAAGGGAAACGAGAACACCCACCAAGAAAAAAACAAAGGAAACTACAATTCCACCACAGATTCTGAACTCAAAGCCAAAAAAACACCAACAATTGGGTACTCTTGAAAATGAACAGAAGATCAAGAAAGAATAAGAGAGAAAGGAAGAAACTTGCAACTCGATTTTGCTAGATGGTAAGCGACCCTGTGGGAGACTGGAGGTGATGAGAACCCTCTTTCTAGAAATCCCCATTCTTGACGAATGTAGGATTTCGAAGCACTCCACCGGCTATATATATGCACCGCATTCCCTCAGAATCTAGAGAGAGAGAGTGTCCGTGTTTAGTAATTTTCTTTTGTTTGGTGCGAAATTTATGACAAGAAAAAGAAAAGAAATTCAAATCAAGGTTTCGGGGTCTCTCGGTCCTCGTCTGTTTTCTCTAAGAAAAATAATCGGTGGTGTTATTGATATCTTGATCAATCTATAAATCAAGTCAAAATAAATTTGTTTGATGTGTGTACAAAAGTGAAATTTTTAATCTTTAATGTGTCAACATAAAACTGGAGGACCTTTTTTGTAGTATGACTCCATTTCCTGAAAACTTCCTAGGGGTGATTATTTTTCACATGGTGCAGTGATTGAGCTACATGCAGTTCTGCCAGTTTTCAGAAAAACATGTTGTAGATTTTTGATTAATGGAAAAATAGGGGCGGTTCTACGAAAAAGCTTTATAACTTTAGCAGGGTTACAATAATTAAAAAAATAAACGTGTAGAAAACAAAACAGTTGAAAAGACCTAACAACAAAGGGGTCATTTTTCATTGAGTAAATATTATATAGGGGCAACATTTTAGCCATAATTTTAAAAAATGACGATACTTTTCCGAAATTTTTAAAATGGATGATGAGTTTCCCGAAAACTATCACATAAGGACTTTAGGGCCAACAACACATCCATCATCTTGAAAAGCGTGAATCTTGTTTTATTTCCTGTATTTTCTTTTGGAATTAAAAAAATAAAATCATCCTCAAAAGAAAGAAATGGGTATATATCATACATTTGATTGTGAAAGTTATAATTGTACCTTGACATATCATTTAACTTGAGTTAATACACAACAAACAAAGGTAGTTTTCTGGTGTGAATTTTGGAAAATGATTTTTTAAATGATATTTTATGTAAAAACAATGTGAAAGCCAGACACCAAAAATATAAAAGCCAGCTGTCACGAGTGGTGGAGTCCAGGTCGATCTCAGGGAATGGGAAATACTCATATTCAAACGCACAACTATGCTACTCTTTATTGCCAAAATAAAGAAAAAGAATTAAATAAAAAAATAAATCACTAAAGAGTACTGCCCAATGCAGAGAGCTTAAACGAAATAAATAAATGGTTTTATTACAAACCCAATTAATAAAATAAAATAAAACCCTAAAAAAGAAAAGAAAATGCTTCAGTGCTTCGAGTCTTCTTGTCCCTTCTTGAGGTAATGTATGCTTTCTTGAACTTTTGCTTTTCTGAGGACTCCCTTAGGGCACTTCTGAGGGCTTGATGGGACCTCAGAGGGTACTTTTAGGGCATGAAAAAGACTCTACCGCACTTTCCAACACTTCCCTCCAAGAATCAAAAACACAAAACACAACAAAACGAAGAAAACTAAACTAATTCTAAACTTAAAAATCAGCAAAAACAAGAATCAAACTACTATTCTAACAGGCCACTATGCACTAAAAGACAAAATAGTGTAACTACTTAGAAACATGAAACAAATTCAGAAACTAAAGTATGACAACTATTGACAAATTAACTAATTTAAAACAACTAAATCAAGAACAACTGAAGTGAAACACTAAGAAAAATTAATATTCTTTATTAGACTACGACTACTTTTGAATCACGACAACTGAAATTAATTATTAAAACCTATAACTAATGAAATCAAATATGACTAATAAATTCAACGTCTAATGCTATAACTAAGACAAATGACATTCTAATGAAATCATGGCTAATACAATAACTAAAACAATTAACGTCTATTTCTGGATCAAATAAATAAATCAAATAACTAACAAAGATTAAGTAAAACAAATAATTATGAATGCTGAAATTAACATTTAATGTCACCATGGTATTGAAATAACCTAACGTCTAATACAAATAAAATAAATAAGTAATGCAACGAATAGCTATTGCGAATGAAATAAATAAGAAAAACAAAACAAACAATGACTATGTTAAACAGAAAATGCTGATGCTAACCTATATGATAATGTTATTTACTAACCTATTAAAATCCATTAACCTAACTATTAACCTACAACTATTCTAACTAACAAATCGTATTGCTAACTAATATATCACACAAAAATTCTAAACGTTAACTATTAGATACCTTTGTTACTTACCTATATGCTGAACCGACTGGACCTTATCATTTGTTGAGTACCTAAATCTATTAACTATCACTACATCACGTAAGACACCATGCGTTAATTAACTAGTAAATAAAAATTCAAATGACTATCTATTTAATTTGACTAACATGCTAACCTAAACTATAGAAATCATAACACTTAAACATTGCAGGTTCAACCACGGTTCAACATCTATTACGCTGAACCGTGTTTTATGTTGCTGATGGAGGATGCTAGGTATTACCGCATGAGTTGAAATTCCCTGTTACGATTTAGCCGATGATGAACAACGCAGCTTGCTGATCACCTGAATCAAATTTTAACAATCAAGCAAAACAGGTTAAATTTTTGTGATCTTAAATTTGTTCCTTCAGGCTACATGCGTTCCTCTAAAATATTGGGCATTCTATCAGATCATACAACTCTGCATGATTATTTCATTCATGCAGGTTTGTTGCACGCCTGCAGCAGGCTGCTGAAAAATATTATTCTCGATTGATTAAACTTGAACTAAAAGCACACAAACTACTGCTTACGATTTATATAAGCTATTCTAGAATGCAAGAATGCAGTAAATAAAATCCAGATTACACTAGATGCAATGAAGATGCAAAAAAACAACTATAATGCATGCAATGATATGATCCTAAGCTATAGAGATGGGGGAGAAAGATACAAACCAAACGATTTGCATCTGATGGAGGGGTTGAGAAGAAGAGGGTGGTGTACGTGCACACAATCCCGACAAAGAAGAAGAGGTTGCCGATGAAAAGAGGATCCGAAGCTTGATGAAAAGCAAGGAGAAGAAGAAGAGGAGAAGAAGAGAGAAGGAGAAATCGACTTTCGGAGAGAGGGCAAGATAGAGAAGAGTGAGGCCAGATGCAAGGAGGGCTTAAGGCTGCTGGAAAAATATGTTTCCAGCCCTTGACATGACTATTTATATTAGAATATTAGGTTAAAACACATTTTTCAAAACAAGTCTGATAATTTTTTACTAATTTCCAAAAAGGGTATTTTGAAAAATGTGTTTCATAAAACCAAACTTTCTAAACTAACTAGGACTCCTACTTGAACTCTTCTAAACTAATTAAAACACTAATTAAAAATTCCTAAATTAAATAAAATACTGAAAAATGCAGGGCAGGCTTTGAAATACGCAATTTTTTGATAAATTTGATTTCAATGCGGTTTCTCAAAACTAATGATAAAAATGAGATTTTAAAACAATTTTAACATGAATCATGCATAAATAAAGATGAATAAAATGCCAAATGTATGCATGATCAAATACCCCCATGCTTATCATTTGCTAGTCCTCGAGCAAACTGAAACAAAAACAAAAATTCTAAATTAACTAATCAAAGCAAAACCTAACTCACTTTCGTAAGAATCACGATTGCATTTAGCATATGCATCAAGCTCTTTCAACCCCTGGGTTACCCCAGTGGACGAGTAAGGCCTTGTGAGGGTTTGCAGTGATGCTACCCACAAGCATCTCTGCCATGTATGCATAAGAGTACTCATTTTCACAAGCAGTAGGTAGTTAAAGACTTTGTTTTCACAAATATTTCCTGTTATTACATAATCAAAACATAATTAGAGTCATTTATATACCACCACAGAATAAAAATATTTCTTTCACTTTTCTAAATATCATAATTATTTATGTTTTTTTCTTGGAAAATCAAATAAATACATGTTTATTTTTTACTCATCCTCATTCATATATTTTCTGCATAGGTTTTCCCGATCATACTTCTAAGCAGTGAACTTTTTCTTTTTATGCTCTTTTCTTTTTCTTGATTTTTAATTTTTCATATTTTTTTTGCGCACTATTTTATTCTATGGCTTGTGTATGGTCTGCTTTTATACCCGGTGCAATGCCAATATATTTTATACTTTTTCAATATAGGTCAAAGATATTGATTAGGACACAAAAGTGACTTCCTTCATTCACCTTTTCGACATGAAACTCAAACACTTCAGCTTGTGTCTATTCCCAGCTACTAGGGATCACGAAGATTTTCACTCTCCTTTTTAAAATGAAACTCAAACGCTTCAACTTGCGTCTGAGCCCAACTACTAAAGATTGTGAAATATTTCCAAACAACTTAACGCATGCTCTTTTACACTTTTGAGCTCATTTTTGCGCTTTTGTTCAATTGCTTAATTTTTCAAAAATAACATTATGCATATTCATATTTGTGATTTAAAATAAACTCTAACATACATCTATCGTCATTTCTTTGAAATCAACATAAACAACCACAATTTCTAGATTCATGTCATAAAAAAAATTGGGGCTTAAAAATCCTCTAAAAATATTAGATTTTGAATAACATTTATATAAGTTCAAACTCTTTCTTTAAAGACCTACTTTTCGTGAAAGATGTGTAATAATGTGCAGGTACATAGACAGAAATATCAGGGTGTGCAAACTACACCCTCTCTCATACTTGAATGACACTGTCCCAGTGGTGCTTTCCCATGCTTGAATGAAACTAAGTGAATGCACATGAGACCAAATAAATGAGGGAAAATAGTAGAATCAACTTGATATGCGATATGAATTCACGTCCTACGACTATACAAAATGCAATGCGTACATAGCATGGCATGAAAACTAATGAATGAAAAGAAAAGAAAACATGACCTAAGAAAATCTACAAATCCTAAGGGTAAATCTTATATTATATAACATATGGGTTGCCTCCCATAAAGCGCTAGGTATCACATCCTCAGCTAGACGGATCTCTGGAAATCCTTCACCGTCCTTGAGATCAATAGACATGAAGTCATGCTCAATCGAGCTCTCTGAGAAAAAGAGTATCATCCGTGACACTTCGTACTGTGTTTCCGCCCAGTCTACCTCTAAAAGTGATATCATGACTCTCGCTACAAGAAGGACGAAGGTTAGTCTCCTCTTGGAGACTACTCTCGAAAGAAGAGTCTAAGATTGATCGACTATCATGGTATGTAGAGTCAAACAAAGGATGGATATGATCTTGATTGACTAGGTCAAGCATCTTTTGCATACGTATCTCTTGTTTGTTGTAAGCAATCGACGTTCCTAAGGCCTGGAAAACTAGGACTCTGTGACTATATGATGATTATACATAGTGCGAGCCTTGCTCCTTCTTCTGGGGCCTAATGGAGGAAATCAACTAGTCAGTGGGAATGACAATGGGCTCATCAGTCGATTCCGAAATGAGGTGATACACCTTCCCACTTCGAAGGGATGTAATAGATTTGACATGCACATGATGTGACTTTGTGGGGTACAGATCAAATGACATGAAATCCTCTCCCTTTGGGTTGACAACAGGCTGACTAGATAGGCACCCCTCATTTTGCCTGCTGAAGGCCTCAATCAATTGTCCCATTTGAGTCTCTAGTTTGGTGATTGACTACGTGTGAGAACAAAGAGTGGCCTTAATGTCAGAAAAGGCCTCTAACATCTTCTCTTGAAATGACGTGCTTGATGTGGGCTCCTGAGAAGAAGGCAAACTACACTCGGGGTGGACCTGTGATATTATGGGACACGAGTAACTTTGTGAAAAGTTACTTTATATATGTTGTGTCTCAGAGGGCTGATGAGGTGGGTGAAAATTGGGGTGGTTTTGCCATCCTGGGTTATATGTGGGTGCAAAAGGATCGTGCACGGGTCTAGCGAAACCTTGGGAAGCATTCATCTGCTTCTGAACGAATTCAGGATAAAGCAGTGCTATTGGACACTCAAAAACGCAGAGTGTAGGGCTAGCGCATAGCTCACACACTCTTCCTATTGAACTTCGCGAAGATAACTTGACTATGAATTGATTTAATTTTCTAGTCAATAGGTCGACTTTGGTTCGCAAATCTAGCTCAGACCCTACTTCTGAAATCCCAACTTTCCTAGGACCACTAGGCACAGATGTGGTCTTATCGAGCCATGAAAACAATGCATGATGCATGGCGTTCTCACTCAAGGTCTCAAATAAAGACCATGACTCATCCTCACTCTTGAACATGAAAGTACCCCTACACGATGAATCAATCATTTGCCCGTCCTTCTCGGTCAGACCATCATAAAAATACTACACCTATTGTCAACAGGGCACCTGGTGGTGAGGGCACTTGCGGAGAAGATCTTTCATCCTCTCCCAAGTTTCGTGGAATTGTTCTCCCTCAATCTGAGAGAAACTGGTTATAGCTTTGCAAAACTGATTCATTTTACCAATTGGGAAGTACTTTTTGAGGAACTCGTGTTGCATTCTTTCCCAAGTGGTAATCTGAACCATATCGAGAGCCTTTAGCCAGTGCTTGGCTTTATCTTTGAGAGAGAACGAAAACAATGTCAACCTCAATGAGTTATCCCCAAAATTGTTGATCCGCACTGTAGGGCAGATCTCGATAAACTCGTCGAGGTGACGGTAGGGGTCTTCGTTGCTAAGGCCATAGAATGATGGTAACATTTGGATAATGCTAGCCTTGATCTCAAACTGGTTCACTTTTACATCAGGTCTCGTGATGCAGGAGATGGGAGTATACTGATTTGGCATGAAATACTCCCTAAGAGGATGAATCAGAGGCTGGTAGTCGGCCATGATGATGGGACGGGGGGCTCTTCTAACGAGAGACTCAGGATCCTCAATAGGCTCAACAAGCTCGGGGTTGAGCGATTGTCGCCCTTGCATGTACCAACAGAGTAGACCAGTGCGACAAACGTCCTAAATTTGAGTTTTCTACCTAACTAACGCACTAAGTGATCAAACCACGCAAACCACAAAATGAGTAAAACAAAAAGCAAAAGCTGAAAACTGGAAATAAACAAGCACCATGCAGTTGCACACAGCAGGAATTATGCAGAAAAATGAAATCTATGTGCACAGTACCAATCGTACACAGTCACCTCTAAGGGTATCCTAATGGGTGGGCTATGCAGGAAAAGTAAGCTCGTCTCTACGGTATGCACACATGTGGTTCTAATCCTAAATACAAAAAACAAACTAAGCAATCCTAATTAATCAACAGGAAGGTAAACTAAATGAACCTAATTAATGTACTAAATTAAACTAGCAACCTAAATAATGTGAGCAAACACTGGCAATAAAGTGAATACTTGTATTAATCGTAGCTCCCCAACAACGGCGCCAAAATTTGGTGTGAATTTTGGAAAATGATTTTTTAAATAATATTTTATGTAAAAACAATGTGAAAGCCAGACACCAAAAATATAAAAATCAGCTGGCACGAGTGGTGGAGTCTGGGTAGATCTCAAGGAACGAAAAATATTTGTATTCAAACACATAACTATGCTACTTTTTATTGCCAAAATAAAGAAAAATAAATAAATAAATAAATAAATCACTAAATAGTATTGCCCTACGCAGAGGGCTTAAACGAAATAAATAAATGGTTTTATTACAAACCCAATTAATAAAATAAAATAAAACCCTAAAAAAGAAAAGAAAAGACTTCAGTGCTTCAAGTCTTCTTGTCTCGTCTTGAGGTAATGTATACTTTCTTGAACTTTTGCTTTTCTGAGGAATCCCTGAGGGCACTTCTGAGGGCCTGATGGGACCTCAGAGGGTACTTTTAGGGCATGAAAAAGACTCTACTGCACTTTCCAACGCTTCCCTGCAAGAATAAAAAACACAAAACGCAGCAAAACGAAGAAACCTAAACTAATTCTAAACTTAAAAATAAGCAAAAACACGAATCAAACTACTATTCTAACAGACCACTATGCACTAAAAGACAAAATAGTGTAACTACTTAGAAACAAGAAACAAATTCAGAAACTAAAGTATGACAACTATTGACAACTTAACTAATTTAAAACAACTAAATCAAGAACAACTGAAGTGAAACACTAAGAAAAATTAATATTCCTAATTAGACTACGACTACTTTTGAATCACGACAACTGAAATTAATTATTAAAACCTATAACTAATGAAATCAAATATGACTAATAAATTCAACGTCTAATGCTATAACTAAGACAAATGACATTCTAATGAAATCATGGCTAATACAATAACTAAAACAATTAACGTCTATTGCTGGATCAAATAAATAAATCAAATAACTAACAAAGATTAAGTAAAACAAATAATTATGAATGCTGAAATTAACATTTAATGTCACCATGGTATTGAAATAACCTAACGTCAAATACAAATAAAATAAATAAGTAATGCAACGAATAGCTATTGTGAATGAAATAAATAAGAAAAACAAAACAAACAATGTCTATGTTAAACAGAAAATGCTGATGCTAACCTATATGATAATGTTATTTACTAACCTATTAAAATCCATTAACCTAACTATTAACCTACAACTATTCTAACTAACAAATCATATTGCTAACTAATATATCACACAAAAATTCTAAACGTTAACTATTAGATACCTTTGTTACTTACCTATATGCTGAACCGACTGGATCTTATCATTTGTTGAGTACCTAAATCTATTAACTATCACTACATCACGTAAGACACCATGCGTTAATTAACAAGTAAATAAAAATTCAAATGACTATCTATTTAATTTGACTAACATGCTAACCTAAACTATAGAAATCATAACACTTAAACATTGCAGGTTCAACCACGGTTCAACATCTATTACGTTGAACCGTGTTTTATGTTGCTGATGGAGGATGCTAGGTATTACCGCATGAGTTGAAATTCCCTGTTACGATTTAGCCGATGATGAACAACGCAACTTGCTGATCACCTGAATCAAATTTTAACAATCAAGCAAAACAGGGTAAATTTTTGTGATCTTAAATCTGCTCCTTCAGGCTACATGCATTTCTCTAAAATATTTTGCATTCTATTAGATCAAACAACCCTGCATGATTATTTCATTCATGCAGGTTTGTTGCACGCCCACAACAGGCTACTGAAAAATATTATTCTCTATTGATTAAACTTGAACTAAAAACACACAAACTACTGCTTAAGATTTATATAAGCTATTCTAGAATGCAAGAATGCAGTAAATAAAATCCAGATTACACTAGATGCAATGAAGATGCAAAAAATCAACTATAATGCATGCAATGATATGATCCTAAGCTACAGAGATGGGGGAGAAAGATACATACCAAATTATTTACATCTGATGGAGGGGTTGAGAAGAAGAAGGTGGTGATTCCAGCTGCGTGCACACAATCCCGACGAAGAAGAAGAGGCTGCCGATGAAGAGAGGATCCAAAGCTTGATGAAAAGCAGGGAGAATAAGAAGAGGAGAAGAAGAGAGAAGGACAAATCGACTTTCAGAGAGATGGCAAGATAGAGAAGAGGGAGGCCAGATGCAAGGAGAGCTTAAGGCTGCTGGAAAAATATGTTTCCAGCCCTTGACATGACTATTTATATTAGAATATTTGGTTAAAACACATTTTTCAAAATAAGTTCGATAATTTTTCACTAATTTCCAAAAAGGGTTTTTTGAGAAACGTGTTTCATAAAACCAAACTTTCTAAACTAACTAGGACTCCTACTTGAACTCTTCTAAACTAATTAAAACACTAATTAAAAATTCCTAAATTAAATAAAATACTGAAAAATGCAGGGCAAGCTTTGAAATGCGCAATTTTTTGATAAATTTGATTTCAATGCGGTTTCTCAAAACTAACGATAAAAATGGGATTTTAAAGCGATTTTAACACGAATCATGCATAAATAAAGATGAATAAAATGCCAAATTTATGCATGATCTTTTTCTTTTTGGCAGTTTTCAAGAAAGTAGAGAGCGTTCCAAAAAATCAGAAGTCTAAAGCCTATTTTAATAATTAGGGCAGGAAGTTGGACCTAAATCAAAGTTTTCCTTTCTTCATTTTCATTGCCACTATCAAAAATATTTACCAAACGTTGGAAAGGTAAAATATAATATTTACTTTGCCCCGCTGATTGTTTTGGAAAAGCCAGTACCAACAAAGCAACAAGAGGTTATTGCCACTTTTGAGACCCTTTCTATCAAATTTCAAGAGCCAAGTTCAGGTTTTCTAGAACTTTAGATGGATGTGAATGTCATTTGTCGTTCTAACTGTCATTGTCTTGACAGCTTAAAACTTAGAGGGCTTTCCCCTTGCCCTTGTAATCTTTGAGCTTATTAAAAAGTTTAGATAATATTTTAGATCTGGTTTGGGTTGAAGTCATGCCCCATTAATTCACATCGATTTTGCACCCCGATATAAGGATGCAAACAGGTTGAATCTGGAATAACTAAATTACATGAGGTGGTATCCTATGTGGTAAGCGGGGCCCTGTGCCAAGTTGAAGGCCTAGGTTCGAATCCCTCTGCCACATGAGACTTAAAAGATATCTGTTAGGGGTCTGCCTAACCCCAGCTTGCCTTTCAAAAACAAAAAAACTTAAAGAATCAAATCTAGATCAGAAAATTTACAAAACTTTCATCTTATATTCGACCCATTTGCATCGCTACCTCGGCGTTGGTTCTTTGCCACTGTTTTTAAATTGACAAGATATTGTCTTAACCCAACTCAAAGTTTCAAACTCAGGGCCGCAAGAAGTCAGCTTGAGCATGTGCAGGCTTAAACCGAATGCGCCTTAACTGGGCTCATGAAATCAAGCTAGTTTTGGTCAATACAGTTAAAGCTTTGTTTGGAAAACTGGTAGTCAAAAGGAGTTTATGCATTTGGAAAAGTGGCAGCTCATTTATCAAATCTATTATTGTGTTTTACTTCCTTTCCCAAATGCATAGACTCACATTCCAACTACCAGCTTTTTAACCTTCATCAAGTTTTTACCAAATGCATAAACTCTCGTCCCAGCTACCAGTTTTCCAAAAGAGCTTAAGAACACTTTTTATTTGATCATCAGATAAAGTGAAGCAATTGGGGAGAGAAGTTATCAACAACCAATGGGGGGCTCCCCTTGTCTAGCAGAGAGTTAGTATATGTTACCTTGATACACACCCACAAGATGGGTTGCACGGCTCATGCGCTTTGGCCCAACGGGCTATGTGCAGAGGTCTAAGATAGCCACCTTTTGTGCCCTGACCCCTGCCAGGGTTGTGTTCTGAACAACGCAAGGAAAGTTGCAGACAGTTCATTGAAGGACAGGCATGCGCAGAAGCCTTGGACAGAAAAGGAAAGACATGCCCCCTGCAGCAGGCGCATTGCAGGGAGTCAGCTTTGGCAACATGCGCCTAGGCCTGAGCACCCTTGTTTAGACCCTCTGTAGCTTGTCAGCAGAGGGTCTAGTTTGACTGATCAACTCATTAGGGTTGCACATTTTGTATCAGGCTATAAAGCCTTTTTTGTAAGGAGCGATAGCTCCTCATGTTGAATATAATTTGAAGTTTCCCATTGAGGGTCCCTTCTTCTCCTCCTCCATCTCTCTTCAGCCCCAACTGGCGCAACACCCTTGGGAAGGGCTCATCCACCGCAGTGAGTTGCCTAAGACATGGGTCTTCTCAGACCAGCCGGTGGTCGCATGGTTCTCGGCCCCAAAGTTCTTTCACAGGCTGAAACAGAAAGGCTCTGCATGCTCTGTCTCCCCTGCACCAGGTGAGACATCTTCGACACCGCCTTCTCAAGCCAGTCCTCCCATGTATCGCAAGAATGCGCACTCGGTGCTTACATAGCCGCATCCGTCCGCTCACAAAGCACCTCATCCTGTGCGCGCAAGGTGTGCACTGCAAGGAGAACCTGATTGGATGACACAGGAGGAGCTCTGATATCGTATCCTCCAGAATCACACAGCAGAAGATAGAGCAGGTCAAGAAGGAGAAGAAGATAGGTTAGAGTTTTAAAGGTTTTCTTTGATAGTCTTACTTTGTGTTTTTACACACATATTTGACTGTTGAGCATGTCTCAATTTATAGATTGCATCTCTTGGTTTTCCTTTGGCTCATCTTTTGCAAATAAGCTCAGCGAGAGATTTTAGGATGGGAAAAACCAAAATAGTTTGAGATAAAGGTTTCATTTGAAAACAGTTTTGAAAAGTACCCAAGCATATCCACGAACGGGCCTTGTTCATGGATATGCCGAGATGTGTGGATAATGGCCACAGACCCCAACATCTCCCACTTGGTCATAAATCGGTCGGCCTTGCTTCCACTATTGTGGCCTCCCCATGCACTGATTACAGATTTTTCATAAAGATTTGTCTCATAATCACAAGTATCTTAATCCCATATGTGTCACATGTTTTGTAAACAGATCCTCAGGGTTCCCTTTCGTGAAAGGATTTGCTACCATGTCTGATGACAGTAGATAATATGTGGTTATCTCATTTCGTTCAATCATATTATGTATACAATGGTATTTTTCCATTATATGCTTACTCTTAGAGCTATCTGCTCCACTCTTCATCAGAGAGATAATAGTCTGGTTATCACAAAAAGGTGTACAGGTTCAAATACTAGATCTAGTTTCAAATCATAGATGAACCTTCTAATCCACACTACAAAGGTTGTGGCTGCATTACATGCAATATACTCAGCTTCCTGAGTATGCAAGGCCACACAACCTTGCTTTTTACATGATCAGGCTACTGCACCTCCTTCAAACAAGAAGATATAGCCAGAGGTAGACTTGTTGTCATATTTGCATCTTGCAAAGTCCGTATCTGAATACCTAATCAAATCAAGTTTATCATATTGAAATCTCAACTGTAATCCTTTTGAGCCTTTCAAATATCAAAAAATTCTTTTGACAACCTGTCAGTGAGGCCAACCAGGATTACTTTGACATATGCTAACACCTACTACACAACTTATATCAGGTCTTGTACAAAGTATAGCGTATATTAAGCTTCCAACAGCTTGAGCATAAGCTACATCTAATCTTTGTTGGTCTTCTCCTAGACAATCACTTTTACTTAAGTTCACTCCTTTAGCAACAGAAGTCCTAATAGGTTTTGAGTCATGCATTCTATATTTTTTCAAAATATAGTCAATATATCTTTCTTGACTCAAATTAAGAATTTTTTATTCTTGATTTCTGGTCATTTTGATTCTCAGAATGTATGAGGCTTCACACATATCTTTCGTTTCAAAGTTGGTATACAACCAACTCTTTGTGTTGACTATCATATCATCATCATTTTCAGTCAATAATATATTATCAACATAAAGAGATAAAATGCAAAAGTGACTCCCACTTTTTCAGACATATACACAATGGTCTAATTAATTGGCTTCATATCCAATCTTGGTTATTGCTTTATGAAAAGCCAAATACCACTGTCTTGGTGACTGCTTAAGTCCGTACAAGGATTTTTTCAACTTGTATACTTTGTCACTATCTGTGACATATCCCTCTGGCTGAAATATATAAATGGTTTCATTTAAGTCACCATTCAAGAAGGCAGTTTTTACATTCATCTGCCACACATCTAGATTATAATGAGTTATTATGGATAATATTATCCCGATGGATGCAAACTTAGCAACTGATGAGTAGGTTTCTATGTAATCAACACATTCCCTTTGGAAAAAACCTTTGGCTACCAATCTTGCTTTGAATTTGTCTATTGACCCATCAGCCTTGTACTTTCTTTTTAAGAACCCATTTACAACCACTTGGTTTCCTTCCTTCAAGAAGATCAGTTAATTCTCAGACTTGATTCTTTTTAATGGATTCTATTTTTTCATCCATAACCCTTTTCCATTCTGATGCTTAATGTGATTTAATAGCATCGGAATATGATAGATTGTTGGTGATTTCATCTATATCTAATGAATAGCATAACTCTTCAGTTAGATACACATAATAATCATCTAGATAGGATGGAGGAGCTCTAGTCCTCTTATGACCGCTTAAATTTTGAGAAGTAGAGGAACCTGGATCAGTTGGTCCATTGCGTGACTGATCCACGGTTGGTTTATTGCCAAACTGTTCATCTTGATCATCAAGATTATCCAGTAAATCAAAGGGATCCTCAATAAGATCAATGGATTCATTATTGAGTCCTTCTAAGAACTCAACATCTCTACTCTCAACTAGTCTCAACCTTTTATAGTATAATCTGTAGCCTTTTGATCGTTTAGGATATCCAATAAAAATATCTCTAACAGATCTATTGTCCAACTTATCCATAATTAGATCCAAGATCTTAGCATGTGCTACAGATCTCCATCTCTTGAGATGGCTCAAATCTGGTTTCATACCAGTCCATCTTTCATATAGAGTTGTTGGGACAGCTTTGCAGGGCACTCTATTCAGGGTATACATTGTTGTATTTACAGCTTCACCCCAAAAAACTTTGGGTAATTGTGCTCCTGCCAACATGGTCCTAACCATGTTCAAGAGGGTTCTATTGCACCTCTCTGCAAGACCATTTTGTTGTAATGTTTCTGGCATGGTTCTTTCCCTGTTAATGCCAAGATCTTTACAGAACTCATTCGAGGTGTATTCACCTCTCTTGTCTGACCTAATTATTTTAATATATCTTCCAAGTTGTCTTTCAACTTCACTTTTAAATTCTTTAAATTTCTCAAGAGCTTCTGATTTATGTTTAATCAGGTATAAGTAACCGCATCTTGATTATAAAATATAACATTCCGCTGTGAGTTTGGACTTTGAATGGTCCACAAATATTAGTATGAATTATTTCTAATAATTCTTTAGCACGTACAACATTTGGTGGAAAGGGTTTCCTAGCCATCTTTCCGTATATACAAGTTTCACAATTTTCAAAGTGCGATCCATTGAATATAGGAATTATTCCTTGTTGTGCTAAATTTTTTATTTCCTTTATACTTATATGTCCAAGTCTTTTATGCCATGTATTTACATTAATGTTAAAGGCACAATCAATATAAGCAGAAACTGATTCTTTATTATCACATAGCTTAAACATACAATGTTCTTTGATAATGGTCCCTTCAATTAGGACTCTACTATGTTTCTTTATTGTGATTTTTTCAGGAATGAATTTGACTTCAAACCCTTTTTCAATCAATGTCGGGACAGATACTAAGTTCCTCCTCATCGAAGGTACATAAAGAACTTCATTAAGAAGAATACTTATTTCACCTACATTAAGTCTATAAGACCTTATTCCACGTACATCGTAGTAGGTGTTATTTCTCATGTACACCTTGTGTTCTTCTGGACCTAGTTCTTTCATGTTTACAGATTCATTTGTGGTCTTGGCTATGTGTCGGGTTGCTCTAGAATCAACCCACCATCTCGAGAGTTCTTAGTTTGTAAAGAGGCATTAAGACACCACGCAGACAACTTCTTTATTATCGGGCCTTCTTTTGTTGTTCGGCTTCCCATGTTGTCCATTGCTCCTGTTGAAGGTTTTTGTCCTGCAGTTTCTCTGGATGTGTCCCGTCTTTCCACATTTGAAGCACTTTACTTGAGGTTCATTTCTCTGAGGCCTTTTAAAGTTGGTTTTTTATCCTTTATTGAACCTGTTGTTTCATTTTCCTTTAAAGTTATTGTTGTTTCTTTTAAAGGGTACTTGATTGTTGGACGAGACATCTTGGGCTGTCATGAGTTCTGACTTTTTGTCCTTGACCATGTGTTCTTATTTATCGCTAGTTGGAGAGGTAACTCATTAAGGTTTAGACTTTTAGTATTCAACCTAAGTGTTATGGTTACCATTCTCCAAGATACAGGCAGACTATTCAAAATTGTTGAGATTTGCATCCTGTCAGGTATCATGTTTCCAGCTATTGCTAAGTCTTTTGTCATGACTAGCATACAGTTTATATGATCTATTATGTTGTTTGACTCTTTCATCTTATATGAGTTGTATTGTTCTAATAGAAGTTGAATATGTAATTCGGATGTAGTGTCATATTTAGACCAAATTGCTTCCAACATTTCATGAGTTGTTTAATAGTCTTCAAAGACTCTAATCAGATCATCATCCATATATGTTAACATAATTGTTCTAGCCATAAGATCATCTCTTAGATACTTTTTATATTTTTCTTTCTCCTCCTTTGACAATTTTTCTTCAAGATTTTCTATTTGTTTGTGTAGTACATATTCCAATCCCTCAAGTGTAAGAGCTAAAGGTATTCTCCTTTTCCAGATTGAAAAGTTTGTTTTATTTAACTTATCAGTTTTGGCAAGTTCAGAGGCACACACACGGCTACTCAGCCTTTTTAGTTTTGTATATTTTATTTTAATTTATAGCAATTTATTTATTTATTTATTTATTTTAAGAAAAGAAATAGTAAAACATGAATCAGTTTCAACCTATAAAATATTACACTGAGAAAATAAGAATCAATAAATAAAAATAAGAGGTCTTTAGCCAGAATTTTGAAGAAATATTAAGACTAAAACAAAAAACCCTGTTTCTGAAAAAATTTAAACCTTCACAAACTTTAGAATGGAATTTAAAAAAAAAACATAAATTTTCAAGAAATTTCACAACACGAAAACCACTTTTAGCAATTTTTTAAAAAATAAGTATATGGGATAATTTTTTAAAGATTATAAGTGTGTTTTTGAATAACCTATAAACCAGAAGGGCGGTAAGGTCTTTTTGCACCACTAGAGTGTAAATACCCTAAAGTCGATTGAAAAAATTTATTTTTCAGTTTCATTTCTCTCTCTTCTCTCGAACATTCGCTGGAGAAGATGAACTCCTCTATCGATTTTTCGGCCAGAGGTTCTGACGGGAAGTCCCACCGAGTGTTTGGGTCGGTACTCTTGGCTCAGATCACAATCTCTGGAAAAAAACCCAAGCTAAAACGGTAGCCGGACCACCAAATTTTGGTGTTTTTCTTTTTTCAGGGTTTTCTCAAATAAGTTTTTTCAGTATTCTGTTTGTTTTGTTTGCCTTTTCAGGGACGCCGGTGGATATCTTCTTTACTGGTCACAGTTCCAGGCAAGGAGAGAAAGGAAAAAGAACAAAAAAGTTGGTCAAAGACTGGGGCCGCTGATAAAGAAGCAACGGTCGTCGAAAAAATTATTTTGGCGACAGACCAACAGAGGATCATTTTCCTTTTTTTTTTATTTAGACTTATATTCCTACTGTAGGTTGCTACATATACAAAAAAATTTTTGACTACACACCACATGTATGATTACTACTACATGCTTTTAGATATATAGGCGCAACACAGAATGGTCTCTTCTCTTAGAGTCCCTCAAGCGAAAATGCATTCAAGCAGGTACAAAATAAAACAAAAACATGTGTTTATGCATATTCCAGTCACAAAAAATAGAGGGCTTTCTGAAGCCTGACTAACCTGTGTAAACACCCCAAATTTTCACTGTCATTTACAAACACATGCCTCCTGCCACTAGGACCCACTCTTTGAAGTATTCAGAAGACCAGTTGGTTGTCAGCTGAACCAGGGCTATTCGAAGCCCAAATTTTGAATCAAATTCCAATATTTCATCTTGCAATCAAGATTCAATCTTTATTTTGGCTCGATTTCAATCATCAATTTTTACCTTCGATCATAAATGTCCAATTCTTTATCTTCGCTAGGGGTCTGGGATTCCAAATCTCTCATCTAAGGTTTGCATTTTACATCTCATTTCATATCATTTTGTCTTATTCCATATCATTTCATATCTTTTTTTGTCATTTTATCGCATTGCATGTCATTTTTGAGATCCAATACTCTGGTTTTTCAAAATTTTCAGATCCAGATTTGATTTTAAAACTTTTCTTTCAAAATCTTTCAAAAGAAATCAAAATTTTAGAATTTTAGTCGAATCAAGACCCTTTTTTAGAGTTTCGGTTGGATCAGGACTCTAACCCTGACTTCATTTTTTAGAAAATATTTCAAAAACTTCTTTATTTATCTTTCGAACAATCAAATTTTAAATTTCAGGACTTTATTGTAGAGTTTTAAAATTTTAGGACTCTGTCCTAGAGTTTCAGTCGGTCGAGAACTCTACTATGATTTCCTCTTTTTACTTTATTTTTACTTATTTTTCAAAAACAGATTCAGTTCTAAGAGTTTCAAAATTCTGAGACTCTATCCTAGAGTCTTAGTTGATTAGGACTCTGACCCTGGTCTCGTATTTTGTTCATTTTCACTAATCTCTGAGAAGATCTTTCAAAATCTCTTCGTTTGTCTTTCAAAAACCCGAATTTAAGAGTTTCAAAATTTCAGGACTCTCTTCCAGAGTTTTAGTTAGTTTAAGACTCTTTTTTTTTTAAACTTTTGATTCTCATCTGGTGATTTCAACTCCGTTTCAAAACTTTTTCCAATCTTTATTTCAACTTTTTTAAAAACTCTAGCTCCACATCTAGAAGAGTTTTAATCCATTTAGGACTCTAGTTGATTTAGAACTTCAATTTTATTTTCAAACTTTCTTTCAAAAACTTTCCTTCTAAAAACCCTTTATTTCAAAAACTTGATTTTTAAATCAGTTTTCAACTTTCTTCAAGCAGGGCCCACCCTGCAGGAGTGCAAAACCCTAATTTTCAATTTCATTTCATTTTACATCTTTCATATTTCAAAAATACAAAAAAATATTAGTTAGGTGTCCTTTTAAAGTTTCAAAAAAAATTGTTTTTAACCCTTTTATTTTTAAAGTTTTAAAACCATTTTCTAAAAAAAAAAACAAGTGGGGCTTACATTAGGTGACGCCACATTTGAAAGTATTTTGGTTAGTTTAGGATTAACTAGTGTCCTAGTTAGGTTAGAATCGAAATCGATTTTAAAACCTCACTTTCATTTAAAATTTTGTTTTTATTTAAAGCTTTAAAAAATAAATGTGGGCCCCACAATAGGTGGCACCACATTTGGATTTGTTTTAATTCAATTAGGACTCAATTAGGCTAATTAGAGTCTAATTAATAAGATTGAAAAGTCAAACCTAGCTGAAAAAATCACCACCCTTAATTAACTCAATTAAGAAAGTTTTAAACAAATTAGAACTCCTCCTTAATTAATGTTTTGAAAAACTATAAATAGGGGACTCTAAGGGGGTCAACCCATGCTTTTCCTCTCTTAGATCTCTCCCAAATTCATGCCTCTCCCTCCTTCAAGCTTCAGCCTCCTCCGTTGAAGCTCCAAGGCAAGGTCTTCTCCCCTTTTCTTATTTTTTTTCACTAAAATCATCATTGTCGCCTCTTTTAGCATGTTTTTCCTTTTCTTTTATTTCAAAAAAATTATGTGAGGACCTAAAGATGATGATCAACTGATGTTTGATGGTCCCTTACACGTTTTTGATCTATTAATAATATTTATTTTTTGTTTATTATGTTAAACGCTCGAAAAAGATCAAGATTCGACCGTTCGATGGTCAAATCCCTCTTTTAGAGGCTAAATCAAATCTCAATCGTGCTTTTCCCTGACTTTTTATTGTTTTATCATGCTTATGTTTGTTTTGTTCATTCAAGCACTATATCCAAATTTGTTATATTATTTATGGTTTTTTTTTATTATTTTCCATTATTAGATTAGGTTTATTCATGCTTTATCGATAATCTGTAAATCTCGATTCCGGGCATGCGGGAATGACATTATTTTATGTTTGTTTTTCTATAAAAAAAATATGAGTTTTTAGGATAGAACTGTGCATATGTCAGTGATTTTTCATAAAAAATTTTGAAGTATTTTGAGTTTTGTAACTCTGTTAAAAAATTTGAAAACTGAACCATGCTTCTTGAACCATGAAAACACTATGTAGAATCGGGAACGGTTTGTCAAAGCGATATCTCCCTCATCGGAGATCTGATCGTTGATCCATAAGTTTCAGTATGTTTGTTATCATGTCTACTATATTTTGTATAATTTTCAAAATTTGTATATATCTGTTTGCTATTTTTCCTCTGTCAGAAATTAGAACCGGCTTTATAGAGCCTGTTATGCATTGTCTAAACCCTAGATCAACTTGTGTGGATCGTATCTCCCTAACCGAAGATCCGATTGATGATTCGTAAAATGCAGCATCTTCATCTATGTGTTCACTCTCATCTGCAAAAATTTTATACTTTTTTAACACTATTTTTTATATTTCCTTACACCCAAAACCAGACCTATTTATTTCAACTCGTTACGTATTCGCCAAAATCAAGCATATATTGCCAGAATGATTCTCCCTAACCGGAGATTCTTTTTCCAATATGTAAAAAGATTTTTTTTTTAATCTATATAGTATTTCTCTGTAAAATTTTATGAATTTCTATGGTGGTTTGTTACCTTATTCAGGTCTGACATTGTGACAGGTATGTGCTTGTGGGCAAAATTGTGTATTTTAGGGTTTTATTTAATTTTTATATCAAAATAATGTCAAAATTTTTATTTTTTTATTTTATTTTAATTTTAGGGTTACTATAAGTATTCGTGTTAATTTTCATAGATTTTAGAATTTATTTGAGGCTCTATTTGATTAAATCATAAAAACTAGATGCCGGCGGAGTCCCGATTCAACTGAAATACGGGCAAATTTTGATGTTTTTGTAATATTTTGAATTTTTTTATAAAACGTTTTATATTTTTAGGGTTTGATTATGTTTATAATCATGCTAGGGTGCTCCACACCCGATTTGGTGTTGATTTGAATCTGTTTGATCTTTAAATCAAAAGTTTTACAACTTTTTTTTTTGAAAACCTTAATTTCAAGGCCATAGTCTTGTTTTTACAAGTATTTTTGTTATTTTTCCCAAAATTTTGAATTTTAAAGTGTTTTTTTTATTATTTATTCAATTTTATATCATCTTTTATTATGTTTATCTCAGGAAAAATATGAAAGAGGCTTATATTCAGATAAATCCAGAAAAGCTGATATATCTTCACTAACAAGTTTGCTAGTTTTGCAGGGACACTCAAGATTGTACTTTCTTTATTTTTTTTATTCTTTATTTCAATTTATCATTGATGTAAAATGTAAACATTGGAATAATAATTTAATTTTCTGCTTAGAATAGGGTTGCATTGCATATAGTTTATTTCTTTCAATAATGTTAATGTGTGATGGATGATGATTCATGCATATTCAAATCCACCATGGTCTACACGAATGGCATGTGCACTAGCTTTTAAGTTGTTGATAAACTCGAAGGGTTTCGTATTTGTAGCAATAGTCAGAATACGAACAAAACCCATATTTATCATCTTTTTCTAAACCACAAATGGCCTGCACTCTTAAGCATTTTCAGAAATCATACCATATTTTCTAAACTTTTCTAAGTATTTATCCCTTTTAGAATCAAATGAGATATATTCAATACGTATTCGTGGCCATAGTCAGGTATATGTAAAGAATTTATTTCATCTGAATTCTATAAGGTACAAAAAAACTTTTTCTTAATGATTTTTCTCAAATTTCTTCAAAAAATATTCTCTTAAACTGCATTTATGCATTATTTAGGTTAGATTGGATCATGAATAGGATTTCATATGGCCACACGCCCATCTAGGCTGAGTTATTTCACAAATCTATTTAAAAAAAAACAATTTTCTAAAAAATTGCTCAAGTTTTCTTCAAAAACAATTTTCTCAAAACATCAGGATTTCTTCAGAAATTGATTTTCTTTTTCATCAAAAAAAATTTTCAAATGCAATTCACAATTTCCAATCATCCTTTTTCTAAGTATTTTCTAATATTTGAAGCAAACATCATGTTTTCAATCTGCATTTTCTAAAGTTAATAGCACATGCCTGATTCTTTATGCATTTAGGAATAAAACATTGATTTAGACAAGTTGAGCAAAGCAAAGCACATGATTGATCCTTGGTTTGATTACTTCTGGTTAAGGCGCTAGGAACGGTTGAACCTCGTACCGATAGGCGAGTCTCATTCTTCAGAATTATCCTGCATTTTAAAACGAAGGTGAGTTATTTTCAAAATCTTTTCCAAAGGTCAATTTGACTTGCAAAAGTAAAATTTTGCAATGATAACAGGTTTGGCGATCGAGATGGGACCTGTCATCATCTGATCAATCTTTTGTTTTGCCCTATCTAACTTGTCAAAATCGTGTTTCACAATGTCACCTCTATATCTTGTGAACCTAGGAGCCTACACTCAAACCCAGCTCACATGGATTTCATGTAGACTTAGGCATGGTTTGGCAGGATCAATTGAGGAGGCATTAGTTATGCTCACTTAGACTTAGGTCAAATATAATCCTCCTCAATGTAGGATTTGATTGAAAACAATGTTTGTTTCTTACAATTTTTTTCAAAATTCTACTTCTTTAGGTCAATAAAGTCTTTTGTTTTCTTGCATGTTGATCATATTTTAAAAACAACCCCACTTACTTTTACCTAGCCACCACACTGCTGGGCTTTCTTCCAGAACCATAGTTTGGGACAAAGCCTCACAATTGGGTCACCTATTTGGGTTGATCCCCCCTTCCATGTACCGAGGGCCATAGTCTAAAGTATATCGGCAGGCACTCAAGTATGTTGGAAAATATGAGCCTAGAAACAGAGAAATTCTTTTATGCCACGTACATCGAGCATCGGCTCAATTATATCAGCATAGCATGATTGGACACAGATGATCTAAGCTTTAGAGTTAGGGTTAGGGTTCCACAACTATTTCAAAACTTGTGCATTTACAGTCAGCTTTTCAGGGATTGCTGCATACGCATACTTGATTATGCAGGATGTGATTGAATGCATTTTTAGTTATTTTCCTTTATTCCTTTTATTTTCTTATATTCTTTTCCATAATTTTTCTAAAAATTCTCGACGATTTTCAAAACCCCTTATTTTCCATGTATTTTACAATCTCTTTATAAGAATTCCACAAAACCCTGGATGATTTTTCAGAAAAATCCTCTACTTTTCCTCAAAACTCCAGGTAATTTTCATCCTCCCTTTCATCTGGATCTCGAATTTCCAGCTTTATTTTGATCATGCCTGCTATTTTTCTCAAGAAAATCGTGTCTTTCTCATGGATTTCAATCATTTTTTCAAAATCTCTTCGCCTTATTTTCCAGTGAATTCCATGATCATGGCAGTGAGAAATTATTCGCCCACCTTCCCTTTTGGGTTTACCTTAGTTGCATACTTCCTTCGTCAAAGTAACAACGTAATTGTCGCAATTTCAGCGATGACCCAATCTCTGGTAATGGGATATCCTTTCAGAATTGTCAAACATAATCTCATCAGATTTTCCTCTTCTCCTTTTCATTCAAATTGTTGCCCTCAAAAAAATTTCCTTATCCTGACCATCACCTTTGTCCTACAGAGAGTATCAGCATTGCAGAATGGTTCAGATCAGATCAGGCAAGAAAATTGAATCATATTAGCGCGTCAACAATATTAGCAGTGAGCAAAAAAGGATGAGTTCTCCAAGTTCGGCCAAAGGACAGGGTCAGCAAGGTGGCAATGACATCAATCCAGCCATGTATACTTTATTCCAGAAGATGATGGCCAAGATGCAATTAGAGCAAGCTGAGGCTAGCTCAGAAAAGGTGCCACCCAGGAAGAAAACTAAGGGCAAAACCATCAGGAAGCACATCAAAATCGCCCAAAAGAAGGTTCAACAAGACAACGAGTCTGAAGGGGCGGATTCTGGGAAAGCAGCCTCGAATGAAGAGCAAGAGGCAGAGCTTGAGTCTACCAAATAGACCAATCAACAGTCAGCAGTCAATGATCTGATTCAGCTTCAGCTGAAGGAAGTGACCAGGATGGTCAAGGACCTACAGGCCCGCAATAAAAGCAAGAAGGTATACACCAATGAAGATTTATATGATGGCCTTGAAGGGGACGACAATCTAGAAGATCTCCCCCGCAAATTTGTCAAATTTGATGGGACTGACAATCCCAAGGCTCACTTGGCCATGTTCTTCGCATAATGTAACTGATTTAAGAGAGACAATCGAGCCTTGTTCAAATATTTTCCACACAGCTTAGAAGGCACTGCAACTAAGTGGTATTCTGAGCACATCAATCCTATCGAGCTGCGGGAGTTCGATAAGGTGGTTAATCTTTTCATCGAGTGATTCCTATTTAACACTGAGGCACTGCCAACGCTCAGTCATCTATGCAATATAAAGCAGAGAGATAATGAAAAAGCCAAAAACTTCATCCGCAGATGGAAGGGCACTTGCAATAAAATGAGAAACCTCATCTTAGAGGAGCACACGCTTCAAATTATCCTGAACAACTTCTTGCAGCCCTTGAGAAGCCTTATTTCCACCTCGCCTTCCAAGTCTTTCATTGAACTTACTGAATGAGCCGAGTGGCTCAAAATGGAGATGGAGAACAAAGTCTATGAGGGTATCACCCTCATCAAGGGCAATCAAGATTCAAAGAAGAAGACAAACTTCACTCTCTCCACCACCTCCGACAACAATGACAACAAAGGTAGCAAGGACAACCGTGCAAGTCAGAAAGAGAAGTCTTCTAAGCCAAATGACAAACTTGTTCAGTCCAACTTTCAGTAGAAAGAAAAGATAAAATATGATGGTTGGGGTAATGATCGTAAGTTCACTCCTCTAGAGCAGTCACTCGATGAAGTCCTTGAGTATATGTTGACCAAGGAATTAATAAAGCTCCCAAGAGCCATAGACCCTCCCACGATCATGAGAAGATTCATGAATCAGTTCTGTAAATTTGATCAGGCAGTAGGACACGACACTAACTATTGCTTCATCTTTAAGAACATCATTCAAGACTGCATTGAAAAGAATCTCCTTGTTGAAGATAAAGAAGACACCAGTCAGTCATCCTGACCGAGCTTTTTCTCGATCATTCAAGACACTAACAATGCCAATGCTTTTTCATTTCTCATCTTGCTTTTGTCACTTTGAAGGGATGATGTAATCTCGTTCTTCTTTCTTTGATTTGTCATTCATCCTTCAATACGTCAATAAACTTAGCAATTTTCCTCATAGCTTGGCGTCATCTTCTTTATATATTGTCGCTCTTTCTTCTTCTTTACAATATGTCTTTTTGCAAGGAGTAACCTCTTTCAGAGTGCCTCCCAAATCAATCAAGAGATTTGTCGCCTTGTTATCTTTAGAGAGCATTCTTCAAATATCAATTATTTATCCTTTTATTCAATGTCTTACTCCCTAGTTATACTGGTTTTTTTTTTTGAAAATTTGTCTTTACTTTAAAAGTGTCATGTATACAAGCAAGATCAAACAATGTCTTTCAACATTCATTTGCATCTATTTGCACGTATTTGCATTCATTTGCATCAAATTTATTACCCATTCAGGATAAGGGATAATCCTGAGACCCCGACAATTATCTAGGTTATCGTGAGGGTGAAGATTGAAAATCTCTCATCACAATCAACAAGCACTTTTCAAAACACCGATTTTTGTCAAACTCGACCTTCAGGTCGAGTCTTTTATCGAAACCATTTTTGCTAGTCATGCCAAGATCAACCTTCGGGTTGAGCCTTTTTCTAAATCCAGTTTTTACTGGTCGAACCCTCTAAATCTAGTTTTTACTAGTCAATGTTTCTGAACCCAGTCCACATTGATATAATTTTCCTTCGAGATTCAAGTTCCGACTTGAATCTTCTTTTTTTTAAAACCTAATTGGTTTAGTTTTTCCTTCGGAATTCGAGTTCTGACTCGAATCTTCTTTCTTTTAAAACCTAATTGGTTTAGTTTTTCCTTTGGGATTCGGGTTCCGACTCGAATTTCTTTCCTTTAAAACCTAATTGGTTTAATTTTCTATTAGGATTCAAGTTCCGACTTGAATTTTCTTTCTTTTAAATCCTAATTGGTTGAAGACTCGAGTTTCAACTCAAATTTTCTAGTTTTCCTTACAGGATCTGAGTTCTGACTCGGACGTTCTTTCAAAACCAACTTATGAGTTGGACTTACGTTCAAAATTCGGCGTTGTGCCAGGACTTACCTTCAGAATTCCAACTTTGTATTGGATTTACCTTCGAAATTATGCATCATGTTGGACTTTTCTCTAGAATTCCATGGATGTGTCAACTCGAGGTCAAGTGATTTCTTTCACTAAGGATCTCAAGAATATTTTGCCAATTTGTCATAAAAGAAAAATAGTTGTTGATCTCAAAATCTTTATTGCATAAAATTTTACCTCATATGACCTTCAATATTCTCTTCAAAAGGACAAGACTTTTGTGAAGAAAGAAGAAAATTCAAGCTCTTTTCTATTAGTCAACCAAAAAAATGAAGAAAAATCCTCGATATGACCGGCAAAAGAAAAATTCAATGATGTTGAAAAATCATAAATGAATTGATATTAATCATAATTGTAGCACATTTTTAAAGACTATTCTTCTGGTAATAAGGCAGTGAAATTATTTTGAGCGAAAAAGAATCCACTCAATTTTAATATATCTTCAATCAATCAAGTTGTAATTAACTATCTGCAAAAGGGATCTCTCAATCATTGTCAAGTTGAAGACTGATGGATGAGTTAGACCCTCGAGGCCAAAGGAGGATTGGATCATCTCCAAATTGAAGGAGTATGTGACGTGTCCTCCAAGGGAAAGTTTAAATCATCGCTAAGTTGAAGGCTGATGCGATGAACCTCCCACCAATCCCTAAAAGATATTTGATCGCTGTTATTGTAAAGAGATTTTCAATTCAATGAGACAATTTTGTCAATATAATTCTTGGGACTAAAGAAGATGCAAATCATCTCCAAGTTGAAGGAGTGTGTGACGTGCCCTTCTAGGAAAAATTAGAACATCGTCGAGATAAAGGCTGATATGATGAAATTATCACCAAATCTCAAGAGAACTTACTTTTCATGTCTCAAAAGAGTGCAAAAAACCATCAATAGATTTCAATCAGAGAGATAATATTATTAATATAATTCTTAAGACCAAAGAAGACTCAGATCATCTCCAAGTTGAACGAGTGTGTGACGTGATCTTCCAGGGAAAATCAGAACATGGCTAAGTTGAAGGCTGATGTGATGAAATTCTCGCCAATCCCCAAGAAAGTTCAATCTCTATATCTTAAAAGAGTGCAAAAAGATCATCATGGGTAAACCCCAGACATCAAACTGCCAAAACTGCCAAGAATCATCTTTATTCATATAAATTTTTTTTATCAATATCCTTTCATTAATTGCTTCTATGATATTGAGAACATACTTTCTTTCTTTTTATATCAAGGAAATGGATAGCTTCCTTGAATTAACACGACAACAATAATTTGATTTTTGATTTTGTATTCTATGGAGTTAGCCCAATTGGAGGTAATACTCTAGGTAGAAGAGGAAATATTTTTTGCACGGATGTGCACATTTTAATTATTTTGAGTCAACTATAATTTTTATCATTTTGGCAATATTTTTTAGCTATCTCGATATGAAGCAAGAGCTCAATGTCCATTTTGACACATCCTGGCATCACCTTATGCCTCTTTGAGAGAGTAGCCTTAGTCGTCTTTCACGTTGTCGAAAGATTCACCTCACTCTTCTCTGAAAGGATAACCTTAGTCGTCTTTCGCATTGTCGAAAGATTCACCTCACTCCTCTCTAAAATGATAGCCTTAATCGTCTTTCATATTATCGAAAGATTTACCTCACTCCTCTCTGAGAAGATAACCTTAGTCATCTTTCGCATTGTTGAAAGATTTGCCTCACTCCTCTCCGAAAGGATACCTTAGTCGTCTTTTGCGTTGTCGAAAGGTTCACCTCACTTCTCTCTGAAAGAATAGCCTTAGTCGTCTTTTGCATTGTCGAAAGATTTGCCTCACTTCTCTCTAAAAGGATAGCCTTAGTCATTTTTCGTATTGTCGAAAGATTTGCCTCACTTCTCTCTGAAAGGATAGCCTTAGTTGTCTTTTGCATTACCGAATGATTTACTTCACTCCTCTCTGAAAGGATAGCCTTAGTCATATTTCGCATTGTCGAAAGATTCACCCCACTTCTTTTCTCTGGACTGCCTTATTCGTCTTTCGCATTGTTGAAAGAGTTGTCTCGTATTGCCTTATTCATCTTTCGCATTGTTGAAAGAATCACCCCACATTGCCTTATTCGTCTTTCGCGTTGTCAAAAGAATTGCCTCACATCGCCCTATTCGCCTTTCGCGTTGTCGAAAGAATTGCCTCACATCGCCTTATTCATCTTTCATGTTGTCGAAAGAATCACCCTTGCCCCTTTTTTAGAGAGTTGCCTTATTCATCTTTTGCACTAACAAAAAAATTGCCTTATACTTTTTCGAATGAATTGCCTTATTTGTCTTCCAAGTTGCCTCCTGCAATCTCATTTTTCTTACCTTTTACAAACCCCTCTTAGATTTATTATGCAAAATCCAAAGGTTTCATCATAGTTTTTTCTTTTGAGAATTTTGATTCTCCTGTTCAAGTTAAGGGTCAAACCTGAATCTCATTCTTCCATGAGGTATTTTTCCCCGTTCAGGTTAAGGTCTAAGCCTGAGCCTCATTCCAATGACGTGAATTTTCTCCTTCATTCTATTTTCCCTGTTCAGGTTAAGAGATAAGCCTGAGCCTCATTCCGATGAGATGAATTTTCTTCTCCATTCTATTTTCCCCTTTCAGGTCAAAGGGTCAAGCATGAACCTTGCTCTTCCATGATGTATTTTTCGTCCCGTTCAGGTCAAGGGTTAAGTCTGAACCTCATTCTTCCAAGAGGTACTTTTTGTCCCATCCAGGATAAGAGCTAAGCCTGAGCCTCATTCCAATAAGGTGAATTTTCTTCTCCGTTCTATTTTCCCTATTCATGTCAAGGGTCACGCCTGAGCCTCATTCCGATGAGGTGAATTTTTTTCTTCACTCTCTATGTCATATCTATCATCATCACCAGAGCAAATCCTTTCATACCCAGTAAGATTTCCTAACTCGGGCATTTTATAGTCAAAAAATTTGGTGTGTTTTTCTTTGCCACTAAGCTCGACTTTCAACCGGCTTAGTAGCAAAAGGGGCATCTGTAAACACCCCAAATTTTCACTGTTATTCACAAACACCTGCCTTCTGCCAGTAGGACCCACTCTCTGAAGTACTCAGAAGACCAGTTGGTTGTCAGTTAAACCAGGGCTATTCAGAGCCCAAATTTTGCATCAAATTACAATATTTCATCTTTCAATCAACATTCAATCTCTATTTTGGGTCGATTTCAATCATCAATTTTTACCTTTGAACAAAAATGTTCAATTCTTTATCTCTGCCAGGGGTCTGGGATTCCAAATCTCTCATCCAGGGTTTGCATTTTGCATCTCATTTCATATTATTTCGTCTCATTCCATATCATTTCTAATCATTTTTTTATCATTTTATTGCATTACATGTCATTTTCGAGATCCAACACTTTGGTTTTTCAAAATTGTCAGATCCAGATTTTATTTTAAAACTTTTTTTTTAAAATCAATTTTAAAAACCTGGGTTTTTAGATCGATATTTGTCATTTAGAAATCCCGAGATCTTATATTTCAAAATATCTTCCTCAGAAAGCGATCTAGATTCATTTGAAACTCAATTTTAACTGATCTCAATTCTCAGATGAGACCCATCTAGGTGGTGTTACTTCTGGATCTCTTCTTAAATCTAGAGTTCTTAAATTTTAGAGTCCTAGTTGGATCAGGACTCTGTCTTTTTACCTTTTTAGGCCTTTTTCAAAATCTCATTTCTGTTTTAAACTAGAAGTAGTCCTACCCCTTGTCCATTCCTTTCATTTTGGCCAAAATCCCAAAGTCTCAGTTGGATTAAGACTCTTTTTCAGAGTTTTCTTCGGATCAGGACTCTACCTTTCACTTCTATTTTTATTTATTTTCAAGAAAACCTTTCAAAATCTTTCATTTTGACCAAAATTGTAGAGTTTCAGTTGGACTAGGACTCTATCTCAGAGTTTTAGTCAGATTAGGACTCGATCTTGATTTCATCTTTTATTCTTGTTTTTTACTTGTTTTTAAAAACCTTCTCATCTGACTTCCAAAAGACAAAAATCTTAGAGTTTCAGTCGAACTAGGACTTTATCATAGAGTATCAGTCCGACTAGGACTCTGTCTTCCATCTCTATTTTTACTTGTTTTTAATAAAATATGTCAAGATCTTTCATTATTGGTCAAAATTCTAGAGTTTCAGTCACACTAGAACTCTATCTCAGAGTTTCAGTCAGATCAAGACTCTATCTTTTACCTGTTTTCATGAAAATCTTTCAAAAGAAATTAGAATTTTAGAGTTTTAGTCGAATCAGGACTCTTTTTTCAGAGTTTCGGTTGGATCAGGACTCTAACCTTGACTTCATTTTTTAGAAAATATTTCAAAAACTTCTTTATTTATCTCTCAAACAATCAAATTTTAAATTTCAGGACTTCATTATAGAGTTTTAAAATTTTAGGACTCTGTCCCAGAGTTTCAGTCGATCAAGAACTCTACTCTGATTTTTTCTTTTTACTTTGTTTTTACTTTTTTTTGAAAACAGATTCAGTTCTAAGAGTTTCAAAATTTTAGGACTCTATCCTAGAGTCCCAGTTGATTAGGACTTTGACCCTAGTCTCATATTTTGTTCATTTTCACTAATCTCTGAGAAGATCTTTCAAAATCTCTTTGTTTGTCTTTCAAAACCTAAATTTAAGAGTTTCGAAATTTCAGGACTCTGTTCCAAAGTTTCAGTTAGTTTAGGACTCTGTTTTTTTTAAACTTTTGATTCTCATCTAGTGATTTCAACTTCGTTTTAAAACCCTTTTCAGTCTTTATTTCAACTTTTTCAAAAATCCTAGTGTGGGGCCCACACAGTTGGCGCCACAGATGGAAGAATTTTAATCCATTTAAGACTCTAGTTGATTTAGAACTTTGATTTTATTTTCAAACTTTCTTTCAAAAACTTTCCTTCTTAAAACCCTTTATTTCAAAAACTTGATTTTTAAATCTGTTTTCAACTTTCTTCAAGCAGGGCCCACCCTGCAGGAGTGAAAAACCCTAATTTTCAATTTCATTTCATTTTACATCTTTCATATTTCAAAAATACAAAAAAAATATTAGTTAGGTGTCATTTTGAAGTTTCAAAAAAAATTAATTTGTTTTTAACCCTTTTATTTTTAAAGTTTTAAAACCGTTTTCTGGAAAAAAAACAAGCGGGGCCCACATTAGGTGATGCCACATTTGAAAGTATTGTGGTTAGTTTAGGATTAACTAGTGTCCTAGTTAGGCTAGAATCAAAATTGATTTTAAAACCTCACTTTCATTTTAAATTTTGTTTTTATTTAAAGCTTTAAAAACAAATGTGGGTCCCGCAATAGGTGGCGCCACATTTGGATTTGTTTTAAATCAATTAGGCTAATTAGAGTCTAATTAGAAATATTTAAAAGTGAAATCCAACTAGAAAAACCACCCCCTTAATTAACTCAATTAAGAAAGTTTTAAACTAATTAGAATTCCTTCATAATTAATGTTTTGAAAAACTAAAAATAGGAGAGTCTAGGGGGGGTAAACCCATGCTTTTCCTCTCCTCTCCTCTCTCTCTCTCAAATTTGTGGTTCTCTCTCCTTCAAGCTCCAGCCTCCTCCATTGAAGCTCCAAGGTAAGGTCTTCTTCCCTTTTCTTAATTTTTGTTTATTTTTCTTTAAAATCACCATTGTCGCCTCTTTTAGCATGCTTTTTCTTTTCTTTTATTTTAAAAAAAATCATATGAGGACCTCAAGATGATGATCAACTGATGTTTTATGGTCCCTTACATGTTTTTGATCTATTAATAATATTTATTTTTCATTTATTATGTTAAACGCTTGAAAATGATCGAGATTCAACCGTTCGATGGTCGAAACCCTCTTTTAAAGGCTAAATCAAATCACAATCGTGTTTTTTCTTAATTTTTTTTATTATTTTATCATGCTTATGTTTGTTTTGTTCATTCAAGCACCATATTCAAATTTGTTATATTATTTGTGGCTTTGTCTTTATTATTTTCCATGATTAGATTAGGTTTATTCATGCTTTATCGATAATCTGTAATTCTTGATCCTGGGCACGTGGGAACAACGTTATTTCATATTTGTTTTTCTGTAACAAAAATACAACTTTTTTTAGGGTAGAACTATGCATATGCCAGTAATTTTTCATAAAAAATTTGGAGTATTTTGAGTTCTGTAACCCTGTTAAAAAATTTGAAAACCAAACCATGCTTCTTTAACTGTGAAAACACTATATGGAATCGAGAATAGTTTTTCAAAGCAATATCTCTCTCATCCGAAATTCGATCGACAATCTGTAAGTTGTAGTATGTTCATTATTATTTATACTACATTCTATAAAATTTTCAGAATTTTATATATTTGTTTGCTAATTTTCCTCTGTCAGAAATCAGAACCTGCTTTATATAGCCCCTTATACCTTGTCTAAACCCTAGATCGACTTGTGTGGATTATATCTCCCTAACCAGAGATCCAATCAATGATCTGTAAAAAGGAGAATTTTGATCTATGTGTTCACTATAATCTGTAAAAAAATTATAATTTTTTAACACTGTTTTTTATATTTCTCTACACCCAAAACCGGACCTGTTTATTTCAACTCATTACGTATTTGCCGAAATCAAGCAGATATTGCTGGAACGATATCTCCCTAACCAAAGATGTTTTTTCTGATATATAAAAAGTAAATTTTTTGTTAATTTGTCTAGTATCTTTCTGTAAAATTTTATGAATTTCTATGGTGACTTGTTACCTGATTCGGGTCTGACACTGTGACAGGTATGTGCCCGTGGGCAAAATTACATATTTTAGAATTTTATTTAATTTTTATATCAAAATAATGTCAAAATTTCTATTTTTTTATGTATTTTAATTTTAGGGTTACTAGAAATATCAGTTTTATTTTTTATAGATTTTGGAATTCATTTGAGACTTTATTTGATTAAATCACAAAAACAGGATGCCCATAGAGTCTTGATTCAATTGAAATACGGGCAAAATTTGATATTTTTATGATATTTAGATTTTTTTTATAAATTTTTTTATATTTTTAGGGTTTGATCATGTTTATAATCATGCTAAGGTGCTCCACACCCGATTTGGTGTTGATTTGAATCCGTTTGATCTTTAAATCAAAAGTTTTACAAAAAACTTTTCTGAAAACCCTGATTTCAAGGCCATAGTCTTATTTTTAAGGGTATTTTTATTATTTTTCCCAAAAAACTGAATTTTAAAGTGTTTATTTTTATTATTTATTCAATTTTATATCATCTTTTATTATGTTTATCTCAGGAAAAACATAAAAAAGGCTTATATTCAGATAAATCCAGCAATTTCCAGATATTGCTGGATAAATCCTGAAAAGCTGACATATCTTCACTAACAAGTTTGCTAGTTTTGCAGGAACACTCAAGATTGTATTTTACTTTATTTTTTATTTTAATTTATCATTGATGTAAAATGTAAATATTCGAATAAGAATTTAATTTCCTGCTTAGAATATGGTTGCATTGCATATAGTTTATTTATTTCAATAATGTTAATATATGATGGATGATGATTCATGCATATTCAAATCCACAATGGTCTACACGAATGGCACATGCACTAGCTTCTAAGGAGTTGATAAACTCGGCGGGTTTCGTATTTGTAGTCATAGTTAGAGTACGAATAAAACCCAGATTTATCATCTTTTTCTAAGCCACAAATAGCCTACACTCTTAGGCATTTAAAGAAATTATAGCATATTTTCCAATTTTTTCTATATATTTTCCTTTTTAGAATCAAATGAGATATATTCAATGCGTATTCGTGGTCATAGTTAGGGATTTGTAAAGAATTTTTTTCATCTGAATTCTATAAGGCACAAAAAATCTTTTTCTCAATGATTTTCCTCAAAATTCTTCAGAAAATACTCTCAAACTGCATTCATGCATCATTTAGGTTAGATTGGATCATGAACATGATTTCATAGGTCCACACGCCCATCCAGGCTGAGTTATTTCACAAATTTGCTTCAGAAAATTTGATTTTCTAAAAAATTACTCAAATTTTCTTGAAAATCAATTTCCTCAAAACATCATGATTTCTTCATAAATTAATTTTCTTTTTCTTCAAAAATATTTTCCAAATGCAATTCATGATTTCCAATCATCCCTTTTCCAAGTATTTTCCAATATTTGAAGGAAACATCATGTTTTCAATCTGTATTTTTCAAAGTTCATAGCACATGCCTGATTCTTTGTGCATTTATAAATAGAACATCGATTTAGACAAGTTGAGCAAAGCAAAACACATGACTGATCCTTGGTTCGATTAATCTTGGTTAAGGCACTAGGAAAGGTTTAACCTCATACCGATAAGCAAGTCTCATTCTTTGGAATTATCCTACATTTTTAAACGGAGGTGAATTATTTCAAAGGTCAGTTTGACTAGCAAAAGTAAAATTTTGCAATGATAACAACCTGACACACTTTTCCTTATAGATTACGATACGTAGAAGAAGAAGGAGGATGCAACAGACTCCAAAGATCTCAACCAGGCTCTGATACAATAGATTGGATGATGCAATAAGAGCTCTGATATTGTATCCTCCAGAATCACGCAACAGAAGAGAGAGTAAGTCAAGAAGGAGAAGAAGATAGGTTAGAGTTTTGAAGGTTTGTGTTATCATCGCAAAATTTTTAACTTTTGCAAATCAAACTGACCTTTGAAAAAGTTTTTTGAAAATAACTCGCCTCCGTTTTTAAAATGCGGGAAAATTCCGTAGAATGGGACTCGCCTGTCGGTACGAGGTTCAACCGTTCCTGCCACCTTTAACAGGGGTAATTGAACCAAGGATCAATCTTATGCTCTACTCTATTCAACTTGTCTAAATCATATTCTAATTTCTAAATGCACAAAGAATCAGGCATGTGCTATGAATTTTCAGAAAATGCACATTTGAAAACATGATGTTTGCTTTGAATGATTGAAATATTTAGAAAATGTAAATCTTGGAAATGATATCACATGAGAAATCGTGAAATGGGATTTGAAATATACTTCTGAGAGAAATAAAAATCGATTTTGAGGAATCCTTGACATTTGGTGAAAATCGATTCTGAGAGACTTGGTTTCTCTTAATTCAAACTTTGAAATTGAAATTCTAACTTAGAAAATTTGAATTTGGAACTTGGGAAATACTTGAAATATCCTTTGAAATTCAATGTCTTTGGGAAAATCGATTTTGCTATAAGACTTAGGAGATTTTGAGAAAATGAACTTCTTTGAATTAAGATTGGAATTGGTAAATGCATGAAATGAATGAATATGATTTTGAGGAATTGAGAAATACTTTTTGTATTTTTGAGAAATGCAGTGCATTTTTGAAGTTAGCCTAAGAGTGTAGGCTGAATGTGGCTAATGTGAAGATCATAAATCTAAGTATCATTCGTATTCTGACTATGGCCATAAATACAAATTCCACCAAGTTTATAAACTTCATAGAAGCTAGTGTATGTGCCATTCGTGTAGACCATGGTGAATTTGTAAAAATATGCATGAATCATCATCCATCACACATTAAAATTATAAACTATATGCAATGCAACCTAAGCTAAGCAGGAAATGTAAATTTTTATTCCAAAGTTTAATTACAAATTACATCACTATTAAAATTGAAATACATGAAAAATAAAGTCTTCAATGTACCTGCAAAACTAGAAAACTTGGTTAAAGAATATATGTTGGCTTTTCTAGATTTATCCAACAATATCAGGAAATTGTTGGATTTTACTAGATATAAGCCTCTTCCTTGATTCCCTTAAATAAAAATGATAAAGTATGAAATAAAATGGAATAAATATGAAAGAGAAAATATGGAATTTCGAAATTGGGATCAAAATGACCAAAATGCCCCTAATAACAAGACTATGGCAATGAAATTAGGGTTTTTAGAAAGATATTTTGATAAAATGCAAATTTTGAAATTTGAATAAAATAAACTCAAACCAAATATGCTATGACATGATTAAAAATATGAAATTAGGGTTAGGGATTTCGAAATTTAGGTCAAATGACCAAATTGCCCCCGATAGCAAGACTATGGCCTTGAAATCAGGGTTTTTAGAAATAGATTTTGGTAAAAACTTAGGTTTTATGCACTAAATGAAATCAAATGAGCACAAAATTAAACCTAAAGCATCCTAATATGATTATGAACATGATTAAACCCTAAAACCATATGCTTATCCAATAATATCACAAATTTTGTGATTTTTGCAGTGTTTTTGGATCTTTCAGGAACCCGGTTTTGCAATTTGCTTAATTCAGCCATCAAATGGATTCCAAAATCCATAAAAATTGGTACCTGTACTTGTTATAACCCTAATGTCGAATTGGAATTATAAAAATAATTTTTTGACATTAAATTAATCCGAAAATTGCATTAAACCCTAAAAATATGCTATTTTTGACCTAATTCACCAACCAGTCTCAGTCCAAGACCTGAACCAGGGGTCAAATCTCCATGGAAATTTATGAAATTTTACAGAGACTAACTAGAAAGAAAAAAAGAGATTTCCCAATTTACATATCGGAAAAATCATCTCCGGTTAGGGAGAAACCCTTCCGGCCATCTGAGCTAAAATATATCACTCTTAACAGGGATTAAAACAGCTATTCCAGATTGAAAATACAGACATAAATAGCAATTCTAAACAAAAATCTCTGAAATTTTAGTGGTGAATAGTAGACAGAAAAATAACAATACTCACTTTTTACAGATCATGAATCGGATCTGTGGTTTGGGATTTATGACTAACACAAGTCTGATTAGGGTTTTGGTAAACCCTAACGAGTTTTAAATTTAAAAACAGATTCTCTAAATAGGTAAAAATACTAAACAGTGATCAAAAAAATCTGAAAATTTCACAGCAGACAGATCTACTCAATGTAAATCCATAGCACTTTACATATCTAAAATCGGATATAAGATGAGAGAAATATCATCACAGCAAGTTACCTTCTTGATTTTAACCACGATTTTAAAGCTTTAAAAACCCGATTTGATGTCTGATTTTTTTGACAGGGTTCCCGAGATCCAAAACCTCTGATTTTTCTACAGTAACTCAATAACTCATGCATGCATCACATATAAAAAAATCAGAAATAAACAATGAGAACTTCAATCCGAAATAACATTATCTTTACTGTTCTAAACCTAAAACACACAGAAATTTAAGAAACTTGAAAAACTATGCATTAACTAATGTAAATAAATAAAATAAACCATAAAACAGTAAATAAAACTTATTTCTATGCTATAGGACGTAAAACAAACATGAATAAACCATGAAAATAAAATAAAAACAGGGAATCAATGGCTGAAATTTGATATCACCTTTAAAACATAGATTTAACCCATTAAAAGGGGTAAATCATAGATTTTATTGGTTAATAATGCAAAGAATCATATTAAAATCAATTCTAATGGATTAAAATCTATGTAAATCATCCAAAACAGGGTTAGATCACCTTCTTGGATCGTTATTGCTGATTCTTGAGGTCAAATCCATGGTTTAATCCATGAAGATGATGGTGCCAATGGCTAAATCATGCTTAAAACAATGAAAAACATTAAATAAAAAACTAAAAATTAAAGAAAAATATTACCTTGAGGCTGCTGCAATGGAGGAAGGGCTGGAGAGGAGAGAGAAGCTCCAAGAATCCAATAAGAGAGAGATATGGGAAAATCGACCCCCCTTATGCCTCTATTTATAATAAAAAAATTAGGTTTAAAAATTGACAATTTTGAAAATTTTGGACTCTAAAGGGGGGGGGGGGGGGGGGGCGATTTTGGGGTGGAGTTACCTAACTACCCCTAGTCTAAATTATCCTAAATAATTCCTAATTAACCCCTAGCTAATCCTAAAAATCCCCCAAATGTGGTGCCACTTGGCATTCTCTCACATTGGGTTTTTAAAACACTTTTAAAAACCTTTAAAAACACTAGTTTTAAAAACTAACTTTCAAAAATGAGTTTTTCAAAATGGTTTTGACTCTTCTAAACCTCTAACACTAACCAAGACATCAACTAACCCTAGTCTAGCCCTGACTTACTCGAATATGGCGCCACCCCGAGTGGGCCCTACTTGAGTTTTTCAAAAAGTGATTTTAAAACTTGAAATTGAAGGAGTTTTAAAAAGATTTTCAAAAGTAAACTTAAAAGTAGGATTTTTGAAATGGCATAAGGTCCTAACTCAGTTAGAATTCCTCTGGATATGGTGCCAACTGAGTGGGCCCACATCGAATTTTGAACATTTTTGAAATAAACACTGAAAATGGCTTTGAAAAGGGGTTAAAATCAGTATTTGAAATTCAAGATCTTTGAAAATAGGGTCTCAAGCGAACTGGAACTCCGGGTTAGAGTCCTGAACTCTTAGGACTCTGAAATTTTAAATTTTAAAAGCCAAATGAAAGAATTTTCAAAAGATCTTATCAAGAAATGATGAAATAAGTCAGAAAACACAGTCAGGGTTAGACTCCCAACTCGACTGAACTCTAAAATAGAGTCCTGAACTAACTGGACTCTGTGAAATGACCTAAATTTCGAAAACAAACGAAAAAGATTGAGAATGAAAGTAAAACAAACTTAAAAACCAAACTTCTGACCGGATTAGGACTCTGAGACAGAGTCCTGATCGGACTGAAACTTTCAAAAATTTGAGAAATTTGATGAATAGAGGCATTCAGAAGCGACACCATCTAAATGGGTCTCATCTGTGAATTGAAATTGATTAAAGTTTGAATTTGAAAGGAATCCAGATTGTTTTCTGAGAAAATATTTCGAAATACAAAGTCCTGGGGTTGGAAAATGACAGAGTATTGAATAAAAACCCAGGTTTTGAAATTGATTTTGAAATAAAGCTTTAAAATTCAAATCTGGATTGAATGTTTTGAAATAGGAGTGCTGGATCTCGAAAATGAGATGCAATGTCATACAATGCTATGCAAAATACGTGCAATGACATGCAATGATCTGTGATGACTTATGAAATGGACAAACACTGGATGAAGGTAAAAATTTGGTGTGTTTACAGATGCCTCTCTTTGCTGCTAAGCCGGTTGAAAGCCGAGCTTAGTGGCAAGGAAAACATACCAAATTTGGACTATAAAAATGCCCCAGTTAGATGAATCTGACTAGGTATGAAAGATTTAGTTCAAATGATGATGATAGATATGAAATGAAGAATAAAGAGAAAATTTTATTTCGAAAAGAAGTGAGATTCAGGTTTTGCCCTTAACCTGGATGGGACAGAAAATACCTCGTGTAGAAACGAAGCTCAGGTTTGACCCTTAACCTGACCGGGAAATGAAAATGGAATACCTCATCAAAGGAGGCTCAGGTTTGTACCCTTAACCTGATTGGGCAATGAAAATGGAATACCTCATCAAAGGAGGCTCAGGTTTGTACCCTTAACCTGATCGGGTTGAAAATGAAATACCTCATCAAAGGAGGCTCAGGTTTGTACCCTTAACCTGAAAGGGGACGACACCTCGTGGAAAAACGAGGCTCAGGCTTAACCCTTAACCTGAAAGGGGACGATATACGGAATCCTCAAATGAAGAAACCATGATGGGACCTTCGAATTCTGCACAATAAATCCGAGAGGGGTTTGCAAAAGAAAGAAAGGGGGTTCCCTAAAGCTTGAAAAGGGATTGATCTTGGACGTCTCATTGCTAAGACTGAATGGCTTTTAAGACAGATGACCTTTTGCGGAAAATTCAGGTTTAACCCTTAACCTGAACGGGAACTGTCTATGGTGGGACAGTGTTATCGTCGCGAAATTTTTCCCCCGCCTTCCCTTCCTTGCGGAAGAGAGAGAGGGAGAACGCTTTCGCGATTCAAACTTGACCGGATTTTGGAAATTGTTTTGAAATACTCGCCTCCGTTTTTGAAAATTGCGGGAAAATCCATGGGATGGGGCTCGACCTGTCGGTACGAGGTTCGACCGTTCCTGCCGCCTTTAACAGGGGTAACCGAACCAAGGACCAAAACTATGCTTGACTTAGCGAAATTATCAAAGTTATGTTCTATCCTAAATGCACAGAGAATTCAGGCATGTGCTATGAGATTTTGGAAAATGCCGGTTGGAAAACATGATGTATGCTTAGAAAAACATTTGGAGTTGGAAAGAATCTCTCAGGAAAAAGGTCAATTTCTCAGGAAACTCAGATAAAAAAGGGGTTTTTTGAAAACATGAGAAAGCTTATAAAGATGTGGAAAATTCAGAAATAGTTGAAAATCTTGGGAAAATGGAAGTGATTCTTGAGAAAAGATGGACTTTTTGAAAAGGGAAGCACTTCTTAGGAAAACTTGGACTTTGAGAGTTTTCTTAGGAAAATGATGGAAATTCATAGGAAAGCTCATTGGAGAAGGAAATTCAAAACTTGGGGAATCGAAATCCTGGGAATTTTACCTTTTGAAATACTTGGAAATCGATTTTGGATCTTGGAGAAAGATTGAGAAACTCTTTTGAATCTCTTAAGAAAATATCATTTTCCTGGGAAAATTGTGGAAAAACTTGTCTTGGAAAAACCAATTTTGAAAAATCCTTAGAATTTCTTGAGAAATCGATTTCTTGAGAAAGAAGTTTTCTTGAGAAAATCAATGATTTCATGATGCAAATGACATAAGTGAATGAATGCACTTTGAAAAGATTTTCTAAGGAATTGGTTGGAAAATGTGCATTAAGTCAAGATAAATCCTTCACATATCCTGACTGTGGCCATGAATATGTTCAGAATTTAGTTGATTTGATGCACATGATTTTGAAAACTTTGGAAATATGATGTGCATTTTCAAGATAGCCTAAGAGTGTAGGCTCAATGTGACTAGTAGAAAGATGATGGATCTGGGTCTCGTCCATATTCCGACTAGGGCCGTAAATATGGATCCCACCGAGTCCATCAACTCCCTAAGAGTTGGTGCACGTGCCATTCGTGAACATCCATAGTGCTTTTGAAATAAGATGTATGCATCACATAAGCAGGATATTTGCATAAATTCAAACTATATGATATGCATCCTAGTCTAAGCAGGAAATTAACTCTTTTATTCCAAAATTTACATTATTACATCACTAAATAAGGAAAGTAAAAGAAATTTGCAGACTTCAGCTCCTTCTTTTGAATGTCCCTGCCAAACTTGAAATAAGGTTAGCTCAAATATGTGGGTTTTTCCAAAATTTTCCAATAATATTATGAAATTATTGGATTTAATTGGATATAAACCCTATTCTCATGCTTCTTTGATATTTTGAAATGATGAAAATGCTAGAAATTCAGTGAAAAACAATTTGAAATTCGGAATTGAGGTTAAAATGACCAAAATACCCCTAAAATTAAAGTTACATCTTTAAAATCAGGGTTTTTTGAAGGAAAACTTGGTAAAATTGAGATTTTGAAATTCAAATTGAATCAAATGATGATGAAATGCAGTAAGAGATATGATGACATGCTGCTAGACACATTAAGACTGTAAAATCAGAATTTGGTATTTTGCAATTTATCAAAAATAGCGATTTTCGCTTGTTTTTCGCTTGGATCTGGGTCCTGCGGGACCCTGTTTTGGTATTATGGATGATCCGAACCTCAAATGGATTCCAAATTGCACCAAATTCGGTATGAAGCATCTAAACACTCTGATAAAAAAACCTAAAATGCTAAAAATCGCGAAATGATATGATTTAAATGCTAAAATTCAAGGAAAGTCCTAAAATGATGGATTTTGCCTATGGATCCGAACCAAATGCAATGTTTAATGTGATAACGCAAGATTTACACCATGGAAATTTCTGATATTTTGCAGACTGCTAAAAGACCCGAAATAAAACATTTTTGGTTTTTATAGCCTCGGGATTTGAGCCATGGTGAGTTCAATAACAGGGATTTAGTTCGGACAGAGGTAAAAATCACACTAATCTGACGAAAAATGCTAAAGAAATACAAAACGGCCATGGAAATTTATGAAATTAATCAGAGTTATGCACGACATCTACATGAACAACTTTCATGTTTATGACTTCGGCATTTGATCAACGGAAACACAGATAAAAATATAACTATTCCTGCCTAAACTAACAGAACAGACAAATGTAGCAAAACAGGGGGCTGACAAGAAAAATCCGAAGCAGGGGTCAACATTGTTCTAAAAATTACAGGATTTTAGATGAAAACAGAGGACACCACGGACATAACTTTCACTTTTTACAGTTTCGGATTTGGAGCAACACACAAAGAGAAACCATAGCCCTAAGTCGATCCAAGATCTCAGAGGCCCAAATTAGGCTCTGACATGTGTCCCGAACTCTCGGATTTTTGTCAGAAATAAAAAAATCAGACTGCTTTGCACTCTTGTCATTTCCGGTGCTTGCTTTGATTCTGTGAATTGCTGTTGACTTCTGAAAGGCCTTGGGATTGAGAACGAGCTTCTTGATTGTCCGAGAGGTCATTCTGAAATTTTGGATAAGAAATCTGGTTCAGAAAAATCGGCCTACAGTAAGACAAGCAATCATTTGAAGGGAACCATGCATAAAATGGCATCGAATTATAAAATGATGAGACAGACAAAAAGGGAGTAGATGGCATCCGGATAGACAAAGAAACTTGGAATTTTATTGATTGAATTGATCAATGACATTGGTAAAATGAGACATTTATTTGGAAAAGAATAGAAAGAAAATAACAAATGGTCTTCATTGTGCCCCTTTGACAAAAACAGTCTTCCTTGATGAGCTTCCTCCGGAGAACCCTAGTCCTGCTCTGTGGGGACGATGTTTCTGGATCATTGGCTCGATGCGGCCATCTTCATTCTTGCCGAGTCCCTTGAAGGGTTGATAGCCATGCTTCCAGAGTAAATCAAATCCCTTTTTTGACTTCATGAATTGAGGAAACAAGGGATGATCCTTAATGGTGCTGTAGTCGATTCGACCTCCAACCTTGAAGAATTGAGGACCTTTCCATCGTGTCGTGGCTACTGTGTGCAGAGATGACTCTGATGGTGCCTGAAGTATTTCTCGATTCTCCCTGAGATTGATCTCTTCACTTTCCCTGATGCTGGGAATATCTGCATTGAATGATGGCCGGGGAATCATGGGCTGCGGGAGCCTTTCTTCTGGGTCTTCTCCCAGTATTGTGGTAATCATTCCACCTTTTGACCACTTTACACATTGATGGAGGGTAGAAGGCACTGCATTAGCATTGTGAATCCACGTCCTACCGAGCAGCAAGTTGTAGGTTGGTGGTACATTAACCACATGAAAAAGCACTGAATGCACTGAATAATTAATGAACACCTCCAGGAATATCTTACCCTTGGCCGTTTGACCATGATTGTCAAACCCATAGATAGTGATGGGATCCAGAATATATTCTTCATCCTTGATCCCTAATGCCTTTGCGGTCATTTCGGGACATATGTTGAGGCTACTACCTCCATCGACCAGCACATGGGGAACCGTCATTCCTCTGACTCGAACGACAATGTACAAGGCATTATTATGAAAGGAATGAGGCTTTGGAAGGTCCTCATCCGAAAAAGTGATTGGTGCATTGGTCATGGCGGAGTTCACAATCTGTGCCATGTCTTCTGGAGTGGTACTGGGCTTAACTTTGATTTTCCTGAGCAGATCATCCAGTACTTGTCGGTGCTTGTTAGAATTCTTGGCCAAGTCAAGGATGGAGACATTGGATAAAGCAGTCAGAGGCTTCTGACTTGAATTCTCTGGCCTTGGTCTAACAATTTGCTTGAAGAAGTCAGGAGTTCCCTTTGATTTGGGAACTGACTTCACAGGTGCTTCTGCAACTTTCATTTTACCGAATGCTGAAATTAAGTCCATCTTCTTAGAATCTGGAGCTGCTTGTCGTAGTACCGATACCTGGTGCTGAACTTGTAGGTCTTGTGCAAAACATGGCTTGATACGCTCATGCGGCAAAAATGGTTGTGCAGACACTACCGCTGTGGTGTGCGAGGGGAAGGGGTGGTTGAGAATGTCCATTTTTTCTTCTTCTTCTCCTTCTACCAATAGATTCTTTTCAATGAGATCTTGCACGATGTTGTTGAGAACAAAGCAGTTCTCAGTGTTGTGTCCCACTGTCCTGTGGAACTTGCAGAACTGATCTTTCCATTTCCCCATGGGCACAGGGGGATCGGCCAATCTAGGCAACTTGACCATCTCTTTTGATAGCATGTACTCGAGCACGTCCTCGAGCGATTGGTCAAGGGGAGTAAACTTTCTGTCATAGCTCCATCCTTCATGTTTGGTTTTCTCGCGCAGCTTCGGCCCTTGATCCTGCTGAGGAGGCTTGCTGTACTGAGGAGCAGGCTTTGCTTTCTGATCCTTGTTGTTCGAACTACCTGAGTTGTAGCAGTAATCTTTCTTCTGCCCTTTGTGTTGATTTCGGCCTTTGCTGTTGTTGTTGGCAGAATAAGTGAAGTGAGCTTTCTTCTTCTGCTCACTATGGGAGTTGTTCTTGGAAAAGGTGAAGCCTTCATAGACTCCATTTTCCACACTTAGTTCGAGCCATTCGGCTCGTTCAGTCAGCTCAATGAAGGTCCTGGACGGCGCTGTGGAGATTAATCCTCTTAATGGCTGCGAAAAATTGTTGAGGATTAAGGACAATGCATGCCTTTCCGAGATAGGATCTCTCATCTTATTACAGGCTGATCTCCACCTGTGAATGAAGTCCCGTGCTTTTTCATTCTCATTCTGCCTTAAATTGCAGAGATGACTTAATGTAGGCAGCGCTTCTGTGTTGAACAAGAAGCGTTCAATAAAAAGATTCACAACTTTGTCGAACTCCTTGAGCTCGATGGGGTTGATATGCTCAGCATACCACTTAGCTGCAACTCCTTCTAAGCTGCGGGGGAAGCATAGAAACAATGCTCGGTTATCCCTTCTAAACCGAGAGCATTCAGCAAAGAAAGTGGTGAGATGAGCTTTTGGGTCGCCGGAACCATCGATGATTTCATGATGCAAATGACATAAGTGAATGAATGCACTTTGAAAAGATCTGAGACATAAGATTTTGACTATCTGAGACAAAATAGAGAAATTTTGAGAGTTGCAGATGAAATTTAGACTTTTGCAAGGTTCGGGCTCAGAAAATGACCATTTTGCCCTCCAGTGATTTCAGAGGCTGGATGTTGATGCTTGGTGGAACTGTCGGGGAGGTGAGTGAAAATTTGGGGTGTTTACAGATGCCCCTCTTTGCTACTAAGCCGGCTCATGGCCGAGCTTAGTGGCAAAGAAATCACACCAAATTTGGGCTATACGAAAAAAATGCTCCAGTTAGAAGGATCTGACTGGGTGTGAAGAAATTAGCCCGAGGAAGATGGTAGATATGAAGCGAAGAATAAAGAGGAAAGATTTGCTCTATGAGAGCGAAGTTCAGGTTTACGCCCCTAACCTGGATGGGACAGAAATACCTCGCATGGAACGAAGCTCAGGTTTTTAACCTTTGACCTGATTGGGGATGGAATATCTCATGACATGAGATTCAGGTTTGTACCCTTATCCTGATCGGGCGGAAGATGAAATACCTCTTTGATTGAGGCTCAGGTTTGTACCCTTATCCTGATCGGGCGGAAAATGGAATACCTCTTTGATCGAGGCTCAGGTTTGTACCCTTATCCTGATCGGGCGGAAAATGGAATACCTCTTTGATTGAGGCTCAGGTTTGTACCCTTATCCTGATCGGGTGAAAAATGGAATGGAATCCTCGAAGGAAGAGACCATGATGGAACCTTTGGATTTTGCATAATAAATCCAATAGGGTTTTTGCAAAAGGAAGGAAAATGGGGTCCCTAAAGCTTGAAAAGGGATTGGTTTTGGGCGTCTCATTGCTGAGACTAAAATCAGTTTTTGAAATTGCCTTTTGCGGGAAATGATTGGTGGTTCGACCTCGAACCGAAATGGGACTGTCTATGGTGGGACAGTGGGGACACAGGGAAGTGTGCAAATTTGAGAGTTCATGCTCTCAAAGAAGGGAAGGAATCAAGTCCTTAGGAGGGATTTAAAATTGGTGTCAGGATGCATCGAAAACGGATATCGAGCTCTCACTTCATGTCAGGATAGCTAGAAAATATTGTCAAAATGTTGGAAATTTTGCTGTTGGTTCAAAATTTTTGAAAATGTTGCACATTGTTGCAAAGATATTCCTTCTTTTCTACCTAAAGCATTACCTCCACACAAGGTTCACTTTGTAGAATCGAGACTTGAAAACCCAAATTGTTTACAATTGACCTTCTTTAAGGAAGTTATCAATTTCCTTGATATGAGTAGGAAAGAAAATTTGATGTTATGAAAGCAATTGATGAAAGAGTATTGATAATAGAATTTCACAAGATTAAAGAGGATTCTTGATAAATCTGGCAGCTTGATATCCTGAGAGCTTCTCTCTTGATAGTCTTTCTGCACTTTTTTTGGCTCTCTGGGTTTTTTCTACATTCTCTTTTATTTTGGAGATATTCTTACTTTTTCTCTCTTTCTTTTTCATCTCTTTCTCTCTTTTGGGAAGGGTACGTCACAAACTCCTTCAACTTGGAGATGTTTCGATCCTTCTTGGATGATGGGTTCAGAGATCTTTGGGCGATAGCTGAAATTAAATATCTTTTAGGGATTGTCGAGAGGTTCATCGCATCTGCCTTCATCTCGACAGTGCTTTGGACTTTCCCTGGAAGGATCCGTCACAAACTCCGTCATCTTGGAGATGTTTCGAATCTTCTTTGGCCCCGGGGGTCTACTCGCCTAATTCGCCTTCATCTTGACGACAGGTGAGAGATCCCTTTTGCGGATACTTAATTGCAGCTTAGGTAATTCTGAGGAGACAGGGTTAGGGCGAATTCTCTCTTTTCTAGCATTCAGGATATTTCCACTGCCTCATTTTACAAGAATAATCTTTAAAGATGTGCCATTGACTGTGATCAATATCAATCATCCATGGCTTTTCACTAACATTAAATCTTCTTTTCTGGCCATATCGAGGATTTATCCTTCATCCTTTTGGTTGGCCAATAGAAAGAATTTGAGTTTTGAATCTCTTTTCGCAAAAGCTTCACTCTTTTGGAAGCGATGCTGAAGGTAAATTAAGATAGAGATTAGTGCAATAAAGATTCTGAAATCAACAATTGATTGACAAATTTGACAAAATTTTCTTGAAATCCTTGGTGAAAGTGAGTATTTGAAATCCGGCTCAATACATCCGTGACGAAAATTCTCCTCTCTTTTTCCCCAAAAAGAGAGACTCAGGCTTAGCCCTTACCTGAATGGGAATTGGGAAATACTCCTCTCTTCCCTGAAGAGGAGGTGTTTGCAAAACGAACTTTCGAAGAGAAATTGAGCTTTCGTCAAAGCTCCCTAATATTAGGCTTCTCTTATGGAAAGGGGGCCGATAATAGTGAGGTCTGAAAATTGGGTCATGAAAGGAACGAGTCCATCACACTCTCCCTGCAAAGAGGGTCTTTCATGACGAAAATGGCCTAGTATGAAATTGGGGGGTCACAAGAAAAGCGAGTCTCCGTCGAGCCTCTCCCTTTGAAAGGGTTTCTTGTGTGAAATTGGAAATTGTTTTGCAAACGGTTCACAAAGACGCGAGTCTCTTCAAACTCTCCCTGAAAAGGGGCTAAGTGAACGAATTGGATAGCATGCGAAAAGAACGAGCTCCCTCGAACTCTCCCTAAAAGGGTCTCTCGCAAGAGAAAATGATTGAAATTGGATATTGAGATTGATTGACCCAAAGGTCGAAATGGAAAATTGGAAAATTGGTTGCTGGAAATTGAATGACCCGAAGGTCGAAATTGGATGACCTGATGGTCGGAATTGAGAATTGATTTCACCACAAAGGTCGAAATTGAGAATTGGTTGACCGAAAGATCGAAATTGTGTGACCTGAAGGTCGAAATTGAGAATTGAGTGACCTAAAGGTCGAAATTGTGTGACCCGAAGGTCGAAATTGAGAATCGATTTGACCAGAGGTCAAAATTTGGAAATTGATTGACCCGAAGGTCGAAAATTGGAAATTGGTTGACCCGCAGGTCGAGAATTGGAAATTGGTAATTGAAATTGGAAATCAGAGGTCTAAATTGGAGAATTGCCTGATTTGAGGATTTAAATTGAAATTTAGAGAGCAAAATATCAAATTTGAGCAATTGACAGACCCTGATGATTGAAATGACTTGGATCAATAAAAGAGAATGATGAGTTCGAGTCAGAGCTCGAATAAAATATAGAGATCACGAGTCGGAACCCGAATCAACAGAGGAAAATGGAAGGCTCGAATCAGAGCTCAAATAAGATAATGAGATCACGAGTCGGAACCCGGATCAACAAAGGAAAATGAAGGACTCGAATTAGAGCTTGGATAAGATAAAGAGATCTCGAGTCGGAATCCGGATCAACAAAAGAAAATGAAGAACTCGATTCAGGGTTCGAGTAAGGTAATGAGATCACGAGTCGGAACCCGGATCAACAAAAGAGAATGACAAGCTCGAAAAGATCTCGAGTCGGAACCCGGATCAACAAAGGAAAATGATTTGTTCGAGTCAAGGCTCGAGTAAAGTAGAGAGATCACGAGTCGGAACCCGGATCAACAAAGGAAAATGAAGAGTTCGAGTCAAGGCTCGAGTAAAGTAGAGAGATCACGAGTCGGAACCCGGATCAACAAAGGAAAATGAAGAAATCGAGTCTAGGCTCGAATAAGGTAGAGAGATCACGAGTCGGAACTCGGATCAACAAAAGAAAATGAAGAGTTCGAGTCAAGGCTCGAGTAAAGTAGAGAGATCACGAGTCGGAACCCGGATCAACAAAGGAAAATGGAGAGTTCGAGTCAAGGCTCGAATAAGGTAGAGAGATCACGAGTCGGAACCCGGATCAACAAAGGAAGATGAAGAGTTCGAGTCAAGGCTCGAATAAAGTAGAGAGATCGCGAGTCGGAACTCGGATCAACAAAGGAAAATGAAGAAATCGAGTCAAGGCTTGAATAAAGTAGAGAGATCACGAGTCGGAACCCGGATCAACAAAGGAAAATGAAGAAATCAAGTCAAGGCTCGAATAAGGTAGAGAGATCACGAGTCGGAACTCGGATCAACAAAGGAAAATGAAGAGTTCGAGTCAAGGCTCGAATAAAGTAGAGAGATCACGAGTCGGAACCCGGATCAACAAAGGAAAATGAAGAAATCGAGTCAAGGCTCGAATAAGGTAGAGAGATCACGAGTCGGAACTCGGATCAACAAAGGAAAATGAAGAGTTTGAGTCAAGGCTCGAATAAAGTAGAGAGATCACGAGTCGGAACCCGGATCAACAAAGGAAAATGATTTGAATAAAAACCTGAGTCGGAACTCGGTTTTCCAAAAAGTTGAAAATGTGCCAGCTTGAATACTGGATTTTGAAATAATACCAGTTCGAGTGCTGGGTTTTGGTTCAGTATTGGCGATGATCTTTGGATCATTAGGAATTGTGATGGGACTGTTTGTTGAAATCCCAATACCGACCGGATTGTTATTAATGCAATTGAATGCAAATGAATATGAGTTGATGCATATGAATGCACATGTGCATGAAATGAGGAATTTGTTTATCCTGCCTGCATATAAAACAAAATTTTAAAATGCCCCAGTGTAACTGGGAAAGAAAGTTGGATCATTATTTGAAGGAAACAGGAAGGATTACAAGAGGAGAATAAATGTTTCAAGTATAAAACTTTTTCAAGTGTCGAGCATTGATAGGATCTGGCAATTCTACCCCATCGGCATTGATGAGCCGATATGAGTTGCGGGGTAATGCTTCTTTGACAATATAGGGACCTTCCCAATTTGGCGACCATTTGCCGCCAGGACGATGCTTGAGATAAGCTGTGGATCGAAGTACTAAATCATTGACTTTGAATCTTCTTTCGATGATAGATTTCGCATATTGCCTGGCTACTCTCTGGCGATAGGATTGAGCATGCTCTGCTGCTTTTAGCCTTCTCTCGTCGAGTAAGTCTAGCTGCACTAGTCGCTGCTGCTGGTATTGATCAAGAGGTAATTGCAGAAGTGAAGCAAATTTCAAAGCGGGCTTCTGAACATGTAGCGGCAATACTACTTCTGTTCCGTAGACCAATTCTGATGGAGTAGCATTCGTTGGAGTTCGAATGGTGGTCTGATAGGCCCACAGTGCATCGTGGATCTTCTCATGCCAGTCACGACCTGTTTCCACAGTTCGCTCCAAGATACGAATTAAAATCTTGTTGGTGGCCTCTGCCTGACCATTCCCTTGAGGATAATATGGAGCGGAAAAATGGTGATAGATCTTGAATTTTGAGCAGAATGTCTTCATCTTTTCATTCTTGAAATGACTGTCATTGTCTGACACAATGTCATGTGGGATGCCGAAACGGCAAAGGATGTTCTTGTGAATAAAAGAGACCACGTGTCGGCCTTCTACTGTGCGGAGACTTGATGGCTTCTACCCACTTGGTGAAATATTCTGTTGCGGCAAGGAAGTATTTGTGGCCATTTGAAGCTGAAGGAGTGATGGGACCTACGACATCGAAGGCCCACATAGAAAATGGCCATGGAGAGACAACAGACTGTAAATAAGTTGCCGGAGCATGAATAGAAGGTGCGTGTATCTGGCATTGCACTCTTGTCATTTCCGGTGCTTGCTTTGATTCTGTGAATTGTTGTTGACTTCTGAAAGGCCTTGGGATTGAGAACGAGCTTCTTGATTGTCCGAGAGGTCATTCTGAAATTTTGGATAAGAAATCTGGTTCAGAAAAATCGGCCTACAGTAAGACAAGCAATCATTTGAAGGGAACCATGCATAAAATGGCATCGAATTATAAAATGATAAGACAGACAAAAAGGGAGTAGATGGCATCCGGATAGACAAAGAAACTTGGAATTTTATTGATTGAATTGATCAATGACATTGGTAAAATGAGACATTTATTTGGAAAAGAATAGAAAGAAAATAACAAATGGTCTTCATTGTGCCCCTTTGACAAAAACAGTCTTCCTTGATGAGCTTCCTCCGGAGAACCCTAGTCCTGCTCTGTGGGGACGATGTTTCTGGATCATTGGCTCGATGCGGCCATCTTCATTCTTGCCGAGTCCCTTGAAGGGTTGATAGCCATGCTTCCAGAGTAAATCAAATCCCTTTTTTGACTTCATGAATTGAGGAAACAAGGGATGATCCTTAATGGTGCTGTAGTCGATTCGACCTCCAACCTTGAAGAATTGAGGACCTTTCCATCGTGTCGTGGCTACTGTGTGCAGAGATGACTCTGATGGTGCCTGAAGTATTTCTCGATTCTCTTTGAGATTGATCTCTTCACTTTCCCTGATGCTGGGAATATCTGCATTGAATGATGGCCGGGGAATCATGGGCTGCGGGAGCCTTTCTTCTGGGTCTTCTCCCAGTATTGTGGTAATCATTCCACCTTTTGACCACTTTACACATTGATGGAGGGTAGAAGGCACTGCATTAGCATTGTGAATCCACGTCCTACCGAGCAGCAAGTTGTAGGTTGGTGGTACATTAACCACATGAAAAAGCACTGAATGCACTGAATAATTAATGAACACCTCCAGGAATATCTTACCCTTGGCCGTTTGACCATGATTGTCAAACCCATAGATAGTGATGGGATCCAGAATATATTCTTCATCCTTGATCCCTAATGCCTTTGCGGTCATTTCGGGACATATGTTGAGGCTACTACCTCCATCGACCAGCACATGGGGAACCGTCATTCCTCTGACTCGAACGACAATGTACAAGGCATTATTATGAAAGGAATGAGGCTTTGGAAGGTCCTCATCCGAAAAAGTGATTGGTGCATTGGTCATGGCGGAGTTCACAATCTGTGCCATGTCTTCTGGAGTGGTACTGGGCTTAACTTTGATTTTCCTGAGCAGATCATCCAGTACTTGTCGGTGCTTGTTAGAATTCTTGGCCAAGTCAAGGATGGAGACATTGGATAAAGCAGTCAGAGGCTTCTGACTTGAATTCTCTGGCCTTGGTCTAACAATTTGCTTGAAGAAGTCAGGAGTTCCCTTTGATTTGGGAACTGACTTCACAGGTGCTTCTGCAACTTTCATTTTACCGAATGCTGAAATTAAGTCCATCTTCTTAGAATCTGGAGCTGCTTGTCGTAGTACCGATACCTGGTGCTGAACTTGTAGGTCTTGTGCAAAACATGGCTTGATACGCTCATGCGGCAAAAATGGTTGTGCAGACACTACCGCTGTGGTGTGCGAGGGGAAGGGGTGGTTGAGAATGTCCATTTTTTCTTCTTCTTCTCCTTCTACCAATAGATTCTTTTCAATGAGATCTTGCACGATGTTGTTGAGAACAAAGCAGTTCTCAGTGTTGTGTCCCACTGTCCTGTGGAACTTGCAGAACTGATCTTTCCATTTCCCCATGGGCACAGGGGGATCGGCCAATCTAGGCAACTTGACCATCTCTTTTGATAGCATGTACTCGAGCACGTCCTCGAGCGATTGGTCAAGGGGAGTAAACTTTCTGTCATAGCTCCATCCTTCATGTTTGGTTTTCTCGCGCAGCTTCGGCCCTTGATCCTGCTGAGGAGGCTTGCTGTACTGAGGAGCAGGCTTTGCTTTCTGATCCTTGTTGTTCGAACTACCTGAGCTGTAGCAGTAATCTTTCTTCTGCCCTTTGTGTTGATTTCGGCCTTTGCTGTTGTTGTTGGCAGAATAAGTGAAGTGAGCTTTCTTCTTCTGCTCACTATGGGAGTTGTTCTTGGAAAAGGTGAAGCCTTCATAGACTCCATTTTCCACACTTAGTTCGAGCCATTCGGCTCGTTCAGTCAGCTCAATGAAGGTCCTGGACGGCGCTGTGGAGATTAATCCTCTTAATGGCTGCGAAAAATTGTTGAGGATTAAGGACAATGCATGCCTTTCCGAGATAGGATCTCTCATCTTATTACAGGCTGATCTCCACCTGTGAATGAAGTCCCGTGCTTTTTCATTCTCATTCTGCCTTAAATTGCAGAGATGACTTAATGTAGGCAGCGCTTCTGTGTTGAACAAGAAGCGTTCAATAAAAAGATTCACAACTTTGTCGAACTCCTTGAGCTCGATGGGGTTGATATGCTCAGCATACCACTTAGCTGCAACTCCTTCCAAGCTGCGGGGGAAGCATAGAAACAATGCTCGGTTATCCCTTCTAAACCGAGAGCATTCAGCAAAGAAAGTGGTGAGATGAGCTTTTGGGTCGCCGGAACCATCGAATTTGATGAATTTACGGGGGAGATTTTCTAGATCATCATCCCCTTCTAAGCCGTCATAGAAGTCCTCACTGGTGAAGACTTTCTTGCCCTTGTCGCGGGCTTGCAGATCCTTGACCACTCTGGCCATTTCCCTGAATTGCGCTTGCAAAGGCTCTTCTTTATCTCTGCTCTTTGATCTGCGGCTTTTACTTTGGCCACGCTTCTGAAATGCCGGAGGCACCTCATATTCTTCATCTGTGTTTTCAGTGGAATCTGATTCATCTGAAATCTCTTCTGGCTGGATCTGCTTCTTGGGAGCCTTCTTACCCATGTGATCATGGAACTTTTCTCTGAATGGGTTCCTTTCTGAGCTGGTCCCGGGCTGCTCATTCATCATTTTGTTCATCATTTTTCTGAACATGGCATACATTTGAGGGTCTATGCCATCGTCTTCTTGCTGCTGCTCTCGACTCTTCTCAGATCGAGGGGAACTCATCTCTTCTTCCGAGGCTGACGAGTACTGGGATGCCGTGGTTCTTTTGCCTGACCTTGTCTCAACCATCAAATGGTATGGATGCTCTCTGCAGGGCAAAGACCTGATTAGATTATGAAGGAATTAGCTTTTGGAAGAAATATTTGCTGAAAATATGGTAGACAATTTGGAAAAGATGTCCCATTACTAGGGACTGAGTCGTCGTGGGAATCACGACAATTGTGTTGTCATTCCTTCTGCAAAAGGAATAAACAACGAAAATGTGCCTTGTTACCTAGGCGAGGTCGTCAAACCACAATGGAAGGAAATAGAATTTTATTAAAATGAGAAGAATAAGATTTTATTGATCTTGACAAAGAGGTGGGGGACAAACAATTTGCCACCATTCATGATAGTCGGCAGACACTCTAGGACCTGGAAAGATTTTAAGAGACAAAGGAATCCCAGTCGTAGCGTGCAGAATGATATGCCCCGGACCATTGTGCGGAGGTGAGATCGAACTCTGCCATAGCTCCTGATAACAAGCGGGCTTCGACGTACTGCTGCCTTTGAGAAAATTGCCGAACACATCTCTCTGGTTGGTAGTAAGTGTAGAAGAATGGTCCCAGCAACTTGAACCGCTTGCCATAAGCGTAGGTATATCTGGGAGGAGATATTTGCCGATCAAAATAGTCCCAAACAACGTCATCCTCTTGAATGTTGTTGATCATAGACCGGTACTGCGCCACTGGAAGGAGTTCTTGACCATTGTATCTGAAAGAGCTTGCTCGGGCTGGAACGTGCTGGAAAAACCAGGACTGAAGTGCGTAGATGCATCCTTCAACTAAAATGGACTCTCCGAGTGAGAATCGAGTCAGACCTCGATAAAGAAAGGCGAGCGCTGCCATGGCTATGGAGAGGCGATTGGTTTGCCGACTTCCCCATCTTCTAATAAGTTGGATTATCCTGATGTCCATGTAGTTCTGTCCATCTGGGAAAAGGGACAGTCCTACAGTGCATAGAACCATTGCATTCTGAATCTTTTCTTTGGCTGTTCTTGAAAGCGAGCTGACTTCGACGAAGGTCCCGTACTGACGGTACAACTCAAGTAGGTTAACATATTCATCTCCTTCTAACTGGATCAGGGGCCAAGATCGGCGGCCTGTCATACGAGCTAAGGAGTCTCGGGGGTCCAAACCCTTGACATTGATAAGGAATTGATGCTCTAAGGGGTCTCCTGGTTGACCAGTTGGTTCTGGCAACCCCATGATTTCTGAAAATTCATCCATTAAAACAGTCATCTCTCCCCACGGGAACCAGAAGGTACACGTTCGAGGATTCCATCGCTCCGTCATTGCATGGATCAGGTTGCCATTGATGGTCTGCTTTCCGACTGCTGATGCCAGCTCTAATCCGCACTCGCTCAAATGGTCCGGGAACATTCGAGAAAAGCTCTTTAGCCAGGAATAATACCACCGGGGAATGAAAGTTCCGGTGCTAAGAGCTCGATGTTCAGGATGACCTTGTCGCACCTCGAAGGAGATGTGACCTTCAGGAAAGATAGGATCGACTTGACTGGATGCCATCGAACTGAAAACAGAGAAAGACTCAGAATGAGACTTAGGAAAATGTGAGAAATTTTGAAAAATTTTGCAGGCAGGATAAAAATGCAGCTAGAAATTCGAGATCCAGTAGAATGGTAGAATGTAAAATCGCCTGGAGTTTTGAAAGAAATGGGATATTTGAAAAAATCATCCAGGGTTTGAGAAAAGATCTCGTGGAAAATAAGGATATTTGGAAAAAGACCTAATGAGTTGAAAAACATTGGGAAATATAAAGAATTGAGAAAATCATACATACAATCACATCCTGCACAAACATTTATGCACATTCAGCACTCCCTAAAAGGCTGACTCTAAATGCATCAATTTGAAAACAGCTGTAGGACCTTAATCCTAACTCTAGGTTCAGATCATCTTTGTCCAATCCAGTTATGCCGATATACCCGAATTGAAATCCGAGGTACGTGGCATAGAATTTCAACTTCGGTTCTAAGGTAAGGTTTTCCAACATCCTTGAGCGCCTACCGATATACTTCAGACTGTGGCCCGCGGTACGTGGTAGGGGGTGTTAACCCAAATAGTTGGCCCAGTTGTGAGGCTCTGTCCCGAACTATGGTTCTGGAAAAGAGCCCAGCAACGTGAAGACCGGGTAATGATAGGTAAGGGAGTTTTGAAAAAATGATCACATGCAAGAAATAGAGGGCTCTAAGTCCTAGAGAGATAGACTTTTGAAAATCTTTGAAGAAGCATACAAGGTTTGCATTCAGATCCTAAACTGAGGAGAGTTGTATTTAGACCTAAGTCTATGTGAGCATGAAAATTTCTCCTCAATATGGTCCTACCAAACCATGCCTAAGCTATATGCATTCAATGTCAGCTGGGTCAGAATCTAGGCTCCTAGGCTCACATGATATTGAAAGTAAAAGAGCTGACATTTTATGAACATAATTTTGATAATTGAACTAAGTCAAGCATAATTTAGGTCAGACAAGGACAGGTCCCATCTCGGTCGCCAAACCTGTTATCGTCGCGAAATTTTTCCCCCGCCTTCCCTTCCTTGCGGAAGAGAGAGAGGGAGAACGCTTTCGCGATTCAAACTTGACCGGATTTTGGAAATTGTTTTGAATTACTCGCCTCCGTTTTTGAAAATTGCGGGAAAATCCATGGGATGGGGCTCGACCTGTCGGTACGAGGTTCGACTGTTCCTGCCGCCTTTAACAGGGGTAACCGAACCAAGGACCAAAACTATGCTTGACTTAGCGAAATTATCAAAGTTATGTTCTATCCTAAATGCACAGAGAATTCAGGCATGTGCTATGAGATTTTGGAAAATGCCGGTTGGAAAACATGATGTATGCTTAGAAAAACATTTGGAGTTGGAAAGAATCTCTCAGGAAAAAGGTCAATTTCTCAGGAAACTCAGATAAAAAAGGGGTTTTTTGAAAACATGAGAAAGCTTATAAAGATGTGGAAAATTCAGAAATAGTTGAAAATCTTGGGAAAATGGAAGTGATTCTTGAGAAAAGATGGACTTTTTGAAAAGGGAAGCACTTCTTAGGAAAACTTGGACTTTGAGAGTTTTCTTAGGAAAATGATGGAAATTCATAGGAAAGCTCATTGGAGAAGGAAATTCAAAACTTGGGGAATCGAAATCCTGGGAATTTTACCTTTTGAAATACTTGGAAATCGATTTTGGATCTTGGAGAAAGATTGAGAAACTCTTTTGAATCTCTTAAGAAAATATCATTTTCCTGGGAAAATTGTGGAAAAACTTGTCTTGGAAAAACCAATTTTGAAAAATCCTTAGAATTTCTTGAGAAATCAATTTCTTGAGAATGAAGTTTTCTTGAGAAAATCAATGATTTCATGATGCAAATGACATAAGTGAATGAATGCACTTTGAAAAGATTTTCTAAGGAATTGGTTGGAAAATGTGCATTAAGTCAAGATAAATCCTTCACATATCCTGACTGTGGCCATGAATATGTTCAGAATTTAGTTGATTTGATGCACATGATTTTGAAAACTTTGGAAATATGATGTGCATTCCAAAATTTAAACTATATGATATGCATCCTAGTCTAAGTAGGAAATTAACTCTCTTATTCCAAAATTTACATTATTACATCACTAAATAAGGAAAGTAAAAGAAATTTGCAGACTTCAGCTCCTTCTTTTGAATGTCCCTACCAAACTTGAAATAAGGTTAGCTCAAATATGTGGGTTTTTCCAAAATTTTCCAATAATATTATGAAATTATTGGATTTAATTGGATATAAACCCTATTCTCATGCTTCCTTGATATTTTGAAATGATTAAAATGCTAGAAATTCAGTGAAAAACAATTTGAAATTCGGAATTGAGGTTAAAATGACCAAAATACCCCTAAAATTAAAGTTACATCTTTAAAATCAGGGGTTTTTGAAGGAAAACTTGGTAAAATTGAGATTTTGAAATTCAAATTGAATCAAATGATGATGAAATGCAGTAATAGATATGATGACATGCTGCTAGACACATTAAGACTGTAAAATCAGAATTTGGTATTTTGCAATTTATCAAAAATAGCGATTTTCGCTTGGATCTGGGTCCTGCGGGACCCTGTTTTGGTATTATGGATGATCCGAACCTCAAATGGATTCCAAATTGCACCAAATTCGGTATGAAGCATCTAAACACTCTGATAAAAAACCTAAAATGCTAAAAATCACGAAATGATATGATTTAAATGCTAAAATTCAAGGAAAGTCCTAAAATGATGGATTTTGCCTATGGATCCGAACCAAATGCAATGTTTAATGTGATAACGCAAGATTTACACCATGGAAATTTCTGATATTTTTCAGACTGCTAAAAGACCCAAAATAGAACATTTTTTGTTTTTATAGCCTCGGGATTTGAGCCATGGTGAGTTCAATAACAGGGATTTAGTTCGGACAGAGGTAAAAATCACACTAATCTGATGAAAAATGCTAAAGAAATACAAAACGGCCATGGAAATTTATGAAATTAATCAGAGTTATGCACGACATCTACATGAACAACTTTCATGTTTATGACTTCGGCATTTGATCAACGGAAACACAGATAAAAATATAACTATTCCTGCCTAAACTAACAGAACAGACAAATGTAGCAAAACAGGGGGCTGACAAGAAAAAACCGAAGCAGGGGTCAACATTGTTCTAAAAATTACAGGATTTTAGATGAAAACAGAGGACACCACGGACATAACTTTCACTTTTTACAGTTTCGGATTTGAAGCAACACACAAAGAGAAACCATAGCCCTAAGTCGATCCAAGATCTCAGAGGCCCAAATTAGGCTCTGACACGTGTCCCGAACTCTCGGATTTTTGTCAGAAATAAAAAAAATCAGAAAAATCTAAAAACATCATATTAAAAACTAGACATTCGCCCGAGTTCAAAACATCTTTCGGATCGAAAATCGGATCTCCCATGAGGGATATCTCGATTTTACAAGTCGGAAAATGATTTTCAAAACGTTTCCCGGGTAACAAAACTCGACTTGCCATTTCGAATGTTTACCGCAGTAAACAAATTCAAATGCCTCCGAATTTTTGGCAAAATTTCAGGGACACCTAAGGGCGCATTCCGTGATTTTTTTGGGATTTTTAATAAAAAACAAATGCATGAAATGACGTGTGGACTGACTGACAAAAACAGAGACCTACTGAAAATAAGCAGAATTGAAATAAATGCTAAATTAATCCTAATTAATTCATGAAATGTACTAAATGAATGAAATAAAATGCAAATTAAACCTAGCTAACTTTATGAATGTTAAAAATCATCAAGGAAGCATAAAAAAACATTTTTATATATGTCGTTTTATGAGAATAGCTCAATCCATCCCTCGGATGAGCTCTTTCTTCAAACGACTCCCAATTCGAATTATAGAATCACATCAAGGGGAAAAGAAGTGCACCTTGCTTCGTTACGCAGCGTAGGAGCTCTTGAAAGGGGCAGCTATCACGAGCTTCCTTCGTCCTTCGCTCCGAGCTTCGGATGGTCCACCAAAATCGAGCTCTGTTGGAATCGAATTGGCCACAGCACGAGCTCTACTCCACCTTCTTCAATGCGCCAAAGGGGGCACGATTTCCACAGTTCAAAATCTGATTCTAGGAAGGCTAGGTCGGATTTTCCAAGTTCACCAGAGCTAAAAAAATGATCTCTCTAGGCTGGGCGTGAACCCTTGTTTTTATAACTTTTCTGAAAAAATTTTGAAATTCAAACAGGCTGGATCTGAGCCCTCCATGTGGCGCCATCTCAGGGGGTGTCATCTGAGGGGTTTGAAATTCGAATTTGTCTTCTGCAGGGAGCCCTCAGGTTGCGCCACCTCAAAAGGCTCTTTTGATTTTTTGAGAAAAATAAAAAAATGGAAATTTTGTGGGTGAGACACCTCAGCAGGGGGAATTTGGAATTTTTCAAAAGTTTGCTTGATTCTCTCTGCAGGGAACTCCCAGAAGGCGCCACCTCAGAGGGTGCTCTCTTGGAATTTGAAATTCAAACTCACCTTTTGTAGGGAGTCCTCAGGTGGCGCCACCTCATGGTGGGCTACCTTTATTAAAAATAAAATAAAAAATAAAAATGGAGCCAAGTGGAGTCCTGGAATGGTGCCACCTCAAAAGGTGTTTGACACATGTCAGAAGGTCAGAGCAGTGGGCTCAGAAGGCGCCACCTCAGAGGAATTTGAATTCTACCTTTTCTGGAGAAAGGAGATCTGGACATGTGGCGGTCCAGGATGGTTCCAAGTGTCAGCCTGCTGGAGGAGGTTCTTCAGATGGCGCCACCTCAGGGGGAAGTTTGAAATTCAAATGGAGGTTGGCCCTGGAGGAATGGAGGGTGGACATGTGGCGCCACCTCAGGGTGGCTCCTACAATGCCATGTGGCAAGAGGGAGGAAAAAGAGGGCAGTGACATGTGTCTCCTACTTTTCTGAAAAAAGTAGGGAGAGGACATGTGTCCTCTACTTTTTCTGAAGGAATGAGAAAGAGACATGTGTCACCTTCTTTTCCTGAAAGAAGTAGAAGATGACACGTGGCAGAGGGATGAGAAGAAGGGAAGGGACATGTGGCGCCCTCATAGGCCATCTGGAAAAATCAGAGCTCCGGATTTTCGCCACCTAGTGCCTTGTTTGAATTTTGAATGGTTTGCTTTTTCTGAAGAAGGCCAGGAGTGACATGTGTCTCCTACTTTTCTGAAAGAGGTAGGGAGAAGACATGTGTCCTCTACTTTTTCTGAAAGAAGCAGAGAATGACACGTGGCAGAGGGGAGAGAAGGTGGGCCAAGCCATGTGGCGCCATCTCAGACAGGATGAAAAAGGTAGGAGTTCTTGATTTTCGCCACCTATGGGGATTTTGAATATTTGAATTCTAGTTTTTCTGAGGAAAGCAGAAAATGACACATGGCACTTGCTTTTTCTGAGGAAATGAGAGCTTGCCATGTGTCCTCTACAGGAGACACTCCAGATGGCGCCACCTCAGAGGAGACAAGCCTACCTTTTTTGTAGGAATTTAGGAGTGACACATGTTTCCTACTTTTCTGAAAAAAGTAGGGAGAGACATGTGTCAGGCTACTTTTCTAGAAGGAGGGAGAGGTTGACACGTGTCCCCTGCAGGAGACACACTTCAAGTGGCGCCACCTCAGAGGAGACAAACTCCACTTTTTCTAGACAGGACAACCTATGACACTTGGCATCTCCTGGTAGTCTTTGAAATGACACATGGCGCAGGATGGATAGGGTGACACATGGCAGATAAATGGGATGACATGTGGCGGCTTCTGAAGGTAGCCTCACACTGACACTTGGCATGGAAATGACAAGTGGCACCAATCCAGGGGACAAGGCTCCTATATTTTTGAGTTTTTCTCAAAATTCAAATTTTTCAAAAGGAAAGCTTGTGTGACACCACCTCAGTGTGGGTCTCACATTGCTTCTTTATTGAAATAAGGATAAAACCACAAAACCTCTTTTTGGAATTTTTATAAAATCTGGACTAATGGGCAAAACAGGAATTTTGGAAAGAGTTGGCCCTTGTAGGGCGATTTTGTAAAAGGAGGATATTTGAAATTGTAAAAAGGGGCAAAATCTGAGGTGAAGTGACTGAAATCCATATTGAAAACTATCCAGATGGTTTTCCTGAGGAAATATTTTGAAATTCAGAGTCCTGGGGGTAAAATGGGAAAAAATGATAATTTTGAAGACCCAGGGTTTTGGAATCAATTTTGAAAAGAGTTAAAATTCTAATCTGGATTGAAGATTTTGAAATCGAGAGTTCTGGACCTCGAAATGACATGTTGTGCCGTGCAGTGATTTGAAATGCTCATGCAATGATATGCAATGTCATGTCTTATGAAATGCAATCTTGAATCAAGACTTAAGAGATGTCTGTCTTCTGTCAGGAGTAAGATTTTGACTATCTGAGACAAAATAGAGAAATTTTGAGAGTTGTAGATGAAATTTAGACTTTTGCAAGGTCCGGGCTCAGAAAATGACCATTTTGCCCTCCAGCGATTTCAGAGGCTGGATGTTGATGCTTGGTGGAACTGTCGGGGAGGTGAGTGAAAATTTGGGGTGTTTACAGACAGTGGGGAGCACAAGGAAGTGTGCGAATCTGAGAGCCCAGGCACTCAGATCAAAACAAGAAGGGAAGGATCTTGGACAACTCCCATCATTCGATCCTAAAAGGGATAACAACAACGCCTGGATACATCAAAATAAACATCAAGTTCTCACTTCATGTCAGGATAACTTAAAAAGATTGCCAATAAGATAAAAAAAAATTGTAGTTAATTCAAGAATGATAAGCACATATATATATGAAAAATATTCCCTCTTTTCTACCTGAAGTATTACCTCCGACTGGGCTTAACTCCGTAAAATCAAGATTCGAATTCAAATTACTTGCAATTGACTTTCCTTCAAGGAGGCTATCAATTTCATTGATATGGACGGAAAAGAATGTATTCTTGATATTGCGAGAGCTATTAGCGAAAGGATATTGATAAAAGAATTTCACAAAATTAAAGAAGATTCTTGATAGATTCGGCAGTCTGATATCCTGGGATTCTTTTCTCATGATGATCTTTCTGCACTCTTTTTTGACAGAATTTGAGCTCTCTTGGATTTTTTGGGAATTACATCATCCTTCATTTTGGAGATGTCCTGCCTTTTCTCTCTTTATTTTTTTTGGAAGGGTACGTCACAAACTCCTTCATCTCAGAGATGTTCCGATCCTTCTTCTCTCTTAGGGATTATATTGACGGTTATTAGCTCATTGGTTGGGAATCTCTTGATGATAGCAGAAATTAAATATCTTTTAGGGTTTGTCGGTAGGCTCATCACACTCGCCTTCATCTCGACGGTGATCTGAACTTTCCCTGGAAGGATCCGTCACAAACTCCGTCATCTTGAAGATGATCCAAATCTTCTTTGGCCCCGGGGGTCGACTCGTCTAATTCGCCTTCATCTTGACGACAGTTGAGAGATCCCTTTTGCAGATATTTAATTGCAGCTTAGGTGATTGAGGAGACATGGAGATTGAGCAGATTTTTCTGTATCACTCAGGATATTTCGACTGCTTTTATTTTCCAAGAATGATCTTAAAAAGTGTGCCATTGACTGCGATCAATATCAATCACTCATGGCTTTGCAACAACATTGAATTTTCTTTGCTGGCCATATCGCGGATTTATTCTTCATCCTTTTGGTTGGCCAATAGAAAGATTTTGAATTTTGAATCTTTTTTTCACAAAATATTTGTCCTTTCGGAAGTAATACTGAAGGTATTCTGAGGCACAATTTTATGCGATAAAGATTTTGAAATCAACAACTATTTTTTTATGGCAAATTGGCAAAATATTCTTGGAATCCTCGGTGAAGGAAATGATTTGAGATCTGTATGACACATCTGTGGCTAGATTCTCCTCTCCTGTCCCCAAAAGAGAGACTCAGGCTTAACCCTTACCTGAACGGGTAACAAAAGATACTCCTCTCTTCCCTGAAGAGGAGGTGTTTGCAAAACGAACTTTCGAAGAGAAATAGAGTTTTCGTTAAAACTCCCTATTTCTAGGCTTCTCTTATGGAAAAGGGGCCGCTAACAGAGATTGAAAGGATATCATAGAGGAACGAATTCATCACACTCTCCCTGGAAAAAGGGTCCTCGACGACGGGGGTGGCCTAACAAAAGACATTTAGGGTTACAAGGAGGACGAGCTTCCGTCGAAACTCTCCCTAGAAAAAGGGTTCCTTGTGTGACAATAAAGATTATTTTGCAAACTGTTCGTGAATCACGAGTCCCTTCAAACTCTCCCTAGAAAAAGGGGTTCAACGAACGAACAATAAAGACATGCGAAAAGAAACGAGCTCCCTCGAACTCTCCCTAGAAAAAGGGTCCCTCGCAAGAGAGATACTTGGCGATTGATTTTGATAGCTTTTGATAACTCAAAGAACTGCTTGATAACACGAATGACTAGAGGTCTTGACAAAATCGGCAACCCGAATGTCAGATTAACAGAATGGAACGACCCAAGAGTCTGATACAGATTGTTTGGTTCGCAGGTCTAAAGATTGAGCCTGAACCTCAATGTGAGAGTTATGTTGCGACCAGTATGAAGACCGAACTTTTGCAAAGTACCAATACGAGCACTGTATTTTAAAAGATTACCAGTACGAGCATTGGATTTTTTTAAAGGATACCAGTACGAGCACTGGACTTTAAAAGGCTACCAGTACGAGCACTGGATTTTAAAAAGTTATCAGTACGAGCACTGAATTTTAAAAGACTACCAGTACGAGCACTGGATTTTTAAAGGATACCAGTACGAGCACTGGACTTTAAAAGGTTACCAGTACGAGCATTGGATTTTAAAAGGTTATCAGTACGAGCACTGGGTTTTTAAAAGATTACCAGTACGAGCACTGGGTTTTTAAAAGATTACCAGTACGAGCACTGGGTTTTTAAAAGATTACCAGTACGAGCACTGGGTTTTAAAGATTACCAGTACGAGCACTGGGTTTTAAAGATTACCAGTACGAGCACTGGGTTTTGAAGATTACCAGTACGAGCACTGGGTTTTAAAGATTACCAGTACGAGCCCTGGTTTTTAAAAGATTACCAGTACAAGCACTGGGTTTTGAAGGGTCATCAATTGGCGGTGACTTGGACGACTTGCCGGGGTCTCAGGATTTATCCCTTATCCTGAATGGGAAATTCAACGTAAATTGACGCAGATGAATGCGTGCAAATGCAAATGGATGCAACTGAGTGCACATGCGTGCAAAATGAGAGATTTATTAGATCCTGCCTGCACGCAAATTGTTTTGGATAAAAGGCAACTTTAACAAGAATGCCCCAGTATATTCTGGGGAAGAGGGGTATTTTGACCAAAGAATAATTGATCATTTATTGGAGGAGAATTTTTGAAGAATACAAAAGATAGGATAGAGATTTTCTAGGTATAGAATTTCTTCAGATGTCGAGCATTAATGGGGTCGGATAGTTCTACCCTATCTGCATTAATCAGACGATATGAATTACGGGGCAACGCTTCTTTCACCACGTAGGGACCTTCCCAGTTTGGTGACCATTTGCCACGTGGACGATGCTTGAGATGAGCCGTTGATCTAAGGACCAAGTCATTAACTTGGAATCTCCTTTCGATGACTGACTTGGCATATTGCCTTGCTATCCTCTGACGATAAGACTGAGGGTGTTCTGCTGCTTTGAGTCTTTTTTCATTGAGTAAATCTAACTGTACCAATCTCTGCTGCTGATACTGATCGAGTGGTAGCTCCAAAAGAGATGCGAACTTAAGGGCGGGTTTCTGAACATGAAGAGGTAACACCACCTCAGTCCCATAAACAAGTTCTGAATAAGTTGCATTGGTTGGGGTTCGAATGGTAGTTCGATATGCCCAAAGTGCATCATGAATTTTCTCGTGCCAATCACGACCCGTCTCAACGGTTCTTTCCAAGATGCGAATCAAACTTTTGTTGGTTGCTTCTGCCTGACCATTTCCTTGTGGATAATAAGGAGCTGAAAAATGATGATGAATTCTGAATTTTGAAAAAAAGATCTTCATTCTCTCATTCTTGAAATGAGTACCATTATCTGACACGATGTCGTGTGGTATACCGAAACGACAAAGAATGTTCTTATGAATGAACGAGACTACATGTCGACCTTCCACTGTACGCAGAGTGACGGCTTCAACCCATTTGGTGAAATACTCTGTTGCGGCAAGGAAATATTTATGACCATTAGAAGCTGAAGGAGAGATGGGTCCTACGACGTCGAAGGCCCACATAGAAAATGGCCATGAAGACACGACTGATTGCAAGTACGTGGCTGGCGCATGAATGGAAGGTGCGTGTATCTGACACTGAACGCACTTCTTCACAAAACGATAGCAGTCTTGCTGCATGGTTCTCCAATAGTATCCTGCCTGAATGATTTGTTTAACAAGGGTTTGGTAGCCGACATGACCACCGCAAATACCTTCATGCGCTTCTCGTATGATTTCTTTAGCTTCTTCTTTGTCTAAGCACCTGGAATACTCAGAACTGAACCCACGACGATAAAGAACATTGGCAAGGATAAAATAGCAGGCGGACATATGCTGAATTGCTTTTTGCTCCTTCTTTGATAGTTCTGGTAAAAGCTCACCAGTTTCAATAAAGTTTTTGATATCTTGATACCAAGGCTTCTTTTTTTGTTCCGCCTGGTTGACTTGCATTACCGGAACGAAGGCAGGTTGATCAAGTCTACCAATTTCAAAGGAGCGACAGGATTCTCCATTTCTAAAAGTCATAATGGAGCCCAGGCTGGCCAAACCATCAGCTATTTGATTAAACTCTCTTTTGATATGGAAAAGCTGAAATTCATCGAAATTGTTGATAAGGGATAAAACAATCTTTTGGTAAGGGAGCAGCTTCTCATCTTTTACCTGCCATTCAGCTTTGATTTGGCTGACGACGAGCAATGAATCGCCGAAAGCATGTACCCTCTGAACATTGAAGTCTTGCAAAATTCTCATACCTTGTATTAAAGCTTCATACTCGGCCATATTATGGGTACATTGAAAATCCAGTTTCAGAGAAAAGGGGATCATCTCTTTCTCTGGTGTGATCAGCAAGATTCCGACTCCTATGCCGGCCATGTTCTTGGATCCATCGAAAAACAGATTCCAAACTGGGGATTGTTGAACATTACAGATCCGCTCATCGGGAAAGCTATCCTCGATTTTAACATCTTCTGCTAAAGGAAAATATGCCAATTGGTCTGCAATTGCTTGACCTTTGATAGATTGCTGAGAAACATACCCCAGATTATACTGCATTAACAGGACTTGCCACTTAGCAATCCGTCCACTAAGAAATGGTTGTTCGAGAACATACTTGAGAGGATTAAGTTTTGAGAGAATCTTGACTTCTGATGCTAACAAGTAATGTCTCAGCTTCTGACACATCCATACCAGTGCTAGGCATGTCTTCTCTATTTGAGAATATTTCTTCTCGTAGTCAATGAAAGTCTTGCTTACATAGTAAATGGCATGTTCAACCAAACTGCCTTCTTCATATTATGCCAAGAATCTGCTACAAGCGGCTTGGTTAACTGAGACGTATAGCAAGAGAGGCTTTCCCAATTCTGGTGGCTTTAGAACGGGCGGATTAAGAAGATATTTCTTGACACGCTCAAACGATTGCTGACACTCTGGTCCCCATTCAAATTTCACTCCTTTTCTGAGTAGATGATTGAAAGGTTCACATCTCATGGCAAGGTTGGATATGAATCTCCGAATTGATTGCATACGTCCCTGAAGACTACGTAATTCCTTAAGAGTAGTTGGAGGTGGCATGTCAATGATGGCCTTTGCTTTAGCGGGATCCATTTCTATCCCCTTTTTGCTGACCAAGAAGCCTAGCAATTTGCCTGATTCAACTCCGAAGACACACTTCTGAGGGTTGAGTCTTAGCTTATAAAGAATAAGCCGCTTGAAGACTTGACTTAAGGCATCGATATGGTCTCTTTCCTCCTTGGATTTGACCAAGATGTCATCAACATATGCATCCATGGTCTTGTGCATCTGATCATGGAAAATGGCGGCCATTGCATGCTGATAGGTTGCCCCAGCATTTTTTAGCCCAAACGGCATGACCGTATAACGGAAAGTGCCCCATGGCGTAGTGAAGGATGTTTTGGATTGGTCACGAGCGGCTAACTTGATCTGATTATATCCGGAGTATCCGTCCATGAAGGAAAACATGGCATGCCCAGCCGTGCTATCAACTAGGAGGTCAATATTTGGGAGGGGATAGTCATCCTTCGGAGTAGCTTTATTGAGATCGCGAAAGTCGATATAAATTCACACTTTGCCATTTTTTTTGGGAACTGCAACGATATTCGCCAACCAGTCCGGATAATCTATTGCTCGAATGAATCCTGCTTTAAGCAAGTCCTCAAGTCCTTCCTTGACCTGTTGCTCGATTCGAGGATCCATTTTCCTTAACTTCTGTTTGACAGGTTTCGCATCAGGCTTCAGAACGAGTCGATGTTCCACCAATTTAGGATCTAAACCGGGCATATCTTCATAAGTCCATGTGAATACTTCTTGGTGCTGCTTGAGAAATTTAATGAGCCTTTCCTTCTCATCTGTACTTAGGCTGGTGCCGATCTTGAGAATTTTCGGACTATCTTCTGAACCAATATTGATGTCCTCAGTCGGATCCTGGACTAGGGTCGATGGTTCATCTTGTTTCTGAATCGCTGCAAATTCTGGCAACTCTGGAAGCGACGAATCGAATTCTGCCATTTCTTCTGACTGCTTTGTGACCTTACTGTCCCCTGCTCTTGCTCGGACCCGATATATCTTTGCCGGTTTCTATAGGATTGAAGGATTAATGACTAACCTTTTTATCAGTTGAGAAGACATTCTGAAATTTTGAAAAGGAATAGCTTTTAGAGAAAGCTCCTTTACTATGACATAAATTGCATGGGAATAAAAAAGATAAGAACAAATGAATTTTGAAGACAAATTGCAGAGGAATAAGAGAAAGATGACATCCAAATAGACGAGAAACTTGATAACTTTATTGAAGACTTGAAATGAAATAAGGACATTTAAAATGAACTGAAATGGGACATTGTCCCTACAAACTGCAAAAATCAAATGAATGAAATAGAAAAGACAGATGGTAGAAATTTTTTAATGGATCCCTTTAATGAAGACAGTATTTTTGTGGGATCTTTTGCCCGTGAATCCTAGTCCTGCCCTGCGCGGATGATGATCAGGGATCACTGGCTCTAGCCGGCCATCTCCGTTCTTGCCCAATCCTTTGAAAGGCTGATAACCATGCGTCAGTAACAGGTCAAATCCTTTCTTGGTCCTAACAAACTGCGGGAAAAGAGGATGGTCCTTGAAAGTACTGTAATCGAGACGACCCCCAATCTTAAAGAAATGTGGTCCTTGCCATTGGACCATCGCTGCTGTGTGATTTGTCTCTGATGTTGCTCCTAACTTTAGCATTTCAAGGCTTTCACTGAGAACAATTTCTTCACTTTCCCTAATGCTAGGGATATCAGCAGTATAAGTTGGCCTAGGGATCATAGGCTGAGGTAGCCTCTCTTCAGGATCTTCCCCCAAAACAGTAGTTATCATGCCACCTTTAGACCACTTGATGCACTGATGCAGAGTGGATGGCACGGCGTTGGCATTATGAATCCATGTTCTTCCCAGTAGAAGATTATACGTTGGTGGCACGTTAACGACATGGAAAAGGACTGTATGAACAGAGTAGCTGATAAATATTTCCAAGATATTTCCCTTTGCTGTCTGTCCATGATTATCAAACCCATAAATGGTGATCGGATCCGGTGTATACTCTTCTTCTTTTATACCCAGAGCCTTGGCAGTCATTTCAGGACAAATGTTGAGGCTACTGCCTCCATCTACAAGCACGTGGGGTACAATCATTCCCCGGGTTTGCACCACAATGTACAAGGCATTGTTATGAAATGCGTGAGGTTTTGGCAGATCCTCATCTGAGAAGGTTATGGGAGCATTGGTCATGGCCTGATTAACGATCTGAGCCATGTCTTCAGGTGTGGTGTCTGGCTTGACTTTGATCTTTCGTAGTAAATCGTCCAGAACTTGCTGATGCTTAGAAGAGGCATGTGCCAACTCAAGGATAGGGATATTAGAGAGGGCAGTGATTGGTCTTTGCACCGTGTCGACCTTTTCTTCTGGTTTTCTCCCTTTTTCCGAAGTAGATTTGACAAGGTTCTTGGGTAACCATGGCATTCTTTTGGCTACCTCTGGAGATATTCTAGCGGGTTCTCTCGAAACTTTCAGCTTACTGAATGCTGAAACGAGGTCCATCTTTTGAGAACTGGACTGGGCCTTATGCAATACTAATACCTGATGCTGCACCTTGATATCACTGCTAGGGCATGGTCGGATGTGATCTTGTGGCCGAAAGGGATGATCAGATATCATTGTTGTTGAGTGCTGCAAGAAAGGCTGTTTTAGAATCTCCATTTTCTCATCTTCAGCCCCTTCTACTAACAGATTTTTGTCAATATAATCTTGTATGATGTTTTTGAGAACGAAACAGTTCTCGGTATCATGTCCCACAGTTCGGTGGAACTTGCAGAATCTGTCCTTCATTTTTCCCATAACCACTGGCGGGTCAGCTACCCTTGGAAGCTTAATCATATCACTGCCGAGCATATATTCTAATACTGTCTCGAGGGACTGGTCTAGAGGAGTAAACTTGCAGTTATAACTCCATCCTTCCCGCTTCGGCTTTTCTTGTGGTCTTGATCTTTGTTCGAGGGTTTGCTGTGGCTGCTTATCATATTGAATAATCGACTTGCCTTTCTGATCACTTTTGTTGGGATTTGACCCTCCTGAAGCATAACTATGATTTTTTCCATTTCCTTTGTTCTGATTCTTACTGTTACTGGCAGAGTAGGTAAAATGGGCTTTCTTCTTTGATTCTTGTTGACTGTTATTCTTTGTAAACATAAAACCTTCATAAGACCCGTTCTCCATACTCAACTCGAGCCATTCGGCTCGTTCTGTTAGTTCTATGAAGCTCTTCGATGGAGATGTAGAAATTAGTCCCCTCAGGGGTTGCGAGAAGTTGCTCAGGATCAAAGATAGTGCGTGTCTTTTTGCTATTGGCTCGCACATCTTATTGCAAGCGGATCTCCATCTATGAATAAAATCTCTGGCCTTCTCGTTTTCCTTCTGCCTCAGACTGCAGAGATGACTGAGAGTCGGGAGTGCTTCAGCGTTGAATAGAAAGCGCTCAATAAATAAATTGACCACTTTGTCGAATTCTTTCAGTTCTATCGGATTAATGTGCTCTGAGTACCACTTTGTTGCGACACCTTCCAAACTGCGAGGAAAGCAGAGAAATAAGGCACGATTGTTCCTCTTGAACCTGGAACATTCTGCGAAGAATAGGGCGAGATGTGCTTTTGGGTCACCCGAACCATCAAACTTGATAAATTTCTTGGGGAGATTATCAAGATCATCATCCCCATCCAGTCCATCATAGAAGTCTTCACTTGTAAAGACTCTTTTGCCCTTGTCACGAGTTTGAAGATCCTTAACTATTTTCATCACATCTTTGAGTTGTGACTGCGTAGGGTCGTCAACAGACTGACTCTTGGATTTGTAGGCCGACCCCTGCCCCTGAGTCGACCTTTTGAATTCTTGCTTGTTTTCATACTCTTTGTCAGTATCATCTGCTGATTCTGACTCATCAGACATTTCCTCATGACGATTCTGCTTTTTACTGATCTTCACATTCTTGACGGCATGACCCTTATCTTTCTGTTTAGTTTGAATTTGCTCAGTACTGGCCTCAGCTTGCTCTGCCAGCATCTTGGTCATCATCTTTTTGAACATGATATACATTTGGGGATCGATGCCATCATCCGCCTGCTGACCCTGACTCTGGATTGATCGAGGTGAGTCCATCTCTTCTTCTGAAGCTACTGAATATGCGACGCCTTCAACTGATGCGGCTTTCTTTCTGGATCTTGTATTGACCATCGGGTATTGCAAATGTTCTCTTGGATGTTGTTGATGCTCTCTGCAGGGCAGAACTGATGGTTAGGCTTCTGAAGGAAATTTGGTTTGGAAGAAAATATTTGTTGAGAATTTTGGTAGACAATTGAAATAATATCCCATTACTAGGGATTGAGTCGTCGCTGGGATTACGACAATTGCGTTGCTATTCTTTGCAAGATAAACAACTGAAAATATGCCTTGTTACCTAGGCGAGGTCGTCAAACCAAGATGAGATGTAAAATAAAGGAATCTTATTGAGGGGAAAAACATGATTTCATCAATAATACACTTGACAGAGGGGAGGGGGACAAACAATTTTCCACCACTCCGGATAATCAGAAGATACACGAGGACCAGGAAAAATAGTAAGACTGACAAAGGAATCCCAGCCATGTCTGGCAGAATGGTATGCTCCGAACCACTGATCTGATGCGAGATCGAATTCTGGCAGAACCCCGGCTAGTGGACGAATCTCTACGCGCTTCTGCATCTGAGAGAACTGCCTGACACACCGCTCTGGATGATAGTATGCGCAGAAAAACGGGCCAAGTAGCCTGAATCGCTTGCCGTATGCATAAGTATATCTGAGAGGTGATTCCTGGCGATCAAAGTAGTCCCATACGACCTCTTCCTCCTGAAGGTTGTCGATCAAGAACCGGTATCGCGCAACTGGAAGAAGCTTTTCACCATTGTATCTGAATGAACTGGCTCGGGTTGGTACATGTCAGAGGAACCAAGACTGCAAGGCATAGGTGCACCCTTCGACTAGAATCGATTCTCCGAGTGCGAAATGAGTTAACCCTCGGTATAGAAAGGCGAGTGCGGCCATGGCTATTGAGAGGTGGCTGGTCTGTCGACTTCCCCATCTCCTCATAAGCTGAACAATTCTGATATCCATGTAATTCCGTCCATCGGGAAAGAAAGCCAATCCCACAGTGCACAGAACCATCGCATGCTGAATTCTTTCTCGAGCTGTCCTAGACAACGAACTGACTTCCACAAATGCCCCATGCTGTCTGTAGATTTCGAGCAGATCCACATATTCATTTCCATCTTCTTCAATCAGAGGCCAAGACTTGCGTCCTGTCATGCGAGCTAAAGCATCTCGGGGATCCAGACCCTTGACATTGATCAAAAACTGTTTCTCTAATGGATCTTCAGGCTGACCGGCTGGCTCGGGCAATCCCATAATCTCTGAAAATTCATCTATCAGTACTGTCATCTCGTCCCACGGGAACCAGAAGGTAGAAGTGCTCGGATTCCACCGCTCTGCTAGTGCATGGATCAAGTTGTCGTTAACTGTCTGCTTTCCCACTGCGGACGCCAGTTCCAATCCACACTCGTCCAGATGGTCCGGAAACATACGAGAGAAGTTCTTGAACCATGAATAATACCACCGGGGAAAGAAGGATCCGGTGCTGAGGACTCGATGTTCGGGAAGACTTTGTCGCACCTCGTAGGAGATGTGACCCTCAGGGAAGACTGAATCAAGCTGACTGGATGCCATCAGAATAGACTGGAAAACATGGATAATTTGGAATAAGACTTGGAAAATACAGGAATTTTGAGGAAAATGCAGGCAGGATAAAAATAAAGCAGGAAATTCGAGATCCAGAAGACAGAAAGGATGAAAAATCACCTGGAGTTTTGAAGGAAATTAAGGGAAATTTGGAAAATCGTCCAGGGTTTGATGAAATAGGAAGGAATACTTCATAAAATGAAGCATTTGAAAAATCGACCAAGGTTTAAAACATGGACAGTATATGGAAATGGATTGTGGAATTTTGAGAAAATCGTCCAGTATTTTAGAAAATTGGGGAAAATATGGAAAATAAAAAGGAAATAACATATTCAATCAAATTCTGCATAAACAAGTATGTACATACAGCATTCCCTAAAAGCTAACTCTAGATGCACAAATTTTGAAATAGCTGTAGGACCTTAATCCTAACTCTAAGGCTCAGATCATCTGTATCCAATCCAGTTATGCCTATATACTCAAGCCAAGGCTCGATGTACGTGGCATAAAATCAATTTCTCCGGTTCTAGGTTCAAGTTTTCCAACATCCTTGAGCACCTGCCGATATACGTTGGACTATGGCCCTTGGTACGTGGCAGGGGGTTTTCACCCAAATAGGTGGCCCAGTTGTGAGGCTCTGTCCCGAACTATGGTTCTGGAAGAGAGCCCAGCAACGTGAAGACCGGGACAATATAGGTGGGGTGATTTTTGAAAAACATGAGCACATGCAATCAAACAGAAGGCTCTAAGTCCTAAAGAGATAGATTTTTGAAATATTTAAAGAAGCAAACATTGTTTTCATACAATTCCTAAATTGAGGAGTGTTGTATTAGACCTAAGTCTATGTGAGCATGAATAATTCTCCTCAATATGGTCCTACCAAACCATACCTAGTCTATATGCATTCCATGTCAGCTGGGTTCAAGTATAGGCTCCTAGGTTCACATGATATCATAAAGCAAAGCTGACATTCCATGGAAATCGATTTTGACAAATTGAACTAAGTAGAGCATTAAATTGATCAGGCAAAGACAGGTCCCATCACGGTCGCCAAACCTGTTATCATCGCAAAATTTTTAACTTTTGCAAATCAAACTGACCTTTGAAAAAGTTTTTTGAAAATAACTCGCCTCCGTTTTTAAAATGCGGGAAAATTCCGTAGAATGAGACTCGCCTGTCGGTACGAGGTTCAACCGTTCCTGCCACCTTTAACAGGGGTAATTGAACCAAGGATCAATCTTATGCTCTACTCTATTCAACTTGTCTAAATCATATTCTAATTTCTAAATGCACAAAGAATCAGGCATGTGCTATGAATTTTCAGAAAATGCACATTTGAAAACATGATGTTTGCTTTGAATGATTGAAATATTTAGAAAATGTAAATCTTGGAAATGATATCACATGAGAAATCGTGAAATGGGATTTGAAATATACTTCTGAGAGAAATAAAAATCGATTTTGAGGAATCCTTGACATTTGGTGAAAATCGATTCTGAGAGACTTGGTTTCTCTTAATTCAAACTTTGAAATTGAAATTCTAACTTAGAAAATTTGAATTTGGAACTTGAGAAATACTTGAAATATCCTTTGAAATTCAATGTCTTTGGGAAAATCGATTTTGCTATAAGACTTAGGAGATTTTGAGAAAATGAACTTCTTTGAATTAAGATTGGAATTGGCAAATGCATGAAATGAATGAATATGATTTTGAGGAATTGAGAAATACTTTTTATATTTTTGAGAAATGCAGTGCATTTTTGAAGTTAGCCTAAGAGTGTAGGTTGAATGTGGCTAATGTGAAGATCATAAATCTAAGTATCATTCGTATTCTGACTATGGCCATAAATACAAATTCCACCAAGTTTATAAACTTCATAGAAGCTAGTGTATGTGTCATTCGTGTAGACCATGGTGAATTTGTAAAAATATGCATGAATCATCATCCATCACACATTAAAATTATAAACTATATGCAATGCAACCTAAGCTAAGCAGGAAATGTAAATTCTTATTCCAAAGTTTAATTACAAATTACATCACTATTAAAATTGAAATACATGAAAAATAAAGTCTTCAATGTACCTGCAAAACTAGAAAACTTGGTTAATGAATATATGTTGGCTTTTCTAGATTTATCCAACAATATCAGGAAATTGTTGGATTTTACTAGATATAAGCCTCTTCCTTGATTCCCTTAAATAAAAATGATAAAGTATGAAATAAAATGGAATAAATATGAAAGAGAAGATATGGAATTTCGAAATTGGGATCAAAATGACCAAAATACCCCTAATAACAAGACTATGGCCTTGAAATTAGGGTTTTTAGAAAGATATTTTGATAAAATGCAAATTTTGAAATTTGAATGAAATAAACTCAAACCAAATATGCTATGACATGATTAAAAATATGAAATTAGGGTTAGGGATTTCGAAATTTAGGTCAAATGACCAAATTGCCCCCGATAGCAAGACTATGGCCTTGAAATCAGGGTTTTTAGAAATAGATTTTGGTAAAAACTTAGGTTTTATGCACTAAATGAAATCAAATGAGCACAAAATTAAACCTAAAGCATCCTAATATGATTATGAACATGATTAAACCCTAAAACCATATGCTTATCCAATAATATCACAAATTTTGTGATTTTTGCAGTGTTTTTGGATCTTTCAGGAACCCGGTTTTGCAATTTGCTTAATTCAGCCATCAAATGGATTCCAAAATCCATAAAAATTGATACCTGTACTTGTTATAACCCTAATGTTGAATTGGAATTATAAAAATAATTTTTTGACATTAAATTAATCTGAAAATTGCATTAAACCCTAAAAATATGCTATTTTTGACCTAATTCACAAACCAGTCTCAGTCCAAGACCTGAACCAGGGGTCAAATCTCCATGGAAATTTATGAAATTTTACAGATACTAACTATAAAGAAAAACAGAGATTTTCCAATTTACAGATCGGAAAAATCATCTCCGGTTAGGGAGAAACCCTTCCGGCCATCTGAGCTAAAATATATCACTCTTAACAGGGATTAAAACAGCTATTCCAGATTGAAAATACAGACATAAATAGCAATTCTAAACAAAAATCTCTGAAATTTTAGTGGTGAACAGTAGACAGAAAAATAATAATACTCACTTTTTACAGATCATGAATCGGATCTGTGGTTTGGGATTTATGACTAACACAAGTCTGATTAGGGTTTTGGTAAACCCTAACGAGTTTTAAATTTAAAAACAGATTTTCTAAATAGGTAAAAATACTAAACAATGATCAAAAAAATCTGAAAATTTCACAGAAGACAGATCTACTCAATGTGAATCCATAGCACTTTACAGATCTAAAATCGGATATAAGATGAGAGAAATATCATCACAGCAAGTTACCTTCTTGATTTTAACCACGATTTTAAAGCTTTAAAAACCCGATTTGATGTCTGATTTTTTTGACAGAGTTACCGAGATCCAAAACCTCTGATTTTTCTACAGTAACTCAATATCTCATGCATGCATCACATATAAAAAAATCAGAAATAAACAATGAGAACTTCAATCCGAAATAACATTATCTTTACTGTTCTAAACCTAAAACACACAGAAATTTAAGAAACTTGAAAAACTATGCATTAACTAATGTAAATAAATAAAATAAACCATAAAACAGTAAATAAAACTTATTTCTATGCTATAGGACGTAAAACAAACATGAATAAACCATGAAAATAAAATAAAAACAGAGAATCAATGGCTGGAATTTGATATCACCTTTAAAACATAGATTTAACCCATTAAAAGGGGTAAATCATAGATTTTATTGGTTAATAATGCAAAGAATCATATTAAAATCAATTCTAATGGATTAAAATCTCTGTAAATCATCCAAAACAGGGTTAGATCACCTTCTTGGATCGTTCTTGTTGATTCTTGAGGTCAAATCCATGGTTTAATCCATGAAGATGATGGTGCCAATGGCTAAATCATGCTTAAAACAATGAAAAACATTAAATAAAAAACTAAAAATTAAAGAAAAACATTACCTTGAGGCTGCTGCAATGGAGGAAGGGCTGGAGAGGAGAGAGAAGCTCCAAGAATCCAATAAGAGAGAGATATGGGAAAATCGACCCCCCTTATGCCTCTATTTATAATAAAAAAATTAGGTTTAAAAATTGACAATTTTGAAAATTTTGGACTCTAAAGGGGGGGGGGGCGATTTTGGGGTGGAGTTACCTAACTAACCCTAGTCTAAATTATCCTAAATAATTCCTAATTAACCCCTAGCTAATCCTAAAAATCCCCCAAATGTGGTGCCACTTGGCATTCTCTCACATTGGGTTTTTAAAATACTTTTAAAAACACTAGTTTTAAAAACTAACTTTCAAAAATGAGTTTTTCAAAATGGTTGTGACTCTTCTAAACCTCTAACACTAACCAAGACATCAACTAACCCTAGTCTAGCCCTGACTTACTCGAATATGGCACCACCCCGAGTGGGCCCTACTTGAGTTTTTCAAAAAGCGATTTTAAAACTTGAAATTGAAGGAGTTTTCAAAAGATTTTCAAAAGTAAACTTAAAAGTAGGATTTTTGAAATGGCATAAGGTCCTAACTGAGTTAGAATTCCTCTGGATATGGTGCCAACTGAGTGGGCCCACATCGAATTTTGAACATTTTTGTAATAAACACTGAAAATGGCTTTGAAAAGGGGTTAAAATCAGTATTTGAAATTCAAGATCTTTGAAAATAGGGTCTCAAGCGAACTGGAACTCCGGGTTAGAGTCCTGAACTCTTAGGACTCTGAAATTTTAAATTTTAAAAGCCAAATGAAAGAATTTTCAAAAGATCTTATCAAGAAATGATGAAATAAGTCAGAAAACACAGTCAGGGTTAGACTCCCAACTCGACCGAACTCTAAAATAGAGTCCTGAACTAACTGGACTCTGTGAAATGACCTAAATTTCGAAAACAAACGAAAAAAATTGAGAATGGAAGTAAAACAAACTTAAAAACCAAACTTCTGACCGGATTAGGACTCTAAGACAGAGTCCTGATCGGACTGAAACTTTCAAAAATTTGAGAAATTTGATGAATAGAGGCATTCAGAAGCGACACCATCTAAATGGGTCTTATCTGTGAATTGAAATCGATTAAAGTTTGAATTTGAAAGGAATCCAGATTGTTTTCTGAGAAAATATTTTGAAATACAAAGTCCTGGGGTTGGAAAATGACAGAGTATTGAATAAAAACCCATGTTTTGAAATTGATTTTGAAATAAAGCTTTAAAATTCAAATCTGGATTGAATGTTTTGAAATAGGAGTGCTGGATCTCGAAAATGAGATGCAATGTCATACAATGCTATGCAAAATACGTGCAATGACATGCAATGATCTGTGATGACTTATGAAATGGATAAACACTGGATGAAGGTAAAAATTTGGTGTGTTTACAGTTTGCTTCGAGAGACTTTGTGTTTTTACACACATATTCGACTGTTGAGCATGTCTCAATTTATAGATTGCATCTCTCGGTTTTCCTTTGGCTCAACTTTTGCAGATAAGCTCAGCGAGAGATTTTTGGGACGGGCAAAACCAAAACAGTTAGAGATAAATGTTTCATTTGAAAATGGTTTTGAAAACTGCCCAAGAATTTCCACGAATGGGCCCTACTAGTGGATATGCCGAGATGTGCGGATAATGGCCACACACCCAAACAGAACCTGTAACGCCCCAACACTTTAATGTAAAATTTTTGGATAAAATTTTTTTTATAGCAGAAGTGAGAAAACCAAGGGTTGGGTGAGTCACAGATGAGACAGAGAATTACTAAATAATTCCATTCATTGATCAAAATGTCAATTACATCAAATAAATGAAAACCAACAATTGATCAGAGCTCGGGAAATCCGGTAACATATACCCAGAGCCCGGGGAGTCCGATAACATATACCGTCCCTCAGGTATACCCAAAATCCCAAAGGTTTTATATTTTTATTTTCATTTAACATTTTCTTTATAATCACGTGCGAGCTATCACACTAGGAGGGTTCCAGTGACATATATTATATCTCAAGTATACCCAGAACCACGCGAACCTTATGATTATTCATACATTTCTATTTTTCCTTTGTTTTCTTGTATGAGCCGTCGCACCACAAGATTTCCAAAATCCCGAACCCGACTTAGGGTTCACAACAATTATATGGAATTGTTTTTTTTTAGCCAGAGCATTATAAGCCTAGCCAAGGAGTATCATTTTTCCCGAACTCAGCTAGATGCGGAAATCCATATTTGTATGTTTTCAGAGCTATGGCTTACTCGCTAGTACCCACGACCCGTACCAACCGTGTGGTCCGGTTAGCTTGCTCTCACTATATATATAATTTGTTTTCCCACTGCAACAATGTCTGTGGTGAATTACCACCCGTGACACAGCAAGTCACGGTAAACCCCAATGGGTTGACTGATCCATTCCAATGGCCTGCGCCACCGCTACCTCTCATCCACGTACACAGCCTGTTGTTTGGCTGACATTGATCCACCAGAGGCTGCAAAAGGTCAAATGACATCCTGGAGAAGTCGGCCAATAGGATTGACTTGGCTCACGTCCATGGAAGTAACATGTTGGGGGTCGAACTGACCCCAGCCCCACCACATGTATGGGAGTTCTGCTGGCTACAACAGGACCCATACACGTCTGTAACCCGAATTGTTAGTGTCCTCCGATAGGGTCCGCAGTTCCAGCAAAAGCATCACCGAAAGTGGGTGATCCGCTGCTTTGCTTCAGCCGCACAACGTTATCTGTAACAGGCAATGCTCTACCACCAGGCTAGAGCCTATGGTGCTAGTGACACTGGACCATACAGTCTACCCCCAGTCCGATAGGGTGAACTGGTAGATACCTGGGATCGAGCACCCTCATGCTGGGTTTGACCCACATCCAGATTGAATCCAATCCGTGTGTTGGGTTCACTACAAAAAGGGATGGACGAGTCAGCCCCAGAATAACCTTGCACTCATGTGCAGGTCCAGTTTTAACAGCAACTATACATCAGCAGAACAATCATGGTTTTTTTTTTCTTGCAAGGCATGCAACAATAGTGTGTGTGCATACACATCTGTGTGTTATCATCTAACCATTTCCTAGTAGTTCGTATATCAAAGTGACATCCAGGCATGTAATAATATGTCTTCTTAGCTATGGTTTACTTATCAGAATACTTGAAAATGTTATTTAGTACTCTTACTGGCGTATGCAGACAAGTAGACTACCTCAAGCAAGTAAATAAGATCTGATATTATATGACATCTCCAAGCACGTTGGATACCCATCCATCTCAGCCATGGAGATCACCCATACCTGTTACCAATTCCCATTTTCGTATTTTGAACGTGCTAAATAAAAGAAAACAACGATAACAGACCCCTTTCCTCTATTGAATTGTATGTAGATTTATCTTCATGGCTGAACCTTATCTATTATTTCAAGTATGTTATGGATGGCAAGATAGTGTCCGCGATTGCACCATAAGGTAGAACCTTACCATGCAAGTATAAGATTCGATCATCGCTACTGAGACCAGTTGCTTTAGGTGCAGCAAAATGACCCATCTTATTTCCACCATGAACCTCTTAATGGTAGTTCGCAGCCATGATACTGAACTGTATGCCCGCTTACGGAAAACACCATAGTACCCCAACGTCGGCCAAGAGTGAGAGCCATTGGTTGAACCACTACATATTTCCCTATTGGCGAGTAGGTGTTCCAGTCCATGCCACCACGGCCTCTAAGCCCTAAACGCACACACATAAAGGTGGTGCTTAATGCATAAACTCTATGATGTTGCAACATAGGTGTGCAACGAGACATCAACCACTTACATAGAAATAGCAATGCTCCTTGTCCTTTTTTTTGGAAGTTCCGAGACGGCAACAATTGTACCTTCATCTCTTCGTGGGAGCAACACACCACCACGAGCTAAGAGGTCCTCACGGTCCAGCAATGGAGGTTGAACATGGTGGAAGAGAAAGAGAGAGAGAGAAAGAAACGTCAACAGTGGCTTGCATGATTTCCTCTTTAGTCCCTATTTTAACTCCACCTACTTAGGGGAGTTTTCAATTTTTCAAACTCGAACCTCCACCATATCCCATGATCCTTGGTGGTGTTCTTTCATTTCCACAAACACCCCTCTCCCTACTTGACTATAATCTCTCCAACTTCCATTTGTTTTTGCTTTTGTGGTACCCTTCATCCCATTTCGGTGGGATTCTCCTATTTTTTTTGGAAAAGGAAAACAAAGTAGCCAACTTCCACACGTTTTTGTGTGAGATGGGCTATAAGATAGAGATTTATAAGCTCCATGATTTTATCCTTTTACAAGAGTAAAAATTGTTGTCTTTTTATGCAAAAAGACATTCCATGCACAAGGGGTTTCAAATCATGGTCTTCCACCAAAAGGGCGACAAACCCCACCAATTGTGTTATTCTTGACTTCGTTACAAAGTGTGTAGATTTAATTGTATTTAACCCTTTTTTGTTCCATTTTGGATTTCATTAAAAAGGGACATTTTTCCTTTCTATATAGGTGCACAATGGTTTTGAACTACAGTTGTGGCTCTACACAACCATGCGTCCTACCACTATACCACACCACCACTTGTTATTTAATTTCGTAAGGAAATTTCCTTTATGTCTTCTTGGGATGTTTTCTCTTGTTGGTAGATTTTTCGTATTTCCACGTAGGTTTTCTCGCATCTTCGCATTAGCTTTCATTTAATATACTTTGGATCTCACACCAGTCTTGAAGTATTCTAATTTCTCGAGATAACTTCGCGAATTGGGTTGGATCTTTGGATCTTACTAAAGTCTGGATCCAAGTCCCATTTCTAGTATTCGTTATCAGGTTCACTCTATCAACCCACAAGCATTGAAATCGCATTGAATATGACAACAACCATATTATTTCACACAATTTTACATTTTTATTTCATTGAAAATTTCTTAAAATTCATGGGTTTTACATCCTTTCCTCCTTAAAAAGGATTTTGTCCGCGAAATCACAAACATCATTCGACAAAAGGGTTAGGGTATTTCTTGGTTATTGGCACATCTTTTCTTTCAATGGAGTTTAATCAGCAAAGACTAAATTTCTAGTATACTTTTTTGGACAAAACTTAGTGATATGCTCTGGCTGCTCACACTTGAAACACTTGCCGACATAGAGAGGGCAAACTCCGAGGGGATGATCTTCGTTGCATCATCGACACTTTTGTTGGACATTTGGTTGTTGCGATTGGCTTCATTGATGGCGGTCTTTGTAGCCTTTCTGACACTTTTGCTTTTTTAGCAGGTGGTGTGAACTCCCTTCCACTAGGACTCTTCTCACTCATACTCACATGAATCTTGGTCGGTGGTCCAGTTTCATTCCTCTGGTTCTTCTGTTCCTCAACCCAGTCTTCTTTCAACAGTGTTGCTACCTCGATGGCCTCATTGAGTGATTTTGGACCTCCAGTGAACACTTTGGTTCTTAGAGTTGGCTTCAACCCACAAGCGAACTTCATTGCTCGATCCTTCTCCATGATGTATACATTTGGACAATATCGCTCCAAACAACGAAACTTAGTGATATAATCTGCCAGGGTTGTTGTCCTCTGTTTTTTGTCTAAAAATTCTTGCATTTTCTTACTTCGTTCATGCTTAGGAAAATATGCAGAGTTAAAAACCTCTACAAACTCATCCCATGTAGCATTCCTGTTTTAGAACTTAACCGTAGAGATCGTGTTCCACCAGTTCTCAACGTGGTCTTTCAAACGATAGGTACCGAAATCCACTTTTTGCTCCTCTAAAATATTCAAAACACGAAAAATATGTTCTATCTCATGTATTCATGTCTCCGTAGCTTCAGAGTATGTCTTACCCTTAAAAGCAGAATGATCTATTTCCATAAAGCGCTTGTAAGTGGTTGTACCTATGTTCTGCCTATCTTGGGCTACCTTTTGGAGGTTTGCACCCACTTGTTGCATCGCAACCACCTACTATTGCACAACCTCGGCAAGGTTGTTCATAGTGTCTATGATATCATTGCACCACCTTGCCTCCCATGCCATCTATCAGGACATAAATATAATAATAGTTAATCGTTAGGTTGCACAATCATGCTTGCTAAGTAATATCCCTAGCAATCTTTCATAGTTCTCGAATGCATGATGCATAAATAAAATAGTACCACCATAAAATTTATTGGTGCAATAAATTATTATATATATATATATATATATATATATATATATATTCTTTGAACGACCTCAAGCGACACTGCATAAGGCCGCTATCGTCAAAAAATCACTATTCTAGACGGCCATCGTTAGAGAATTGCCACTCTAACACACTATCCGAAGAATCACCACTCCGATATAAAAAATAAAGAGCCACCACTCAAATGACATTGTTAGGGGAATCACCATCCTAACGATATTGTTGAAGAATCACTACTCCAACCACTTCATTAGCGAACCACCACCCTAATGACATTGTTAGAGAATCATCACCCTAACGGCATTGTTGAAGAATCACCACTTCAACAGCTTTATTAGGGAATCACCACCTTAATGGCATCATTAGAGAATCACCACCTTAATGGTATTACTGAAGAATCATTGCCCCAACAGCATCATTAGAGAATCACTACTCTAATGGCATCGTTAGAAAATCACCACCCTAATGGTATCATTGAAGAATCACCACTTCAACCACTTCATTAGAGAATCATCACTCTAATGACATCGTTAGATAGTCATCACCCTAACGACATTATTGAAGAATCATCACTTCAACAACACTGCTAAAGAATCACCACTCCAGCAACATCACCAGAGAATCACTACTCTAATGGCATCGTTAGAGAATCACCACTCTAATGGCATTGTTAGAGAATCACCACCCTAGCGGTATCGTTAGAGAGTCACCACTTCAACAACATTGTTGAAGAATCACCACTCCAGCAACATCATCAGAGAATCACCACTCTAATGGCGTCATTGGCACTACCAGGAATCACCACCCGACCCAACTTCTCAAAGCATACCACGATCCTCTATGATTGTGGTTGGGGACAAGAATTCCCAAAGCGCTTTCTCAAAAACAATGCCACCATGAAGTTTGACATTATGTTGTACTCGTCTATGACCCTCTCAGAAGTCGACTGGCATCAGGGGCAACTTAAGCAATTTAGTAAGCGCATATATGTATTTACGTTCTTATCACCAAGAACAATCGGGGATCTACAACATCCTCCAACGCGAAATTCAAAGGTCCAACGGGCACAAACAAGACTCTAGCATTCTGTCCGAAAGGTCTAGATCAAGAACTACAACTCTCACAGGAGTTGACACAGAACTAGCTTGGGAAGCTACGTCCTCAAGCGCATCCACATTTTCCTTCCAGAAAATCTACACCAAACTTTAACTAGCACTCATCTTCTATGTGTCCTCTCATGGGCCACATGATGTAAATTGTCGCTCATTAGCTGCATTGCCGTAGCCTGTTGGCCTACCACCTCGGCCAGATTATGCAGCATCTCCATAATATCGTTGCAACGGTTTGCCTAAGCCATATGTTTGGGCAATAAAAAGGTTGTTAAAACCTTAGTTATAAATTCATGAAAATATAGTATACAATTATATGTTTTTATCTCTACATTATAAAAACAACATTCCTACGTACTTACAGAGCCATCACGATCACTGGAAGAGCCAAGATCTCAAATTATTCAGTCCTGCTTTGATACCAAAGCTGTAACGCCCCAACATTTTAATGTAAAATTTTTGGATAATTTTTTTTATAACAGAAGTGATAAAACCAAGGGTTGGGTGAGTCACGGATGAGACAGAGAATTACTGAATAATTTCATTCATTGATCAAAATGTCAATTTCATCAAATAAATGAAAACCAACAACTGATCAGAGTCTAAACATAAAGATACTGAATAAATGAGATCGCTTGGCTATATCCAGAACGATGTCCCGATGCTTCGATTTTTGCTTATTGCCTAAAAAAGATTTAAAGCAGAAGGGTCAGACTCCCCTGTTTGCGTAAAAAGCATTATATTCATATGCGGTGCTCAGTGTCCCGTGTACAAATATGTGCAACAATTTTAAGTTCTGAGCTATCATGTAATTTGGAATATTCTGCTGATTTAAACATGCTTTCTACATCACTATACAGTACAAAACCCAGTACTATAGCTAAACTCATTCACACAATCATGATCTTATTTCCATTATTTCTATGAATTTCATGTCAATAATTTCCACCTTTACTCACAAACAAGTTTCTAGACCAATTCAATTCTTTTTATGTTTATCTTACTCTTACCCTATGGGTACGCACAGGCATTCGCCATCGTATCAGACCGAGACCATACAGAGGTCTATTATTTTGTAACCCGTATGACTAGCCCTATGAATATCCAAAGGGGACGGTCCATGACCGAGAGAGAATTCCTCAAAGGCTAGAACAAGAATTAGGATGCACCCTTAACACTTCTGCAAAAGACTTGGATCTACTGCCTAGGACTCATTGGTAGTCCTGGCCCCCTAACTTCGTAGACTGGAGACCCGGTGAGACGCCTAGCTCTCATAAAAAAATGGAATGTCCACGAAGCTTGTACCACCTACCCTCTCCAAGGTAGATCGTGGGGTCCGGTAACATATACCTTATTTCTGGTATACCCAGATCCCGAGGAATCCAGTAACATATACCGTCTTTCAAGTATACCCAGAATCTCAAAGGTTTTATGTTTTTATTTTTATTTATCCTTTTCTTTATAATCACGTGCGAGCTATCGCACTATGAGGGTTCCAGTGACATATACTGTTTCCCAAGTATACCCAGAACCATGTGAACCTTATGATTATTTATACATTTTTATTTTTCTATTATTTTCCTGTGCGAGCCGTCGCACCACATGATTTTCAAAATCCCGAACCCAACTCAGAGTTCACAACAATTATATGCAATTTTGTTTTGAGCCAGAGCATTATAAGCCTAGCCAAGGAGTATCATTTTTCCCTAACTCGGCTAGATGCAGAAATCCATATTTGTATGTTTTTAGAGCTATGGCTTACTCGCTAGTATCCATGACCCGTACCAATCGTGTGGTCCGGTTAGCTTGCTCTCACTATATATATATATATATATATATATATATATATATATATATATATATATATATATATATATATATATATATATATATATATTGTTTTCCTACTACACCAATATTCGTGGTGCATTACCACCCACGACACAACAAGTCGCGGTAAACCCTTATGGGTCGACTGATCCATTCCAGTGGCCTGCGCCACCACTACCTCTCAACCACGTATGCAGCTCGTTGTTTGGCTGACATTGATCCACCGGAGGCTGCGAAAAGACAAATGACAGCATGGAGAACTCGACCAATAGGATTGACTTGGCTCACGACCATGGATGTAACATGTTGGGGGTCAAACTGACCCCAACCCCACCACATGTATGGGAGTTCTGCTGGCTACAACAGGAACTATACATGTCTGTAACCCGAATTGTTAGTGTCCTCTGATATGGTCCGCAGTCCGACCACAGTTCCAGCACAAGCCAATAGCACAAGTGTCACCAAAGAGGGTGATCTGCTGCTTTGCTTCAGCCGCACAATGTTATCGGTAACAAGCAATGCCCTATCACTAGGCTAGAGCCTATGGTGCTAGCAACACTAGACCATACGGTCTACCCCCAGTCCGACAGGGTGAACTGGTAGGTACCTAGGGCCGAGCGCCCTCGAGCTAGGTTTGACCCACAATCAGATTGAACACAATCCGTCCGTTGGGTTCACTACAAAAAGGGATGGACGAGTCAGCCCCAAAATAACCTTGCACTCGTGTGCATGTCCAGTTTTAACAATAACTATAAATCAACAGAACAATCAGTTTTTTTTTTCTTGCAAGGCATGCAACAATAGTGTGTGTGCATATACATCCGTGTGTTATCATCTAACCATTTCCTAGTAGTCTGTGTATCAAAGTGACATCCAGGCATGTGATAATATGTCTTCTTAGCTATGATTTAGTTATCAGAATACTTGAAAACACTATTTAGTACTCTTACTGGCATATGCAGACAAGTAGACTACCTCAAGCAAGTAAATAAGATATGATATTATATGACATCTCCAAGCACGTTGGATACCCATCCATCTCAGCCGTGGAGATCACCCATACATGTTACCAATTCCTGTTTCTGTATTTTGAATGTGCTAAATAAAAGAAAACAACGATAACAGACCCCTTTCCTCTATTGATTTATATGTAGATTTATCTTCATGGTTGAACCTTATCTATTATTTCAAGTATGTTATGGATGGCAAGATAGTGTCCTTATGATTGCACCATAAGGTAGAACCTTACCATGCAAGTATAAGATTCGATCGTCGCTACTCCGACCAGTTGCTTTAGGTGCAGCAAAATGACCCTTCTTATCTCCACCACGAACCTCTTAATGGTAGTTCGCAGCCATGATACTAGATTGTGTGCCCGCTTACGGAAAACACCACAGTACCCCAACATCGGCCAAGAGTGAGAGCCATTGGTTGAACAACTACATATTTCCCTATTGGCGAGTAGGTGTTCCAGCCCATGCCACCATGGCCTCTAAGCCCTAAACGCACACACATATAGGTGGTGCTTGACGCATAAACTCTATGATGTTGCAGCATAGGTGTGCAACGAGATATCAACCACTTACATACAAATAGCAATACTCTTTATCCTTTTTTTTTTTGAAGTTCCGAGACAGCAACGGTTGCACCTTCGTCGCTTCGTGGGAGCGACACACCACCACAAGCTGGGAGATCCTCACGGTCCAGCAATGGAGATCGAACACAGTGGAAGAGAGAGAGAGAGAGAGAGAGAGAGAGAGAGAGAGAAACGTCAATTGTGGTTGCATGATTCCCTCTTTAGTCCCTATTTTAACTCCACCTACTTAGGGGAGTTTTCAATTTTTCAAACTCAAACCTCCACCATATCCCACGATCCTTGGTGGTGTTCTTTCATTTCCACAAACACTCCTCTCCCTACTTGAGTACAATCTCTCCAACTTTCATTTTTTTTTGCTTTTGTGGTATCCTTCATCCCATTTTGGTGGGATTCTCATAATGTTTTTTGGAAAAGGGAAACAAATTAGCCAACTCCCACACGTTTTTCGTGGGAGATGGGTTATAGGATAAGGATTTATAAGCTCCATAATTTTGCCCTTTTACCAGAGTAAAAATCATTGTCTTTTTATGCAAAAAGACATTTCATGCACAAGGGGTTTCAAACCATGGTCTTCCACCAAAAAAGCAACAAACCCCACCAATTGTGCTATTCTTGACTTCATTGTAAAGTGTGTGGATTTAATTGTATTTAACCCTTTTTGGTTTCATTCTAGATTCCATTAAAAAGGAACGTTTTTCCTTTCTACATAGGCGCACACTGGTTTTGAAATAGAGTTATGGCTCTACACAATTGTACATCCTACCACTACACCACACCACCACTTGTTTAATTTTGTAAAGAAAATTTTTTATGTCTTTTTGGGACGTTTTCTCTTGTTGGTGGATTTTTTGTATTTCCATGCGGGTTTTCTCGTGTCTTCACATTAGCTTTCATTTAATATACTTCGGATCTCACACCAGAGTCTTGAAGTATTTGAATTTCTCGAGATAACTTCGCAAATCGGGTCAGATCTTCGGATCTCACTAAAGTTCGAATCCAAGTCCTATTTCTAGTATTCGTTATCAGGTTCACTCTATTAACCCGCAAGCATTGAAATCGCATTGAATATGACAACAACCATATTATTTCACACAATTTTACATTTTTATTTCATTGAAAATTTCTTAAAATTCATGGGTTTTACAAAACCTCCCTTAGCACCGACGGGCACCAACTCATGAAGCAACCCCTCCCACGTGCGCAATGCGTGCTTCATGCGGGAAACCGCCCTTAGCGCTGCAGGGTGCGAGTCTGCGGACAAGCTCTCCTGCGCATGCACAAGGCGTGCGTTGTGCAAAGGCTCTCCCCTTAGCATGCAACGACGTAGCTCTGCGACCGTCCAACCTTCATGCAGCAATCATAGGGTGAAGCAAGCTCCTTCCACATGTCCCCAAAGGCCGACTCTCAGAGGCGCACCAATGACCCAACTGCACCAGCTCGGGCTGGAGCTGGTCCACCCGACAGTTTCACTTCCTCTCCTTCCCGAAGAGCATTCATACAAAGATTTTAACTCCCCTCCATCTCGGAGTTATCAACCTTGTGTTTGGACGTTTCAAGTTTGAATCCCAATGGTATAATTGTATAACTGGTAGGGGTCTTTCTCTGTCGAAAAAATAAAAGAAAAGAAAAAGGTTTAGCCATCTCTCTTTTTGATTTGCATTAAAAACTCAAGTGGTAATTACCAACTCTGTGAGGTGCCACTTTTTCAAATGCATAAACTTCCTTCGACTAACAGTTATGAAACATAGCACATTTTTTTTTTAGACAGACAAAGTTGGGGTTAAGCAAACCTCTACCAGTTATACAAGCATACTATTTAGGGTTTGAACTTGGAACGTCCCAACACAAGGTGACATGCACTAACTACTCTTGACAAACAAGCAGAGCCCCAATTGGTACGAAACAGAGAACATTGTTGATTGTTACTTGATGTGCGTTGAAGAAGGTTTGACTTATAAGTTTGAATTTTTTTAAATAAGACACGAGGACACGGAATTTTTTATTTCTTAATCAGTAAAAATTATTTATGATATTTTTAATATTAAAATACATTTTTATTAAAATAATACTTTAAAATATAAAAATATTATTAAATATTGTTTCTACATGTCCATGTCCATGTCCACGTATTTGAGCATGTTCATGCGATGGCTGTGACCAAACATTACCAAGTTGAAAGGATCTCGCGAGCCCCAAACCCAATCACGTTTGACGGGTCGGTCCAATATTTAACTCATGTGGACCTTAGGAATCTAGATATGGGTAGCCAACCACTCAGTACAACATAGTATGACTGGACCTTGACAACCTGCTTAGTAGGTGCTGAGGTTTTGGATTGGGTGGTGTAGTATTCCGAACCCATCCAGGCTTGGATCTGATTTGAAATTTATAGTCCTGCAGATTTCAAGTAGGCTTGGGTTGGAGCATTGGGGAAGTAGGTAGGGGTGTAGGGCTGTTAATGGGGCCGGTTTGTATGGGGTACTCAACTTGAATTTCTGGGTATCAGCATGAAAAGTGCTGACACGAATAATAGTTGGGTTGACCTGAACCTGACCTGAGCACTATGTAAGATGGGTTTGAGTCATGAATTTTATCGGGCATTTTAGTGACCCAACAAAACCTGGACATGAACCTTGACCAGACCAGATCCAATATACTCAGGTATTAGTTATATAGGTGGGTCTTGGTCAACCTTGACCAGACCAGATCCAATATGACAGTTCTATGATTTTTGGCTATTGTGACTCTATTTGGATCCGATTGTCCTATGTATTTAGCTGATCTGGATCAGATATTTGCATCCCTGTGGGAGAGGGTCACCTAGGGGTCGTTTGAGTGTCCGTATGCAACAATAGAAAGTGGCCAAGCTTTGGCTGAGCAAGGGCTTATCCCTTGCCCTCATTAATGCAAGGAGATGACGCTCATGAGAATGAAACCCTACCCACCCACCTACCTAATGGCCAAGGCCCCCTTCACTGCATGAAACCCATTGGGGTTGTTGAAGGGGAGTAGTTTATGCTTTTGGGAAAAGAGGTGCAGCCGTTGGGGGCTCTGCTTGTCTGGCAGGATCTGTTAGTACACGTCACCTTGTGTTGGGATGTTGCAAGTTCGAACCCCATGGTATGGTTGTATAACTGGTAGTGGTCAGACTAACCTCAACTTTCTTTGTCTAAAAAAAAACTCAAGTGGTAATTGCCAACTCTGTAAGGTGGTAACTGCTAAATCCAAGAATTGGCAACTGCCACTTTTTCAAATAAACAAACTTCCTTCGACTGGCAGTTATGAAATAGAGCACATTTTTTTTAGACAGAGAAAACTGGGTTAGGCAGACTCCTACCAGTTGTAGGACCATGCTATTTGGGGTTCGAACTTGGAACGTCCAAACACAAGGTGACGTGCACTAACTGAGCTGAGAAAAGAGTTTGATTAAAGTCTATCCTAGATTTGTTCACACAAAATCCAAGGGTTATGATTTTTATTGGATATATGACCCGACCCGGCTCGACCCAAGTGCTTTACATGTATGTAATTCTTTGTGAAAGTCGACTCCTTAAATTACACGGATCATGGTTTGACTACATATTACCTACGGACTTCAAACAATGTCCAACAAAACACACAAAAAAAAAATGTTATAAAGAGACTAAAACTACCTAACAAACCTTGCATGGGATTAATCTAACCTGGTTGCTGCTAAAAAGAAAAACCTTCCTTAAGGTCAATCACGTTGGTGCGTGACTGATCTTAATGGAACACGCTGGTCTAGCTATGGAAACGATTTAAAGAAAACAAGAACTCTAAAACGCTGAAAACTAACCCACAATCAAGATTAAACACACACACTCTAACTGTCCCGGGCCGAGGTTGGAATGGGGCATGAGCAGTACGGAGCTCTACTGAGTGGAAAATGCATCGAGCGTAAGAACGCGCAGTATGCGTCAGCTTGATCGGTGATGTGCGGTGGTAGCATGGCATGCGATAGGCAACGATATCGTCGTTAGTGCATCGTTGTATGGCGGCACAGACGTGGAGCGTTGTTTGGCTAAGCAGTGCCAGCGGACCAGAGGGCGTTGCCTTTGGAGAGTGCTAAAGAACCTCTCAACTTGCGAATGTCCCACGCGAGGCGATTGGACGCATGGGGGTGCGTGTGGGTTAGGAGTAATTCTCCCGGGAGTCACACTAGGTGATTCCAACCGAGTAAAGATACTCGGGGCTAGGCAAGAGAGAGCCTATGCGCCAGCGAATGAGTTTGGGTGGTGCTCTTCGCTATGGCATAAAATCATCAACTGGTCTTCAGACTGGGGGTCAAAAGACTTGGATCCTTCAGTGGCGAGGTTTCAACTGCCTTGCGCATGGAGCTGCGATGTGCACCGTGGCATTCCAAGCTAAGGCAGGTTGGTGCCCTTCTCGGAAGTGCTTAGTTGGTATGGGACGACTATGCACAAAGTGGCATTGATAACATGGAACACATTTGAAGATGCGCTTGAAGAGCTTCCACTAGGCAGCTGTGCGCGGGGTAGCGCACAGGGCCAATATTCTGATTCAGTACATTGAAAGTGTTGGTGGGTGGCTTGTGGCCCTGGCCATATTGGCTAGGCTAGCATGTTATAGGTTGCGAGCTATTCCATGTCCGTGGCAAAAGTGGCTATGAGATAGCGATTAGAAGGCTTGTGATGGCAAGGAGGACCGTTGCGCCGCATGGGCTTATTGAGCGAAAATTAGCCCGTGACACTAACTAACTTTTTTGTATATTTTTATTCATCTACTTAACACTATATAAAAGATCAAACGAAAGAACGTAGCAAAGTTAATTTCTACCTTGCAAAGCCGAGCACAAAAAAATCCAGATCATGTTATGTGCAATGAAGATGCAAAAAATCAGGTAATATGCATGCAATGAACCTAAAATCTATGGAGATAGGGGAGAAGAAGCAAACCGTTGAATTTGCTTTCGATGAAGGGGTTGAGAAGAAGAGTGGTTTTTACCTTCGATCAGCATATGCCTCCGTCGAGTAAGGCAAGACAAAAGAACGTTAGAAGCAAGACGAATTCGAGAAGAAAAAAGAAGAGAACAGGGGAGAACCGGTTAGGAACGAAGAGGAGGAAGAAGAGAAGAGAAGGGTGAGAAGAGGTCTGCATTTTTTCAAGAGGCAAAAACAACTTTTTTGCTGAAAAAAAAGTATTTATAAGCTATTCTAGGTCAAAACATGAATTTTCAAAGGTCTAAAATATTTTTGTAATTTCCAAAGGTCTTTCTCAAAAACGTGTTTTTCAAAAGGGGTTTTTCCTAAAACTAATTAAAAATAATGAATTAAATCCTAATCTAACTAAACTATAATTAAGAAAATTCTAAAACTAATAAAAATACCAAAAAATATAGGGTCAAACAAGAAAATGTGATTTTTCCCAAAAATTCAATCTCGAAGCGAATTCTCTAAAGCAATGATAAAGATGAGTTTTTAATGTGATTTTATCATGGATTATGCATAAATAAAGATTAATAAAATATGAATATTATGCATGATCAATAGCCATAACTGAAAGTTGGTTCAAATAAATATTAACTTCTTATATTAAGATGAGACTCTTGTCTAAGCCCATTTAAAAATAGAGGCCCTCATGAGGAGGATTAACAAGGTTAGTTCTTTTTTTTTATCATCTCTTTCTCATGTCCTATAGGGTTTTTCTTCTTCTTTCTTGGGTTCAAGAAAGACCTTCACATGATTCCAGAAGGTTTTTAAGGCCCTTCTCTAGCTGGTAGAAGAGGCAGATCGATCAGATCATGCAAAAAGAACCGTCAGATCCTATAAAAAATATTTTTTCAACACGAGGTAAGTGATTTATGCTTTTCTTGCAAGAATAAAAATTTTAGCATGGATTCTAGCAATTTTTTATGAGTTTAGACCATGATCAAACACTCCTAACCGTGGGTTTGAATCAGATCTAAAGATCCATGAAAGAACAATGATTTCCTTAAAAGAAAACCCTCTTGAAAATTGGGTTTTTCATAAAAAACCTGATTTCTCAGAAAAGAAATCTGTAAAATTTATAAATACTTGAACTTTGTTATGATTTTCTTGTAAGTATCAATTTGTATTGGTCTAAAATTATTCTTGAGAAAATAAAGCATATGCGAGAACTGATTCTGAATGCAGGTAAGGCGTATGAAAGGCATGCTCACCTCTTACAAATTTTCACATATGAAAGAAGTTGTATAAGACCATGTTGATTGGAGCTGGCTGATTAAGTTGTTGTTGGTATCGATTGTATCATTTCGGCCCAAAATAAATTTGATACGATCTAGAACGACAAAAAAGTCAACCTGATCAGGGATTCAGAGAGCGGCTAAGTGCCATGACTATTTGACATGGCCAATCACATGACAGCATTTCATGTGGGGCCTGCATTATGTAACTGTGGGTCCCATACAATATTGTCATGTGATTGGCTGTGGCACTTAGCCACTCCTTTGATCTCAACTTGATCACATGGAACTTGTTTTGCGAAGGTGGGTTTAACATTTTTTTTAAAATAGGACAAGGGGTGCCAATTTTTTAAAGTTTTTAATCTGTTTTTAATATTTTAACATATGAAATGTATTTTTATTAAAATAATGTGAAATTATTTTTAAATTTTGTTATTAATTATTTTAATAATGAACACATGTGTCATAGCGTGTCCGATAGTGTCACAGGGGGACACGCAGTCAAAATGGTGTGTCCATGTGCCACAGGTTATGAAACTAGCTAATGCCCCCGTTGTATAGCTGGGTCGTATGTTTTCAGGAGCACAAGGAAACAACAAACAACAACTACGCCTTCATCCCAAAACAATTGGGGTCAGCGATATGAACCAAAAAAGAAATTCATTTTGGGTCTTCCACATGAATCCTTTTCCTCCAATCATTTCTATCCAACGCCATGTCCTCGGTGAGGTTCAAAGCATTCATATCCTTTCCTATCATCTCCATCCAAGTCTTCCTAGGCCTACCCCGACCTCTTTTAACTAATATATTTTCCCATTTCTCCAACCTTCTAACTGGAGCATCATTAGGCCTTCGCCGAATATGTCCAAACCACCGTAAACGATTCTCTCGCATCTTATTTTCAATGGGTGCAACACCTACCTTCTTACGTATCTCTTCGTTCCGAATCTTATCTTTTATTGTATTTCCACACATCCATCTAAGCATCCGCATCTCAGCTACACTCATTATGTGAAATATTATGTGAAATGCATCAAACTAGAGTTTTCGTATGAAAATATCGTTCCCCAATGAGAGGGTTGCGATTGTGTTTTCATACAAAAATGCAAGCTCCTATGTGAAAACTTGGGACCCATTGGAGAACGAGTGTTTCACTCACCAACAAAATAGCTCATTTTGATGCGAAAATGAGACATTTTCCACGAGCCTCCGTGAAGCAAATGGGTCTCTAATTGACACTAATAGTTAAGTAATACATCAAGTGGGCTAGCATTTGCGAGTCATGGTGGCTTACACGATGCCCCCTTCTTTTAAATGACCCTAAATATATATAGCATTTGCTATCCTCGTGGGTAAGAAAACCCTTGGTTAAAACTCTTACGGAGAGAGGTTGTTTTGACCTAATCTGACCTCATAGATATGTTCAGCCTAGTCAAAATGGTAGAAATCAACTCTTAAATCATAGTTTTTGGATATAAAAGTATGTTTTTTTGAGGTTTGAAAGTTTGGTACATTCTAGGCCATTGATTCAAATGCCAGTTTTTAATAGACTTAATATGTGAGTCACATTTCATCTGCATAAAAAAGCTGAAAAAAATAAAAATACTGTATTTTTTCACTTGGGGTTACTTACCCACGAGTGTAGCCAGTATTATCTCATTCATGTAACACTAATGGAAAATAAAAACCTACAAAATACAAAACCTACTAAATAAAACATGATGGTAGATTTTCATGAATTTTTTGTATTTTTTCAAAAAATTCTGACTGTTCAGATGTAATCTATATGTTTGTTTTTATAAGAATCACTTCTTGGCACATTTGATTCTGATGCATTGATAAGTTTTTATAAGCTTTAAAAAATCAACAACCTATAATTTTCATGAATTTTTTAGGCTCCAAATACCATTTTTTCATCCAAAATGCATGATCCAAGTGTCACTTTCTAATAGATCAATTGTGTTAAACATATCGATGAGTTCAAAATTTTGAAAAAATATCAAAAATCCACCATCATGTTTCATTTAGTAAGTTTTGTATTTTGTAGGTTTTCATTTTCCTATATATATATAGAGAGAGAGAGAAAAAAAAATATTTGCTACTAATGAAGGTAAAGAACTAATGAGCTACAAACCATAGGTTCGAGTTGTATCACTCAATCTAACGGCATAGATGTGTTCAACATGGTTTGTTTGCTAAGGATCAAGCTTTAGATCATGCTTTTCTAATGTAAAAATATGATCTTTTGAGTTATGAAATTTTGGCACATTGTGGGCCATTGATTTTTGAACTTCTTTAAAACTATCATACTAAATAAAACATGTAGATCACATCCTTACCATTTGATCTACAAAAAAATAGAAATTTTTGAAGAAAATAGTGATTTCTACTCCTTAGTTCCTTACCTTCAAACCAAAGACTCAACCAGAAAGTACACCTAGCCTTGGTCTCGCGGCAAAAACATGCACCAGTGTATTTCGAGCTCATGATGTCTCTTCAGTTTGATCATGTTCAAGAGTGGTCCTTATCAAATGTGAAGAACCATTTTTTTTTTGTTAGCTTTGAAAGATCTTATGCCTAAGTTTTATGATCTCATCTTTGATTAAAGATCTTATGCCTAAGTTTTGTGATCTCATCTTTGAAATACTTAAACCAACAATACATGTTTGGCTGATTCAGTTCGGAATCGGATTCCATCAATTTGAATCGATTCTAAAATCGATTCAGGGCATAATATGGCCTCAGACAAATGCTGAGGGTTTTGGTAAACCAATACAAGTGACCAACCTGCCTGACAGTGATAGCTGGCAAGCTATGTTGGGCTCCACAAATTTTCCAATTTACTGAAATTTTAGTAGCTGCATTTTGTCCAGAAAAAAATGAAACCAATTTTTTTTTGGCTTTACGTCTACGAAACGTCAGATACTGTACCAACGTCATTATTATCATATCCAAGGTTAATCTGACTATTTGCGCTTACTAGGATATTTATATATAACAAGCTTGTCTTATTAATAAGATATTCATAGCCAACGTGCTTATCTTATCCAGTTGACGAGTTTGATTCTGTCATATATATATATATATGAGAAAACCTACACAATAAGAAATATTTATCAATTTTTTGGTATTTTTTTTTAAATTTGGACCTTACCGATATGTTTAGAATGATTAATTTACTAGAAATTGAGACTTTGATCATGCATTTTGGATGAAAAAAATGGTATTTAGAGCCTCAAAAAGTTATGAAATTATAGGTCATTGATTTTTGAAACCTTATAAAAACATATCCATGCATCCGAATCAAATGCTCTAAGAATTGATTCCTATAAAAATAAGCAAATAAAACCTGTTCAGAATTTTTAAAAAATACTGAAAATCTGATAAATATTTCCTATTTGATAGGTTTGAGAAGTTTATATATATAGGAAAACTAAAATATGTAAATCAAAAAAATATGAAAACTAGTATGAACTTAGATTTTCATAGAGTTTTTACAAATCTAGCCTGTCCATTTTTCTTGGAATCGACTATTGGATCATCGTAATCAGATCAAGCAATATGATTTTGTATGCTTAAGTATTTACAAAAATTATGAACCATTGATTTTCAAGCCTTAAAATATACGTTTTATAAATCTTAATCGGATGATCTAAGAGTCCGTTTATATAAAACCAAACATCTAAATTGCATCCAAATGATAAATTAAAAAAAATAAATAACAAAAACTACAAAAACCTCGATGCATACTCGTTTACATATACCAGTTACCCTATATATATATATATATATATATATATATATATATATATATATATATATATATATATATATATATATATATATATATATATATATATATATATATGAAAATGAAAACCTCTCCAATGCAATGTTTTTTGTTATTTTTTTCAAAATTATGACCATGCAAATGTGTTCAACAAGATTGATTTACTATAAATTGACACTTGGATCATGAATTTTGAATAAAAAATAGTATTTGGAACCTAAAAAATGTATAAAAATTATACATCGTTGATTTTGAAACTTATAAAAACCTATCCATGCATCATAATCAAATGCTCTGAGAACTGATTCCTAAAAAAACAAGCATTTAGGTCACATTTGTATGGTTGAAATTTTTAAAAAACACCAAAATCTAATAAACATCAATTGGGGAGGTTTTCATTTTCCTATATATATATATATATATATATATATATATATATATATATATATATATATATATATATATGTCATCAAACGAGTTTTCATCAAATTCGAGTCAAATGTGCGATCATGCACCGCATGTCAAAAAAATAATTTTTTGACATACAAAACCCAAACCTTTAGCGACGATCAAAGTCCACTGCTAGATGTGCCAAAAGTGAACATACAACACACATCATTGATTGTGCGCATGAATAGTGGTGCACACTGGTTCAATGTTACGTCTCTCTCTCTCTCTCTCTTTCTCTCTCTCTCTCTCTATATATATATATATACACACACACGAGAAAAGGACATAAGTATTCATGAATCCTTTATTTAATGCCATTTTTCAAGTGGGGGCATAGTGGCTAGGTGTCTCAATGAAATTCTCAAACTATCCAAGAAAAAAGGAAGAAAGAAAAAGAAGAGATTAGATTAAGCTTTGTCCAACTTTTTTTTATTTAGCTTGTTATGTCAACGGTACAAGGTTGAAAATGACCTTAGTTTTGGTTAAGTTGAGCTTGATCTCCAATGGATCAAAAGACATGTTTGATCTTGTTGTGTATTTGGTACTTGTCTCGTCACAAGTATTATTGTTGTTTGACTCAAAATTTATAGCCTTGAATGAAGCTCTGTTCAATTAAATGTTTTTTTGCCAATTTTTTTTTAGAACTAGATTTTGGAGGAAAAAACTACTTTATAAAATATGATTAGTACCAAATATTTTTTTTAGAAACACATTGAGTTTAAAGTGGAGTTGACTTAGAGGGTAATGACTTTAATAAACCTGTTAATTGAACTTTGGACTTGGACTTAGATTCATATTCAACTCTACTCAATTTGCTAAGGTCTTGGCTTGACTTTAACTATTTTTTTTTACAATTTTATACCTTATGAAATATCTTAAAAACTTTAATTTTAGCAAACCGTTTTGAAGGTTGATTAGGGCAGTCAAAGGTCATTTTTTGACTTATTTGAAGAGTGACACCTAGCCTTAACTTGTTTTAATGTAAATGTATGAATTTGTGAATTATGAAAATTTGGTTGAAGCACTTGAAACACCTATTTACATGTTTTTTACTAAGCAAACCATGTAGATTACATTTATAAGGTTGGATCCACAAAAATGCAAAAAAATACTAAAAAGATAACTTTTCTACTAGATTGCATCAACAAATGACTAATAGTGAACATCTGCCTCGACATCATTGCATGCTCCGACCTAAGGGTTGGGCAACTGGCTGGGAGGCTCGATGGGCCAAGCCGACTCAGCCCATCATGAGCTAGGTTTGGGTCAAAGTTTTAGGCCCGAGCCAGTTAGCTACTGGACAGAAATCTGATCAGTTATATACGTGGGCTGGGTCAGGGTCGGCCCTTGGGCTACCGATCTAGCCATCCTGAGCTATTTATTTATTTTAATAATGTAAAAATAAAAAACAGTTAATTGCATACTGACTTAATAAATGTTATTGTTTACCTCATTAGTTGCATTAATTTTATGAAAACTAGAAAGATAATTAGTTAGGTACATAAGAACTTGTTAATTGTTTAATATTTACTTAATTAGTTACACTAATTAGTTGGGTTTGAGCAAACCCAGCCTGACCCACTTTACATTGGTTCATTGGGCAGCTGCGCTTTAAACCCGAGCTCGTTAAGAACTAGGCTACAACCCCACTTGTTAGTAAATGGGCCGGGTCATCTTTGGGCCCAGCCACAGTTAAAGCCCAACGGACCGAGCTCTAATAAGGCTCAAGTCAGCCCGATGCCCACCAAGTTTAAAGCTAGCCCCTAATGAGAGTAACTTAACTCCTTAGGGCCGAGGGTAAGCCCACTGAGTTTTACACTGTAGGAACAACGATCATAAGTATGATAGGCACGACGATGGTGGTTTATCTATATAAATATAAAATAAAAAAATCTATCATAACTTTATATATATATATATATATATATATATATATATATATATATATATATATATATATATATATATATATATATATATATATATATATATATATATATATATATATATATATATATATATATATATATATATATATATATATATAAGTTTTATATGTCAACATTTCTTATATTGGAAGGTATCTGGTAATGAGCTGTCAGTCCAGGTCTCCTTGTGATGGGTCATTGTCAAAACCCTGTGGTACATACATTGTTTTTTTTTTTTTGAAAAACATATTATAAATGTCTAATGAAATGCATAATCCATTAGTGAACATGATAAATAACTCATTTGAGAAAAAGTTATAAAGGAGAAACTTTTTGGCCTACACTGCCCAGGCTTTTGCTTTTATGAGATTTATTATTTATGATTGCATGCTATTTGGATTTGGATATGAAAGTGGATTATGATGTTTTGCAACATATCTATTCAGATTGGATCTGGTTATAACCATATCCAACACACCAAACACGTTAACATCCCTTAGTAAGGATTTGGATATGGAAGTGGAACATGATGTTTTGCAACATCTGTTCAGAATGGATTGGTTATAACCATATCCAACCCACCAAACACGTTAACATCCTTTAATAAGTGCCATTGGGTTGTGTCACAAATAAAGCTGGACACCCCAGCCCAGCCCAGCCCAATTTTTGGATGGGTTTGACCAGATATCAATGGATTTGGCTCGGTGAAGCTTGGCCCATCGACTGGCCGGGCTGGGTCTAAGTTTGGTTCTGATTAGGTCAAGGAGACCCATAGGTTTACACACACACAGATACTCGGGTTGGGTCAGGTACCCAACCCGAGTATTATATATATAGTAAAAATAAAAAATGAAATTTATGCAGGTCTGACTTTGGGAATATATTTTTCTGACCCGAACCCGAACCCGAACCCGAACCTGGTTATTAGTTATATGGGCGGGTCTGGGTCAATCGTAACCTGACCCATTGACAGCTTATTACCAGTTACCACCATCCACCGGTTCCGAGTCTTACGAGGATCCGGAAATTTATCCGATTCGAAATTTATCCGAGTCTTCGGTGATCGAAAGAGACGAGCTACAAAGAAATGATAAAAGGAAAGAAACCGCCAAAAAAGACTAAGGCGCTGCGAACGAGTTCTTATCCGAGTCTACCCTCTACTCTCTCTCTCCAATGGAAGAAGGAAGGATTCACCATTACAGGAACGCTGCGAACGAGTTCTTATCCCGATTCGAGCCCCTGCTCCTCCTCCTATCTCCGATTCTAACCCTCCTCCTCGCTCGCTTCCTCCATCTCCTCTTCGGCTTCGTGCGCGAAAATGGCATCCGGGATCCCATCGTCCAACTTGGGATGGAAATGATCAAGTAAGAATCCCAAACGCGAAAAATCGGAAATCCAGATTCTGAGTTTTCTTGGTTTGCGAAAATTCTCTTGTTGAACCCACTCGTTCTTTGTAGATTGTTTCCGAGCGTGAGGAATTACATCGAAGCAGAGAAAAAGAAGGTCGGATCGACGATACCCAGATGGAGTTTTTTTCTGTTTCTCACGATTTCTGTCTCGTTTAATCTTTTTCTCTTTGGTTGGTTTGTGGATTTTTTTCTTGGAATTGTTTAGGTTGTTGAGAAGCTCGGTGCAAGCTTGAAATCTAAGAGGGAGAACTGGCGATCGGAGTTGCCGAGGGTTGGATTGGGACGAGGCGTTCTGGGGGAATTGGAGGCCGAGAAGCTCAAAGACGTCGCTTGGCGAGGGAAATGCTCCGGCACGGTGTATGTAGTGAGAAATTCTTTCTTCTGCTGTTGGTTGGGAATTGGCTTGATGGTGGCGCGATTGAATTTTTATGGTTGAGATGCAGGTATATCGGCGGGAGTGAATTGGAGGGGCATTTCGCGTTGTCGAACGATGCGTATTCGATGTTGGTAGACCATCCTCTGTGTTTATGTTATATTTTGTTGTCTGTTTTTTATTTGAGTTATGTTGCAGTAATTTTTTTTTGAGGAGGAAGTAAAACCAATTTTATTGAAACATATTAAGATAGAAGGCTGGGTGATGAAGAATCGACCCCCAGCGTTACAAGAATGACAGGACAATTGGCGAAAATAGGACGGAGCCAACCCAACTCCGTCACTGGCCACTTAAGAGCTATCAAGTGATAAACATCAGTAAGGATTGCGGTCATTACCGACCAGACATGCCTAGCCCGGTCTTCAAAGATCCGGGCATTACGCTCCCGCCAAACCGCCCACCATGAAGTGAACAACCAGCATCTCCATACAAAAAACCACTCGCTAGTCAGCCTAGGCAGTCCGGGGCCAATGAGAATGTCCCGTGCGTAGGATTCTCTGAGAGGCGAGAGGCGCAGGCGACGCCAAGATGCCAAGAATAATTTCTGGAAAAATGGGCATAACCAAAATTAGAATTACGCGAGAGGTGATTTTGGTGTGGGGGCAATGGAAACAATGAACAATTGTTCATGCTAAGATACAAGAGCTAGAGGAATATAATTATGTGCAATAAACGTTATCGAGCTAGTGGAAGACGATTCTGTGCAATAAATGTTACCTTATTCATGGTTCATTTTGGTTGTCATATCATTAATGTCTATGGCTTCTTTGAATGAGTAGCAGAGTTGTGTGTCTTTGTTGTCACTTTTACGGCTTTTTGGATTTACCCACCTTTTCCAGAAAACCACCGCAAATTTGGATATTGCAGGGTACAACAAGATGCAATATACTACCTTTCCCGGCTTTGTTAATGCAGGCGTTTGATCCAAAACAGTTATCCAGACACCCTTCAAGGAATGGTCGTTTGGAGCCCATGGTGGCTGTTTGGTAGAAAGGTCTTGAGATGGCATTTAGGGAGTTGAGGAGATAGTTTAAGATTTAACTACTCACTTCCCATTTCGCTTTCAAATACCTTCTTAGCTTCTGGCTTCCTATAAATTTTGAAATGCATCGCTAGCTTCTCATATCATTTCCCGCTTCCACTTCCTAGACTGGCAGCAAACACCTATGAGTACCCCGGAGGTACAACATGCATTCCAAACACCTCCTCTAGGCAGGGCTTACCTACTTATCTTGACACCCTTTAAATGGAAGACTGGAACAACACTGTTAATGCCTGTTGTGCTCTGTGCATTTCTGATATCTTCATAAATAATATCCGATGATTAGCATGATAAAATCTTCATATATGATATCCCATTATTGACAATTCTAAAATTACGTGTGCTGCATGTCTCTTATTCTAGGTATATCTTAAAGCAGGGTTTTGTGCTACCATGTAGTTCATTCATACCAGTCATGCTATGTCACCTGGGTACGGGTATGGGTACGGAGGGTACGACTCAGCAATTCCAAAAAATGTGGGTACGGGGACACTGCTATATATATATATATATTAAATATTAAATATCACATAAATACAAAATAAACTGAATATAATCTAAATATATATACTATATCTAAAATCTATATTATATACTGAAAATATAAAGTTATAAAATGAAAATATAATTATAAATTATAAATTGAATACAAACTTGTATGTACTGAGGGTAAAATGGTGTGTCCAGGTGTTGACGTGTGTCAACACGGGGACACGCTTGTCGACACGGGTAGGGAGGGCAAAATGGAGTGTCCGTGTGACATAGCCGTCATGACATTCTTAAAATTTCCCTCTGATGGTATGTAATAAGCTTTTTATTATGGGTGATCATCATATGTGAGACCTGCTTTTTGCAAAGCTACTTGGGTGTGTGACATAACAGTGCTACCTTTTCTTTTATGCTTTTGGTAGACTGCAGTTCTGTAGTTTATAAACTCTGTTCAGATATGCATCTAGTTTGAGAAATACCAGTTCTGCGTTGTGGGTTAGTTACGTGTCAAACACATGTTAGTCTATGCTAGTGGATTGAACCTGTCACTTCTTTTTGGTTTTGTCTGGATGATAAATGTTGTAATTTCTTATTGTATTTGATGAAGTCAATCTCATTGTGACTTTCAGGTTTTCACATACCAATCCCTTACATCTAGACATATTTCAAAGTATTGCTAGATTTGAGGGGGAAGTGGTTTCTATGACAGCTTCACTTCTTAGAAGTCGAGAGGCCTCTGGAGGACAAATATGTGGTAATATGACATCTGGTGGCACTGAAAGCATATTGCTTGCAGTGAAGGCATCACGTGATTATATGAGAATAAAGAAGGGAATCACAAAGCCAGAAATGTTGGTTGAGTTACAATTCCCTCAGTTTGAAAGATGTCACACTGTTCTGAACGTTCCTCGACATCTTCTTATTGTCTTCTAATGCAGGGTGATCCCTGAGTCTGCTCACTCAGCCTATGACAAAGCCGCCCGGTATTTTAACATCAAGCTTTGGCGAGTCCCTGTGAATGCAGAATTTCAGGCTGATGTGAAAAGAATCAGGCGCTTTATAAACAGGAATACAATTATGGTACACATTTGATGCTCTCTCTCTCTCTCTCTCTTTTATATATAGTGATGCAAACATGCTAAATGGTTTTTTTCTGCTTTTCTGGTGTTTTTTTACAATTCCGACCCCATAGATGTCTTCGGCATGGTCAATTTACTAGGAATTGACCTGGATCATGTGGTTTCAACGAAAAAATGATATTTGGAGCCTTAAAAATTTACAAAGATTTTAGACTGTTTATTTTTTGAACCTTATAAAAACCCAACCATGTGTCGGCATCGAATGCTCCAAGAGTTGATGCCTATAAAATCAGGTATGTAGATCGCATCTGTACGGTCAGAATTTAAAAATAAACGAAAAGAGCCTGAAAAACCCATTTAACATGTTTCTTGTGTATTTCATTTAGCATGTTTGCATCTCTCTCTCTATATATATAAATATATATATCACAAATTTATAAGAACTTTCTTCTTGTATTTGAAATGAAATGCTTTTACATTGGAATTCTAATTTGAAAAATCTTTCTAACTGATGAAATCAATGAGATTTTAGATACGAAAATGCATAAAAAAAGTCTTTTGAATGTATGGGGTTGTCTTTGTGTTACCAAAACAGCCTTCATATTGCGACAGCCTATTTTTTATATGTTGCATTTTGTTTTTATGTGCATGTGTTGTATGCATTCATCACATGCTAGGCAGGTTTCTGCTTGCAGATGTACATATTCTCGCTTACTTGAATTAAAGCAGAAAAGTAACTGGCAGGCTGTAGATCCCATTCAGAAGATTAGAAAATGGACCCTTGAGTATTAGGATTGTCTCCTGTCCACCTGGGGCATTTTATATCTTGTATGATGAGAACAACAATTTGGTCGATCACTGGGTCTGAGATTTAAAACAGGATATTCACCTTGAATTAGAGATTTTGGGTATTAAGACCCAAATTGTATGTCAAAAACTATGAGATTACTTTATGTGAACCATTAACTCATTTTGACCTAATCTTTTGAATTGTTTTCATGTGTAATATTCCTTATATCTTTGGCTGTATATTTCATGCTGTAGCTTCTTGTTTTTGTTGAATGACGTTAAAATTTCACCGATTCATCTTTTTGAGGTTTTAAATTAATTATCCAGTCTTAGTGTTGGTCTCAAAGTCTCTTAGTACCTCCACGGTCATGAGTTTTTCAAATAGAAAGTCTATGCGAATATTTTGTTATCTGATGTATATTTGTGTTGCCAGAAGAGAAAAAAAATTGATAAGTAACTTTTGTTTTCCTTAGGTTGTTGGTTCTGCTCCAGGGTTTCCACATGGAATCATTGACCCTATTGAAGTATGTGAAATTCTATTTTCACAACTTTTCTCTGATATGTTATGATCTTTCTGTCAAATTGATATATATATATATATATATATATATATATATATATATATATATATATATACTTATAATACTGCTTACTGACTCACTCAGGAACTTACTGACTCACTCAGGAACTTGGTGATTTGGCAACTAAGTTGGACATTTGCTTTCATGTGGACCTTTGCCTTGGTGGCTTTGTGTTGCCTTTTGCTCGTAAACTTGGGTATGTTTCATTTGTTTTCCACTGAATTAGCATTTTAGATAGATTATTTTCACAGAAAGAAAGATAAACAACTAGTACGAGTAACATGCCAATAAACATAGTTACATGAAGCTACTATAAATGTGTGAATTTCAGCTCTGTATATCAACCTACTATATTGATGGAATGCCTTGAATCTGCAATTTCAGCTGTGTAAACTTACTTTGTAATACCATGATCAGCATCAGCTTTCTGTACTTAAGTTTGGATTGAGATGGATAATTGTGGAAATGCACTTAATTAATCAGTACTGGTTGTTGGAATGTTCAATGAAAATTGTTTCTATCTGCATAGATATGTGCATGGCAGTTAGATTGGTGATTGCTATCTAAGCCAACCAGCTGTTGATTATTTACTTTATTTTTAATGCTGTGTTCTTTTTCCCTTTGCAGGTACCCTGTTCCTCCTTTTGATTTTTCTGTGGAGGGGGTGACATCTATTTCTGTTGACGTGCATAAATATGGGCTAGGTCCCAAGGGCACAAGCATTGTATTGTATAGGAATCGTGAGATCAGAAAGGTAATTCATTTCAAAATGCCGATGTGTAGATAATTTTGGTGTTAGATATCAAATGTGTTTTTCTAGTTTGATCCGATACATGACTTTTGGTCTTTGCATAGAATTGTCTGCATTTCTTCTATTCTTTCTTTTCATTTTTTCCCCTGATGCAAATTGTGCAATTGGCTTCCACAGTGCTTGACAGATTGGAAAATTTTGGTTATTTTCAAATTAAGTGCTTCAATTGTGTTCGTCTCAAGATAAGTAAAAAAATATCAATGTAACATGACCATAGCAAGAGGAGATTGCATTACTATAGCTTTTGATCATAAGCTTTTGGCAAAGATCCTGCTTCTAAAGATTCTTAGATTTTATTCATTGTTGCTATATTCTGTGCTGGCAGTTTTGAGCTCGCACCTTTTTTCCTTTGCACACATTCTTTAATGGTTTCTAATTTTTTTTCTTTTCCTGGTAACATTTTACGGATCTCTTCTGTGCTAATGCAACAGCACCAATTTGTTGCTGGTAAGTTGATTCTAATTTTCCCCTTACGTTTTCTTTCACTAAATTTCATCATTTAACATTTGCTACCTGTTTCTTTGTTTGCCAGTATTTATATGCATTCACCTGAAATTTTTTAGTAGCTTGTTCAACAGTGATTGAAAGGGAACCAAAATATTGGCTTTGGTTAAGAATCTAATTTAGCATTTGTAGTCATTGAATAGTGTTCTCTTCATTATGCCTCTGTTGGCATTTCTTGCAAAACTATTGATTTTGAACATGACTGACATGGTGGATTCTTATGAGTTGGTCAAAGTTCCTGCATTCATTTCATACAAGTCTCAAACATACACTTACAAGATGTTGATTTTGATTTTGTGGTCTTTGTTTTTCGTGTGGTTACCATGCAAAATGTGTATGAGATGGTAAGAATCCCAACAAGCTAACACTGAAATGAATAAAATATCATAAAATCCATTACAGTCTCCAGGAATGTACACTACTGAAAAATACACATACCAAAAAGGGAAAGAAATACTAGTCATATGATGTGTGGAATTATGTTGAAATGAAAGAATACTTTATTTAGAATGAACTGGAGAATGGTATGAATAAGGAGAATGGGTGTGAATCTTATATAAAATGTGAGACAGTATAATGAGCATAAACTTGTCATTAGCTATTGTTTTCCTTCTCCTATTCTTTTGAGAGTGGGAACTTCAATTTAATTTATTACTCACAAATAGTTCATGTGAGGTATAGGTCCTTGCAATAATTATTCACAATTTTTTATCAGCTTAGGAGCCGCCAATTTGATTGGTACTGTTGACATAGAGACAAAATGGAAGCAGCCATCATGCTGATGCCATACTTTTCTTTTGCTCATATTAATGAAAGGAAATGCACAAGGAAAAGTTAAAGTGAAAGCTTTCATTACACAGAAACCGCATATTGTTACTATTTTCATAACATTGTATTATTGATGCCAAATGAACATAATGGCAAAAAGGAGATTTACCATGCTATAGTTGGAATTACTGCTTGAAGCTCAATTTGATTTTTGGATAGGTTGATTTGGTGACTGAAACTGTTTTTTTTCACACTGCAAAATAAACAGGGAACTGTTAGTAAACATTTTAAAAATATGAGGACAAGTGCAATGGAAATTAGAGAACAAAAATAAAATAAGTTAGGTTTATACCTTATTATCATGGCATACATGTAGAGCTATGTCACAGGAATTCGGCCAGACAGGTGCCGCACCCGCATCGACGCGACGTGGGTGCAGGTGCGGCACCCGTTGCGGTCAACACACCCAGGGTCATTTTGGTCCATTTTTTATTTAAAAAAAAAATTCCCTATGAAATGGGCTGCGGAATTTAAGGGGGAACCCCCGGACCCTCCTTCTATATATATATATATAGATAGATAGATATATATTATTTTTTTTTGCCGCACCCCCGCACCCAAGGTTTTTGAAAGTACCGCACCCCTACACCCACACCCATGTGACATAGAGAGAGAGAGAGAGAGAGAGAGAGAGAGAGAGAGAGAGAGAGAGAGACTTTTAAACAACACATATTTAGCCACTCTCCTACCCATTCCCAGATTGTTGAGGTCAAATGGGATAAGGCTTAGGCCTATTCATGGCTCCTACTTGACAAGGTTAGTGGGTTAGGCTGGCTCCAACCGTTTGTGCATTTTAATAACATGCACAAAAGATTTTAAGACACCATATACCCTTTAAAGTTTAAAGTAACTTTTTTATAAATTTTCTTTGGGTTTTTGGTCATTTTCTGTCTACACTTTATTACTTAGTTTTTAACAATTAAGGCCAATCTAACTTTCCTCAAAAATAACAAATTCCCTTTTCCTATCCTTGCATCTACCCGCCAGTAGCCCAACCTTGCATATATCCACTGGAAAAGTTCACTGAGGCATGAGAACCTACTCGATTTATCCAAACCCAAAATAGTTTCACACTCAGACTATCTGTTGCCCTAACCTATGGATTGCCCACCAAAAATTCATTAAAACTGCATCCATCTATTGAAAATTTGTCGTCCATCATCATGGGCATCTCTCTCTCTCTCTCTCGTTCTTTGGCTTCTCTGACTAATATAAAGCCCTTCATGTTGATTTCTCTCATAAAGAGTTCATTGTAACTGCTGAACAAGGACTTCTACAGTATGCCACTGAATTTGCTGATAAAAACACCATTGAAGGAGCACGAAACAGCACTTGAAAGATTTTGTTTTCCAATGGAAGCTGCAAGAGTTCAAGTCAAACTTGGAGCAAGAAAACAAGTTAAGCTTGTAGCCATGTTGGACGGTAGGTTTTGTAGTTTGGATGAACACCCGATAAATATTTAAGGTAACTTTTCCAGTCGACAAATGCTAAGTTGGGCAATGGCGGTAAAATATTATATGTTAAAGTTTGCAGAATGACCAAAAACCCATGGCAGAAATTACAAAAAAAGTTATTTTAAAGCGTATTTTTTGTCCAAGAACCATTTGTGCATGATATACGAATGGTTGTGCATTATAACACTTCCCTATATATATATATATATATATATATATATATATATATATATATATATATATATATATATATATATATATATATATATATATATATATAGGGAAGGGGGGGATTGTCCTATCAGATTTGATATCTAGTACAACATCTACAGGAAACAGAGAGAGAGAGAGAGAATGGCTGAGGCGGCACTCCAATACTCGACCTCCAAGCCCTAATCCTTTATAAATAAAACATGGTATACAATGATCCTTGTAATATCAAAGATATTACAAGGATGCCATTAATGAGTAATATTCAGCATGTGTTCATTTAACATACCATGCGTATGGATCTGGATCCAGATCCATACACAAGTTATATTTTAACACCCTCCCTCAAGTTGTACGTGATTTTGGATCATGTACAACTTGCTCTTCAATAGCCAAAATTGACGTCCTGTTAACCCCTTGGTAAACAAGTCTGCCACTTGATCTTCTGTTCGAACATGACGTAGTTCTATCTCCTTCATCTCGACTTTCTGCCGTATGAAATGTTGATCAATCTCAATGTGCTTCGTTCTGCTATGCTGGATAGGATTACATGCAATGTTTATTGCGTTTTGATTGTCACATAGAAGAAAAGATTGAATAATTGTCTCCCCAAGATCACTCAATAAGTGTTTAATCCATGTGGCTTCTGCCGTGCCTACAGCCATCGATCTGTATTCAGCCTCTGTACTCGATCGTGCCACTGCCTTTTGTTTTCTGCTGCTCCAGGACACTAAATTGTGTCCAATATATACACAATATCCAGAGACAGATCGTCTCTCATCTGGATCCCCTGCCCAATCTGCGTCTGTATAAGTGATGAGTTCATGTCCTCTATGCATATTATTGTTCTTGCGATAAACAAGTCCGTCTCCTATAGTTCCTTTTAAATAGCGTAGAATGCGCTTCACAGCTTCCATATGACCCTCCGTTGGAGCATGCATAAACTGGGATACCTGATTGACAGCATAAACTATATCAGGTCTGGTAAAGGTCAAGTACTGTAACATTCCCACGAGACTTCTATACATTGTAGGGTTTACACAAAGATGACCATCTTCAGAGCTCAGCCTTTGATGTAATACACTAGGAGTACTAACTGGTTTGCAATTCGTCATACCGGCTCTTTCCTGTACTTTTGTTGCATGAGTGTTAATGTGTCTTGTTGTCTGTCAACTTTCACACCAAGAAAGTACCTCAACTCCCCTAAATCTTTCATCTTGAAAGTTTTCATTAAAAATTGTTTCACGTCTTGCACATGATTATCTGAACTCCCAGTGATATATAAGAAGAAGTATAACAATGTCTGCCTTTTGGTAAATAAAGAGTGAGTGATCCAGAGAGCATCTTCTAAAACCATAACTCTGAATTTGCATAGAGAAACTTTTAAACCAGGAACGAGACGCTTGTTTCAACCCATACAGAGATTTCCTTAGTTTGCACACCCAGGCAGTAGGATCTTTCTTGGCATAACCAGGAGGTTGCTCCATATACACTTCTTCCTTTAAAATTCCATGCAAAAATGCATTTTTAACATTCATCTGACTAAGGCTCCAACCTCGATCGACTGCTAGGGATATGATGACACGAATAGTACCCATTTTGACTACCGGACTAAAAGTTTCATCGTAGTCTTCACCATATTGTTGTGTGAATCCTCGAGCAACAAGTCACGCCTTATATCTGTCAATACTTCCTTCAGGCTTATACTTTGTTTTATAAACCCATTTTGAGCCAACTACATTCTTTCCTTCTGGCCGAAGGACTATTTCTCAAGTCTGGCATTCATGAAGAGCTTCCATTTCTTCATTCATAGCTTCAGTCCAATGACGGGATTGAAGAGCTTGTTTAAAACAAGTGGGTTCATCCTGTTTTGTGAGTTGAGACATAAACAACTAGAAATCAAGGGAGAAGGTCTCATAACTCACCCATCGTTGAATAGGATGCTTAATGCTTGACGGCCTTTGAGCCGAATCATTGGCGATGCTTTCCACATTCCTCGGCTCTGTAGTTTTGTTCCGTCTAGTAAATATCTGTCCAGAGAAGAGTTCGACTGGGGTTGGCTCAACTGGAGATAATTCAACATGCATCTGTGAGTCATTCAATTCCCTACTCAAGCTGAAGGAAGGACAATTTGTCTGACATGTTTCTCCTGTATTAGCAAAAAGATCTGCGCTCATCCATGGATCATATACTTCTAATTCTCGAGATGGCAACGCTGCAGAGTCATTAACCTGAAAATTTCATTCGTCAAAAACAACATTTCTGGAGGTCCTAATACGTTTTGTAGTAGGATCATAGCATCGATAACCTTTGTATTCATCTGCATACCCAACAAATCTGCATTTGACAACCTTGTCTTGAAACTTATTTCGCAGAGATGAATCAACATGTACATAACATACACAACCAAAAACACGCAGCTCATCGTAAGAGGGATGTTGCCCGAATAAAGTATAATAGGGAGATTTCCGATCCAAAAGTGCCATAGGAAGACGATTTATGATATGAACAGATGTGTGAAAAACTTCTGTCCAGAGACTAACGGGCACAGTGCTATCATGTAACATGCTCATTGCGCTCTCGACAATATGCCTGTGTTTTCTCTCTGCAACCCCATTTTGTTGAGGAGTATGAGGGCAAAAAACCTGTCGACTTATTCCTTTATCCCGAAGAAAGGTAATAAACTCGTTCGATGAATACTCTCCTCCACCATCACATTGTAAATGCACAATATCACAAGCAAACTTTGTTTTGACCATCAAATGAAATTCTCGAAATATTTGAAAAACTTCATGCTTGTGTTTTAAGAAATATATCCAAGTATAACGGGAATAAGAATCAATAAAGATAACATAGTAACGACTGCCAGAAAGAGAGGGAATAGGTGCGGGTCCCCATACATCAGAACAAATAATCTCAAATGGCTTTGAAGCTCTTTTATTTATAATATGAAAAGGAAGAACATGACTTTTACAGAGTTCGCATGAAGAACATTTATTATTATTATCAGAAAATGAACATAAACTAGACTTTGGAAGGAGACCATCAGATACAAGATTTTCAACGAAACCTCGACTACAATGTCCTAAACGACTATGCCAAATATCTGGCTTATTACAATGAGATGAATTAAAAACTTCCAATGAAGGAAAAAACAAAGACTCTGAAGGCGAAGACACTGAAGAATGCTTTGACGACTTCAACTGGAGGACTGAGACTGAAGACGAAGACACTGAAGGAATATCCTTGAAGACGTACATGTTTTCTTGTCGCTCCCCCTTAGCGAACGTCTCCTTCATTCGTAGATCCTTAACATAAACAGAAGAGGGAGTAAATTCGACGGAAGAATTCATATCGTCAACAAGTTTAGCTACAGAAACAATGTTCTTTTTAATATTAGGAGTAAGAAGGACATTGGACAAGTGAAGTGAGGACTTTGACATAGGGATATGTGCATTGCCAGTATGACTAATGGAGAGTATGACTAATGGAGTGATAAGTTCCATCTCCCGTAACTATACTACCTTTTTCAAAGTAAGGCAATAAGTGAGATAACTTATCCGCATTCCCCGTAACATGTGTGGCGACACCTGAATCAACATACCATTCGCCTTGTTCATTTTGCTTGATCGTCATCTGTGACAATGCTGATAACAAAAGTTGTTGCACATCTGTGGATGACACTTTTGTGTCCACAGCAGTAGCTGATTTATTGTCAATTTTGTTTATTTTTCCTCTATTTTGTAGATTGAACCAGCAATCAACTTTCACATGTCCTCTTTTGTTACATAAGAAACAAGTGGGCACTCTCCTCTGATTCCCTGTATTAAAAACCCCTGAAATATTAGGTGTTGGCAAGATACCACGTCCTCCCTGCCCAAAACGTCCACGGCCTCTGCCTCCTTGATGCCCGCCATTCCATCGTCCAAAACCTACAGAAGTGTCCATGGTCAAAACTGAATAAGGACGAGCTGATTCATTTCCTTCTGCCCTTTGCTTCATAATCATCTCATGCTGGAGAAGTTTCGCTTTGAGGTCGTCAAAAGTGGGCAAGTGAGGAAGGCATGATAAAGTTGTGGTAAACATGTCAAAATCAGGACCCAATCCATTGAGAAGTTGTTGAACTTTATCTTTATCTGCAATAGCACTTCCAACAACAGCCAATTGATCAGTAATACTCTTCAAGCGGCCTATGTATTCCATGACTGTCATGGAGCCTTTCTTCAAACTTTGAAATTCATTTTTTAAGAACATAACTTGGGATTTTGATATCTGAGAGTAAGTCTGTGACAGCTTACTCCACAAATCCGCCGCAGTGCAATCATCTGAAAGAGTAACCAACACTTCTTGAGAGAGTGTTGACGTAATATAAGCAACCAAAGACTGATCCCGCTTCCTCCAAGTTGTATACTCTGGATTCTTAATGGAAATGGTAATTGTGTCACCCTTCTCATCCTTGGTTTCCTGCAAAATAAGCCGTGGTGGTATAGGAACTAAACCATCCAAATGTTCATCGAGATCCTGACTTCGTATAAAAGGAAGGATTTGCCTTTTCCAGGTCAAAAAATTAGAATGAGTAAGTTTTTCTGTAACGAGCTGACTCAAGAAATTGACAGAGGGACCGGACGACGAAGATGAAGAGTAATCCATATCAGTGAAATAATGAATAAGCAAACAAGATGAATGAAAAGAAATAAACAGATTTGAGATCACTTAATCAATCAGTAAAATTGTAATAAGGCATATACCTGTACGACCAAAAGTGATGCACAAAGAACACTAAAAACAACAATGAAGGAAAGGAAAGGAAACTTGTGGAATCAAAAACTGGTTTGAAATAAAAAAGGGAACAGCAGTCGGTGATGTTTAGAAGAAAAAAAATGGAACCAACACAGACGATAGAGTAATAGAAAAGAAGGAACTTGGAATGAACACAGTCGATCTGCTGTTCACGATCTGCTCGATGAACACAGTCGATGAACATGCTGTTCACGCTGAAAGGAAAAGAAAGGTACCAACTTTCAGAAAGGGGGAGATTTCAGAGGATAAGATTTTAAAGGCAGACTTCTTCACTCACAGGATGGCCATGCAGTGCTGCTGTTCACGATTTGCTGCTCACGCTGTCTGACTTCTTCACGCACAGGATGGCCACGCAGTGCTGCTGTTCACGATTTGCTGCTCACGTTGTTGATGTTCACGATCTGCTATTTCAGATCTTCTTCACGCACGTTGTTCACGATCTGCTATTTTAGAACTTCTGCTGCTCACGCTGTTGCTGTTCACGATCTGCTATTTCAGAGTTTCTTCACACACGCTGTTCACGATCTGCTATTGTAGAGCTTCTTTACGCACAGGAAGGCTACAACTCTGATACCATATCAGATTTGATATCTGGTACAACATCTACAGGAAACAGAGAGAGAGAGAGAGAGAGAGAGAGAGAGAGAGAGAAAATGGCTGGGGTGGCACTCCAATACTCGACCTCCAAGCCCTAATCCTTTATAAATAAAACATGGTATACAATGATCCTTATAATATCAGAGATATTACAAGGATGCCATTAATGAGTAATATTCAGCATGTGTTTATTTAACATACCATGCGTATGGATCTGGATCCAGATCCATACGCAGGTTATATTTTAACATGTCCAACCAAAGGAAGGTCCAAAATCTACAACCGATGACAATCGGCGGCGTTCCTTCTCTAACGACCGAGTTTTTCATGGATTGGACTTTACATATTGAATTTTTATCATTCATTTAGTGAGTGACTTGTTTTGGATTATGAATTTTCGATGGTTAGATGTGTTTTTGAAAGCTCTAAAAATCATCGGCCCACAATACTTTGTATTGTAAAGTTTTAAATGCATAGTGAGCCATTGGTTTTTCATGTTTTGAAAAACATGCCTATATGTCATAAAGTCTGTGTAGAGTATGTTTATTACTAAATAAATTATAAAGAACAAATATATAAGGTTCAATCGATGAGATGCTCAAGCATTTGAGAATCGAGCCATCTGATTGTTGTTGATTGTAGATTTTGGACCTTCCTTTGGTTGGACGGTCCTCCTTATATATATATCATAGTCACTTATATGGTTCAAGGTAATTTCTCGGTGAGGGTTTTCTCAAAGATATTTTCAAAAGATGAAAAATTTTAGAACTTAAAAATTGAAAAAAATATAAATAATAGTAAGACTAAATAGGTTTTCTCGTGTTGACGCGACGCAGGTGCGGTCAACCTGTATCCAGGGTTATATTTGGCCAAAATGGACTCAATCAACTTTAACTGAGTTCATTTTGGTCTAATTGTCAAAAAAAAATTGAAGGGGGAGGGTGTGTTAGGGCACGATTGCGCCCCCTCGACCCCGACTCCTGTAACGACCCCAACTAATCCTTGTAAAAATAGTGATTTTTTTTAAACAATTGCAGAAACAAACCCAAGGATCTGGGTCTCACAGATTTAATATACCAAACCACAAATAGTTTGTGCATTAAATCAAATAAGAATAAATCAAACTTTATTAATCAATGAATAATGTCAAAATAACCAAGACATGAAAATCGTCTATGACATAATGAGTCACTCTGTCATGTTACCCAAAACTAGTCACATAAGGCTCGTAGTCTCCAATTAATCAGTCCAGGCATCACTGTGTACTCGGACCTGTAAAACAGTTTTATGAAAATGGGTAAGAACCAAAGTCTTTTGTACGAATTCCTCTAAAAATTCAAACAGTAAAGAAATAACATCAACCAAATTCATGCATAAATTTTAGAGGAATATCACATTAATAATTTATCATAATCAACTTACTATTCAAGCATTTAAACAAGATATCATGCAATAACAATCATCATGGGAAACAGAATAAGCATGAATGCATGAACTAATGCAGAATAATAAATATGCATGATTAAATGTGCATGCATGAATAACTTATTAAGTTATTTATGAGAGTTGCTTTTGTATGCCTGTCCCTATTAAATGCACACAATTTTAGTTTTAATTTTTCTTTAAACCCGTGGATACTCAAAACGGGCACAAAATTCCCGAAGTCCAAGTTAAGTTCTCAGTTGTAGCTTAACCCACAATTTGTATTTTATTATTGGGTTTCACACTTGTTCTTCGACCGATATCAAGAATCAACACCATCTATCGAAACATTAGAAATCAACATTCATTGTTAGGACATCAGGGAAATCAACATCTACTAATGTTACTTTCTTGGTATACCAATAACTACAACTGAGTCAACACCACCACTCCCAGGCAAAGTGGTTGAATCTCCTTAAAACCGTGGCCGTGGGGTGAACTACCATATCGGGTTTAGGGCACAATTGCACACAGAGTTTTAATATTCTTACGGTTCCCCAAAACTGTCATCCAAGATTCTCATATTGTGGAAGAAACATCAATGAAAAGATTAATTACACTGTTTGGTCTCTTTTACCTTTCAAATAATCTCACGTTCTTTACACAAGAGCCGTTTTGCAAATCAACATGCAAAACTACTTTCAAGCAGTAGTCCGTAAAATGTAACAATGTAATTAATTTTGGAAAACTAATAATTTTTAAAAATAAATTTTGCAATGCATAAACAAAACCAACAAGTAGAGCAACACATGACCCTGACCGTTCACATCTGACCACAAAAGCATCTCAAAAGTGATTTATGCATCTTTTACAAAATTTTAGTGAACATGCAACTCACACCTTATTTCAAAACATGTTCACAATGCACATTCAAACACACAATGAATGCACATAAAGCCAAATGCATACGCATGCGAACAGATGTTTGCAACACACATTATCATCATCAATTTCATGCATAAACACTCAAACATGCACATGATCATATTTATACAAACATCAAAATAAACTTCAAATTCATGCATACAATATGCATATTTGCAACATGGTACTCTAATACATAAGCATACATAATCAATCAAAATATATAATCGGATGCAGTCAACATGAATGCAAATCTAAACATAGTAAAACTGTTCATATTTAACATACATGGTACAATAGCAAATCTGATCACATTGCACATCAACACTCATTGGCAAATCTAATCAGATTGCTCATGTACACATCCATCGGCAGCCTGACCCTCTGATCAGGGTGCACAAGCACACACACTGTCAAATCTGATTAGATTACACGCAACACACCACTCGGCAGTCTGATCAGATTACACATGTACAATCGGTGTCAAATCTGATCAGATTGCACGTGCACAAACAATGTCAAATCTAATCAGATTGCACACAACACACTACTCGATAGTCTGATCAGATTCCACATGTATACACATCGACAGTCTGATCAGATTGCCCATGTACAAACCATAGCAAAAACCTGATCAGATTGCACATGCATAAACGCTGGCAAATCAGATAATAGTCATAAAAAAATATGTAATCAAGACTGATAATAGTCATCAAAATAGCATGACATCAGATTTGATAACAACCAACAAAATAACATAAAAACAAATTTGATAACAGCCAACAAAATGACATGTGATTGGATTGGATAACCGTCATCAGAAATACATATAGTCAAATTGGCTGACAATCATAAAAAATAATATAACTAGATCTATGTCACATGGGTGCGGGCGCGGGTGCGGGTGCGGGGATTCGGCACTTCCAAAAAATCCAGGTGCGGGGGTGCGACAGGGGCAAAAATGTAATATATATATATATATATATATATATATATATATATATATATATATATATATATATATATAAAGGGGATCGGGGAATAGGCGGGTTTTTTTTATTTTATTTTGCAGATGTCAGCACAACTGCAAAATAGTATTAATGGACCTTAATGATCCTGTCAGCTGCATAATTTTTTTTAAAAAAAATTTTGAAGCCCATTTGGGCAATTTTTTTTTAAAAAAAAAATGGACCTTAATGATCCTGGGTGCTTCTGGGTGCTGTCAACGCACCCAGGATCGGGTTGACCGCAGCCGGTGCCGCACCCGCACCCACGTCGAGTCGCGTCGACGTGGGTGCGGCACCCTCCTAGCCGAATCCCTGTGACATAGAACTAGATTTGATAACAGTCAGCCAAAAATACATATGATCAAATCTGATGACAGCCATCAAGATAACATAATCAGATTTAATAACAGTTATCCAAAAATAACATATGATCAAATCTGATAACAGTCATTAAGATAACATAATCATATTGGATAATAGTCAACCAAATCTGATGACAATCATCAAGATAACATAATCAGATTTGATAACGGTCCTAAAAAAAATACATATAAGTAGATCAGTAGACAGTCATCAAATTAACATAATAAGATTTGATAACAGTCCACCAAAATAACATATAGGCAAATTGGCAGGTTTGATTGGATTACCCACACACAGCATGTAGGCCAGTCTAGTTAGATTTCATCCACAAACACACTTAGTGCTGATCTAATCAGATTGCACATGCTCACACGCATCGGCAATCTGATCAGATTGCACAACATACACTCTGATCATATTTGCTCATGTAAACCCATTGGCAGTAAGACTGCTCTCAAGAGCATTATATATATATATATGTCTATGTTCAACATGTTTGGCAAAACAAGAAATCGACATGCATCTATGCATGTCAACAAAAAAAATTTGGCCACCTAATTCAACAGGTAAAAAATATCGATGGCATGCTCATGTCAAACCAAGAAAAATCGATATCTTTGAATACTAAAAACATGATATTTTAAAACTAAATATTCATACCTCAAGAAAATAACTACACTACATACATGTATATATGCATGAAAACGGCACCCTATATATATATTTGAATCAGATGTTCCTTTCTCATCTAAACTTACAAATGAACCCGATTTAAACATATTTCTTCCTGTAATTACTTAGAGAGAAACCCGTACTTTATTCGAAACGTAGAAAAAGATCATAAATCAATGGATGTACGGTGAGAAAATAATTTTTCTTCCTCTCATTCCTCTTTTTCTTCTTCTTTTCTCCCTTTTTTTTTCTTTCTTTCTTTTTCCCTTTTTCCTTCTCTCACTCCCCAACGAGTTTGGGGTTTCCTCTCTATCTCTCTCTAACTCTCTCCCAACCCCTCCTTTTATATTATTTTATCGCTTATTTATTTTGATTCTTATCTAGAAGGTCTATTTAGAGGGTGACGTCCCCTCTAGAGAACTCTATTAGAGAGTAGAGTTCTACCAAAGGTAGAACTTTACCTCTTCTAGATAATCCTCCTTTTTATTAGTTATTTTATTTAATTATTTAATTTAATAATTCATGGAAGACTCCAGAGGGGGGCGGAGGGTGCCGCCCCCCTCTAGAAGATCCTTATGGGTTAGAGTTCTACTCCAAGTAGAACTCTACCTCATCTAAATTAAATTTAAAGTTTTAAATTGGTTATATTTGGATTTCGGATCTTGATCCAGATTCAAGATCCAAATCCATATTCAAAATCCATATGGATTCTACCTGAACCAAATCTTAGTTAATATGGGTCTTGGACTGGGTCCAGAGCTATATTAACTTGGATCAAACAGAGCAGATCTAGTCCGATTCAATCCAGAAAAAGCAAAAATAAAGTCGGATTATTTTTTAAAAACACGGTTTTCGGGCTAACCGTAACTCGATTTTAGAAAAACAGGGCACCAACGTGCTCAGAATTACGAGACGCATCTAACAATATAAATACCTTATTTTCGCCTTCGAATTTTGCCTAAATTTAACTTGAATTTTGCTCGATTTTCGCTCGAATTTAAAGGTTAAAAACAAAAAAATTCTCAAATATTAATTGGCTCATCTAGGTCTTGTTAGTGGGCTCTGGGCTATGCCCAGACCCAGCTGACATCACCTATTTTTAAATACATTTTCCACGTTTTTTATCAATTTCATTAAATACTTAATTTGGAAATCAAAATTTTTGAATTTAAAAATTATGAAAAAATACGCGATATTACACCTCCTCCTCCCCCTTCCCTCCTCGTCTTCTGACTGCGACGACAGTGATGATGAAATAGGTACATCTCTATCTCTCCCTCTATTCCAGCTCTTCTTCCTCCTCTCTTCTTCTCCTCTCTTCTTCCTTCTCCTGTCTTTCTTCTTCCTTCTACTCCTCTATTTTTTCTTCTTCTTATTCCTTCTCCTCCTCCTTTTTCTTGTATGGGTACATTATTAGTATAATTTACTTCTTTTTTGCTTGACTTGTTTGATTGTTTCTTGTTTTTTTAATTAACTTAGCGTAGCCATAATATATTTAGGTTGATTTAATTGTGGTGTTATTTTTTATTAATGAAGAATATAAATTGTAGATTGTTAATTTGATTTATTGCATGAATTTGTGCATGATGAATTGATGATATGATATTATAATTGTTTTTATTTCATTGGTGTTAACTTAAAACAGTTAAAAATTATATATACCCTGCCCACACCCAAGTTTTTTTAAAGTGCTGCATCGCCGCATCTGCACCCGCATCTATGTGACATAGATTATATATATATATATATATATATATATATATATATATATATATATATATATATATATATATATATATATATATATATATATATATATATATATATATATATATATATGATCACTTTGGAGTAATGTTAGCAGTGTTCATCACTTCATCTGATTAACTCAATGGTTTTTGACACTAGTAATGCCACAGCCACAGGCTTGTTAAGTGAATTCCAACCATGGCTTATTCCAAGTTTCACTCCATTACAACGGGAGGAAGTCATTTGATGAAGGCATTCTACTTGGTCACCTAATCAAGATTGTGGTTTTACTAGCTCTAGAAAGCCATTACATAGTCGGATGAACATTGCTAAGTTAATATGAAGTCCTTAACGTTACATTAGTCTATGGCCTATGTGCATGTATATATGTATGCTGTGGTGTTGTTATTTTCATATTATAATTTATAAAGCATAATCATTTATATCTTCAAGGTAATTTCTCGGAGTGTGTTTTTCTCAAAGTGATTTTCAGTAATTGGTTTTTCTTGGGAAAATTTCTGGAGCTTTAAAAATGTAAAAAACAATAAAAAATATAACAAAAAATAGGTATTCTTGGAAAAATAAAAGTAAATAACTTTGAGAAGTTTTTTAAAATACAAAAGAAACAAAAAAAATACAAAAAATGGGCTTAAAATATATGAATATATATATTAAAAAATATTGTAAAACTATCGTGATAATATTGTGATATTTTTATTTCTGGTGATATTGTGAAAATATCGTGATATTTTACCAATATTATTGGCTGACCTGTATTTGCCGATAATATCGCGATATTTTCAAAATATCAGCATTATCGGTGACATTGTTATAAAGTATGTAGGTGGAGGTGGACAGGTTGCCAAGGTGTAATTTTGGTAATTTTCCAAGTAACTTCCACCCTTGGGAAAGGGATTTCTTAAAATTATTGCCTTTTCCTTTAGGCATCAAAATATCCTTGGTGGTTGGGTGCAATTTACATGGACTGTCAGGTGGTTTTCCCAAAAAAAATTCTTCAACCCAAATTGGAGGATGTTTTAGTATGTGTTTGGTTAACGTTCAATAGCATTTGATAGTAGCCTTTCTTTCAGCATCAGCAATATTAAAGAGTTAAACGAAGTGCCGTTAAAAAATAAATATGGCTAATTTTTCTTCGATGGTACTCAATGTACTTAGCATAATTTATACTGCATTAAATGCATGTACTTTGAAAGATGACTGTGAAGTAAGCTTTGAATTACTTTGTGATGAGTTTTTCCAGATGTGTATTGGATGCACTGAATCTTTCACTCTATGAAATTAAACTCATACTGTTAGATGTTAGCTTGTAAAGTAACCTTTGGGTCATTGTAAGATGAGCATGACTAAATGCCTATTGGCATTCTGTTGACATTTGTAGGTTATTCCAAACAGTGATCATCTTCTTGTCACTATGATTTGCCATGTAGCTCCAACCACTGAATGTAATTTCGTAATAACTAATTTCTGATTCATCTGCATTTGTGTCAACAGTCACTGAATGGTCTGGTGGGCTTTATGTTTCTCCAACTATAGCTGGGAGCAGGCCCGGTGGTTTGATTGCAGGAGCTTGGGCTGCTATGATGTCATTAGGGTTAGAAGGTGAGTGGTACATATTCATTTGATGAAGTATGCATGATCCGAGTATCTTCATGGTAAAATTTCCTCTTATTTTTATTTTCCTTTTCTTTTTCAGTTCCTGCCAAACTTTTATTGCAAACTTTGTTTTCTTTTGCTTGTAGGATACCTTGAAAATACAAAAAAAATAATGGAAGCTTCAAAGAGCATGCAAAAAGGGCAAGCCTACTTTAAACTTCACATGTTTTTGTTAATAACTGGCTATAACCATGATTTTGAATCTCTCACCTTTATTTAATCCTTATTTTTCAGTATAAATGAAATACCCGAGCTATTTATCATTGGAAGGCCAGATATGACAATTATTGCATTTGGCTCACATGAGATAAACATATTTGAGGTTAACGATATTATGTCATCTAGAGGGTGGCACTTGAATGCATTACAGAAACCAAGCAGGTCAGTTTGGTCATGTTGCATGCTTTAGTAGCCTTGCAGAACTGATCAGAAAATCCAATTTTTTCTTTTTCCTCATGCTGTTTGTTTTTGTTTGGACGTATCAGCATCCACATCTGTGTGACCCTCCAGCATATTGCAGTGGTTGAAGACTTTTTAAGAGATTTACGAGAATCTGTAAAAACTGTAAGCTTCTAAATCCACAATGATTGTACTTCCAGATTTGATTATTTTTGTACTTTATTCGAATATTGGGCACATTTTCTTCCTGTGAATTTGCAGGTAAAAGAAAACCCTGGTTCGCTTGCTGATGGGCTTGCTCCAATATATGGTGCTGCAGATAAAATGCCTGATAGGGGTATGGTGCAGGATCTGATTGTTGCTTTTATGGACAGTACTTGCTAATCACTTGGCTAGTTGTCTGCCGTTTAAGCAAATTGATATGAGAAGTCCCAACATGCATTCATATATTGTTTTCCTATATTTCTCATTCATTTGCATCATGAAGTACTCTTATCTGTAATGATATCCATTATTGTTTTTAGTGAAAGGAAATATTGTTCATTAAAATTTCTCTCACTCACTGATTGGCTACCTTGTTGGCATGAGTATACTGTGGAATTAACTTTTAGTTGGAGGCAATGGACACTTTGTTAATTGGTGCGTAAAAAATCTTTTTTCTTCTCCAAGTTTCTTTTCTATCCTATTTCCAACTTTCAACTTTTATGATAATCTTTCTCTGCAGTGCGCCCAAGGAAGCTTACTGAATGAACTTGTAGGTCAGTGTACTAATCCTCTTTTTAATTGTATAAGGACCATTTTATTATGGAAAATGATTGCATGACTGCAAAACTATGTTGGGAAAAAATCTAAGTGGCATGCAACTGTCTAACAACAAAGTATAATCGTGGCAGATTTTCCAAATATATCATGATCCCACAAAACAAATAATGATATATTTTACTGCATTTCTTTCCTTTTCCTTGACTTGATGATGAAACACATTATCTATTAATATAATGATTAATTAATTCTAATAAAATTGGTTTATTGCCAACAGAAATAAAATCTATGGGTAATTTGTCTATAAAATATGCAAGGCTTGATCTCAAGCTTATTAGGGCTACGTTGTCAATAAGGTTAGTGGGCTTGGGTCGGCCAAGCTTGGGCCCCATTGGGTTACAATTTTTGCCTAACCTGGGCCCAGGTCTATTTTCATGTAGGGCTGGCCTTAGGCCTGATTGCAAGTCCTATTCCAGGCTGGCTCAGTGTCCATCCCTAATTATAAGTCACTTTAGCAATAATAACTAGGGGAAACGAGTGAGACATGTAGAAGACAACTACTACTTTCTATAGCATAAAAGCAATAGCAAACTGTTGGGTGCACTATGACATTTGAGATGGAAATGATAAAAGAGTTGGTAATCTGAACAATTTAGGACAGGAGAGTTCTCAAACCTTCATTGCTATGTTACATAGGTATGGGCATGTAGGGTACGACACGGGAATGCCTAAAAGTATGGGTACAAGAAAAATTAAGTACCATGTACCTATATATGCATGTGTGTGTGTGTGTGTGTGTGAAAACAACCCTTTATGCACCTCAAAATGGATGAAAATAGGTAATGGATCAGGTCAGATCCAAATCTTGTCTGACCTGTACACAATGCAGTGCCAGTATCAATAGCCAGGTTGAGTCGACACCGATACGGCACCCTACTTGAAGTACCCATGTTACATAGCTTCATTGTTATAGTTAACAAGCCACAATTAAAATGTTTTTTTTACAATCTAGTGATTTCTCAAAGAAATAGGCTTCATCTTTGGGTACTACTACTACCACTACTTGCAGTGGCTCTTTCCAGACTAAAAATTGGAGGATGTTGATCTGGTCCTTGTGTTCGTATTGTACGGCTAATTTGATACGTTTCTTGAAATGATTCACAATTTTTGCTATTTTCTTCATGTCCAAAATTGTAAATATCTAGTTTTAAAAAGACTTTTTTACTTTTCGCACGTATGAAGTTCCTAAATATATGCGAGTTTTTTTCTCAAATATGTGACTATTTTTTGCAGAATAATCTCTGTTATCATATTTGTATCTCTCTGATCTGACGTCGAAAACTTGCATTTTTAGTCATTGAAAAGCTGAGACAAACCTGTATATGCGGAGTTCCTCCTAAACATGTGATTTTCCTTCTATATGTGCGGAGTTTCTTTTAAACATGACTTTCTCCTAAATATGCGATTTTCTCTTAAATATATGTGAAGTTTTTATACATGCGATTTTTTTTAAATATATGCGAAGTTTCTCATATATATATATATATATATTTATTTATTTATTTAATTTTCTCTTAAATACATGCACTTTTCTAAGTTTAAGAGGATGTTCATGCCTATTTTTATGCAAACTTATGAAGTATATGCAAACTTAGTCAAATATTTTTGAAGTTTTGAGGTTTAAATTGAACAAGATGTTCACACTTATTTTTATGCGAACTTTCTCATTTTATGCAAACTTTCTTATCTTCGTGTATATTTTATGTGAAGTTTCTCATCTTCACATATATTTTATACGGACTTCCTCATTCTTGCCTATATTAAATATTTTTAGAGGATGTTTCTTCTCAACCGCTCATCAAATCAAGATGATTTTGTTGACGTTAGAACGTTAACGTTCTTATTTGTCTTTTGTTTGTGCTGTTTTTTCATATTTTTAGTGCAGGTGACTAGAAAATATCATGGAACAAACAGAAAAAGCGTAGTTGTTCCTGTTCATCTCTTTTTTTAGGAACACTGTCGGAGTTGTATCTCAGTGTTCGTTCATCATTTTTAGCGAATCAGGTATCGTTGGAAAGATATTTTTATCTTTTTTTTATATATTTTTCTAGAATCCTTCATTTTATGGGTCAAAATGTTTTATGAAGATGGATTATTCGGTTGTTTCAGTCTGCAAAGTATGTTTTTATTTTAGTTTTAGAAAACAAAAACGGAAACCCTAAAGGGTTTTTTTGTTTTGACTCAAAACATAAAAGTTATAAACCTTTATCTCAGCTTTTCAACGATTGTAAAAACACAAGTTTTCGATGTCGGATCGGAAAGATACAGATTTGAGAAGACTGTTTTGCAAAAAAATAATCACATATTTGGGAAGAAGTTTGCATGTGCGAAAGGTAAAAAGGTCTTTTTAAATCCAAATATTTGTGATTTTTGATATTGAATGAATATAAAGAATTATAAGGCATTTCGAAAAACATGTCAAATTAGCCATACAGTTATTTTCCGTATTATGAATTTCAACTACAAACCGGACTGTCATACCCTTGCAATACTTCCAACATTATAAGATATCTTGCCAGATCGAACATTTTTAAAAGCAGATCGTCCTATACAGGTTTCCAAGATCAGACCACATTGTCAATTTATATCTAGAATTGTAATCCAATCAAAGAAACTTCATGAATCACAATCATTTTACCTACAATAATGCAATTTGTGGACGGTCTTATTGAGTATCAATCGTTGGTCTTTAGTTCATGATTTGCTTTAGAGAAAGGAAAAATAGTTCTTGTTACCTCTTCTAAATCACGATTTGCTTATCAAAACATATAGTATCATTGTTTCGCTTTGGATTTATGTCCTTTCGGAAGTAATTGATAGGGAAAGTCTGGACTTTTGGTAGCATCCAAGGTTGTGTTTCAACAAACAACCAGAATTTTCTTAATTCCAGACATTCTTGCTTTTAAATTGAAACAAATTTATAAGATCTTGGATTCAATTTTCAGCCATACATCATATAAGGAAAACCTTTACAAACAATTAAAAAGAAATATGTCTCGATGGTCAATTTAAAAGTCGTGTAACTTTTCCATCCAAAAATGAAGCATAGCTTCCCAAACAGTCATCAGTGGCCAAGGAAACCTTCAAAAGCTCCTTCATATATACATATATAACTGTAATTCATAGCTGCAAAGGCCAAATATGAAATTGCATTAGAAGTAACAACACTATGTTTTTTCTTTCCCCTTTCATTGGGAGTAAGCTCACTTTAATTATAAAAGGTTGGTAAGAGAATGTAAGGCTACGTTTGGGAGCGTTGAATTGGAGGAGCCCCTTGATGATAGCTCATTTCAAATCTATGGAGGTGTTTGGGTGCACCCGCTAATCCAGAAATATGGGATGATAATCTAGCATGTTGTATTTTTACTCCACATTGAGCAACTTATCCAGTTTTCTGGACAAGTGGGTGCACTCCCCAAGTATAACAACCAAAATATTTCTCTCTCTCTCTCTCCCTGGGGGCTAAGCTGCCTGGGTATCATCCCATTTGCACGTTACTGCTCACTAGTGTAGATGCTGAAAGTTGAAGATGTAAACTTCTGAATAAAAGATGCCTCAAGGGATAAAGTACAAAATATAAGTGTCAACTGGCAGGTGTGGTCTGCTAGGGACTAGGCAGAAACCATGTGATTGCCTAAATAGATGATCCAGGCCCAGGTTAGAATCCCTCGGCCACATGGGGCTTAAGAGTTATCTGGTAGGGTCTGCCTAACCCCAACTTGCATTTCAAAAAAAAAAAAAAAAACTATAAATATTTCTTCATAACTGGAAGGCATCAATCAGAGAGAGAGAGAGTTAGATAGATATGGTGGAGACTGATAGTAAATGTGTGTTTGAATACAAGAAGTTCTAGATTTGAGATTTCTCAGCCTTTTGAAATTTCATATTTTAGATTCCTACCGTCCCATAGACTCTTTTACATGCCTTGACCACTGTATTTCTTTAGGAGCATGGCATGTTGATGGCTGCCAATAATGATTTTAATGAACGTATATGCACTTTATGCAATTATCACCCAATGATGCAGTTGAACTTACTACTGTCCTTGCAAAATGACGTGGTTTTCAAGATACTAAACAATTTGACAAAAATACCGTTCTTGCAAAAATGGCGTGTTTTTCAAGATACTAGCAATTTGACAAAATCTTCTGCATATTCCTATTTTTGATTTAAGATATTTTTACCCCTCCACAAATTCAGGAAGACCTTCACAACTCTTACTTGCGAATGTCTCAAAAATGTGTGAACTTTTTATAAAAAAAATGACACAAGCATGAGGATATTGGCAACACAACTATGAGTTGCTAATGTCGTACTGAATTTGCAATTATCTTCTTTTTTGTGCCATTTATTTTTATGAAAACGTTTGCAAATGTACAAGGATATTCGAGTGTGAATGTTAGGTCATTCACAAATGTGAGAATATTTAGTTAGAGGAGGTTAGCTGTGCAAACCTCCTTTTAACTAAATACTCTCATATTTGTGAAAAAGTAGTAGATGCTTAATCCATAGCCACCTAAACTGAATGCACATGTGCTAGCCAACGGGCGGTCAGTGCGCAAAATAAAATTTGCAAAAGTGCTTTAAAATACAAAAGAACTGCTTTTGAAGTGTTGCTAAAGGTTTCAGTTCCGCTGAAACATTTAGCGGTGCTTAAAAATGCCGCCAAAAGCACCTCGGGGGATGCACCCATCATTTTTCAATTGATTTTAGTGGTGTTTTAAAATGTCTCTAAAGGCCTAATATCGTGACATTCGTAAGAGGACATTTACAAATATAGTATGACCTTCACAATTTCATGATTGTGAATGTCCTACTGTGTTTGTAAATGTTTTCCCTGTACTTTTTTTTTTTTTACTAAAGTTGACACATTTTGAGGATATTCGCAAGAATTGTGAAGATCATGCTGTATTTGGGGAGGGGTTAAAATGTCTTAAAAATTAAGAATTAGAATTTTGGATATGCAAAAGATTTTGTCAAATTGCTAGGTATTTTGCAAGGACAGTACAGTCATTTTCCGTTGAACTTAATGTGACCCTTCGTCCACACACTTTTTTCTCATGTAATGACAGAGATTTATAAACCTCCCCACCTACAACACAAGCATATCTACACGCACGCATAGAGACACACACTAAACAAACTGTAATTCACTATAGCAAATTTGACTAGAGACCTTAAAGATTTGATCTAGTCTAAGAGGTAGTCACAGCACATGCACATGTACCATTTGATGTGATTGGAATAAAGCAATTCAAAATTTGGTGCAACCTTTTTGTGGAAGAACAAAAATTGATAGTGCAGATTACACCTGCACAAACTTTTAACAACAAAGATCCTAACACCCATACCACACAATGTAAAGAAGAAAACCATGACAGGGGTTTGATTAACCATTATGATGGGTCAGTTGCTTTTTAGATTTCAACTTTTGTAAAGGAATCAGGTTGTTTGCATCTTGGCTCTTTTTTGGCTCGATGATGAGCCACATTCAGCTCAGTATGTGTACTCTACAAGCTCGTTATGCTTAACCAGCCTAGTTTGAGTTGAATGGGGGCAAAACTCATAAACTTGAATTATGTTCACATCTGATAGGCTATGCCACATGACAAGATGAAAAAGTTTGGCTGTGATTCATGTTTTATATCAATGGGAGGGGTAAGCTGGAAATGATCATATAGCCTACTGGCTGCTCTCAGAACTTGAACCGACAATTCCGTACTAACAGCCGAAGCACTTTACCATTATACCAATCCATGGCCCTTGAATCGATTCTTTTATGCTTTGAACAAAAAAACTTTTTGTTCATACAAGCTGAACTTTGGTTGGCTCAGCTAAGTCCGTGACCAAGAGGGAAGATCTGGTCATATTGAATATAACTCCTTTATCTCAGATGTGCTGGATGCGCCCAGTCTCGTGGATCCGAAGTGAGAAGTGTGGTGGGGACTGTATCTGTTATATTCAATATAACCTGATCCGCTAACCATGACAAAGGCAGCTCAGACACTCTATTGCTCGTATTGGACTAACCAAGCCAGGACCCAAGAGGGCAAGCCCGACTCACTTGTATTCCTTAATTTATCAGCTCTCATGCAACTTTCACGCACACACACAAACACATCTAAAAGATCGGCACGATTTTTCGTTTTGCACTGTTCTGCCCCATACTTTTGAAGTGTTTTATGATAGAATTGAACTGTTAGATGTGTTTAGCATGCTCGATTTAGTGGGAGTCGACTCTTGGATCATGTTTTTTCAATGAAAAAATATAATTTTATGAGCCAAAAAAACTTGATACCTTCATAGCCATTGATTTTGGATCACCAAAATTTTGGTGACCTAAAAGCCGGTTCCCACTAAACAAAACCTATAAATCACATCTATATGGTGTTAGATGTGAAAAACACCCCAAAACAACATTTTTTGAGGGGGCAGAATGAGAAGGTGGGCAGGAGTGCATTACTCTCTCTCTCTCTCTCTCTCTCTCACACACACACACACACACACATATATATATATATATATATATATATATATATATATATATATATATATATATATATATAGTAACGATTCTAAACCGCATGCTAAATAGGTTTCTCAGGCTTATTTTATTTTATTTTTAAATTTTGACAGTACAAATGTGATTTATGTACTTGATTTATAGGGATCAGCTCTTGAAGTTCTAATACATGGGTAGGTTTTTATAAAGTTTGAAAAATCAACCGTTCAAAATCTTTGTAAAATTTTTAGGTTCCAAACATCATTTTTTTTATCAAAAACACATGATCAAGGTGTGAATTCTTAGTGAATCGACCATGCCCAACACATTTATAGGGCCAAAATTGCATAAAAACACAGGAGAAGATGAAAATCCCATTTAGCATGGTGTTTAGCACCAAATGGGTTTAGCACGGACCCATTACTCTATAAGACCGATAGTGAGAGAGGAGTTATTTATTTATCTATCTATATATAGCCAGAAAAAGAGAGAGAGGGAGTTATCTCGACATCATCCCATAATTATATAACATTATTAATCTCTTCTTTCAAAAAAGAAAAAAAAAACACATTACTGTGTCACTTGACAGATCTCTACAATCGTTAACACAACCATACATAACCATCCATAAACCGTTCATCAATTAATTAGTCCTTTCAACATCACTCCATGCTCAACAAAGACACGTACATCTTCACCATCTCTTCTAGAGCTCCAGCACGAGGTCTACCCAATGCCAACAAACACCACACAAGAAAACTCATGAGCAAAGTCACTTCATCATCAACCTCATGATCATATAAACTAAGCCATAGTAAAATGGGGTGCCTAAATAGCTGTCCAAAGATAGATTAGATTTTGATACTTACAGTCTGCATCCGTCTTTATCCAATGCTCCCTGTTGCCGTTGGAGTCGCTAGCACAAACAGCGAATTCAGGTGGGTTTGAGTGGCTCTTTTGTTGCCGGAGTTTCTCTTTTCTGGAGGCCGGATTGACGGGTATGAGAGAGCCTTTATGATCATCCAGCATCTCAGTGTCCTTTGCATTCTTAGTGTCTGCCTTGGTGCTTTTCTTGGTGGTGACACAGCACTCAGATGGGTGCACTTTGCGGTTAAACATATGAAATAGCTGCACAAGTAATCAAAAGACTTGGATAAAGATACATCTTTTCATTAATCCCTGAATTACAAGCATATAGTGGGACTAAAGCCCAAGATATAAATGACTAAATGTCATCATAGATGATTATAACGAGCTTATGAAATCCATTTGTGTTTCTAATACAAGTTTGGCATCAACCTTAAAAGTATGCTTCACGTTTGCAGACTTCACAGATTCTAAGTTGAAGCATCTGGACGGCTAGGATCAGTCCTAGCCATTGATTGAACGGACATGATTGAATGTAGGGTGGAACTCATCCTGTGTCAAGTGATGGGATCCGTACAAGTTCTAAGCATTCCCTGTTTCCACCAAACGTACACTTTTGGTATAGATGCTCTGCTTTGGCACTAATCAACACGAGAGACAGCCTTAACAATTTATCAGTATTATGATGTACTCCTGTACATACTAGTAATGGTGACTAAATACTAAATGTAAAGCCACCATTTAGGGTTCGTTTGTGTACCATAGAAGGAGGTTACGTGCCGCAATCTACGGAGCCTCCTTCTGGGGAAACAAAGTCCGACCACCCTCCCATGGGAAGTGATTCAGCTGAAATGGTGGTGGTCCAGTTGATTTTTGGGGCTCTTTTTTTGAGAGGAAAGAAAGCCTGCTGTTAGTGTTGTCATGGTGGATGCCCGTGAGAATGCTTTGTGTGTTTCTGCAGAAATCCCACTGTTTCTGTGGTGCACAAACGCACCCTTAAGGGGCATTTGCAACGTCTTCCGCGGAAATGGAATCGGACCCCCCCCCCCCACCGGACCCGTTTTTACGGAAAACCCCACTTCCAGAGTGTATTTTGGCACGCCCATCAAGGGTTTTTCGCATAAACGGTGGATTCCGCTGTTTGTGTTGTCACTGCAGGCCGTCGTGGAAACGCATGCCTGTCGAGGCATTTCCGCGGAAAACAGCCCACTTTCCACAAACGTTAGGTGCCAAAAGTTTCGAAACTGTTCAAAAGAAATTGAAAGAAATTCTTTCAATGCATTATTTCGTGAGAAAATGCGTGTGCTTCTCTACTTTTCTATCTTTGAGAGTCGTGCTTCTGTACTCTGGTATGGACATTTCGTTACAGCTCTGCTGCATAGAGAACTGAAGCCATTGCTTGAGAGAGAGAGATGCTGTGAAGCCACTGCCACAAATCTTGTTCTTAAGGAAACTTTAAGAGAGGGAAAATCTTGCGATATTTTTTTTTAAAAAAAAGTCACCTTTTCCTGAAAAATTGTAAATTATAAACAACATATAAAACAATCAAATTATATATGGTAAATTAAATAATAAATTATAATAAAATATAAAAAAGAAAATAAGCAATATTTTACTATTTTAAAAATACCCTGAACTTTTTATGGGGCCTTATATTTGAACAATATGGGCAATTTGTAACATAGGCTGAGGTGACACAGTGATGCAAAGGGTCCACGGCACACATATCCCAAGGAGCAGATAGTGCACCGTGACCGCAATGCCAACCCTGCAGCGCAGTTGCAGCATCTCCTGTTCTTCGACAGCAACATGTCGGATTTTATGCAGCCCGCTGCATATAGCAATGATGTAATGACATATCCATATAAAGTTGGTTATATACGTGATAATATAATCTTGTTCCTGAGAAAACCACCATGTTGGTATATTCCCAGATGCACAGTATATTATGCAAGTGTGCTGCATAGATAGTGAAGTCATATAGTTAATTAGTGCAGGTACCTTATGGATCTTATTTTCAGCAGCAACGTGATCTGCAGAACCGGAGTTCTTGGAGGGTCCAGATCGAAGCTTTAGCATTTTCTTGACCAGATGGATGGCCTTGGCTCCATCGATCTTGCCGGCCTTATTTTCCGGTTGCCCGCAATTGTCAGCCCCCTTGTTCTTCGAGAACAGCTCACCAAGGGAGATCCTGTGCTCTTTTTTTACCGGGGCCTTGTCAACCTCGACCCGTGATCCAAGCACATCGACCCGTGTATCAGGAATCTGGATAATGGGGTGGCCCTGACCCTTCTCATCCGGGGTAAGATCCACGGGTTTCGCAACAACGTGGCACCCTTCTGACCCTTCATCATTGGTTGTTTCCTCCTCGGCGATCTTCTCAAGGAGGCCAATGGCATCTTTGAGGGTCACTTCGGGCTCTTTCTCCAAGGCCGAGGTGGGTTCGACTGGGTCCTTGCCGAGGGTGCCGATGGCTAGGAGGCCCTGGTGCCAATGGGTGAAGAGATCGGACAAGGTCTCTTCTTCATCCTCCTTGGGGTCATCTGTCCCGTTGAAAGGCTTGAGATATATGGTATAGTGATCACTTTGATTGCTACTTGCCCTTGAGAATGGTGGCTTGCATTCGTCCATGCAAGCTCGCCCTAAAAAAAAGTGGAAAAAAGAGTATTTCAGAGTTTCAATGTTTATATTTACAAAACGTACTTCATACAACTTGATATACCGAACACTATATGCACATATCAATCCGCTTTCTTTTGTCAACCAACAACGAGAGAGAGACCATGTTGTGATAGCGAAAAGAAGCAGGTTGAAATGATAGAGCGGTTGATAGAATTAAGATGCATGGATGAAACTCAAAAACAGGTTAGAGATTTGAGTTTTTTCAACTTTGTCTAAAAAGAAAACCCCATTTATTGGATTTCACAAAAGCCCAAATGGAAAGAATGAATCAAGGTTGAAAATATGAGAGTGGGGAACTAGAGCAAGATGCTATCATTTTCTAAAATAAGACTTTGAATATGCTTCACATTCTCTTTCTTTTTGAAAGAAATGTTTCACATTCTAAAACTATTCATGTAGAGAGAGAGAGAGAGAGAGAGAGAGTACCAATACCGAAATCTTTGAGTGGCTCACCGCCATTCTTTTGAAGCTTGCGGTGCATCCATCCAAGTATCTGATGAGCAAGAAAACATGAGAGATACGAGGGAGAAAAAAAGTACCATGATGCAGTTTTTTCTTCTTTAATTTGATTGAATACTGCAAGTATGAAAGACAGTAGGCTTTTACTTACCCTCATCTCTTTTTCTTTCTCTGAAGCGAGTGGAAATAATGAAGAAGAGGGTTGGTTGTTATCAGTGGATGGAGGGAAACCAGGGAATGGATGGCGAGTTGAGAGTGGGAAGATGTGATCTGGAGGGGCTCTTGGGGTAATTAAGCTGAGAGAGAAAAGCAGAGTGTGGTGGGTTGGAGGGTCGGGGGGAGGGGGAGCTATAGAGGGAGGGGAAATGAATAGAACATAGAGAAAGATCCAAGTGTTGGTATTGGACTATACTTGTCACCATCAAAATCATGTATATGTTCAGGGGATGTGCAGAGGATTCCTCCCAATGGAGTCCCACACGTCCTGTTGCACGTGGGGACGCTCATTAGCTCTGACTTGTGCATTTGTATTGGTGGGGATAAGGGTATATAAATGGGGGCCTTTACTCAAGCTAATAACATCACAAGTTCATTGTTTCACCTGATGAGAGAGAGAGAGGTAATATTTGGTCTTGGCCACCTGACATCCAACTGAGCTGGAAATCATAGGTGCGAGTTATATAGACTCGATCAGACCCAGAAGATGTGTTCAGCATGGTTTAAATTCTGAGGATCGGCTTTTGGATCGTGTTTTTTAAAGAAAAATACCATTTTATGAGTCATGAAATTTTACCACAATGTAGACGGTTGATTTTTGAAGCATTCCAAGTGTCATAAAAGAGACAATTGCCACTGTCTTAGAACACATTTATAAGGTTAAGAGATTAAAAAACAAAAAAAAATACCTTATATATATTTTTATATATAGAAAAACTGGAATATGTTTACCAACCAAATATGTTTGCCGGTATGAATCTAGATTTTTATAGGCTTTTGTAAATCTAAACCTTGATCCATTTACTAGGAATCAACTATTGGATTAAGAAATGTGATTTTTTGTGTTTGAATATTTATGAAAATTCTAAGCCATTGATTTTCAACCCTTAAAAGATCCTTCTTATACAATGTAATTGGATGATCCAAGAGTCTGTCTCTATAAAACCAAGCGTAGTGGTTTTCAAAAGAAGTAAAAAAAACTTATGAAAATCTTAATTCATACCCGTAAACATATTTTGCTGTTCAATATATTTCAGTCACCCATAAAATATATGGTCGTTTTATGTCATGATAACATATGGTAGGACATATTTTTTTTTTTATTTGAAAGGCAAGCTGGGGTTAAGCAGACCCCTACTAGTTATACAACTATACCATTAGGTTTTAAACATGCAACCTCCCCGCACAAGCTGAGACTACCTGCTCCTACCAGACAAGCAGAGCCCCGTTGGTAAATTTAACCCTACAAAGAAAGAGAGAGAGAGAGAGAGAGAGAGTTGGTCTACACGATATGAAGTCCATCTATGAGCTCAACAATTTTTTGATCTGGTTCGGGCTGAATGGCCTTAAAACTAATTAATGCAGGTTAGATTGAAGTTTCAAGGGCATCAAGATCCAAGATTGGCAGATCAAACTGTTTTCCCTTAGCTTTGAACCAGACCGGCCATCATATTTCTAGAAAGTGGACATGATCAATCATTGAACAGTAAACTTTTGGTGGTATTGAAAAATCATCAAAATAGACTAAGCACATCGTTTGTTCACAAGATTGTGTCTAGTTACATCCTTCGATAGCGTACAGTGACGTTTCTCATCGCTATCAAGAGCCAATGCACTCACTACCAAACAGTGTCTATAAGCTTCTTTTGACTAGAGTCCAATAGTGACAAGTCTCTTCCAGATAACTCATTTCATTGTTCAAATAAATTTTAATACTCAAAAACAAACTCCATTAAACATCCTAGGTTCTCTTGGTGCAAAGTAGAAGGAACTTCAAGAAACCAAAATCTCTCACATTACTATGAATTTCTTGTTGGATCGATTTTCGGATCACACAGTTTCACAATCATCATCATGATATAAAATATGATATAAATCAGAAAATATAACAGTATAGACATCATGATCAGCAGACGATCGAAACAATAACAGGGAGCAAACATGTCGGGTTCCACCATATACCAAAATCCAGACATATGCAAATGAACAAACATATGCATAGAACATAATATAAACATCAAAAACATGTTAATACTGTATAAACGGCTAAGGCGTACGAAAGTACTTCCCTTAGAAAAGATTCGCCTTGGGATAACTCAGGAGAGAGAGAGAAAGAGCAACAGGGAAATGGAAAACCGCAGAGCTCTTCTTCAGAAATTAGTGCATCTCAAAGCTGTCGTAACCCCAGCCCTAACCACGCTTTTATAACCCACGAACGGTTACAAAGCGTGGAAGGAACCCGTTACGAAATCCAAGGAGATGTGACCCGTTAACGGAAATCGAAGAGTCGAGATCTGTTAAAGGAATCCGAAGAGCCATAACGGGCACAGACTACGAGGAGTCGTGACCCGTTATCATTTCTCATAACCCGTTAAAGAATCCATTTTTACTGCATCTCTCTCTCTCGACCCAAGAGATTCTTCTATCAAAAAAGAAAAAGAAAAAAGCCAAGAGGCTAATGTCATTGAGCACATGGAATTTTTTTAATAAACTTTAGAAAAAGCATGTTTTTCAGAAGCCATAATTTTTCACATGATGGGATTTGCTCCACACATGCATGCTTTTATTATATCAAGGAAATAACTATTAGTATTGTCTTGTGAAATTCCCACCTTACCAACATGTTCTTTTAAAAGCCGCCATTTTCTGCTTCTTTAATAGAAAATATAGAGATATTGAAGCTGATCTCCCTTAACCATCAAGACTCACAAGCTTCTTTCTAAATTTATTTCAAAATGACCATAATTGAACTTGTTATAATCATCACTGCATCTTGCAACTACGTTAATTTATTTAGGATATTGCAACTCTAGAATTTCAGTTTCAGTGTACTTATGTTTGATTCCCACAGTTCTAAGATTTATTATTAATATTACTTTTTTATTTCTTCTCTTTAAAAAAAATATTACTTTTTTTTATTTCCAGGGTTCCAATTTACCATTTATTTCATTCAAGTGTGTGCAAATAATATACACATTGGGAGATTATGAGATGTTTATCTCTTTATCTATAACTAGCATGTAAGTCTGTTCTTAGGATAATGAGGGCTCAAGATATACCCTTTATCATTTTAATAGGGACATCTTTGCCACAATATTTTGAATAATGCAATTAAACATAATGTTTCTCCCAAAATCTAATGGATAATAACCCAAATATCTCTCCTCTTTTTTGGTTGGAACTGTTTAGAGATGGCATAATTGTTCTCTTTAAGTTTTCTTTTCTTGCCCACAGAGGCTCCGCTCATCTGGTAGGGGTGACTTGTGCCACCAAGTTGAAGGCATGTCATAAGTTCAAAACCCGCAGGTGGGATCCCTGGTCGCAAGGTCAAGCTGGGTGTACTCCCCCCCGGTGGGCAGGAGGACCTCAAGGGTTTTACCAACCGAAGGCCAGCCAATGTGATGCCGGATTACGGGTTTGGGGTTCCCTTAGATTATAAAAAAAAGGCATTTTTTTTTTATAATGACGATAAACCATCATTATGGTTTGGACATCCCGTATGAACCAATAAATGCCACATTTGTTGATAAATATCATGGAAAATTGATGGCAACTGAGCTTTGCATGAAAGTAGACTCAAAGACATGCATTGGTCACATTTTCTTTAAAGCCATAGTAGCTCAAATTAGGATCAAGTTCATGGTGCAATGGCCTATTTACAACCTTGCTCTGAGGATACAATCGTGGTTCTACCTACTTGCGATGGACCACCATTCCTTGCACAATCGAATTCTGCCTATTGGCGATGGACGGCCATTGATGAATGGCCATTCTTTGCACTATGTGAAATCAAGTTACTCTAGCTTTTTGACTTGACTATGTAAAGCTTTGACTAAGTCAATCTCAAAAGAGGAAAACAAAAGAGAACTTAAGAGGAATAGAATATAAGAGAGAAGAGATAACTCCATTAAATGAAGGCAGGGCTTAAGAACACTTGCCCGAGAACATCCTAAAAAAATGAGAAGTCAAAAGTCAACCATGAGTTAAATGGCCAGACTGAGATTTAGAGCATTGGACATTAATGTGGAATCCTCTAAAATATTGGATTAATGAGTCAAATGATGAAGGTTGTCAAAGTCTAGTTAATAGAATCAAGGTCATCCCAAATGGTTAGGCTTAGGGTTAAAATCATCCAAGCTAGAATAAAGTTAAGCTTAGGTCAAGTCAAACCAAACCAAACCAAACCATGCCAAGCCAGACCAAGCTGAGTATGGATAGGTTAGGCCAAGCCAAATCAAATAAAACGAAAATTGTGTAATGGGTAGACAAAAGGTAGATTCCACATGAATAAGTTTAAAATAACAACTCAACATTGACGTGACTTTTGCTTGAGTGTGGGCTGTGTAAAACTCCACAAGTACTCCCCTCTATTAAGGATAGTTTTACATCAGGACACATACTTTGGGTATCTTGCTCAAACGTCCTTGAACTAGAATGTCTTAAAGCCAACTCTCACCTAATTAGGTGTGCAGAATCCTTGTGGACAATTCTCAGTAATAGTTACCGATTGTTTTATGTTTGGCGGTACTTCCATCACCAAGCATGAAACAGTTGGTAACTATTAAGGCTCTGTTTTGAGCAGTGTAACCAAAGAGTTGCAACGCTATCAAAGACGGTTACATGATGCGGCAGGGTCTAAAAGGATTCGGATTGTGTTTGCGAGAAGAGTAGTGGAGGGAGGCATGAATATCGGTTGGGAATCAGCCAACTCCACATCTTAAAAAACTTCAAATTTCAACTCCTCTTATAAAGATGAAGTATTTACAACTCCTTCAATCACAAGGATTTCGGTGGATCCTTGAATTTCTGATGCTTCAAATTTTTAGCACATTTTACCTCAATAAATCTTCTATTCACCACATCTCCCTCCCTTCTTAAACCATCCTTAAAGCTAATCTACTTAGCTGCTGCACTCAAGAGGCTTTAACTATAAACACCTACAACCAAGCATGGTGAGGTATCATGAAGAATCAAAAGCCTGAATTCTTGGAGTTACTTATGCTTTGATCAAGCAGTGGCGTAGCTAGAAGTTTTTCGTTGGGTGGGCAGACTTCTGGTCTCGGAGACAATGTTATGGTCTTGAAGGACGATCCATTTATTCGGACCAGTGACGGAGCCAAAAAATTTTTGCTGGAGGAACAGTCGTTCCTTGAGAGATAAAACTTAAATAAGCCTTTGAATTAAAATAACAATTGTTACAAACACAAACAACTAAATTTATGAACATAATAAGATAAAACCTTAAATTGTACTTTTAAACTAAAATAAAGATTGTTCACTTAAGAAATACAAACTAAATTCATGAAAATTTTACAACGGGCATCTTCTATTTTTCATATTTTGAAAACAAATCATAATTGCATCATCATTGATGGTATCAAATGTCTCCTTCTCTATGTAAGTAACCAAAGCATCATTGATTCATTCATCTCTCATTTTATTACGTAGACGATTTTTGATATTGTTCATAGCTGAAAATGTTCTTTCAACACTTGTTGTTGCAACTGGCAAAGTTAATGCCAACTTAATCAATAGATACACGTGAGAAAATACAATGTGCTTTTGAGTTGCTATCATCATCTCTGCTAGCTCTGCTAAAGATTTTAAACTTGAAAACTGATCACTGTTTTGCATTTTTGTAATATATATATCCAATTGATTTTCAAGTCTAATTATGTTTACTCTAGAAAAGTCCTTAGGGTAAAGCTCAGCAAGACGAATCAACTTATCTTTATTAAAAGCAGAAAAAGAATTCTTTGGACTCAAGCATGTCATTGAAAGGAGGAGCTCTGTATTTGCTTTAGTGAAACGACCATTCAACTCTTGAAGTTGCAAATCAATAATAGCATAAAACACATCAATACAATAATGATGCAATGTGGTGATCTTTTCAACCTTACGTCTTGGTCGTCCTTGAAGTGTATATGAGTCTCCTAGATCAGGAATCAAAATATCAAATCTCTTACAAAATATGAGCACTTTGTTTATGAGAGAGTCTCATCCATTGTCTTTCAGACCTTGAAGGCACTGTTTTGATGTAGTGACTAAACTCATAACATTCGTAATGTCTTGATCTTTTCGCTGAAGTGCTTGTGAAAGGTCATTAGTTATTCCCAAAACTTTACACATCAAATGTAAGCAAAAACTAAATTCAAAATCTTGCAATTGTGAAAGGTCTAAACTTTTTTCTGAATATATATTTTCTGCAATGAAATCTAACACTTGAATAACAGAAGAATACATACTGAGTAAATTAACCAAAGCATCGTAATGAGAACCCCACCGAGTATCACCAGGTCGTTTGAAACTTATTTCTTGATTTAATTCTTGTCTTGTTTCAAGTTCATCCAATGCAAGTGCTTCAACAATTTGCATAAATTCTGCTTCTCGAATAAGCTCAGATCTCTTGCATGAAGTGAAGAAAAAGGTTGACAACCTGCCTAATATATTGAAAAATACATCAAGCAATGAATTTTTTTTAGCAACACTAGCTAATGCCAATTGAAGTTGATGTGCAAAACAATGAATATAATATGCAGATGCATTTTTATGTAATATAAGACTTTTCAATCTATTAAACTCCCCTCTCATATTACTTGCTCCATCATAACCCTGTCCACGCAAACTTGATATGCTTAATTTATTCTTACAAAATGTTTCTTCAACTGCTTATTTGAGTGACATAAAACTTGTTTCAAGAACATGCACAAGAGTAAGAAATTGCTCAACCACTCGACCTTTTTCATTAACAAACCATAAAATAATAGCCATTTGTTCTTTAGTTGATACATCACGAGAATCATCAAGTAAAATAGAAAAAAAATATCTCCAAGTTCCATGATAATAGCATTTGTGGTTTGTATAGAAGCAGCCTTGACAATATCCTTTTGTATATCAAGAGATATCAATTTGTTATTTTCTGGAGTACTTTTCAATATAACTTTATTTATGTCATTATTGATCTTTGCAAATATCTTCAACAACTCAATAACATTTTTTCTATTAAGAGATTCTTCAGCTTCATCATGCCCTTGAAATGCCAATCTTGACTTAACAAGTATCTGATTGCATTAACAGTTGCCCAAAGGCGAAGTCTATATTTATCTTTCTGTCGAACACTTTGTTTATAAAGTATAGCATCAACATGTTGTTTTTGTTGCATCAAATTTTGACACTTCATTTGTGCTGAATTATGAAAACTGCTAGGCTTTCAACATGTTTATCAAACATCTTCTTGTCTTTTCAGTTATCAAATCCTTCAGATATGAATGCCTATACACTAATCTTCTTTGTGCTTTTTGGCCTGAAAAGATAACACTGCAAACAATATGTTTTATGCTTGTACTATACTCCAACCAATCCTTATACTCATCATACCAAGCTGGAATGAACCTTAATTTTTGGTGGTTTAGTTGAAACGTACAATCTCAAGGTTGACAAGGACCTCAGATCATATATGCTCTACGAACATTATCTTAGATATTAGGATGATAAATAAAAATAGAAGGATGAAGTGAAGGGTCTACAGGTAACTCTGATTCATCAATTTCTGTTTTGTTTTATTTTTGATTTGGTTCTCCCTCTCGAGTTATAGAAGATTTATCAAAGATTGACCTTTTCATTATAAACTTATTCATTTTTATGCAACGAAAAAAATAAGACAATGTTTTATGAGCCAAATCTCATTGCAAAAAAAGATCGAGCAAAATAAAAATGACAATCTTCTATAAGACTTTGTATCAAACTATGCTTTATAATTAAGCAATGAGTATCAACAACATGATATGAACTGAATTCAAAGCTCTCAATCATCAAGTTAAAGTAAAATTCTAGAGAAGGTGGCAACAAGTACCGTAAAATTCTCCAAAGTTCAAACCCGATGTGATCTTCGGATCTTCCTCTTACATAAAATAATCAGTTTACCTCATCTGAAGTAATGTCAAGTAAGTCCAAACCCGATTTTTACTTCGAAAGTTCTAGCAAATAATGCCAAATCATTAAAAAGATAAAAAAATTATCCAAGTTCTGCACGTTTCAAGAAAATCACATAAGAAAAGCATTCAGCTTGTGACTACAGGGGCTTTGCCCCTGCCGACGATCAAAATGACAGGGGGTGGAGCCCCCTGTCCTGTCGAAAAGATCAAAGGGGCAGGGGGCTCGAGGACAGGGGCGAGGCGCCCTGTCCTTTCGGAAAGATAAAAGGGGCAAGGGGCAAAGCCCCCTGCCCGCAAGCACGAGGATAGGGGCAGAGCCCCCCCTGTCCAGGTGGAAAGAACAAAGGGATAGGAGGCAAAGCCTCCTGCCGGCAGACACAAGGACTGAGGTGGAGCCCCCCCTCGTCCTGTCAGAGAGACCAAAGGGGCAAGGGAGGCCTGTCAGAGGTGGTCGGGACCTCTGCTAGCACCCCCCACCCCCCACCCCCACCCACCCACCCACCTCAGATGGGTGGGGAGGGCTCGACAAAGGCAGTCGGGCCTTGCCGGCCTTCCGGCAACCACCAAAGGAAAAGAGAGGGGCTCCGGCAGAGGCCACCCGGTCCTCTGTCGGACCTCCGACGGCCCCAAGGGAAGGGGGAGGCTCCGACAGAGGCCACCAGCCCTCTGTCAGACTTCCAACGGTCATGAGGGAAGGGGAAGGCTAGGACAGAGGACACCGACCCTCTGTCGGTTCTCCAACGATCCCTATCAAACGAGAAAAGGAAAACAAAAGTTGGGGTTTACCCGGTGCTCATCGCAGTAGGGTTGGCACGGGGGATCGACTCTCCGAAAATCGCAGAGGGGGAAACAGAGAGGATGAGAGGAAGCCGACGACGCTGAGGTTGTCGGAAGCTGCAACGAGATAGAGAGAGTTGCGAGGAGAGGGAACAAGAGGGGAGGGAAGAGGGAGCAGGCGCAGAGCTCTGCCCCTTCCCTCTGATGATAAAGAACCCCTCGGGGGTCTGAATAAAGAAACACCCAAGGGTTTCCTTTCACGAAGTAACGCAACGACAGACAACGGCCGTTACGGGAGGTGAGGAGGAAGGGGGAGGGCGGCACAGGGAAAGGCGTTACGAGCTCTTTCCTGCGACCCTACTCACTTAACCCTATTGGGTTCTCATATTCGGGTCAGGTCTGGACCCGACCCGGGTCCAATAAATTTGTTTTTCTCACAGTTATTACAGTTGGGCACTGAGTCAAGTTGACTCGACTGAGTCTCGAGTCGACTCGGTTTCTAATTCTGGGGTGGGCGACCGCCCACCCATGCCCACCCCTGGCTCCGCCACTGCTTTCAAGCAATAGAAAGAATCCAGGACTCCTTTATGACCCTGTTTGGAAACTAGGAGCTGAGATAGGAGTTAATGCATTGGGCAAAAACTTGGTCAAACTACCTTGTTGTGGTCCTTTGAAAACCGGTAACTGGGATGGGTGTTTATGCATTTGGGATGGGAAGTGAGGTCTTCTCACCTTTGTATTTACACTAAAAAATGCAATCCATAGCTGACAAATCCAGGAATTGGCAGTTCCCACTTCTTTAAATGACACTTCCTATCCCAGCTACTAGTTTCCAAACAGGGCCTAAAATACATTTTCCTTGAAGTCTACTTTTTGTATTTCCACTGAGTCCTTGAAATTGTGTACTGTAGGTTGCCTTTGATTATGATGATTGTTCACACCAATTAGCCCAATTTCATCCTTGATACACCTCGCTTAGATGCATTGTACATTAACTGCTTTTACAAAAGGTCTTGGAGAAAGGTCTCAAGGGACCAATTGTTCCAATTTTTGTTTACAAAAAAACCAGACTCCCCTCTTATTGGTTGGCCTACCACTCTCACTTAGATTCGTGTACTTGTCACATTTCAATTCCAATCACTCTCTTGTGTCTCATCAGACCCAAGTGGGGTGACCCCACACTTAGACACTTGCACCAATTATGACCACAATTGTATTCATGAAAAAATAATGATTAGTCATCCTTGATTCATGGTCAAGGACAAAAGGATCCTTCTGACAAGAAAGAATGGACAAAAGGGTCCTCCCTGTTCACTGATGCCAACTTTAGTCCATGTTGTTGGCTGGAAGAATCACAAAAATCAATCCACAATTCTTGTTGTTCCACGTGCAAAAATGCACTTGAAGGCCTTCACACACGCAGGGATTGTGTGTGTGTGTGTGTGGTGGTGAATTCTGAGAAATTATTAAGGGAAACATGAGAAACAAAGGAAAACAAACATTTTAGAAAATTTTACAAAAGCACGCTTAACTTTTGGTTCATTTTAAAGAACACACCTAGTTAACAAAGCGATTCTCAAAAGTTAGACATGTATTTGTAATATTTCAAAAGTTAAGCATATGTTTGTAAACAGAGCAAAAGTTAGGCAGGTTTTTTAACATTTTTCAGCATTCTATAATGTGTTGCATCTTTAATGGCATAAAAAATACAGAATTTCTAGTACTTCCAATTTGATACTACTAAAGGCAAATTGTGGATTTTTAATGGCATGTTGCATCAATAGGGCGAGACAATTGTGGTGCAGAACCATCATGGTATACACTTTTTTTTTTTTTGACAGAGAAAGCTGGGGTTAGGCAGGCCGCTACCAGTTATACAACTAGTACCATTGGGATTCTAACTTGCAACATCCCAACACAAGGTGACTTGCACTAACTGCTCCTGCCAGACAAGCCGAGCCCCGTTGGTAAAAAAAAGAGTGATTAAAAACACAAACATTTGGATCATGTTTAGCATGATCTACTTACTGTTTTCATGTGTTAAAGTTGACTGAACATGACTTATTGAGCCATTTGTAAACCATCCTCATCTTTATGATTTGAACCTATGATATTTCACTATACTAATTCTTGCAACTTAAATCTTATGATGCATTAGAGATGATTAAACCTATTTTTAGTAGTAAATGTATTATGTTAAACGTGTTTGGTATGGTTAGATCCAAAATTTGGTGGTCCCAAAGGAGCTAGCATAGTTGAAACAAGCCTCAATCGGGGTTCGATTCCCGCAGGTGCTACCTCCTTGCATAAGTCAAAGCCCAATATAGTCCCTGGGGCGAGGTTCCTAGCCACGAAATTCCCCTGGAGAGTCGATCCGTGAGTGATCCAAACACCATCATTTTCCTTGGGTTTTAGTTGCCCATTTTTTGTGCATTAGATTCGTATATAAGATTAAAGAAATTTTTTGTGAGATCCATCTGAGAGGTAAACTTTTGAATGGTGTTTGGGATGCCGTTCATCACATATGAACCAACGGCATCCATGGGATCCTGTCTCTTTTCCCTCGAGGCTCTGCCTAACTATGTCACAAAGACACAGGTAGGACCAAACATGCAATTCAGCCTATAAATTCAGAAATTAAAAAAACTGCACAAGTTTACAAAAACTTAAAAAATTTTAATCAATAAAATTATTTTTAAGATTTTAATATTTAAAATTAAGTGTTTCATTAAATTGATAGTTAAAAGTCTTAAAAATGCTGAAGTATTCAAATAATATCTATACGTATCATTGTCCGTGTCACTGAGTTCAGTTGTTCTATGGTGTCGTCAGGGACATATGGTGTCCCTTTCAGACAATGGCTAGTGACATAGAGAGAGGAGATGCTTCCGGCAACTTGGTCGTTGAATCAAATACAAACACCTTCACTTGATTGGAGAAAAATATGGACTCATTCACGTAGCATGCAGTTGAACTTGAACCTAAATGCTTGTCGGTATACAAACGGCTAAAGCACCCACATGCACCACAATACATAATCAATGGAAAACAACAAAGGAAACCATACGCTTGAAGCCAAAGTCAGTTTGTCATGGTCCCCACCTCTCTAGCTGTTTTTTTTTTCAGGAAGAACAGGAAAACCATCCTCCCGATCAGAGACTTAGTCCCGCTGGCTCAGCCTGCTGTAGTTACGATTGCTTTGGTGACGGTGTAAACTTGTGGCACACTGGTGGCTTCCGTGGAGTCACCTGGCTTCGGCTGAGCAAGGGCTTATCTCTTACCCTCGTTAATACAATTAGGAGTTTGACACTTGTGAGGATGAAAGCCTTACCACCCCGTCTAGTCATTAAGACCCCCCTCCACCGCACCAAACCCCTTGGGGCTCCCACCTCTCTCTGGCTTGGTACACACTTTTTTTTTTTTTGCAAAAGGCAAGCTGCGGTTAAGCAGAACACCCCCCCTCCTCTCGTTTGGTAACACTCTTGTTTGTATAGATCTAGTCATCCAATGGTAAATCTAACTATATAGATGCGTTTAACATGATTTTATTTGTCATATTAAAAGGTTTTATCAGGTATAATACACCATAAGATTCTATAGGTGAAAAATCAACAACTCACAATTCATCAAAATAAGGATAGTTTAAAATTGGTATAAATGAGTAAACTTTTAGCACAAAAAAGTAATAATTAAAACATGCTAAACATGATCCAATGATTAGATTTTGTTCTTGAAGCTTAGATCTATGTAAATCACGTGTGTACCACCATAAGCTATGATAGTATAGTACCACCATAGAAATGTCTTTATATATATATATAGATAGATAGATAGATAGATAGAGGGAGAGAGAGAGTTGCACTAGCTACCAACATGATCTCTTCTAAATCTAAGGGAACCATTGAGAAAATCACGGCAGGGATGCCGTGGTGCTGTTATAATTTGATTTTTATGAGAATTGTTGTTTGCTAGCTAGGAATATTGAAATTCACCAATGAAAAAAAAGTATTGAAAATAAAAAACTACCCGTCATTTTCTCTAACTCTCAGCGTTTTATCAGGCTCAAGATGTAACTAGGGGGTGGGCATTGGCCAGGCTCAAACCCATTTAGAGCTTGGCCCATCGGGTTTTAAGTGTGGCCCTGCCCAGAGATGCAGCTCACCAGGTTTTGACCCGGTTATTAATGAGCTCGGGTTTGAAGAGCAGCCCATGACCTGGGCCAATGTTTAGCAGGTCAGTCCAGCCCAGCCCAAACTCATTTGTAGATTTTTTTCAAATGTCAGCTGACTCTAATTCTTAAATAAACCAATAATCTCATTTACCCAGTCAATTATCTCTCTATTTTATACAAAGTTAATGCAACTAATTAAGTAAATAGTAATAATCAATAACTTCTCGTGTACCCAACTAATTAAGTTTCTAGTTTCTATAAAAAGTAATGCAACTAATTAGGTAATGATAATAGTTACCAAGTTACTATGCAGCCAGCTAATTTCTTTATTTTTAATGTGACTAATAAATTAATTATGTAGCTTGGGCCCATCAGATCGGCCTGGTAGGTCATGGGCTGGTATGACCCGCCCCTGCAATGCAAATCATGAATGGGGTCGCACCAAGCCAGCTGACTGAATTTAATAGATTATTAAAACAATGAGATTCTTCTTTTTTATGATTTCTTGCCAAAAATTGTGACTTGTAAAATAAAGCCTTCCGTTAGGAGTAGAGTTGCCAACTGGTCGAATCAGGCCATATAAAGATTGACCTGGACCCACCCATATAACTAATAATTGGGTTCAAGTTTGGGTGGGTCATAAAAATAGGAGAGGGTGGTGTATGTTCGCCCCCGATGATTCACTGAATCCCACGTCTGTGTTCGGGGGATCGAATGAGCGCCACGTATTCATGCACATGGGGCTCGTATTCTCGTGTATGTTGACATAACTTTGCATCGGACTCTGGTGCTGTTGCAAAGACTTAATCACCCTTACTTGCTTTTCTTGCCCTGAAATGACGGTTCGAGGAAATGACAAAAATATCCTCCATTCAAAAGTTGTGAAACGACGGGTCGATAAAAAGACAAAAAAGTCTTCCATCCAGAAAGTTTGATGTTAACCATTTAAAGTGGAGACGTTTCCTATTCATTAAACTCCTGCGCCATCTGCTGTAACAGTTGCTCCCATTATCAACCAAAACTTTGCCTTCGTCTCCAGTCTAGCTTTCCGCCTTGTTTTTTATCCTGTTGTACAACACACTATCGCCTTCTCGTGCCTGCCTTGCGTTACAAAACATTCCAGTGTCTTCTCTTCATTTTTGTTGTCGTTAGGCATCATGGTAGAAAGCAATTATTCACAAACATTCCTTCCAGTGCCATTAAGGCAGCGTGAGTAGCTTTTCATCTCATCATGCGATCGATGAAGAAGGCATGTCGTCTTGTGTGCCATTAAGGCATTGTTTGGTAATTGCAGGTAGATCTTGTTCTTACGAAGGTTGGAAACTTATCGATATTTGTAAGACGCTGGGACCTATTGACAAGAATGCTTGTTTGCAGATGCTAGGAAGGGCCTCTACCCCATCAGGTATCCTACATTCATTCATCGTATGCATTGTATCTCAAACCGTTGTATTAGTAACAGACTCCCATTTTTGTGAGATACATTTTTGTTAGTTAATATCGATTTGTTTGCTATTATGCTCAAGTTCTTTCTTATCGATTTGTAATTTATTGTGCGATATATTTATCGACCTTTTAGATAGTATGGTTTTGTATCGTCGAGTTGTAAGTTATTATGCTGAACTATCGTATCAATTTTCAATATCTTACAAATCGCTATACATACGATATTTGTAAGACGCTGTGACCTATTGACAAAAATGCTTGTTTGCAGATGCTAGGAAGGGCCTCTACCCCATCAGGTATCCTACATTCATTCATCGTATGCATTGTATCTCAAACCGCTGTATTAGTAACAAACTCCCATTTTTGTGAGATACATTTTTGTTAGTTAATATCGATTTGTTTGCTATTATGCTCAAGTTCTTCCTTATCGATTTGTAATTTATTGTGCGATATATTTATCGACCTTTTAGATAGTATGGTTTTGTATCGTCGAGTTGTAAGTTATTATGCTGAACTGCCGCATCGATTTTCAATATCTTACAAATCGCTATACATACATATCGTTTGTGTAAGATATTATATTTCTTGTAATATGTATTTGTAAGATATTTGTACACAGACTTTGAAAACATGTGGATACAGAAACACATCGTTACACGAATGGCGGGGCGATTTTCGCATGCATATCGCTGCTCTCTCAGCGACTTCTATTGAACTCGCTTTAGAGCCTCGTGGATATTATGAGAGCGTTATCGTCAACACACATGTACGACATGTGTATTTTATTGGCATGGTAAGCGATAAGTCGATGCTCAGTATAAGCAAACATCAAACTGCACTTTATTTGATAATGTCATGCATTAAATCGTTGCTTTGACTTGCTTAACCCTAGTGGTATCCGTTGTTATATGCATCCTGATTAAATCGTAGTAAAGCTATGCCGCTTGCTAACGCAAATTGATATATTGCTTACAAAACATTCCACTTTCTTATTTTATTTGAGTTAGACTACCATGACAGTGCACATAATAAAAGTGTAGGCCCCAGGAATGTACACGGAAGTACACTTGACTTGAATGTTCCAGGAGAAGAAATGCAATTCAATAATGAGGTAGATTTTGATGACAGTGCACATAATAAAAGTGTAGGCCCCGGGAATGTACACGGAAGTACACTTGACTTGAATGTTCCAGGAGAAGAAATGCAATTCAATAATGAGGTAGATTTTGATACCGTAGGAACTAGGAATGTACATGGAATTACACGTGACTATGTTTCTGTAGAAGGAATGCAGTTTAATAACGAGGAAGATGCATATAAATTTTACAATGATTATGCCTTAAAAGTTGACTTCAGTGTGAGAAGGTTTTCTTGGTCAAAAAATGCACAGGGTGTCTTGGTTAAAAAGACATATGTCTGTTCCAAGCAAGGTTGGAAGAAATCAATGGGAAATCCAACAACGAGCATGCCAGAATCAAGATGTGGATGTCAGGCGAGATTGGTTTTGAGAAGACATCTGAATGGGAAATTTGTCGTGCATACTTTAATTAGTGATCATAATCATGATTTATCTGCATCATTTATGACTGCTATGTTAAGGTCACATCGTAAAGTAACTGTAGCGCATGCTGCAATGGCTGAAATAGCCGATAGAGCCGGCATTGCACCAAGGAAGACATACAATTTGTTTACCCGCATAGATGGTGGTCGCAAAAATGTGTCATTCACTCCTTTGGATCTAAGAAACCACTTGAGAAGGAAGAGGACATATAACATGAAGAACGGAGAAATATGTTGTTTGGTTCGCTACTTACAGAATAAATCAAGCAATGAACATGGTTTCTTTAGTGCAATGCAAGTGGACGAAGATGGATATGCTGTGAATATGTTTTGGGCAGATGCAAAGTCTAGAGTAGATTATGAATGCTTCAATGATGTGCTTGTGTTTGATACTACAGTAAAGATTAATACTGAACAGTGGTCATTTGCGCAGTTTGTGGGAGTGAACCATCATGCACAGAGTTGTATATTAGGCGGTGCTTTTGTGTATGACCAGACCAAGGAAAGCTTTGAGTGGTTGTTCAGAGTATTTACACAGGCAATGAACGGGAAGCATCCTGAAACTGTACTTACAGATGGTGATCACGCAATTACGGCTACAGTGCTTCATGTGTGGCCAGATGCACATCATCGCCTATGTTTGTGGCATATCTTTCAAAATGCAGCAAAGAACATAGGACACATATTTAATCAGAATATAGGGTTTGACAAAACGTTTACAAGGTGTGTACTTCATAGCGTAGACGAGGTCACTTTTAAGTCAGATTGGGACAAAATGATTAAGACATACGACCTTACTGACTGTCTGTGGTTACAAAATTTATATGCAGAAAAAGAGAAGTGGGCATTGGCATATGGAAGACAATACTTTTGTGCAGGTATGATAAGCACACAAAGAGTCGAATCTATGCATGCCACCCTGAAGAAAACTCTTATTCATGTTTAAAAATGTTTCGTTTCATGGAACAATATGAATTATTTGTAGACGGTCTAAGACAAAATGAGCTTGAACAAGACGTGAAATGCTTCAATACACGACCTCAAACTTTTGGCATGAAAATATTGATGCGACCTGCAGCTCTGTATACACTAACTGTATTTGAATGAATCAAGAAAGAGGTGTTGCATGTCATGAATTGCAAAATAGAAGGACTCGTGCAAACCGAGAATATGCACAAATACCATATTTTTTGTCAGGGCAAAAAGCATCAGGAAAGGCAAGAAGCACATGTCACGTACAATGTTGACAATGGAATGGTAGAATGTTTGTGCAAAATGTATGAATTCAAAGGCATTCTATGCTGTCATGCATTAAAGGCACTCAATCAAGAGAAGATACAAGAAATACTTGAGTCTTACGTAATGCGAAGATGGACCAGACGCGCGAAGATTGAAATGCTCGTTATGGACAATGCGAGTAAATCTGGTGTTGACGAGAAGTTCCACATAGACTCCCGTTACCAACAACTGTGTAGGTCATTCATGCATGTTGCTGATTTGGCATCGAGAAGTGAAGAAGGCTATGCATGTGTGAGAAAAGCTGCAACGGGGTTACTTGAAAACGTGGAGTTAATTCATATTAAGTACGTTGCAGCGAATGAATACCAAACGAAGATAATGGGATCGAAAAGCGTAGGTCAAAATCATGTTTCGCTTGACACTCCTGAGAAGTTGCACCGAAGCGTAAACATTATCTTCAACAAGTCAGTAGTGAACGTTGTTGATTATGATGGACATATTCATGAAGCGAAGTATGGTTTTGGAAAAATTTCTCCTCTCGTAATATTCTCTCTTTTCCTTCTCTTTTTCTTTCCAACCTCTTATTTTCCTCCTTTTTGAATGGGAGAAAGATAAAAGGCAGAATGAAAGAGAGAAGAGAAAAGAAGAGAAAAGAAGAGAAAAGAAGAAGAGGAGTTCTTTTGCAGGTCTCACTTGACCTTAATTTTGAAGAATTTTGAAATAACTCGCCTCCGTTTTTGAAATATTTGCGGGAAAACTGGGAGATGGGATCCGCTCGTCGGTACGAGGTTCGACCATTCCTGGCGCCTTTACTAGGGGTAATCGAACCAAGGGTCGAATTGATGCCTTTTGCTTCGCTAAGAAATTATCTAAGTATTTATCCTAAGTCTAGATGCACAAAGAATCATGCTTGTGCAAATGCAAAGATGTATGCTCTTTTTGAAAGTGTTTTTGAAGAATTCTCAAGTGTTTCTGAGATGAATCTGATAAAGTGAAGAAATGATTTCTAACTTAGAACTTAAGATTGAAGTTCTGAGTTTTTAGAATAATCAAGAGCTTGAGAATATGAATATGGATTTGGAAAATGATCTTGAAACTGAGAGAAAAGAGAAGAAAAGAGAAGAAAGGAAATTTCAAAGTCATAAATGGACTTTGAATCAGAATAGAAATGAAAGTGGAATTGAATCAGAAGGAAAGATAGAATTAGGAAATCTGAATAAAATTGAGGAATGGAATTGATTTGGAATTTCAAGATGAAATCCGAATCCGAGATCTGGATTCTGAATAGAGTTCAAAGTTGAATTTTGAATTTAGGATCTAAAATGGGAACTTGATTTGAAATCTGGAATGAAATGGAATTGGTTTTGGAATAAAAATGGGATTCGGATTTGGAATTTTGAAGGGAATTGGATTCAAGGTTTGGAATCCAAGATGGTATTTGAAATCTGAGATCCAAGATAGGGTTGGACTCTGGATCCTAAGATGGAATTGGATCTGAAGTCTGAGATCCAAAGTAGAATTGAATTCTGGATCGTAAGAGTTGGAGTTTGGATCTGAATCAGAGATCCAAAAGTAGAATTGGATTCTGGATCCTAAGAATTAGAGTTTGGATCTGAGATTCAAGGTAGAATTGGACTCTGGATCTAAGATCAAAGTGAAATTGGAATCTGGATCCTAAAGAGGAATTGGATCTGAAGTCTAAGATCCAAAGTAAAATGGGGATCTGGATCCTAAGTGGAATTTTGGATCTGTAATCTGAGATCCAAAAGGAGAATTTTATACTTAGAAATCTGAATCCAAGTTGAGACTAGGATTTAACTTTGGATTTGGGCTTTTGAAAGTCCAACTGGGACTTTTGAATTATGGATCTGGGTTTTGAAAAGCCCAGATTGAATTTAAGATTTAAGAAGAGTCAAGATTCAAAATCAATCTCAAACTTGTGATTTTGAATTTGAAGATAAGAAGATAAACTTGATTTTTTCATTTGAAGATGAATCAGAAACTTCAAAGTTTAAATTGAACTTTGAAGTTGAATTTTGAATTCAATTGGAAATTTGAATACAAAAGATGATTCTAAAGTTTCAAAGTCATATTGTACTTTGAAATAGAATTTTGAATCTTTGAAGAATGAGATAGAATTGAATTTGAATCCATATTTGATCAGAGGAATGAAGAAAAGAATCACTTGGAATTTTGAAAAGGAAATTTTGAAAATGTGATGCAGTTCTATCCTAAATGATGAATGAAATTAAAGAGTTTGAAATTGGATTTTGAAAAGCTATTCCATTCTTTAAATGAATTAAAAATGAGGTTGAAGACATAATACATCCCTGACTATGGTCATTGAATGTATTATGTAATAACTACATTTAAATTCAAGTGAAGAATAAAATATATTTTTTTGTGCTTTTATAGAATTTAAAATGAAATTAACTCTCAATATACCCTGACTATGGCCATTGGTATATATATTGAATTAATTCTAAGTTAAATTCTAATAAAAGATGAAACATTTTGAAAGTATGATGAGTTTTGAAAAGGATCCAGTGTGGGTCCAGTGTTATTTTATAAAAGATAAAAATCCGAAGTTTTGTCCATACCCTGACTATGGCCATTGATGTGGATCATCGACTTAGGATCAATTACCTCTTACGAAATGGTGCACGTGTCATTCGTGTTTCACCATTTGTGAGAATTTGAGAAAAATAAAAGATAATAATGAGACAAGTGATATTTACATCCATTCTAATTCTAAAACTGGAAATATAGACATTATTATTAACACTAGCTATTACAAATATGATTTCTAAGATAAACACTCTCTATACATTTCCTGCAAGATAAAGTTAGTATCGAGAATATTTGACGAAGAGGAACGGAAATGTAAAGTGCAACTGATGAGATACCTCTGTAACTGTTTTGTACAGATGAAAATACAAATGCATTGTTTTAATGATAAGACATTCATTGGGATGGAATGTTAGGCTAAAATGTATACGTGATACCTTAAAATAAAGGAGAATGGACATATTATGACGCCATCAGCAGGAAGTTACTCAAAACACCAGTTGATCTTGGGATGAAATTTCAATGAGCAAGCTTCTCCTTTTCTCTTGTGGTGGGCAAGCAATGTGATCAGCACCAAAATCCATTGGTATTAAATCAATCTTAAAAATACGTGGCCATCAACTCCATATCAAATAAATAGAAAAGGTATGCACATCACAACACATATTTCCAAATAAAAACAGTAAAGCCTATATATCAATTAAATACCAAGGTGCTTAACACCATATTCTGAGCAAGACTTTGGAGGTTACTTGTAAATAGGGAATTCCATATTCATCGCAGAACTGTGCCTGAATAGTTGACAACACATGCAAGTGGGCAGCAGTATATGTTATAGATAATAAAATCAGGATACTGCTATACAGCAGGAAGGTGTTGTGAAAAATCTGAGATACACAGGTTTCAAGGCATCATATAAGTAGAATCCAAATGACCAATATTGAACAACTAAAGTGATCTTCAATCAAAAATAACACTTTGATGAGTACACAATTGACTTGGACAAACTATCTGAGAAATGGGGATAATCCAGTTCTTGCTGAGCCACAACTCAATGGATGATGGGGTTCCCTTTGACAAAATAGTAAAATATAACCACAAAATCTGATGTTATGAAATAACTTCTAAGATATAATTAATTTCAAAGTTGTGTGACTTCTGCAAGGCATCAGACCAGGAAACACGATATTGTCCTTACAGGGTAGAAAGAACAAGTTTACACAAGGATACAATCATGCAACTATTAAAAACCACCCGAACTATACTTACTCTTATGGCTGGGCAAATGCAATAGTCAGAGTCCATTTAACAAAATATGCAGTATAGTGGGAAATCAAATCTAAGATTGATCATATTTATTCTAAAAAAAAACTGTCATACCTGGGGTTTTGTCAGGGGACAGCATCATGTGAAAATTTGCAGTTATTACCCTTGGATTCAGAGGGTAGCGAGATCTAAAGAGATGATCTCTCTGTCGGCTGAATGGCCTAGATGGCTAACCTTGTGACTGCAGTATTGGCGCCAACAATTTTGAAGCAGGGGATGTAAATGGGGAAGACAGTGTGGGATTCAAGATGTAGTAGATCTGAAGTAGAAAATACAGCATATGGTCAATGTACCAAAGGGTGGATATCCCTCCTTTACTATCATTCAAACTGACAACCCCACACAACCGAGGATGATCCTTCACTGTCATCCGATCTAACAATGCTCAACAGATATTAGACGTGACTAAGAAAAAAAATCTGAAGAAAATAAGAGACGCACAGATGATAAGATGCTGTCATGATGCCAAATTCTTAATGCCAAGATGATCTAACCATGTAGGTGAAGGCATTCTAAAGAAAAAAAAAAGGTGGCGATATGAACTATAGGCAATGAATCCTAATGGCTAATCATGCAAAAATACTTGAATGAAATTCTCAGAGGGAGCATAAATACAAGAAAGCATCGAATGGTAAAAAAAAATGTAATTGTAGGAAAAGAAAAACACAAACTACGGGAAAAGCAATAAGGGGAAGGCCCTATGTTGAATCGATGAAGGCATGTTATAATAGATAAAAGTAAGAATAGAACAATCAGAATATAGACAGATTAGTTGAGGGGAAGAAAGATACATTTACTTACCTGTGATTGCAGGGACATCTCTCCCGTGTGTTGCCGCCGGGGATTGATTTTCTTCAGATGAACCGATTGCTGCTACAGGGTGTTGATTGACCCCTTTTATTGGAATGAGTAGAACCAGGGAAAGTCATTTCAATTTTCACAATGTCTGAAGGAATCTTATGGGAGCTCATTGGTTGTAGTTTGTTCCTTTCCCTGAATTGCTTTGATGGGGGAGTTCCAGTTCATTTGCAGTTGCCAATTCGTATGATGTCGATAACAGGGAAGCTGTGACTTCATGAATTCGTTATTCTATTGAAACACATATTAAAACTCATTCAGAAATCGGCTATAATTTTCCCTCAAAGATCAAGGTTACTGGTGGCAGGGTGCTGCCCATAGAGCGTTGAACATGGTCCAGTCATATAGCTCTTCACGCTGTGGAGTTGACAAATACTCGACGATCGAGGTCAAACAACCTCCAATACAAATAGAAAGATGTAGAAGCCAAGCACAGAATGTAAACTATATGTAGACAGTGCTGTATTATATATGAGTGGACTTTCAATGTGGTGATGATGACAATACTATACATGCCAAAGGTAAGAAATAACAGGGAAAAAGATGAATGACCCACGATGAATCAAATATTATCAAAAGCAAAACAATTAACAGGAATATAACAGGAAATTGAGTTGAGGAACAACAGTCAAAATAATATGAGATATATATATTGAAATCGTGACAAGCAGGATGGCTATAGGATAAGGAATGAACAGATTATGGAATCATACGAAAAGGGATGCATAAATTCCAAAAAAAAAGAAAACAAGAGAAAAACAACATGAAAACATGCGCTAAGAAAGAACTCAACAAAATAAAAGAAAAATAAATAAAAAAAAGAAATGGAACCGACCAAAACATGGATAGATTAACAAAATGGGATTGAGAATCAGAAATAACGTAATAATTGAAATGAAAGAAAAAGAAAAAGGGGAATCACCATGAAATTAAAAGATCAGAATGGTAGAGATGAAGCGCATACCGAAAATCAAAGAGTGAGAAAAAGGGAAATATGAATTGATTACAGAGAAGCTAATCATAAGAGCAAAAATGAAAATATAATCAGTAAAAGGAAGTACATATATATATATATATATATAAGAGGAAGGTGTTGGAATCTGAGAATTCCCATCCATATTGCATAAGAGAGGGGTTGACGTTGCTATGAGCAAGCCCGCACGCTCGATAATGCGTTTATGAAGGCCCAAAATAGAAAAACCGGAAGCAAATGAGAAGGTAAAAAAAAAGGCAGAGGTTATTACCGGATGCTTGATCAGGAAAAGGAGAAAGTGTAGGGGGCCTCCGCTGATTGACGGATGAGTGCCGATGGATGATGACTCTAACCAACCGAGTAGAGATTCCAGTGGCTGATGAGACACGGTGATATGTGGCTTCTGTAGGGGTTCTGAAGACTTCCTTCAACTGTTCAGGGGAAAGTCAGGGGATATTTCACGATTACCTGGGAGGTAGGCTCAACCGTAGGTTAATTGCTTGAGATTCTTGCAAGGGAGGCCGACTTTCTTCAGCTTATTTTTGTTTTTGCAGAATTTTGCTGGAGGATTGAAAGGGGTCTCTTCAATAGAGAGGGGAAACGCCAGAGAGAGGAAACAAAAGACAGATGGAGAAGAGGGAATTGGGAAGAACACGATGAGGAGGTGAAAACGGATGGGTTAGGGTTTCCTCATCGTGATTCCTTTATAGGGGAGGAGGGGGTTCGAGAGGTTCGTTTAGGGTTCATGGTCGTTAGAGATGAGTGGTTTGGGAGGAGAAATGGAGGAGTGCGATGGAAAGAGAGGTGAGAGTGGAGCACATGGGGGCTTGATAGGGGACCCGAGATGGAGAGGGAGAGGCTCCTTGCTCGGTAATGGAGGAGAAAGAGGGAAAGGGAGAGAGGGGCCGCAAAGAGAGTCGGGTAGCCCACCCTTTGTGAAAATTCTCGAAACCCTAAAAAAATATTTGTAACGAAGGGGAGGCTCTTTTAAAAAGAATTTTCGTAAAAAGGGTTTTCAAAATGAGTTTTTTAGCAAAAATTGATTTTTACAAGTTTAAAACTCATTTGTTTTTCTCAAAATCTTTCCAATTTTTTTTTGAATTTTGTGTTATTTCTCATTTTTTTTGTATCTTTAAGTAAAATCCTAAGATTTGTGAGAAAACAAAGATTAAAACTAATTTTTTTGTGTTTTGTAAAATATTTACAAAAGAGAATTTTTTCTGAGAGTTTTAAAGCTATTTTGAGAAAAATTCTTCAGAAATGGGTTTGGATCCGGGTTTTGAGGAAATTTGGATTTAAAACGCTGGATTCGGATCCGGAATTCATTTTGAATACATTAATATGGAATTTAATTCAGAAAATCTGAAGATATGACTTGATTTTCTCAGAAAATGGGGTTAGGGGCAAAAGGGTCATTTTTACAAAACTTTTGAAAAAATTGGGGTGTTCACAGGTATCAAAAGAAAACCTGCCTCTGATCGCAGTCGTCGGAGGTCAAAGGGTGCAGTAGAATTGGTTGGCAAAAAGAGGATTAAGAAACAACCTACCTGTAATAAAAAATAACAAGGCTTTTGCAATGAACAGGTATGTAAAACATTATATTGCTTCCCATTGCGTGAAGCTTGCCAAATAGCTAACTTGTGTAATGTCCATCATGCAACAATACCATGCCGAAGTACCACCAAACGTTCAAACCTACATTCCTCCCGACCAGATTTCCGGCAACGATCGCTACAGTTTTACAAGTCTTTTGGTATGTAGTCAATGTTGCGAGGAGGTATGCATTTCTTGTGAAACTTAATTCAGTGTCTAATATTTTCTCTTTCATGACAGGCTCTGATGCATTCGACAGATAGGTATGGGACACAGGAATCTCGTGTAGGCTATTAATTTAGTTGTCATGCCTCTTTGCATGCCCCGATCTCCACAATGCCGGATTTGTTTTTGCCTTTATAGTCATTTGTCACTGACGACTTGCAGTTCGTGGTTGGATTTGCTTAAATCGATAGATAGCGATTTTTTGCTTCTGTAGGAAGTCGATCGATGACATCACTGTATGGCGATTTGTGATTATCGTTGATTAGCGATATGTGGCATCGCAGCGTAGTGATTTGAGTGTATTGTTCGAATGTCGATCAAAGCGGGATGACAAAGGTTGTTCAAGTAAGCTTTTTTCGGCCAATGAGCAAGGTTGCGTTCCATTTTATGATCTAAGTATGCTATCACCTGCGCGGTTGAAAGCCTACTTGGATCATAAAATGAAGCGCAACCTTGGTCAATGCCCCAAAAAAGCTTACTTGAACAACCTTTGTCATCGCGCTTAGATCGACAGTCGAACAATACCCTCAAATCGCTATGCTGGGATGCCACATATCGTTAATCAACGATAACCACAAATCGCCATACAGTGATGTCATCGATCGACTTCATGCAGAAGCAAAAAATCGCTATCTATCGATTTAAGCAAATTCAACCACGGACCGCAAGTCGTCAGTGACAAATGACTATAAACGCAAAAACAAATCTGGCATTGTGGAGATCGGGGCATGCAAAGAGGCATGACAACTAAATTAATAGCCCACACAAGATTCCTGTGACACCTCCAATTGCCTTTTGAAATCATTATTGTTATCCTGTGAAATGCTGTATCCATATATTATAAATAAAAGGCTACTCAATATGTCTTTTCTCTTCCTCACTTCATTTCTTAAGAGGTAAGTCAACCTCTTCATCTGGTACAGGGGGAACTTTGTTCGCTTTAACAGTCGAAGTGCAAGTGTGAGTGGTACTCCACAATTTCTCACAATCGATATGTGGTTCAACCCGTGGGTTTTTTTTAGATCCGTGGGGTTATTATGAACAAACGTTCATTATCAATTTATACTAGTATCGTTTAACACCGCAAATCGGCGTTGACTAACACCTTTTACAAAGGCCGAGTATTGCTGCACAAATCGCTATTCAACGATAACCACAAATCGCCATGTAGCGAATATGAAGTCGAATTACTCAGTTACAACGGATAACAATAAATGTTTGATTTGTCGTACAGTATTCATTGATCATGTTGGTTGAGCAGTACATCTTTTAGGTCATAAATAGTCGCACGAGTACTAGAAGCTGTGTTTGTCTTCTACTTCGTGAACCAGCAACAATCAAACAGACGGTTCCTTCATAAACCAGGTGATCCGTCCTCCAACATACAAACTTACACAGACGAAGATAGCTACACGACCAACAATGGCGAATCATGGGTATATTGTCTACACATCGTCTATATTTTCATCAAAATCCGTCTGTTTCATGCCATTTTTTGCGATTTGTGTTTTGTGTACTGTATAATGTAATTTCAATATCGTTCGTTGCAATGTCCGCATTCATTTCAGTCGAACATCCACCGACGAAGTTGGGCGAAAACTTAGTCAATCACTTCTGGAGGACATCAACAGAATGCAGAGTGAATTCGCACAATACAACATGATCAGTAATTTTGTTAGTATGAAACTAGTAGCAGTTGTCTATATACGTAAGCCATGTGTACGTCCGTTAACAACAACATATTTGCTGCAAACAGACTATATCTGATTTTGTCAGTTATATTAAAAGCAGTGCACCAAGTCATACTGTATGCGTCGTAAGCCCGTATTTCATGGTATATCGGTTTTATTTTATGTTGTTTTTCGTTATTGATTTATTCCAATTGATTCGTATGTTATCGTTAGTGTTAGCAATGTTTGGGTTTGCAGACTATCTTACGTCGTAGAACACCCGTCATCGGAACGAGATGAACACCCATCACCGGAACGGCGGCTCCGCTGAGACCTCCTCGCAAGGGAGAGGAAGACGATGTGGTGGAGCTTCTGCTGGCCATCCTCAGCGCGACTGCACCGACTGGGTTGCTGTCGAGGAGGAGGGCGAGAACGGTGATGGCGGAGATCCTTAGGTTGTACAGACAGAACAATCGATATGTTTCACTTCACATATTTTGTCTGCCGTTCTTTTTAAACTCAATCAATTGTTCGCATATTTCAGCGCGTATTTCCGGCATAATATACTGCAACAAAACATGTAATGTGAAACGAATATATAACAGGAATAAACAATAACATCGGATACAAAGATCATACAGCGTGGAAAGTAACATATATTCCATTGTATATTGCTTCAATATGCTTCATTACGAATATGCCACAATCGACTCCATTACTTTGTAAAGGAGCATCGTCAGCACAGAGCAACATCCACTCGGCAATGTCGATACCCATAGGCTCGTTAAGGAATCCCGCCTGTGATAAAGGGATAATATATTACACTCCGGTCCACCTCGAATAGCTACGATTCACCTATGGCCACAATCTTACCAAATACATAGCAGCGCGTTCTACGCCACTGTGGCAGTCCAATGAGTTTTAGCACCATAGTTGTTTTTCCAGAAAATTCATCTCGTATAGGACCCAATGGTCGGGATTTTGCCAGAGTGTAGGAAGTAAAATCTGCGAATCAAAAAAATAATTTCTCATTCCAGAGACATATCGTGATGGGGATGTTACGACTAAACCTTAGAGAAGAGGTTTGTTCACTTACCTTTCCAAATTTCGAAATGTCTAGGCACTCATCATCGTTGTTCCAACAAGGTACTGCATCTTTGAATCCAATGTTGTATGGCTTTCGCCGGACGTACATCTGTTGCACGAAATAGTAAGATTTAACCATTAAGAAACTTGAGTACGTAATAAAAACAAACAAAACAACAGCGGAACAACCATACCATGAAATAAGGGGTGATGATGTGTACTGTATTGCTCGTTGGCTTGCTCTGGATGTAATTGACAAAATCACACATTGTCTGGTTGCACAAATTTATGAACTTCAAAACATACAAACCGGAATGACCTAGAAATTGATAGTGGTTAAATACTTACAAAATTACTGATAGTGTTCCCAACTGCAAATTCATCTTGCATCTGCTCAATGTCATCTACGCACTCGTCAGGGCGTTGCCGCCCAACCTTGCCTATGGATGTTGAACTGTGTGCACCATGAGCGTGGTATTCAGGATTCGATATTGAAATTACTGTCTACAGTAAACAACAATAGTCCAAATATGACATGAAAAGGCAAATGTTGATTAAACCGCTCAGGCGTTTCAAAAAATATACGTCTTAAGCGCTAATGCTAGTACTGTGGATGTGGTTGTGTTCTTCTTCGGCGCCGTGTCTGGCCGTTTTGCTCCCATCGTCCTCTCTGTTGCCGCTGTGCCTGGTCGTTTTGCTCCCATCGTCCTCTCCGTTGGCGCCGTGCCTGGTCGTTTTGCTCCCACCATCCTCTATGTTGCCCCCGTGCCCGGTCGTAGTGCTCCCATCGTCTTTGGCGTCGTGTCGGGTCGTATTGGCCCCATAGTCATCTTCTTGGACGCCATGGCTGGTCATACTACTCCGATTGTCCCCTTCTTCGGCGCCATGCCGGGATGGAGATATCGATGGCACCTTTGCAACGTAGATATGGAAATGTCGTCCTCAGTCAAATACAAAGGTAAAGTCCTTTAACATCCCGCCCTTTTTTGAAAATAGCCCGCTAATTAAATGATTGCGTTTTAAATAAATAAAAATACGTCGTTTCGCATGTCGCCCTTTTTCCGATAGCCGCCGCCAAATTAAATGATTGCTTTCGAAGTATTTAAAAATACCGATCTCCACAAACCGTCCTTTTTTCGATAGAAATAATTAAAAATACGTCGTCTCACATGCCGGACATTTTTGGAAAACAGTCCGTTAATTAAATGATTGCGTTTTAAATAAATAAAAATATGTCTTTTGCCCTATTTTCGATAGCCGCTGCCAAATTAAATGATTGCTTTCGAAAATTTTAAAAATACGTCTTTCCACAAACTGCCCTTTTTCGATAGAAATAATTAAAAATACGTCGTCTCACATGCCGGACTTTTTCGGAAACACCCCCGAAATTTAATTATTCACTTTTCAATAATAAAAAAACTCGTCGTTTGTCAGTCGCATTATAACAAGCTTTATGAATAATCTTTCACGATTATTCTATTGATTATCGTATATGGATACATCAATATATTCATGCAATGACAAACCCTTTTCTTATCGCTATTGATTGTTATCATTTACGCCGTCAGAACTCGTTAAATTATTGTTCACGGCTTACATCGCTAATCCTTATTGCGATATTTTTTCGAGGCGGAGACAAATACAGCGATTGCTAAACAGAAATGATATATCTTAGCGATGCTAGAGAGGTTAGGCAATGCCACGATTTTTGAACAAACATTTATTTTCGATTAAAGTTTATTTATTATCGAGATCCACAGACGAAAAGATGTAATAATAAAGAATTAAACAATAAAAGAATGTCACGTTATTATAACTCATTATACAATTACAACAAAAACCTAGCGTGATAAAAATGACAAACTACGATTTATTCTGAGGCACTTGACGAATCAGATGAAATATCATAGACTTGTCTCTCACTTTTTATTTGTGCACTGTCTATCCTGCGTGGCATCTTCGTTGCGAGACCTTTATTAAGAAAACTGGTCATCATCTCTATCACTGAGTTCAATTGAATCCCCATAGTGCTTACTTCTGCCCTTAATTTCTTATTCTCCCTCTCCATAACTTCCAACCTTACGGCAGAGACAATGTTCTCTTTTAGTGCAAGTGTTCACTCTTCCTCGCGCTTTGTTACTGAGGGACCAGTCGTAGTAACCGGAGAGAGACGACGTTTTGGTTGTAGAGGCTGGGCTGCAACATGAGAAGGGGCAGTTGGGAGGCATGTGTTCACAATTTTTTCAATCTTCAGATTTCGCGGCATTAGTTCCCAATACCTTTCGAAATAGAAGGGATCAAATTGTCATCCTTCATGTGGTTTCGAAATAGAAGGGATCAAACCACCTGAGTTCCAATTTAATAATTCGTCCCTATAGCGATCGGGCCAATTCACGTTCCTGCCCCCACCACTATTCATCTTCTTTCTCACTTCCAAAGGCTTATTTGGGATAGACTGCCCCAAGCCAGATTGTAGAAGAACTCGACTACCTTTCTGCAACTCGGCTTCAAAATTGCAGAATAGCCACAAATCGCGGTAAGACAATCTAACAGTCACCGCAACAACGTCTTCATCATCGTCCTCCCCATCTCCATAAGGTCTCCACAAAACTTGTACATTGGTAATTCTTTTTAATAACGAATGACAAATATATTAACATTTATTTACACATGATATGACAACAACGATATGTACTACGGAAGACAATCCTGCAGCAATGGATACTTAAGAATGTTGAACATTACAACGATTTATAATACTCAATGGTAAATGCTGTCGCGATTGTAAACAATTTTAGAACGTTTACCTCGTTTAGTTGCAGCCCATCTAAAATGGACTTAGCATTATAAACTGCGACGTTTATTCTAGCCCAACGACCAATCTTTGGAAAACCACAAATCAGAGGGCCATAACAAGGACGCAATGGGATAATATGTTTCAACGCCCAGGCTTAACAAAAACAATATTATTAGTAACACCACAACCTGCAATGAGATTGTTTTATAATTACTAAGTATGTAATCAACAAATACATAAACAAATGGCCAAAATCCACCAACTGTTTTCGTAGCATTACTCGCACGGTGGAGTTGACTGTACAAGTGTGCGAGCATAGCGGCACCCCAGGCATAGTTGTCTACTTCGTCTAAGTCTGCCAGGTACTGCAGCCACATGAAACTTATTCTCGAACCAGAACAATCGGAAAATAATGTAAGACCAAAAAAATATAGAAGGAAGTCGCACAACTCTTGGTCAACTATTTCAGATGCACAAGTAGCGGAGTGGCCTTTTCATTTATTACGAAAAAATGAGACCTTCATTGATGTGGAATTTATTCTACCAGAAATACATTGACTCCATTCGTCCATCGACATTCCTAACAGGGCCGTGCATTTCTCCCTTGCGTTATAGTTTGAATGCCGTAACAGGACAGCACTGCCATCGCACTTAAGGCCAGTGATCCTCGCCACATCTTCTAGAGTCATGGTGATCTCAAAAGAATCAAACTGGAATGTGTTCATCTTATCATTCCATTTATTTACCAGGTGGGTCATGGTATTCCAGCAAGTTTCAAAATATTGCTGGTCCAAAAGGCCACCGAAGTGCATATTTCGTAATCGGTCCTTCTGATATGCACTCAACTGACCATACCACGACAGAACTACAGGCCATTGACACCGACCTCCGAGCTTTTCACCTAGTGCTCTACTTCTCCTGTGAACTCCCTGTAACACAAAATAACATATTATTCCTACCAATTGTAATTTAGTTCCATTTGTACTTATAAATACTATTCTACTAACCGCTATAAATAATATTGGTTGCAGACAGACTATCACAGTAATCGCTATACAAATTAATACCCAACACATTAATCGCTATACCAAAATCGCTAAACATGTTATTAAATCTTCACAGACAGAACAGTTATATTTACCTTGGTCGCTATTTTCTGTTGTTTTTCATCCAACCTGGGACTTTCTGGTGGGTCCACTGCCTCCAATTGCATTTCAATCTCCATTTTTACCGGCTCCACCATCGCATGCCTTTCTCTCGCCTTCCTTTTCTCGCCCTCCTTTTCCATCCTTTCTATATCCTTCCTTTTCTCATCCTCCTTCTCCTTCCTTTCTCTCTCCCTTTTCTCTGTTGCCTTCTTCTGCTTCCTTTCTCTCTCCCTATTCTCCTCCTCCTTCTCCTTCCTTTCTCTCTCCCTTTTCTCTTCTTCTTTCCTCTGCTTCCTTTCTCTTTCCCTTTTCTTCTCCTCCTCCTTCTGCTTCCTTTCTCTCTCCCTATTCTCCTCCTCCTTTTTATTGTTCCTTTCTCTTTCCCTTTTCTTCTCCTCCTCCTTCTGCTTCCTTTCTCTCTCCCTATTCTCCTCCTCCTTTTTATTGTTCCTTTCTCTCTCCCTTTTCTCCTCTTCCTTCCTCTGCTTCCTTTCTCTCTCCATTTTCTCCTCCTGCATCCTTTTTCTCTCCTTTTTCGCCTCATCCTCCTTCTCCTTCCTTTCTCTCTGCTTTTTCTCCTTATCCTTCTGCTTCATTTCTCTCTCCCTTTTCGCCTCTTCCTCCTGCTTCTTCCTTAACCTTTCTTGCACTTCCTCCTCCTGCTTCTTCCTTTCCCTTTCCTTTTCTTCCTCCTCCTTATCCTTCCACCGCCTTTCTTTCTCTTCCAGTTCTTATTTCCTTCTTTTCTGGAATTCTTCCTCCTGCTTCTTCCTTTTTCTTTCCTTTTCTTCTTCCTCCTCTTTCTCCTTTTGTTGCCTTTCCTTCTTTTCCTCATTCTCCTTCTTCTGCCTTTGCATTTCCTTAGCTTCCTCAAACTCCTTCTCCCTCATTCGCCTTTCCTTTTCTTCCTCATACTGAGGAATATTCTGTTCCTTCTTTTCCTCATCCTTATTCATTTGCCTTCGCCTCTCCTCCTCCTTCTTCAGTAGTCATGCCTTGTTAAACATTGCACTGCGCTCCAAGTCTCTCCTCTTACATTGTGCCGCAGTTTCATCCACTAAATAGCTAACATAACTTTGAAACTCCTCCTCATTCTTCTTCCTCTTTTCCCTCGCTCGTGCGTCAATCCTCAGCCTTCTTTTCAAATTCTCAACAATATTTCTTGCCTTTGCCTTCAATTTGTCATCCTTGTTCTGCATCTTCTGTTCTTCAGAGTTCTTCCTTTGGTCCGCAGCCTCGATATCTGATGGATAATCCTCCGCATAATACGATTTCAAGGCTTTTTCCCTATCTTTATCGTTCTCAATCTTAAGTATATTTTGGTATCTTTCAAAAACCTTAGATAGATGGGATTGGCGGATCACTTCTCTAATAGACAACCCATAGAACGATGGGGTATCTCTAATCTGATGAGGCGCAGACATTGCTAACCTGCACAACACATTACACGATCATCATGATTAGAAATCGTCAGAATATTTGGGTTCATAAGAAACAAATCGTTGTATAAGAAGCAATCTTCAGATTGAAGAAAGAAACCTTACACGAAACTCACCGAAACGATGAGAATTTGGATATTCCAACTGTAGAGTAAGCAGTGGTAAGACGGAAACAGATGCTCTGGAACAAAGGGAAAGGATGCTCCGACGACTCCAGATGAAAGCAAAGAATCTTCGGTAGAGTGCTTAGAGCGAGAATGGATTGTTTTGAACTATTTGAATCCTACAACATAACGCTTGCTACATACGCAAACTCTGCGGAACGTTTTGGCGCGATAACGATGGAGGGCAGTTTTGTCCTTTTCACGAACCGACGGTTCAGTTTTCTAGAAGGAGGGCATTTATGTCCGTTCGAGGAAAATGAAGCGAATGGCGGTAAAGGGTACTTAAGTCTTTGTTGCGGCACCAAATTACGATGCAGTATGATGCAGACGGTCATCGGGAACCATGCCGGTCTCGATCGTATACGTGGCGCTATTTGTAAGCCCCGAACATGAGATCTCAGTACCGGCCCTGTTCGGGGGGGGAACATATAACCTGCTTTGTAAAAATAGAATCACAAACCCAGGCTTGCATAATTTAAAAAAATTATTTTTATTAAAATATATATATAATACTCTAGTGTGGTGCCCAGCAAAAATCATGACCACAACTCGGCCTGTATATTGCTTGGGTCGAGCTCAGGTTGGCCCGAATATTATGAGTCAATATTTTCCATGCCCATACCTAAGAATTCAGGTTCAGGTCAGGTCGGGTACCCAATACAAACTGGACTAGTTGACGACTTTATTTAGGAGAGCAGTTATATATATATATATATATATATAGAGAGAGAGAGAGAGAGTAGGTGCTTGTGTTTTTTTATTTTATTTTTAAATTATGACCATATAGATGTGATCTATGTGCTTGATTTTATGGGGATCAGCTCTTGAAGTGTTAGATTCTAACACATGGGTGGGTTTTATAAGGTTTGAAAAATCAACGGTCCAAAATCTTTATAAAATTTTGAGGCTCCAAATGTCATTTTTACATAAAAAAATACATAATCTAGGTGTGGATTCCTCGTAAATCCACCATGCCCAACACATTTATGGGGTCAAAACTGCAAAAAATAAAAACACCCAAAGAGCAGAAAAACCCATCAAGCATGTATCACAAGCACCTACACTCTACTCTTTATTTCTCTCTCTCTCTGTATAATCGATTGTACCATATATACCATATATATTCGATTGTACCTACAATCTAGTTTGAATATCATGTTACAAGTTTTGGTACAATATAACCTCATAGATGTGTTCAGCACACTCGGTTTAGTAAGAATCTACTCTTGGATTATGTTTTTCAATAAAAAAATAGGCTTTTAACAAATTTATGACTTTATAGTTGATTTTTGGATCCCCCAAAAAACCTGTATAAATTTCAGATTCTTGTAATCTAAAAGCCGGTTTTCATTAACAAAACTGTAGAGTGTTAGATGTGAAAAAAACAAGGGTGTTTCACCCTCATTTGCTATGTTACTTCAACAAATCTTAACCCATATATATATGAAAAATAGTTGCTACTAAAAACGGTAAAGAACTAATGTGCAAAAAATCAAAGGTAAAGTTGTACCAACTCAATTTAACCACATGGATGTGTTCAACATGGTTTGATTGCTATGGATCAAACCCTGAATTAGGTTTTTGTGATGTAAAAATATGATATTGTGAGTTATGATTTTTTGGCATATTGTGGCCGGTTGAATTTTAAACTCCTTTAAAAACCTAATTACTTGACATAATCATATGATTCAAAACAAGTTTCCTACTAAACAAATCATGTAGATCACATATGTAATATTTGATCTACAAAAGATTGAAATTTTTTTAAGAAAAGAGTGATTTCAACTCATTAGTTCCTTACCTACGTTAGTAGCCAATATGTTTTGTTTCAGTTGCCTCTCATAAATGCTAGGATGCAGCATTGGGATTATGTTTTTTTATCCAAAAGCACTATTTCAAGTGTGAAAAATGTTGCATATTTTGTAAGCTATTGATATTTCAAGCCTTATGAAACCCTATCTGTGTTGTAATTGGATGGTCCAAGAGTTCCTACAAAACAAAATATGTAGATCTTGTCTTTAAGGTTAATTTTATTAAAAACAAAAAAAAAAGAAAAAAAAGAGTGTATGGTAACAATTTTGTACTAATGAAAGAATGAAATTATTAAGTAGAAATCACCCCTTTTAAATGTTTTTAATATTTTTTTGTCAATCGAACCCTACACATGTGATCATCATGCTTTGTTTATTAAGAAGTTAGATGGGAATGGGTTAGAATCATATGATTAAATCATGTAAGTGGGTTTTTCAAGCGCTCCAAAAATCAAAAGCCTACAATGTACAAAAACTTCACGGCTCAAAAAAAATCAAACTATTATGTCACAAAAACATCTAAAATCTAACTCTTAGCAAACAAACCAAGTTGAATACATCTATGTGGTTAGACTTAGTCAAAGAAAGTTTGCACTTGCAATTTTCAATTCAATAATTATATACCTTGATTAGTGTGTGTATATTATCTACAATATGTACAATCTATTTGAAAAGATCATAAATGCAAGTTGTATCCACTCAATCTAAGCTTATAAATGTGTTTAATATGTTTTGTTTGCTAGAAAACGAGACTTGGATCATATGTTTTCAGTGTAAACATATGATTTTTTTTTCTTGACCATTTGACATTTTATAGGTCACTGATTCTTGAAATCCTAGTTATATGTTTTAAGTACATGATCACTAAACAAACCATGTAGATTACATATGTAAGGTTAGATTTAAAAAAAAATATAAAAAAGTTGAAAAAATAGTGTTTTCTATTAGATTTATATATATATATATAGTAAACTAGTTGTATTTAACAATACATAAATTTAACTTTATTAAAATAACTAAAATACCCTTAAACAAATGATATTTTGAAAAATACATGATTGCTTTTTTAGACTTGATATGTCTTTTGAACTTGAAAGAAATAAAGTCAAACACCTTTTCCAAAAAAGTAACATTTATGAATCTGTCAAATATACTATTTTAACCAAAAAAATAGCCATGTATTTTTCAAAATGTCATTCATTTAAAAGAATTTTAGTCATTTTAACAATGTTAAATTCATCTAATATTAAATACAACTAGTTTAATGTTAGATTAACCTCACACACACGCACATATATATATATATATATATATATATATATATATATATATATATATATATATATATATATATATATATGTATATGTATAATTGTATCTTACTTCTATTTTGTAAATAATTTATCCACTATGCCAATGTCATGTAAGAAAAAAAAGATTTTAATGCATTTACCATCATTTTTTTCTAATATTTAATGAAGATAACACCTTAACTCAAGTGATATGATGCGGAAAGAATGACATGCTATCATATGGCTCATCCATAATCAGCAGATTAGATGATTTGTCAATTCATATTAAAAAAGTGATTTGACATCTTCTCTATCCATTGCTTCATTTATAAGGTCACTTGAACAAGTTTTGGGACCCACCAAAAAGTTAATGATTACATCATCATTTGTAGTGACCATTCATTACTATAATGGACAGTGAGGATGTCAAATCACTTTCCTTAAGTGATACTTGATCTCATAGTTTAAAAACTTATCGGGTTGAATTAGTGACTCAGCTTGGATTGACTGAGGTAAAAAAAAAACAAGCTTAACTCAGCTTTAACAAAACTCGATCAAGTCATGGGCGAGTCAACCAAGTCTTGGGCTAGTCATGCATATATACGTATATAATATATTTTATATATAATTACATATATTATATAAAATATAATATAAATATTATGTATATTATATATAAAATATGGTCATATATGTATTATTAAAATTATACATTAAATCTATTGTAAAAATATTATATAATGTATATTATATTATATATATTGGTAAAATATTATAAAATATAGATAATATATACATATATTTATATATTTTATATAAAATATAAAGTTAACATGACCCGAACGAGTCTGAGTTGACCTGACTGAGTCACCAGTCACTCAAGGATGAGCTGAGTGACGAGTCACCAGGTTTTAAAACCTTGTCTGATCTACACTTAGTAAAAACCCTCTATAGTTGCCTTTTTTACCAACCAAAGAGCCTCTTGCTTCTGCATTGCGACAAAAGACGCATACTCTAAGTATCAAACTCTCTACATCCTAGGTTGATAAGGGAGAGAATAAAGTTTTGTCATATGGCTCACCCCAAGTGGTTAAAACCAATGTTGTCAGTATCAATGTGTATCGACCAATACATATTATATCAGCAAAAAATCAATACGCTTCACCCTTGAATCAGCTAATTTTTAATAATTATAAAAATATTTTAAATTATTATTTTAATATTATATTAATGGCTTTAACATGTATCACGTTATGATTGACACATAATATTTTTTAATTATTTTGTGACCAATTCAGAATGATTCACTTGAGTATCAGTATCGGCCAATTCACATGAGTCATTGGCCAAACGATACTGGGCCGATATTGATACTGACAACATTGGTTAAAACCCATGTGACAAATATCGCAAGATTTACAAAAATCTTGCAAAAATACTTAAACGTTTTAAACTTTTATTGTCCACAATATTTTCAAAATATTGCAAATTTTTCTTAGAAACATAAATATTGCATTTTAAACCTGATATTTATAGATATTTTTTCGAAAGGCAAGCTAGGGTTAGTCTAACCCCTACCAGTTATACAACTATACCATTGGGTTTTGAACCTGCAACGTCCCAACACAAGGTGACATGCATCCAGACAAGCAGAGCCCTGTTGGTTGATATTTATATTTTTATCAGCTATTTGTCATTAAAATTGTATATTTTTATTTTTAAATATTTTTATTTGTATTTATTTATAAAAATATTTTTATATGCTTAATTAAATTTTTATTGCTGATATTTTGCTAAAAAAAACTTGAAATTAAAAAAAAAATCTATTTCTCACGAGTTTTTGGCTACAGATATTTTAATGTTTTTTAACTTTTGTCACTGAACTTAAAACCTTTGGGCCGTCACTCTTGCCTACTAAAGTGCCTATTGCTTCTTCTTTGTGACAAGTGATGCAGCCTCTGGACAGCAAACTCTGTGCATTGTTTCACTTGAATGTCTTGAGTTGATCCACCTAACCAAGTATGCAAAGCCATAGTCAATTCGGGTCCGGATCGGGTGCAATCACATTGCACAAAATTTGTGCATTAAGCACTTGATCACCCTCCATCAGGCCTTGGGCCCCACAACTGACAGACCTGTCCCCAAGATGGAGGGTGATCAGGTGCTTAATGCACAGATATTTGTGCAATCATATTGCACCTGATCTTTTCACAGCCAATTTTATTTCTCTTTTGTAGACAACGAGAAGCATCACAAAAGGGCAGCGCAATTTGCAGGAATGATTGCTTCTAGACCTTTCGATGCAGGAATAATTGCTAAGAATTGGAGAAAAAAAAGTAATGGCTTAAAATTCAAACACAAGAAAAAGCAGTATGGTTGATGTAATCTCTTTAACTTGTACAATTTAATACATCGATTAATGGCCACAAGATCATAACCTAAAGTACAATAAACATAGGAATCATTAAATGATTTTCAACAATAGCATAGCTTAAAGTAGAATAGTTTTTTTAGAAAAGCAAGGAAAACCCCTGGTGGAACCCCATAACCACACTGCCTTACATGGTCCACATCTGAAAGCCACAGACACACCCGTGAGCCAGTGGAGTTTGATCCAATATTGCCTTCATCCCAGCACCCACACAACCACCCCGCTGGCGACCCCACGGTGAAAAGCTTAAAGTATAATAATCAAAGGAATCTTCTCAATAACCATGAGATTTTTTTTAGAAGAGGATAAGCCCAATAATTAAAGTCTTGAATTAGAGTTAACACCCTCCTCTGTACCAGTCAGATACCATCACAAGCACATGGGCCGTTGTCAGCATCTCTCTAAAAACCTAGACTAAGTTTTCTATCGCTATCCTTTGCACCATCAGATTATATCTCAGCCACATTTTCCAAACAATAGGAGACATATCACATAATATAACATTAATGACCTTTAACACAGAGAAATCCCAAGCCTTTAAATAGAAACCTTTTTTGTCATTTTAGCAGTAAGCACATGAGGAGATAATGCCAACGTTGTCAGTCAGTATCGGGTCTGAATCGATTTCCAATCTGAATGGGTCAACTTTTACAATAAGATCTCATGTGTTCGCTAAAAATAAAATAATAAAATAATTCATTTAAGCCCCTTTAAAATTGTAAAATAATTGAACCAATCCAAGTTTATTCAATACGATTCTGACAACATTAATAATGCACACCAAGTCACCAAGTCATTTTGAATGCTCATATATATATATATATATATATATATATATATATATATATATATATATATATATATATATATATATATATATATATATATATATATATATATATATATAGAGAGAGAGAGAGAGAGAGAGAAGTTGCCTACTATGATTTGTGCCTATTATAGGATTTAGAAATTCACCGAACAGGATCGAATACATGTTCTCGTTAAGCCATTGAAATAAAAAAACAAAATAGAAATTAATGTGGAAGTATTATCTGAATCTATTGGCACTCTGATAGATCATTGATAGTATGATCTTTCAGAACCTGTATATCTGGCCATTTTCCTTTTCTCTGATCCTAATGAGAGGGACTGAATCTCTTTCTGACTTATGAGAAATCTGAAGAGAGGGTCATTATATAAGGTTTGAGGACTATAACCTAATATGTTTAGGAGTTTGTCTCCAATTCAGCCCATTATAGAATTATAGACAGAGCAGGTCTCTCCACATAGCGTACCATACCATATGAGATACCACAGGGCCCATCCGGATTAGATCACAAGAACCAGGCCTGAACCTATGATAGTTTTACAATGTGTAGTTCAACGCATGTAGGCTCACACAATTTTCTAACAGTCTCTCACTTGGACCACATGCGTAACCTTATAATCACACATTATAACCTTATGAGCTCAAAAATATTGTCTTATCAATTGATATATTTACCAATCAGGTTCATTGGTCACATCAACATAGAACCAAAGCGGTCTTTATTACAAATAACGTAATTGGACTCATCAATGATTACGTATATCGACATAACCAAATGACATGAATCAAGTATGTATGTAAAGCATAAAAATTATATGCAATGTGATCAAACATTCTTATTTCTAACTGGTCCTTCCTGAAACTTAAGTGAGATCACAATATAATGAGTACATAATGAAATTGAAACTTTAACTTTATACCAAAGTGGTAAAAACAAGTTTATTATATCATAGAACATCCAAATACAAACTTTCACTAAACCAGCATATCATAAAATGAAAAAGCACCCATGCGAGTAGTATGCTCGTGAAAGACCTTTGGTTGCAAACCTTTAATAAGCAGATTCACAATCATGGAGTTTGTGCCAATATGTTTTATTGATATCTGACCATTCTGCATTATTTCTTTAACAACAAAAAACTTAATGTCAATATGCTTTGACTTCGATGAACTTCTGTTGTTATTGGAATACAGTATTGCTGAATTATTGTCTCAAAATAACTTAAGCGGACTCTTAACATTATCCAAAATCTGCAGCCTTGTGATAAAATTATATAGTCATATCTCATGGTTGGATGCCTCATAACAAGCCACGAATTCTATTGCCATAGTGGAAGAAGCAATGAATGTCTGCTTGGTACTCTAGAAAATAGCTCTCTCGGTCAACAGAAAAATATAGCCTGATGTGGATCTGCGACTGTCTTGATATCCTGCAAAGTCAGAATCAGAATACCCAATGATCTCCAACTGATCTGACTTCGTGTATGTGAGCATATAACCTTTTGTTCTTTGCAAATATCGCATGACATGTTTGACTGCTTTTCAATGATTCATGCCTAGGTTACTAAGATATTTGCCTAATATCCCAATAATGTACGCTAAATCCAGACTCCTATATACCTGAGCATATATAAGACTATCCACAACAGATGCATAGGGAACCTGTTCCATAGCCTTAATTTCAGACTGGTCTTTGGGGCACTGAGCGAAACTAAACTTGTCTCTTTTAGCAACAGGAGTATCTCTTGGTTTGCAATCCTTCATGCCATACCTTTTCGGAATCCTTTTGATATCGCTCTTTTATAATAATTCAAAAATATCCCGAGAATGGTCTCCATGCATATGGATCCCTAATACAAAAGAGGCATCCCCAAGATCTTTCATTTCAATTTTTTTCGTCAGAAATCTCTTAGTTTCGTGCAGTATGCCTATATCATTACTGACAAGCAATATGTCATCCATATACAAAACCAAAAAAATAAATTTACTCTTACTAAACTTATGGTATATGCATTCATCAACCACATTCATCTCAAAACCAAATGAGAGGACAACTTAATGAAATTTATGATACCATTGACAGGAAGCTTGCTTAAGTCCATAGATGAATTTCTTTAGTTTGTAAACAATTTTCTTAGCATTGCCTGAGACAAAATATTTTGGTTGAACCATGTATATTGTCCCATCGATGTCCTCATTAAGGAATGCAATCTTAACATCCATCTGATGCAGCTCTAAGTTATAATGAGCTACAAGTACCATCATTATCCTAAAAGAGTCTTTCGTAGAAACCGAAGAGAAAGTCTTTATGTAGTCAATGTCTTCCCTTTGAGTAAATCTTTTTACAATAAGATGGGCATTATATCTTTCCATATTACCCTTTGAATTTCTTTTGGTTTTAAATATCCATTTGCAACCAATGAGTTTCACAACTTTAGGTTATGGGACAAGATCTCATGCATTATTGTCCCTCATGGATTTAATCTCCCCATGCATTGCTTCAATCCACTTTTGAGAATTAGAACTTTGTATGGCTTGATGAAGGTTGATTGGATCATCTTTTATTAGGCCAATATCACCCTCATGTTCTTATAGAAAGACAATATAATCATCTAAAATTGCCCTTCTCTCTCTAGTAGATTTCCTTAATGGCACAGGTTTTTGAGGTGTTTCTTGAGGTTGTTGAGTTTGAACTCAATGAGTAAAAGCTTGATTTTGGATAGGGAGATCTAAAGCATTACCTTGATCTGAATTTGTGAGAACAATGTCAGGAATTAAAAACTGACTATTGTCATCCACAACTGTAGGAAGAGAAAGTGATTCTTCTTCAAAAGCAATGTCTTTTACTTTATCACTTCCTCCAAACTCAGCACCCTCAAAGAAACAAGTATTTTCTGTCTTAAAAAAGGACTTATTCGAAGGGTCATAAAACTTATTGCCTCTGGACCTTTCATAATACCCAACAAAATAGCAGCTAACCGTTCTGAAATCCAATTTCTTTTCATATGGCCTATAAGGCCTAGCCTCAGATGGACATCCTCAAATATGAAAATGTTTCAAACTGGGCTTTTGGCCTGTCTACAATTCATATGGAATCTTGGTTACTGTTTTATAGGGTATTATGTTCAAAACATAAGTTGCAGTCTTTAATGCTTCTTCACAGAGGGACTCTGGTAAGGTAAAATGAGAAATCATACTCTGTACCATATCTTTAAGGGTCTTGTTTTGTCTTTCAGCAACACCATTCATGCTAAGGGTGCCTGACATGGTATACTGAGGGACGGTCTCATATTTCTCTAGGAATTTAAAAAACAAACTATGGACGTTGTTCTCCTGATCCATCATATTTGTCATAGTATTCACCACCACAGTCAGATCTTACGACCTTAAATCTTTTGCCAAGTTAGTTTTCAACTTTAGCCTTATACGATTTGAACACATCTAGGGACTGAGACTTTTCATGAATTAAATATAGGTACCCATAACAAGAATAATCATCTATAAATGTAATAAAATATTATTAACCATTTCAAGAAGCCGTAGGAAAGAGTCCACAAATATCAGTGTGGATTAGTTCTAAGATGCTTGTTCCCCTTTCGATACCTAATTTTCTTATGTTTGTTCATTTTCCTTTTATACACTTAATACAGACCTGAATGTTAGTAAAATCAAGGAAATCAAGAATCTCATTTGATACAAGCCTTTTAATTCTTTGTTTAGAAATATAACCTAAGCGTTTATGCAATAATAAAGCTAAATTCTCATTTATTAATTTTTTTTGTACCACGAGAACTTAATTGCAAGGTTTCATTAAATGAGGCAATAGTATTAAGCAAATAAAGGTTATCAACTATAGATAAAGAACCAGTCTCAATAAGATTTGAATCAAGAAATAATTTAAATTTATTATTTTCAAATAAATAAGAATAACCATATTTATCCAAAATAGAAATAGAAACCAAATTCTACCTAAAAGATGACACAATAAATGTTTCTTTCAAATCTAAATAATTTTCAGTTTTTAATAACAACCTAAATGTCCCTATTACCTCAACTTCAACCATTTTGCCATCGCCCACATAGATGAATCTTTCAGCATCAATTGACGATCGACAACTTAGGCAACCCTGCGACACACTTATGTGAGTGGTAGCACCAGAATCCATTCACCAAGTGTGTTCAGGCACAAAAGTTAAATTAACTTCAGAATAAACCAAAATAAGGAGTGTACATTTCTTCTTATATCAGACATAATACTTGATACAATCCTTCTTTGTGTAACCCTCCCCTTTGCAAAAGAAACAACTAGACTTTTGATCTTGATGTCTTTTATGTTTCTTCTGCGATTTGGGGTCAACCGCAACTTCCTTAGTCATTTTCTTTTTTTTAAACATGTTTTTAGAGGTTACTGCCAAATGAGCACTCTCAGTCTTCTCTTGCTTTAACCTATCATCTTCTTGTACACAGTGAGAAATGAGCTCATTAAGAGTTTTTTTTTTCAGTTATAAATGACCTTAAACCGGTTGTACTGTGCAGGAAGGAATATCAAAACCAAGTGCATGAGTAAGTCCTCAGACAACTCTAACCTTAGTACCTTGAGTTTTGAAGCAAGATGAGACATTTCCATGATGTACTCATGAATATTTTCTTTGTTCTTATACCTCATTGAGACACGACTCAAAAGAAGAGTATTTATCTTAGTCTTTTCATTTTTCGCAAAATATTTTTCAATTTCTTCAAGAAAATGTTTGGCATTTTTCGCTTCGGACATGGTACCCCTGAAAGATTCAGGAATTGCATGTTTCATGATTATAAGACTCATGCGATTAGATCGATCCCACCGCTCAGAGTTCTTTTTATCCTCAGTAGAACTCCTATCCGTAAGAGCAAGTGGTTGATCTTCTCGTAGTGCAAGATCGAGATCCATACATCCAAGCACAATTATGACATTTTTTTTCCAGTTCTTGAAATTAGAACCACTCAAAACAGATATGGAGTTAATGTTTGCAAATATCATAGAAGCAAAGGTATTAACTGAATAAAGAACAAACAAGCTAACGATTAACATATATTTTCTCATGCAATAACATATTTAAACAATGGTGAACCCCATTACAAGATACCCAGTACAATATTGACACATAGTCTTTGGGCAGAAGTGTCAACTTGTAAGTGGTACTCTCAATACAATAATCAAAACATGGACAATCAGTCCTATCAAACAACGAGTCTTTCTTTGGACTAACTCGCTATTCACATAAAAAGTTGAATAATGATCTATATTTATTACTAAAAGTATACATTTGGATTCAGCCAAATAGTAATCTTCCATTGGGTCGATCACCATTCGCATGGACCGTAAATATATGAGCATCACAATATTTCAAAAGGAACTAACCTACACAACAGAGATTACTTTGGCAACTTATTGATTCAATTAATTCAATTTAAAATATTAGACCTAGAATTAGAAATAATACCAACGTTCAAATATGTCAATACATGCACATTAACAATAAGGCAAGCACAATAACATATATGAGTCGAGCAGTAATTGAATATCGACCCACAAAAATGACCCATAATGCACCCCAAATAGCCTTATAAAATCTTTGATTAATGTTTTTTTTAATGGCTAGTGCACGGGTTTGGCCAATCGGACATGGCCAGACCCACCTGCGGGTCCAAGGTAGGTCTAACCCAGTTCGGGTCAAACCTGGCGCACTGCATCTAGGTGCAAATCTATAACTGGGCTGACCCAAATTGGGTTAGACCTGGTAATATGCAATCAGGTCTAGACCAGGCCCAATCAACACAAGTTGCAATTGACTCGGTTCAGCCCCTCAATCGAATGAGGCTGAACTGGGTCACCAGACCTTCCACCCCTTAAAACAACCTCAAACGGTTTGGTTGGCTGAATGTTGAACCGTCCCTTGTCCAATCAGCTGAAAGCTGAACCAGTTGGATCTCTGGTGAAGTCTGAGCCCAATAAAACACAAGACCAAACTGATCGTATGAAAAAAGGCTATAACAGTCTGGACCAACAGACTGAACCGACCTAAACCTAATGCCCAATTCTGTTCGAGACTGGCATTTGAACAACCCTGTATAGGTAACTAAACCGACTCGACTAAGTCTGACTTGACCCTCAACCAAGTGGTTGAGTCAGTCTTGGCATAAGGTCGAACTGTCCTAGTTCGGTGCGTAGTAGAGACCCAAATCGTCCTGAATTGGTAGATGCTTGAACCAACTCCCGACTGTTACAGGTCGAGCCTAAACAAGGTGCTACCTTCGAGCAACAGTGAGACCTCTGGCCATGATCGAGCCTGGTCCGATCATCATCGATTATCGAGGCATCCGACAATGACCGAATCTAGCCAGAGTGTCGTCAACTCCAACGAGTTCGACGATAGCTGAATCAGGCCTAGGTGTCATCAAAGACTATATCTAGCGAACGATCAAAACCCAAATAGAAACTCAACTATTGTCAGTCCTAGAGCATCCAACGACGGTCGATGTAGACCAATAAAGAACGCCGCCCGAGAGGCTCACCGGCGCAAGCCGAGAAAACTATATTGAACCTGATCGTCCAGTCATCAGAGTCGTCTGATGATCAAAGCAGGCATACGCTTGTCTGATGATCGGACTGGGCATCCGCCTATTCGAAGGTCTGAATAGGGGCAAGCCCTACACCACCCGGTGGTAGACCGACGATCAAGAAAAATGGGGAAGGGCCAGACGGCCCTTCTGTCCGATCGGCAAGGAAAGGATAAGCCAACAGCCCTCTTGTCCGGCAAATTGAATGGGTAAAAAAAAACCTTGTTGCACAATGGCGATCCAGCATCCCGAAGAGGGAGGGATGACCGGCCTTCCCTGCATTCAAAAAAAAAAAACCAAATGGCGTGAGGAGGGCTAATCAGCCCTCCTCGCTTGTGCTTCACCGCCAATCATAATGGATCATCATGATAAATAGAAAAACATATATAATAAAATTGTATTTTCAACGATTCAACGAGAACAATATCTCTTATACCAATTGTAGGATTTAGAAGTCCATAAAAATGAAAACAGGATCAAATACATGTTCGTGTTAAGCCGTTGAAATAAAAAATAAAATAGAACTTAATACGGAAGCATTACCTGAATCCATTGGCGCTCCGATAGATCGTTGACGTACGGTATGTTCTTCCAGAACCTGTATATTTGACCCTTTTTCTTTTCTCGGATCTTAATGAGAGAGACTGAATCTCTTTCTGACTTATAGAGAATCTAAAGAGAGAGCCATTATATAAGGTTTAGGGACCATAACCTAACGTGTTTAGAAATCTGTCTCCAATTCAGACCATTACACCACAAGAAAAATGCTAATTAGCGACAGATTTTTTCCGACGTCACTTTGCGATGGATGTAGCGACGAAAACCTATTTGTCGCTAAGATTTGTAATATTGACGGATGTAGTGACGAAAAAATGTTTGTCGCTACATCTGTCGCTAAGTAGCGGCAGATTAGCGATGGCCGGTTTTTGTCGCAACACACGCAAGGATTAGCGACGGATAGTTTTTCATCGCTAGTTAATGACGAAAGTAGCAACAAAAATATTCCATCGCTAAGGGGTCATATAAATTTATGATGGAGTTGCGACAGAATTAAGCCATCGCCAAATCCGTCGCTAATTTTTACGTAAATCCCTAATCGTAGCCCATTTTCCTCTTTTCTGTTTCATCTCTCCTGCACGGCCGACACAACCCTCTGTCGCCCGACGCCATCCTCCGCCACCCGACACACTCCCCGGCCTGCCGGCCGCCAGCCGATGCACTCCCCGGCCTGTCGGCCGCCGCCCGTTGCTCCTTGGTCCGCCGCCTGGCCCGTCACCCCCCGGTCCGTCACTGACCCATCTTCTCCCATTTCGCCGCCCACCGCACTCCCCGGCCCGCCGGCCACCGCCCGTCGCTCTCTGTTCTGTTGCCTGACCTGTTGCCCCCCGATTTGTCGTCCGTCGCCCCCCGCCCGCCGTAGGTAAATCCCAGTTTTTTTTTTTTTGTCTGCGGCAGGGGGGGTGTTTGCCCTGCATTTTGTTTTTTCTGACAGGCAGTTGACCCCCCAGCCTAGTTTGTTTTTTCGAGGTGGGGAGGGTGACCCTTTGCCACTTTTTGTTTTTTCAGGCTGGAGGGGCGACCCCCTGCCTCGTTTGTTTTTTCCGACAGGGGGTTGCCCCCCTGCCTCGTTGTTTAATTATTCGGGCAGGGGGTCCCACCCCCCCACCCCCCTTTTCCGGCAAGGGGTCGCCCTCTTGCCACTCATTTTTTTTTCGGTAGGGGGTCGACCCCCTGCCTCGTTTCCACTTTTTTTCTGGTAGAGGGGCGACCTCTGAATGGGTTTTTTTTTTTGCAGGGGGTCGCCCCCATGCCTCAATTTTTTATTCAGGCAGAGGGTCGCCCTCTGCCTCGTTTGTTTTTTTCGGCAGGGGGGGCGACCCTCTGCCGCGTTTTGTTTTTTCCGGCAGGGGGTCGACCCCCCTGCCTCGTTGTTTAATTATTCGGACAGGGGGTTGACCCCCCTGCCTCATTGTTTTATTCGGACAGGGGGTCACCACCCTGCTTTTCTTGCAGGGGGTCGCCCTCCTACCACTCATTTTTTTCCCAGGTAGGGGGTCGACCCCCCTGCCTCGTTGCCACTTTTTTTTTCCAGCAGAGGAGGCGACCTCTGCATGGTTTTTTTTTTCGGCAGGGGGTCGCCCCCGTGCCTCGCTTTTTTATTTGGGCAGGGGGTCGCCCCCCTGTCGTTTTTTTATTTGGGCAGGGGGTCGCCCCCCTGCTTTTCCGGCAAGGGGGCGACCTTGCCTCATTTTTTTTCGGCAGGGAGTGACTTCATTTTAACACAGTGTCTCTTGCAGATTTCTCAACGGAACCCGCTTGTGCCCCGCCACCCGTATTAAGTAAGTGACAAAAATAATGCAAATCAGGTAAATAATCGTGGTGAGTAAGTGATGCAATCGCATCACATGTTATTTAATTTATTGGATACAACACTTTACTGTTCACACACTCACTTAGTTGTTGATATCTAGGATTGTTTTGTTGGAGTTTGGAGATCATGCTGAGCATGATTTTAATATACAAGAATAGAAGTGTTCTTATTTTTGGAGTACGGATTTCATGCTAGGCATGGTAGTAGTTAGCGAGATATTGAAGTGTGTTTGCTGCAAGTACATGTTTGACATTTTTTTTATATGAATGATTTTCATGTATTGCAATGCTTGATGTGATTGTATTCATGCTTGCATGTAGTTACTTTCAATTTAATTATGATTTTCATGTGAAATTGTATAATAAAAGTATGCTTTAAATTAATGTATCGTGTTATGAATAGTTTGTATATGAAAATATTAAATTATCAATGCATGCATCATAATTCTTGTGATTGTATGACATCATATATTGCATGGTAAATTTGCTATTTTTTTCATCATAGCATTCTGATGGTTCTCTTTTAACTGGTTAGGATACATTTCGTAACATCATACTACAAAATGACTGCAAACTGTGAATGGATGTATTATAGGATAGTTGACAATGAGTTATCGCATGAATATATGGATGGTGTTGAAAGTTTTATTGAATTTGCAATTGCAAGTGTTAGTACAGTGGATTCCACAGGTCAGATTAGGTGTCCCTGCAAGATTTGTAAGAATAATCGATTTGTAGAACCTCATAGCGTTAAACATCACCTATACAAGAAGGGTTTTGTGAGTGATTATCAGAATTTGACGTTTCATGGAGAAGAATTTAGAAACAATTTTGATGCACGAGTGAATGTGGTGCACGATAATCCATATATAGATTTGATATTTGATGTCGCAGGAATAGAACTCAGTTCTGCTATGGGTCCTAGTGATGTAAGAACTGCAGTAGATGAAGAATCACCAAACGATACAGCTAGTAGATTTTATGATTTAGTTAAAGATGCTGATGAGCCACTTTGGAACGGTTGCAAGAGTCACACTATCTTATCTGCAGTTCTTCAACTAATGAATTTGAAGTCCAAGTATAATTTGATTCAATCATGTTTTGACCGTTTGTGTATGATTGTGAAGAGTATGTTGCCCAAAGATGAGAAATTGCCACAAGATTTCTATCGTGCGAAAGTTATGGTCAACGCTCTAGGTATGGGGTATAAAAAGATAGATGCTTGTCCAAATTACTGCATGTTGTATTTCAAGGATCAGAAAAACAACATATCATGCCCGTCATGTGGGCATCTTCGGTTCAAGCCAAAGACAAGAGGCAATGGTAGCACGAGATCAAAAGAAGTTTCATACAAGTTGCTCTGCTACTTTCCTATCACTCTTAGATTGCAACGATTGTATATATCTTTAATGACAGCTAAACACATGATATGGCATGCAAATAAAGTTTGACATGATGAAGACAAGATTGCGCATCCTGTTGACGTCGAAGCTTGGAAGCACTTTGATCGTACTCATTAGAACTTCGCAATAGAAGTGATAAATGTTAGACTCGGTCTATGTACAGATGGATTTAATCCATTTGGGGGTAGATCAACTCCATACTCATATTGGCTAGTATTTGTAACTCCAAACAACCTTCCATCAAGCTTGTGTATGAAGCATCCAAATCTTTTCTTGTCTCTATTGATCCCTGGTCCGACCTCACCTGGCCAAAATCTTGATGTATATTTAAGGTCATAAATTGATGAACTAAAAGTACTATGGGATGATGGTGTTACCAAATATGATTCTCACAAAAAATAAAATTTCAATATGAAGGTCATTGTTTTATGGACAATTAGTGACTTCTTTGCATATGGTATGTTATCTGGTTGGAGCACACATGGGAGGTTGACATGTCCGTACTGTATGGAAGATACAAAAACTTTTAGATTGATACATGGAAGGAAGCCTTGCTGGTTTAAGTGTCATCGTCGATTTCGACCCAGCAACCATCTATTATGAGGACAATAGAATGTGTTTCGAGCATACACAACTGAAATGGAAGGTTCACCCACAAGATTGTCTGGCATAGAGATTTTAAGAAGATTGTGATACTTTTTAGATGTATTAATAGATGCCCGTAGTCCGACACCTTTCCTTGGATTTGGGAAGGATCACAATTGGACAAAGAAATCTATTTGTTGGGAACTACCATATTGGCTGACCCTATTAATATGACATAATTTGGATGTGATGCATATAGAGAAAAATGTGTTTGATAATATGTTCAATACAGTAATGAATGTTAAAGGGAAAACAAAGGATAATCCGAATGACCGTATGGATTTAAAAGTAATATGTAAAAGACCAGAATTAGAATTCAAAGAGTATAATGGCAAAGTATTGAAACTAAAGGCAAGGTACGTGCTTGGACCTGATCAAATAAAGCAGGTATGTCAATGGTTGAGGCAGTTGAGATTTTCAGATGGATATGTCTCTAACATTCCTCGGGCTGTGAAGATTGACAATGGACAGTTATATGGGTTGAAGAGTCATGATTGTCATATCTTTATGCAACGATTGATACCCTTAGCATTCTATGATATGTTAGACAAACCTATATGGGTGGTATTGTTTGAGTTGAGTAGATTTTTTAGAACATTGTGTGCATCAAAAGTCGTAGTATCTGATGTAAAGAATCTTGAGGACTCTGTCATCACTATTGTTTGTTTGCTGGAAAAGATTTTTTTGCCAGCATTTTTCGATGTTATGAAACATTTGATCATACATTTGCCATATGAACTAAGGGTTGGTGGTCATTTGCAATATCGGTGGGTGTACCCATTTGAAAGGTATATGTTTTCTTATATTTGTATCTTCATTGACAGATATTTCAAATTTGAAATATGTATTTTTGACAGATGCATGTTTGACCTCAAAAAAAAAGGTTCGTAATAAAGCAAGAGTAGAAGGCTCTATTTGTGAGGCATACACTTTAGAAGAGATTTCAAATTTCTTATCTATGTACTTTGAACCTCATATTTCAACACGTTATGCATGCTCGCCTCGTAACGATGATGGAGAACAAGTAACTGTAGCTGACAAACTGTCGATATTTCAACCATTTGGGCATGCATTTGGTAGTTGCCGATCAAGACTCTTGATAGATCGAGAGCAAGATGCAGCACACATCTATATTCTTTTTAATTGCTTAGCGATCGACCCATACATCGAGTAAGTATATGTAGACGCAACACAATTCTAAATCATTTTATGTGCTATACGTGCATACATGGTTTGGTAATATAAGTATTTGTGGTTTGCAGATGATTTGATATGGAGTTGCGAAGAGAAGTTTCACATCTCACTGATGCAGAAGTACAAAAAGAACGTAAAACTAAGTTTATGGAGTGGTTGAAAGAGTTGGTAAAGATGCTCACATAAATTGTGTACTTGTAAACAACACTAAGTTACTTAATTGGTCGTGATCACAATCATTGTTTATGTTTGTGTGTAGGTCTCCCATGGTAATGTTAAAGATCATGGAATATATGATTTACAAAATGGTCCAACCAAAGTTGTGCAATATTACAACAGGTACATCGTAAATGGTTATCAATTTCATACAAAGGACTACGATATAAACAAATCAACGATGAATAGTGGCGTGTGTGTCAAGGGTAGCAGCTACGATGAAAATAAACATGATTACTACAGTGTTATAGAGGAATTAATGGAGTTGACTTACTTAGGCATAAATAATAGGGTAACTTTATTCAAGTGTCATTGGTTTGATCCAACTGCAACAAGAGTCGACAAAGTCTCAGACATTGTGGAAGTGAATCATAAATCAAGGTTTGGAACATATGAACCATTCATATTAGCCTCGCAAGCTCAACAAGTTTATTATACTTCATATCCGAGTATAAAAAAGTCAGATAGAAATGAATGGTGGGCAATTTGCAAGGTGAAGTCCAAACTATACCCTCAGTATGATCAGTTACAAGAAGTCAAGTTAACTGAAGAGAGTGATTACTATCAATCAGATGATATCAATTATTTCTCTTATGGTCACGATGTTGCGCATGATATGCATGTCATATCGTCATCGGTCGATGAAACATTCATAGAAGAATGTGATCCAAATGATATATTAAGTGGATGTGCAAACAATGAAGAAGATGAAGAAGAAGAAGAATATGAAAGTCAAACAAGTGATGAGGAAGAATTCTCGAGCTAGTGAGCAAAATCTTGTAATACAAACCTCTATTTGAATGTATTACAATATTTTTAATGTATTGCAATACTTGATGTGAATGATTTGAATGTATAGAAATGTATTGCAATGATTTGAATGTATTATTGCAATACTTGATATGAATGATTTGAATGTTTTGAATATATTATTGCAATACTTGATGTGAATGATTTGAATGTTTTGAATGTTTTGAATGTATTATTGCAATACTTGATGTGAATGATTTGAATGTATAGAAATGAATTGCAATGATTTGAATGTTTTGAATGTATTATTGCAATACTTGATTTGAATGATTTGAATATATAGAAATGTATTGCAATGATTTGAATGTTTTGAATGTATTATTGCAATACTTGATTTGAAAGATTTGAATGTTTTGAATGTATTATTACAATACATGATGTGAATGATTTGAATGTATTATTGCAATACTTGATGTGAATGATTTGAATGTATTGCAATACTTGATTTGAATTATTTGAATGTATTAAAATACTTGATGGGAATGATTTGAAACAATTTGAATGTATTGCATGACATTTTTTATTTGTTAGAATATGGTTCATGGAGGTTATAGTGGTCGTTCATCTAGTGGTAGCCAGTCTCAACCTTCATCTTCACGGGCTCCTTTGATAGGTATATCATTTAACTAATTGGATACTTGATTAGTTGAAATGTGCATTCTGAGAATTTCTAACGTATTTTTTTACAGATGATGTTTCGCTTGTACATGACCCACCTACACTAGTTGATCATACAAGTCAGGAGCCAACACAGGATGTAGAGTCTTTTCAGTCTGGCACAAGAAGACTCATTCAAATAGTGTATATCGATAATCGACCGTAAGTATTTCATTTTCACTTATTACATATCTTATAAATATTGTATATTGATATTTACTATGTACCAATTCATGTGCAGCACGAGGTTTGAGCTACAAAAAGTAGTACGCGATATTAGAAATTCACTACTTCAACATCTACCAGGACCGATCGCTCAATGGAAAAAGTATCCAATAGAGGTGATAGGCAGATTGTGGTCCTCATTTACGGTATATAGTTGTTTGTCATAGTTAATGTGTTTCATATTTCATTTTTTGTTATAGTTATGTCTACTAACTTTCTGAAAATATATATAGGCTTCGAATCGCTTCGTGACTACGATGGAGAAACACGATGCAAGGAAGGTGTGACAGAAGGTGGCTGTCAAGCGATTTGCAGACATGTTGTACAATATGAAGACTGCAGCAAAAAAAGGATCTGGCGAAATAGATGATCCACTACAGTGGAAGGGCCATGACCCTATTACTATCAGGAGAGATTATTGGGAGGGAATGTGTGACAAGTGGGCGAGGGATGCATTTCGAAACCGCTCAGCGAAGGCTGCACAAAATCGAGCGAAAATGCCCGAAGCCCATCTACACACAGGTGGATCTAAGACTTTTGGGAGCCACCAGAAGGAAATGATAACTCATCAATATATATATAAGGAGGCATTGTGTCACAGGTGGATTCTATATATATTGTCGATTTTATAAGTATTGTTGCAAACCTGTTAACTAAATTTTTTTATCATTTTACTTCGTAGGAAGCAGAAAAAGGAGGCATTGTGCCATACAAGGATGTGTTTGTTGAAACACATAAATGTAAGACCACGGAAGAGTTTGTATCAGAGAAGGCGAGAGCGATAGCGGTATGTATTTATTTTATTAATAAACATTGTAATAGACAAGTTACTATGAATTACGTTATCAGAAATATTATAATTCTTAATTATTAATTCATATTCTAATCATTACATTGTAGGAGTCATACGAGCAGCAAATGGTACAACGATATGGCGATGACTCCACTCAGCATCCGCCTTTTAATCCTGTAGCATAGGTGACTGCAACCGATGAACCCAAAAAGGGTCGTGTGTTCGGGTTTGAGAGTAACATGAACATCACACCAGTCGTTACCTCCTGCAGCCCGGGCTCACAGAGTTCTTCTGCCAGCATCAACTCTTAACATCCTAATGACCCTGCTATGTCTTGGGATGGTGTCTGTCAGCATCTTGAGGACAAAATGCAGTACTTTTTAAATGAAGTCATTCCCAACATTGTCCGTAATGAGTTGTGCAACTTTTTTCAGGACAGAAACTTCGTATGCATTCAACATGAGCTCTGGTGCCCGTTAGGTATATAATTTTTTTACTACCTTAGAACACATATGAGCATGATAGAATCACATATGAAGTTTTTTTACTGCTTTATAACACATATAAGCATGATAGAATCATGTATAAAGTTTTTTTACTGCCTTAGAACACATATGTGCATGATAGAATCACATATAGAGTAGGCTATATTTCAGTATATTTTGTTTATCAATACTGACATTTATTTTCTCATGTAGGTTGTTGGCGATAATCAGCGTAGTGAAGCTGAAGGGACAGATCGAGACACTGAACAAGAGGACACATAAAATCTTGGCAATGATTAGATTTATGTGTTGAATTTGTTCTACCTTCTTTTTGTTTCAAAAATATAAATGTTAAATTGTAAATAATTAGAACTTGCGAATTTTATGGTGGATCGATTAATTGTTTCAGTTTCCTTTTATATGTATTTTGATGTGTACTTTGTTTTTTATTCATAGGAAATATAAATTTTACAGGAAATATAAATTGTATCACGAGAAATTTTTTCTCGATATTTAATTTTCAAATATTTTTTAAAATTTTTTTGTTTTCTTGTGATGGATTAGCGACGAATATATCCGTCGCTAATCACTATCGGCATTGAATTTAGCGACGGATTAGCGACGGCTATAATTCCATTGCCAAACTAAAGTCGTCGTTTAGTGACGACAGCCCTGCGACAGATTTTGTCATTCGTTATTCTGTCGCAATTTAGCGACGGAACTGGCGACAGATACAGTCTATCGCTACTTAGCGACAGAATGGGCGATGGATATATGCCATCGCTTATTAGCATCAAAAATTTTGCGATGAAAGATATTCGTCGCTAATCTGACGTTAATCCGTCGCTAAGCTGTTTAGCGACGGAGTAGCGTCGGAGTAGCGACAGATTTAGGTCGTCGCTAATCTGCTGGTTTGTTGTAGTGTCACAAAATTGTAGACATGGCAGGTCTTTCTACATAGTGTACCATACCATATGAGATACCACAAATCTCATCTGAATTAGATCACATAAACCGGGCATGAACCTAGGATAGTTTTATAATGTGTGGTTCAACGTATGTAGGCCCATACGATTTTCTAACACCTACCTCCATCAATAAGGCTTTTTAAAGAGTTTTTTCTGTGTTTTTTCTCAAATTTGACCACACATGCATCCTAAGTATTTGATTTTATAGTGCTTGATTTTATAGAAATTGATTCTTGCATCATCCAATTCCAATGAGCTTGTAGGTTTTTACAAAGTTTGAAAATCAATGGTATAATTTTTTTATAAATATCATAAATTTTTAAAGCTTAAAAATTAAACATGTTTTTTTTATCAAAAAACATGATCCAACTGTTGTTTCTTAGCAAATCAACCATACTTAACACATCTTTAGAGTCAAATTTGTGAAAAACAACATGAAAAGCCCTCATTCGCTCATCGTAGGCTGAGGTAGGCACTAAACGGAGTAGGCAGCTACCCTTTAATATATATATATATATATATATATATATATATATATATATATATATATATATATATATATATGCACACCATCCTTTTTTCACATTTTCTTAATCATTTTAAGGTTTAAGCCCTTCAGGTATTATTATCATGGTTTGTTTATTAAAAGAAGCCTCCAATCATGTGATTGTGTTATGTAAGCTAGGTTTTTTTAAGGGCTTCAAAACATTTTTCAAGATTTTATGGTTGAAAATTCATGCTTTTATGTTGAATTGATTCAATCCAAAGTGTGGTTCCTAATAAACAAGCCGTGCCAAGTGCTTATGCGGGGTCACATTGATCATTATAAGGCTTAAACCTATAAGTTGCCGGTAGAAATTTTGGTATGGCCAAGGGTAGGCAACATTTTTTTCCACACACACATACATGTATCACATAAAACCATCCTAAACAACTTCAAAGGGCCAAGTTTTAGGTGTTTCACTTAATTTGAACTTATAAATGCATTCTTTGTAACTTAGTAGAAAAATATGCATTAAGCGTTTTTCATGTGTAGATATTCAAAAAACAACAGCTTATATTGTACTAAACCTTGATAATATAAAGAACAATTTTTCTATCAAATTAATTTGATTGAAAGCATGAATGTTAGTAAATAAGTAATGATACACACATATGCAGTCCTCGATGCAGTAAATAGCACCAACAACTATGTTTTGTAGAGTTGTTCAGCACATTTATGACATAAAACTGTTTATGAGCTACTAAGACACACGCGCACGAAAGAGTGTAAGGTTGAACGATCGGATGTGCCATCGCATGCTGGGTGTATAAAAGAAACACCCGTTAGCAGTTGTTGACCGCTGCTAAAGACTATTTTTGCAAAAAAAATTATTTGCACCCCTGATCATAAGCATGATCATTGGTGCAACCCCAACAATGCACCCTATTCTCTCGAGAGAATAGGGTGCATTGTTGGGGTTGCACCAATGATCATGCTTATGATCAGGGGTGCAAATATATATATATGGGTAGGTGCAAAAGAATAGCTGCTAAATGATACATATCAAATGAGTTTTTCAAGGTTTTTTTATTTTATTTTTAAATTCTGACAGATGTGATCTATGTACTTGATTTTGTGGGGATCATCTCTTGAAGTGTTCGATTCCGACACATGGGTGGGTTTTTATAAGGTTCAAAAAATCAATGATCCAAAATCTTTGTAAATTTTAGAGGATCCAAATATCATTTTTTCATCAAAAACACATGATCCTTGTACATGCCTCATAAATCGACCTTGCCCAACACATTTATGGGGTCGAAACTGAAAAAAAAAACACCAAAAAGGCAAAAACCATTTAACACAAGTCAACTTTGCACGTACCCATTTCTCCCTCTATATATATACTAAGCGTATACCTCATCCTTGTACATGCCTCGTTTTTGCAGAAATGCATATGAAATCCGAATGGTGCAATTCCTTAGTAAAGTAAAAACTTAAAAAAGGAAATGCAAATGAAAAAGAGTCCAGAATGGTGCCGCTTACCTACTGGGTCCGGAAAATCATGTTACAATCAGTGCATGCTTGGCTGGCTAAAGTGGACTAGTGCATGCAAGTCTGAACAAGAGCAATGATGGACTGGAAACTGCAGTGCATAGGGCTAGGACCCAATGTTTTTTTTCTTTGGATAATCCAAGAAAAAAAATACACCCAGTTTCGACATTGCAGCAAGGGACCCCACCTATGGGTTTGGAACTTGTGACATCTCATCAACTTGGTGACATTCACAAGCAGTCCCTACTAGGAGCCCTTGTCAGTTTTAAGACCCGATTTTGCTGTAACTGCTTTCATAATATTTGATAAGGGTTGATGGTGGGACGTGAGCATAAAAAAATGCTGACCTGAATATTATTTGGGTCAACCCAAACATGACATGAGAAATATCCAGGGCATGTTTCTCTTATGATTTTTATCAGATATATGACTAGACCTGGCTTGACTCGAGTATTTTATATGAGATCTTTAAATCATATGACTTGGTGTTTGAACCTGAAACTGAATCTGAATCTGTCAGCTAATTATCTGGGTGGGTTTGGGGACACCGAATGGGTCGGGTACCCCACCAAGTTGATATCCCTAGCTAGTTGGGAGAGGGTTGACATGTGGACGGGTTCAAATTCACTACAGGAAAAGGGTCTTTAGTAGCATTAGAAAAATGCCGCTAAAGGCCAGGAAAATCGCTACCAATTCAGTAGTGATCCCTCATAAGCCTCTACTGGTCGTGCCTCTACAGGTCTATAGGGTGCCTTTGTAAGTCTATAGCTGCAATTGTAATTGCCTTTATATGTGAGCCTTTAGTGGCATTTTCTTAATGGCACTAAATCCAATTTTATTTTCCTTTTTAAGTTTCCTTTTTTATGTATAAACTAAAAAAGAAAAGGCCTACTATCACTTGTTCACGCATGACCTCTAGGTTTTTGCCTTTACAACTAGGACATGCGGATTCCTGTAATCATTCATATGATCATGGTTTACTTAAATATGATAGCTAAGTGCTCTATTGTATTAACAAAAGAACATGAGTAAGAAATTGTTTCAATAAAACCAGAAATTCTATCTTCATTCCAGAAATGTTTGAAGGCCCATAAGGGCTCTGCACACCTGGCTAGGTAGGTCGGCTTCAAGCTTTCAAGTTGAAGGAGGTTGAGAATTCAATACCCAGGGTACACATCTTTTACGGCATGGCCAAATCCCAATGGGAAACTACTCCAGTGGGCAGCTGGGCATTACTCATGGAGTTTTACATTGTGAATACCCACTCAGGTCCATTGTCAATGTAACACCTTTCTGCCCATAGTGAGATGTCCAGATCATATCGGTGGTTTCTCCAAGCTAAGTAAAAAAAAAGGCATATGAAGTGTGTGCTTGAGCGCATGTGTATATACGCATATATATTGACAACGACAGGGTGCTCTTGGAGTACCTACTCTTACCTAATAGAAGCTTTGGATTGTCAAATTTCTTAAACTAGTTTAGTTGATCAGACCAAACCCTATAGATATGATCTATAAGCATTATTTAGTAGAAAACAAGTTTTGGATCATGTGATTATTGCATATATGTATGTTTTTTAAGACCATTAAAAATGAAAGGCTCACAATGTATCAAAATTTCATGACTTAAAAAATCCTACTTTTATGTCCAAAAAACATGATTCTTATCAAATAAACTAGGATGAGTACATCCATAAGGTTTAATTGAGAAGATACAACCTACAACCATGATTTCTAGCAATTGAGAGTAGGTGTTCCTGGAACACCGTAGCATTACTATCTCTCTCTCTCTCTCTCTCTCTCTCTCTCTCTATATATATATATATATATATATATATATAGAGAGAGAGAGAGAGAGAGAGGTGGTTTAATTGGTGATTGAAAAAACAGGGCTACAATAAACAGGTGACAAGCCAAGCTGTTTCTTTATGCTTTACTGTGCAAGACAACCAACAAACTGAGCCAGGTCTAGCCACTTCAACCCACCAGAATGACCCAAAATTTGACTATAATTAACCTTTCTTTTCCTCCATTTGAAGAGTTGTCTTGAAAACTTTCTATTTCTCCTGTTGTACAGTAGTTTTGACTCAAGTTAAATTTAAACTCTGGAACAATACTGCAGATTCCCATGACATTATATGGCTGCACTTTAGCTTTGGTCAATGTGCTACTAGTACAGAAAAAGAAAACAAGGTTTAGTTATTAAAGAGCTCAGTATTGAAATTGTGAAAATTTTCAGTAATGCAGTAAATGCTCTTACCTGAAGATAGTTTCATATGGGTTCCAAAACAGCCTTCACTGACTTGATTGAAACATTTGGCTAGCAGCATGTAGGAAACGCCAACCCTTGACACCATATCTACTTTCTTATATTATTTATGAAAATGACCTAGGTCAAAAGATTTATCAAAAGACAAATCTGATTTCTTATTCAATGTCTCCTAGGTGTGACCATTTTTACAATGTGGCTCATATGAATCATATTTCACTGCATCAGATGAGGAAATTGACTCCAAGGCACTGGGGCCAAACATGGATCCAACAAGTTTTCTTTCCTTCTTGTTACACAGAAATGGTGTAGGGTCAGGAGACCTGCTGCACTGGAAAGTCTTGTCAAGCTATGGTCGTCATGCCCGAGGCGTAAGACCTCAAGGTCACCCCCTTGCTCAATAGAGAGCCTGCTGCTTTAGCCTTGTGGTAAGGGATGCGCACCCTGGATATCGAACACGCAACATCCTTCAACTTGAACATCTTAAGCTGACCTACCTAGCAAGATGTGCAAAACCCTAGTGGCCCAGACCCAATTAGACACATCCAACATAAGATCACCATTCAGGTTGGATCGAACTCAGTCTAGATGTAAAACTCAGAAACGAAAATCTGGATGGGGACAAGGCTGATTGATCTTGCCCGGGATTCGGATCCAATTACATCCCAATACTCGCTTAGATCCACCTGATACATTGCATTCACCGGCCTAGGATACTGACTTCATGACAAGGACCCTGATGCTGCCATTTAATGGCATACTGGTTCTGATAATGTAAAGACAGTCCCTGTTGTTTAGGCATTCAATGAAGTGTTCCTCTCAAGTGGCCCACTGAAGTAGGATTTATCATTGTGAAGGCAAGTCCATGATTTCCTCGATAGCTGGCGTTGCTTAATATGGTGTCCTACCTAACCCGTATCCCTACAGCAGTAGGGCTGGACTTGAAGTGGATGGCATGCAGATGACTTCATAACTCTCTCTCTCTCTCTCTCTCTCTCTCTCTCTCTCTCTCTCTATATATATATATATATATATATATATATATATATATATATATATATTGGCTACTAATCAAGGTACAGAACTAATGAGCTGGAAATCGAAGGTGAAAGTTGTAATCAAGCCTTGGATATTGTTTTTCTGATGTAAAAATGTGATTTTTGAGTTATAAAATTTTGATACATTGTGGGCCCTTGACTTGTGGATCCCTTTAAAAACCTAATTACTTGTCATAATCACATGATTTAAAACATGTTTCTTACCAAACAAACTATGTAAATCACATCCGTAATATTTGATCTACAGAAAAATGGAAAATTTTGAAGAGAAAAGTGGTTTCTACTCATTAGTTTTATACCTTCATAAGTATCTAATATTTACCTTATATAGAGAGAGAGACATTCATTAACGAGGAAAACACTCGTTCTAAAACCTTGACATCGTGAGATTAAGGCTCAATTCACATGGTGGTGTCATATTTTCATAATGAAAGGATATTTTTATCCAAAAGGAGACAAAAAAGTATTCCCCAAAGTTCACTTCTCACTCAAACAAATATAAGAAAATGTGGCATATGGGAAGAAAAGTGACAACCCTGGAAGATTCTTTTTTTTTTTGGAAAATGATTGTACTGTATGGGTAACTTGACACACTTTTCGAAATGATCTGTAATTTTTTATATTTTTTTCATGTCCAAGATCGCAAATAGCCAGCTTTGAAATGTTCCTTTTACCCTTCACATGTGTGGAACTCACGAAGTTCGCTCGAAATATCGCTTCGTTCATCGGGTGTCGCATACTCCCACTTAAAATAAGGTTCGTATATTTTTTTTTTAACTTCACAAAGTTCACATAATAATATTTGCGAACATCCTATCAAACTCAAATAAAATGAGGAAGTCTACATATATTTTATGCGAACTTCCTCAAGTCTACATAAAATGTGAACTTCCTCATCCGCGCCAATGTTTGTTGTTCGCATGTTTAATAGAAATAGTGTATCTTTCGGATGACATTTCTTCCAACCGCTCATCAAATCAAGGTGATTTTGGTGGTAGTGAAAATCTAACATCCCAATCTCTCTTGCCCTTTTTCTATTTTTCCATATTTCTAGTGCAGGTGGCCAAAAAATAGCATAGTACAGATAAAAAAGGCACAAACACTCTTGTTCATCTCCTGTTTTATGAATATTGTCAGAGTTGTATCTTAGTGCTCCTTCATTTTTTTAAGCGAATTAGGTGTCATTAAAATGATATTTTTGTCTAGTTTTTTATTCTTTTCTGTGTTTTTTCAGAATCTTTCATTTTATAGGTTGAAACATCATCTAAAAGATAGATTATTTGATTGTTTCAATCCACAGAGCATGTTTATATTTCGGTTTTGTAACTTAGAAACGGGAACCCTTAGAGGGGCTTTCAATTTTGACTCAAAACATGAAAGTCATATGAATGTGTCTAAGCTTTCTAACAACTATAAAAACACAAGTTTTTTTACATTGGATCAAAGAGATACAGATCTGAGAATAGAGATCATTATGCAAAACAGAGTCACATATTTGAAAGAAAATTCGCATATATTGGAGGAAGATCGCATGTACGAAGGGTAAACAGGTATTTTTAAATCCAAATGTTTATAATTTTAGACATGAAAAAAATATTAAAAAATGATAGTTTTTTTAGAAAAACACATCAAATTAGTCGTACTGTCATTTTCCAAAAAAATTCCCATGCACATTGTATGCTTATTTCATTGAAATATACCCCTTGATCCACTCAAATTTAGTTCATGAAATCACCTTAGGCATCAGATCAAGGCACTATAAGAAAATTAGTCATTGCCAACGATATTTATCATTGGCAATATATGATTTATGGCAGCCAATAATATTAATGATGATAAATATCATTGCCCAAGTTGTTGGCCCTTTATGATCATATATATTCTTATTTTCGATGATATTTATATATCACTGTATATCTAAAAATAAATTTGATGATATAATATAGTCAGTATAAGACAGTCGACGCTAAAATATCGTCGATAATACGAATTAAAGGTAACAATATTTATTGTTGGCAATATTAATTAAAATTGATGATAAATAACGTCACATATATTATTTTAATTCGGCGATAAATATCGTCGAAGATATTTTAAAAGTTGACGATAATTATCATTATAGAAATAATGAAATGTCATATATGTTCAAATAGCCGACGATAAATATTGTCAGTTATTTTAGGAAAGTCAAGGATCTGCTTTAAGCCCTTTCCTATTTGCGATAGTGATGGATGAGCTTACGAGATCAATTCAAGATAATGCACCGTGGTGTATGTTGTTTGCTGATGATATTGTTTTGATTGATGAGTCTAGAGCTGGGGTTAATGCTAAGTTAGAATTATGGAGACAGACATTGGAAGCTAGAGGTTTTAAGTTGAGTAAGAGTAAGACTGAATATATGGAATGTCGGTTTAGTAAGCAACGAAGTAGTGATGGGAGTGTAGTGAAGCTTGGTGAGCAAGATATACCAGTGAATGATTATTTCAAATATTTGGGATCCATCATTCAAAAGTATGGAGAAATTGATGGAGATGTAAATCATAGGATAAAGGTTGGGTGGATGAAATGGAAAAGTGCTACTGGAGTGCTGTGCGATCGTAGAATGCCATTGCGGTTGAAGGGAAAGTTTTATAGGACGACTATTAGACCCGCTTTACTATATGGTACGGAATGTTGGGCTGCCAAGAGACATCATATTCAAAAATTGAGTGTAGCTGAGATGCGGATGCTTAGATGGATGTGTGGAAATACAATAAAAGATAAGATTCGGAACGAAGAGATACGTAAGAAGGTAGGTGTTGCGCCCATTGAAAATAAGATGCGAGAGAATCGTTTACGGTGGTTTGGACATATTCGGCGAAGGCCTAATGATGCTCCAGTTAGAAGGTTGGAGAAATGGGAAAATATATTAGTTAAAAGAGGTCGGGGTAGGCCTAGGAAGACTTGGATGGAGATGATAGGAAAGGATATGAATGCTTTGAACCTCACCGAGGACATGGCGTTGGATAGAAATGATTGGAGGAAAAGGATTCATGTGGAAGATCCAAAATGAATTTCTTTTTTGGTTCATATCGCTGACCCCAATTGTTTTGGGATGAAGGCGTAGTTGTTGTTTGTTGTTGTATTTTAGGAAAGTCAATAATAAATATCGTCGTTAGTAACTTTGATATAGTCGACGATAAATAACGTTGGCAAAAGTCTCTTTTTTTTAAAAAACATATTTTTCCTAGCACATTCTTTTATGAAATCGTGCAAAGTTGCATAGAGCTTCTACATAGTTAGGAAAAATCATAAAATTATAAGAAAAATCATGTGGAATCGTGCGAAGTTGCATAGAAATTTTGGATAGTTTGAGGGAAAATTTACAAAATTAGAAGGAAAATCATGTGGAATCGTGTGAATATGGTAGAACTTCTACGTAGTTTGAGGAAAAAATCGCAAAATTAGAAGAAAAATCATGTAAAATCGTGCAATTTTGCATAGAATTTCAGCATAGTGTGGTGTAAATTCACTCAATTAGAAGAAAATATGCATGGAATCATGCAAATTTCATAGAATTTTTGCATTGATTGATGAAAATTTGTACAATTCTTTGAAAATTTGCATGGAATCGTGCAAATTTCCCTGCTACTCAGAGATTATTACAGAAAGAGTTTTTGGATTAAGCCATTTTCATGAATCGTGAGCCACAAAAATAGAATTGTTTATATTTTTTTTAGATCACGGTTCATGGAAATGGCTTCATCCAAAAACTTTTTCTTAATAAGACCATCTAGTGTACAAGGATATTCACCACCTCTTTCATTAAACAACTCTTAACAAATCTTACATTGTTATTCATGTTTTTGCCTATTGTAACCAACATCACCATATACATTGCACTTGTATGGCACAACATAGAACAATGAAAGAAAATTATAGATATCACATACATCAGCCACAATAAGCACAAAAAATCCAAAAAAGGGAACATAAAAAAAATATAACTACGAGAAATCACGAAAGAAGGAAGGGGTGATTGAGGGTGGAGAAAAGGTCCTTTAGAGCAACTGAGGGTTCGAGCTGTGAGAGAGATCGAGGGTTGCGATGGCGGTGGACTTTGTTGAGAGAGAGAGCTCTGTTGGGAAAGAGATCAGGAGTTGCGACGATGGTGGTCTCCATTGAGAGAGAGAGAGAGCTTTATCAGGAGAGAGATTGAGGGTTACAATGGTGGCAGACTCTGCTCAATTAAGTGAGAGAGAGAGAGCGTCGACGATGGTGGTGGACAGAGGGAGCTTAGAAGAGAGAGAGAGAGAGAGAGAGAGAGAGAGAGAGAGAGAGAGAGAGAGAGGGCAGTGAGAAGAGGGACACTACAAGAATTCTATGGATTAGCAACGAACGCTATCCGACGCTAAACCATCATAAATCTATCACTGAACTGTTTAGCGATGGATCGACGATGGCTTAGCGATGGATAGCGTCCATCGCAATTTCCTGGTCGCTAATTAGTGACAGAACTAATATGTCATTACTTCGGTCGCTAATTCACTATGGATTAGTAAATTTTATGATTCATCGCTAATCCATCGCTAAATAAAGACTGATTTGGTTTTGCTACAGATACATGTTCGTCACTAACTCGTCACTAAAATTTAATGATAAATATGTATTTGTCTCTAATATATGTCACCAATTTAGCGATAGAATATATTCCATCACAAAACATGGGTTGATTCAGTTTTTGAGATAGATAAATATTCATCCCTAATCCGTTGCTGAATTGATGACGGATATTAGTGATGGATAATATCCGTCGCTAATCCATCGCAAAATTTTAAAAAAAAAAATTAAAAAAAATTGTTTGAAATATAAATATCAAGAAAAAAAATCTCGTTATACAATTTATATAACCTGTGTATAAAAAACAAAGTACACATAAAAAATACATATACAAAACAGGTGTAACAAATTTAACACAAGATATAAGTGAAACAAATTTAACAACTCAGTATAATCCTCGACAAGTTCTAATTAGTTACAAGTGAACATATACAAAGAGTTTTGTTTGAAACAACAAGTACGTGAAACAAATTCAACACATGAAGCTAATCCTCGCCAAGATTCAGAGCATCATCCTCTTCATTGTTTGGATCTGCCTCTTCATCCATGCCTCCAACAGCTCCTCTACGTTGATCATCTTCAGCATCCTACAAGAGAACTAAAATGTTAGTATTAATAAATAAAATATAATAAAATAAAGTATATGCAATGCACCTAATCTAAGGCAATCAAAGTAGGATGGCCGAATGACACATAGACTAGCAATAAAGTAAAGGGAATTAACAGAATTCAAAGGTTGTCAAAAAAAATCATAGTGATGAAATCATACTTATATGTGTTCTAAGGTTGTCAAAAAAAATTATAGTGATTCAATCATGCATATATGTGTTCTAAGGTTGTCAAAAAAAATTTATAGTGATTCAATCATGCATATATGTGTTCTAAGGCTGTCCAAAAAAAATCATATTGATTCAATCATTTATACATTTGTTCTAAGGTTGACAAAAAAATTCATAATGATTCAATCATGCATATATGTGTTTTAAGGTTGTCGAAAAAATGTCATAGTGATTCAAGCATGCATATATGTCTTTTAAGGCTGTCAAATAAATTTCATAGTGATTCAATCATGCATATATGTGTTCTAAGGTTGTCAATAAAAGTTCATAGTGATTCGATCATGCATTTATGTGTTGTAAGCTTGTCAAAAAAATTACATAGTGATTCAATCATGCATATATGTGTTCTAAGGTTATAAAAAAAAATAGTGATTCAATCATGCATATATGTGTTCTAAGGGTGTCATAAAACTTTTATAGTGATTCAATTATGCATATTTGTGTTCAAAAGGTATCAAAAAACTGAATACTAATTCAATCATGCATATATGTGTTCTAAGGTTGTCAAAAAAATTTATATTGGTTCAATCATGCATATATGGGTTCTAAGGCTGTCAATAAAAGTTCATAGTAATTCAATCATGCATATATGTGTTGTAAGGTTGTCAAAAAAAATTCCATAGTGATTCAATCATGCATATATATGTTCTAATTTTGTAGTGATTTAATCATGCATATATGTGTTCTAAGGTTGTCAAAATAATTTTATAGTGATGAAATCATGCTTATATGTGTTCTAAGGTTGTCAAAAAACTTTCATAGTGATTCAATCATGTATATATGTGTTATAAGGCATTCAAAAAATTTAATAGTGATTCAATCATACATATATGTATTCTAAGGTTGTAAAAAAAAATTCATATTGATTCAATCATGCATATATGGGTTCTAAGGTTGTCAATAAAAGTTCATAGTGATTCGATCATGCATATATGTGTTGTAAGGTTGTCAAAAAAATTTCATACTGATTCAATCATGCATACATGTGTTCTAATGCTATCAATAAAATTTCATAGTGATTCAATCATGCATATATGTATTAATCATGCATATACTAGCTTGAAATCTAACAACATGAAACTTTATACCTGATAGGCACCGGAGCTCATGTTGAATGCAGACAAAGTTCTCCTGTCCTAAAAAAAATTGCACAACTCATTATGGATAAGGTTGGAAATAACTTCATGTAAAAAGTCATGCATTGTGTCCTGAAGAAGCTGGCATACACCATCCTGAGAAATAGTAGGGTCAATTGGACATTGAGAGTTGATGTTGGTGGGAGAACTCTGAGAGCCCTGGCTGCAGGAGGCAACGACTGGTGTGGTGTTCATATTACTCCCAAACCCGAACACACGACCTTTTTTGGGTTCACCAGTTGTAGTCACCCATGCTACATGATCAAAAGTCGGATGCTGAGTAGAGTCATCGCCATATCACTCTACCATATGCTGCTCGTATGACTCCTACAAAGTAATGATTACAGTATGAATTAATAATTAAAAATTATAATGTTTATGATAATGTAATTCATGGTAACTTGTATATTACAATGTTTATTAATACAATAAATACATATCATTGTCGCTCTCGCCTTCCCTGATACGAACTCTCCCGTGCTCTTACGTTTATGTGTTTCAACAAACGCATCCTTATAAGGCACAATGCCTCCTTTTTCGGCTTCCTGTAAAGTTAAATGATAAAACAATTAATCAGAAAGTATGCAGAAATACTTAAAAAGTTGACTATATATATATATATATATATATATATATATATTGATGAGTTACCATTTTCTTCTGGTGGCTCACAAAAGTCCTAAAACCACATGTGTGTAAATGGGCATCAGGCATGTTCGCTCGGTTTTGTGCAGCCTTTGCTGAGCGGTTTCAAAATTCATGGCTCACCCACTTGTCGCACATTGCATCTCAATAATCTAACCTGATAGTAGAAGGATCATGGCCCTTCCACTGCAGTGGATCATCTATCCCACCAGTTGCTTTTATTGTTGCAGTCTTCATATTGTGAAGCATGTCGGCAAATCGACTGGTAGCCACCTTCTGCCACACTAGCCTCACGTCATGCTCCTCCTTCGTTGTCGCGAAGTGATTTGAAGCCTACAAATAATTTCAGAAAGTTAGTATACATGACTATAACAAAAAATTAAATATGAAACATATTAGCTATGATAAATTATTGTATACCATGAATGAGGACCATAATCTTTCCAACACCTCCTTCGAGTACTCTTTCCATTGAGCGACTAGTCTTGGAAGATGCTAAACTAGTGACTTCCTAATTTCTTGAATTACTTCTTGTGGTTCGAACCTCACGCTGTATATGAATTGGTACATATTAACAATCGACTATCGATATACACTATTTATAAGATAAGTATTGGACAAATGACAATGAAATACTTACGGACGACTATCGATATACACTATTTCAATGAGTCATCGTGTGTCAGACTGAGAAGACCCAGCATCTGGCGTTGTCTCGTGATGCGTATGAGTAGCTGGTGTAGGTGGGTCATGTGCAGGCAAAACATCATCTACAGAATAATGAGTTAGAAATTCACATTATGCACATTTAAACTAATCAAGTATACAATTATTTAAATAATATACCTATCAAAGCATTACGTAAAGACGAAGACTGAGATTGGCTATCACTGAGTTGGGATCCTATAAAGACGATTAACAAGTAACAATTTTTATATCAACGTATAAGCAAAAATATAATGAATGCCTATATTTAAATATAACACAAAGACATCTACCTAATGCTGTCCCACGGCCTCCACTTGGTCATCGACCACTGAGTGCTCGACCACTATGACCTCCATGAACCATATTCTAACAAATAAAAATGTTATTAGCATGGATATGACATATGCATGAAATGTAAACATTTAAAGGTCCTACATGAATCAGTTTTACAACTATGCATGAATTGTGTATATACATGCTAAGTATGCATAGAATGTAACATGATATGCAAGATATAATGTTAAAATAGATGATGCATATGAGAAAGTGATGTGGTATGTATTACAAGATGTATTTCATTAATTCAATATTTTTGTGTTTAACACTATCACATCATATTTACACACATCACAAAGATATTTAGAAAGATAAAATCACATTCACAAACACGATAGAGTCAATTTAAGCATGTTTTCATGATACAATTTTACATCAAATGCATAATCAAATCGAAAATAACTTCATGCAAGCATGGATAGTCATGTCAAACATTGCAATACATTCAATCATTCATATCACAACAATGTCAAACATGTACCTGTAGCAAACACACTTCAATATCCTGTTAACTACTACCATGACTAGCATAGAATCCGAACTAGAAAAATAAGAGCACTTTTATTCTCATACATTCAAATCATGCTCAACATAATCTCCAAACTCCAGCAAAACAGTCCTACATATCCACAACTAAGTGAGTGTGTGAGTAGGAAAGTATTGCATCCAAGAAAATAATTAACATGTAATGCGCTTGCATCACTTACTCACCACGGGTATTTAGCCGATTTGCATGCTTTTGCATTTGCATTTTTCTTGTTTCTTTTCTCATGACATCTTAAGCCGCATGCGATGCTTAGCATTAAGCATCGCGCATTTTGCTTTGATGTGCACTTATAATGCACATTTTTATAGGCAATACAATGCAATTTCTAACATTTAGATTCCTATCATACAACGAAGATTTTAAATGATAACTGAGAGGCAGGATGATTGCCCTGCCTGGCACAAACAGAGAGGAAGGGAGACTGTCCTGTATGTCGAATGGCCCAAATGGCAGGGGTGAAGCCCCTGCCATTTGGGGTCCAAAGAGGGGGAAAGCGGCAGAGACAAGGGTCGAGGTGCACCCCTGTCTGTCAAGGGAAAAAGAGAGGCAAGGGCAAAGCCCCTACTGAAGGAACCCCAACGGCGGTAGGGGCATCGCCCCTGCCGGCCGAAACAAAAGAGGGAGATTGAGAGGGGCAAAAGCATCGCCCCTACCGGCAAAACCAAAGGCGGCAGGGGCCTTGCCCCTACCTGCTGGGAAAGACACAACGGGCAGAGGCGAAGCCCCTTGCCGAGAAGGTAGAGGCGGCAAGCCCCTACCTATCCAAAATGGAGAGTCGACAGGCCCAACCTGCCAACAAAAAATAAAGTGTCAACAGGCCCAACCTGGCGGCAAAGAAGAAGGTGGAGAGGGGTTTGTGCCCCTCCCGCAATGCTAGTGAGAGAAAGAGAGAGAGCGAGTCATTTGAGTGGGGCCGGTAAAGGGTCTGCCGACATCATCACCAGAGGGCGGGACCATGGAAGGTAAGAAGGGGGAAAGGATGAGCGAGGGAAGAAAGAGAGAGTGGGAACAGAGGGTGTCGACTGGGGTCGAATGCCTGGTGAGGCTGCCGGAGAGGGAGGCGGTTGGGTGCCCAGCGAACCAAAATTGGAGAGAGGGAGATGGCAGTGGGGATAGGAGGTCGGGAGGTGCTCTGGCTAAGGTCGCTGATGGTGGTAGATGGCCAGACGTAGGGTGGGGTTGCCGACGAGCTGCATGGGACAAAGGATGGAGAAGAGAGACGAGAAGAAAGAAGATGATGAAGAAGAAAACGGAGAGGTGGGAAGAGATCACCTAAGAGGGTCAGACGCGGAGTGGGGGTCACCGACGTTGAGTGGCCGAAATACGTTGAGTGGGAGAGAGGGCTCACCCGAGGGAAAGGGGAGGCAAAGGGGAAACGATCGAGGGAGGAGAATGGGAGGTGGTCGGTGAGGTCTCTGGAGGGAGTTGTCGGATGGTGGGTCACCGAAGAGTGCGGGCAGTGATGGCGAGCAACGTGCAGGTGGTCGGCGGAAGAGGGGAGAGAGAGAAAGAGAGAGAGACAGTAGGTTCACAGAGTTAATTTCATGTCCTAGATGGGCCGTTTTATATCAAAAATTAGTGACGGATTAGCGATGAGAAAATTTTGTCTCAAAATCCATCGCTAAATAACGACGAATTAGTGATGACAAAATTTTGTCGCTCAACCATCACGAAGTTGGACGAAGTTTGAGACAAAATATTTTTGTCGCTAATTAGCGATGGATTTTGAGATAGAATTTTTTCGTCGCTAATTCCGCAACTAATTCTAATTTTAGAGATGACTAGTTTTCTCTAGCTAATCCATCACAAATTTATGATGGATTATTTATGTCATAAATTTCCGTCGCTAATTAACATTTTTCTTGTAGTGGGATATGAGGTTTTCAAGAGAAAACAAAGAGAAAAAGGGAAGGAAGTCTCCCTAAAAAATCTAAAATTTTAACATTAACGACGATAAATATCGTCAATTTTAGATTTATATTAATAATGAGCTTTCTGTATAAATTTGCATGATTTCATGTGCATTTTATTCGAATTGAGTGAATTTCTATCAAACTATGTGAAAGTTATATGCAAATTTGCACAATTCCATGCATATTTTCTTCAAATTAAGCAATTTTTTATCAAACTATGTGAAAGTTCTATGCAAATTCACACTATTCTATGCACATTTGCTTCATAGCTTTTTTTCTCTAAAATTTTATCGTACGGATGCGATCTAGATGCATGGTTTTATAGAAACAGACTTTTGGATCATCTGATTACAATGTATAAGAAGGATATGTTAAGGCTTGAAAATCAATAGCTTAGAATCTTCGTAAATATGCAAGCATAAAAAATCACATTTCTTGATCTAATTATGATGATCCAATAGTCAATTCCAAGCAAATGGACCATGTAGAATGTGCATCTAAAGGCATGGTTGGCAAACTGAGCGAGTCAACTCGTTACTTGCTCGAGTTGGCTCAGATCGGTCCATAATCGAGTAAAAAAATCAGTATAACTCGGTTAGTGACTAAACTCGATCGAGACAGTATTTTGACTTGACTAAGTCAACCAAGACTGAGACGAGCTGACCGAGCTGATCATTGACTCAACCAAGGTGTCAAAAAATGAATCGGTTCAAAGGTCTTTAAAAATTAAAATGGCTAATAAAAGCATTAGCAGTTTCGAAAACAGGATTTTGGAAAGAGTTTCATACTTAACACTTTCCAAAGTAGGATTTTGGAAAGAGTTTATGGAAAGTCATTTTGCATTCTTCGTGAGTAAATTAATTTACTTTGATTTTTTGAAAGACATTTTAAAAGAGAGAAACACATTCCAACCTTAAATTTTTTGAAAGATGTTTTTTTGCTTTTCATCAATGAGTGAACTTTATTAGTGTAGAGAAAGAGAGAATAAAATGATAATATTTATATTAAAGTAAGAATTTAATATATCGGTTCGTACCAGTTTACATATTTTGTTAGTTTACATATTCCAGTTTTTCTTGATACAGGGTAACTAAAATATGTAAACTGGTATGCATCAAAATTTTCATAGGTTTATTTTATTTTATTCTAAAATTTCACCATATGGATGCAATCTAGATGCATGGTTTTATAGAAACAGACTCTTGGGTAATCCAATTATGATGTATAAGAAGGATCTTTTAAGGCTTGAAAATCAATGGCTCAGAATTTTCATAAATATACAAGCATAAAAAATCATAGTCCTTGATCTTATTACGATGATCCAATATTCGAATTCCAAGAAAATGGACAACGCTGAATGCATCTGCAAGGTTAGATTTTAAAAAAAACTATGAAAATCTTGGTCCATACCAGTTTACATATTTTATTAGTTTACATATTCCAATTTCCCTTTATTCAGGGTAACTAAAATATGTTCAAGATTTTCATAAGGCTTTTTTTATTTTTTCTAAAATTTCACTATAATGATGTGATCTAGATGCATGATTTTATAAAAACAGATTTTTGGATCATCCAATTATGATGTATAAGGTTTGAAAATCAAGGGGTCAGATTTTTTGTAAATATACAAGCATAAAAAATAATAGTTTTTGATCTGATTACGATGATCCAATATTCGATTCCAAGCAAATGGACCACATTGAATGCATCTGCAGGGTTAGATTTGCAAGAACCTATAAAAATATGGATTCATACCAGTTTACATATTCCATTTTCCCTTGATCCAGGTAACTAAAATATGTAATTGGCGTGCACCTAGATTTTCATAGTCTTTTTTTTTTTAATTTGATCGCACATATGTGATCCAAATATATGGTTTTATAGAAATAGACTCTTTGATCATCCGATTATGGTGTATAAGAAGGATATTTTAAGGATTGAAAATCAATGGCTCAAAATTTTTGTAAATATGCAAGCAAAAAAATCATATTTTTTTATCTGATTACGATGATCCAATATTCGATTCCAAGCAAATGGACTACACCAAATGCATCTACAGGGTTAGATTTGCAAAAAAACTCCTATAAAAAATATGCTTCATACCAGTTTATATATTTAGTTAGTTTACATATTCGAGTTTTCCTTGATCCAGAGTAACTAAATATGTAAACTGGCGAGCACTGAGATTTTTACAAGTATTTTTTTCTAAAATTTTATCATGCAGATGTGATCTAGATGCATGATTTTATAGAAAGAGACTCTAACTCCGCCTGTGTAGTTATACACTGCCGGTCCCAAGCCCGGATAAAGGAGGAGGGTTGCGGTAGGCCTGTGACAGCCAGCATAAAAACTGTCATATCCTATGAAAATGAACCAATATGAGAATTTCGTTGGGGCGTTCCCTACTGAGCGACGCGCTGTACTCTCTAGGCCTGGAGGCAGTGATAAATGTGCAAGGGTTGCTAGGTCGTCGCCCAGAAGCGACGCGTCACACCGGCGCCCGGGTGTGGTGTCAAATAGGCAAGGGTTCCCTCACTTTGTTGGACGGGTGGGGGTAAAGAAGTTAGTCCAAGACCATAAAATTAGGTTAGCCACTTGGAACATAGGGTCTTTAACTGGTAAGTTGGTAGAGTTAGTAGATGTTATGTGTAGGAGAAAGATTGATATTTTATGTCTTCAATAGACCAAATGGGTAGGTGAGAAAGCTAAAGTGATAGAACCTTGGGGATATAAGATTTGGTATACAGGAATAAATAGGAATAGGAATGGAGTAGGGATTGTTATGAGTCGTCAGTTTATAGATAATGTAGTTGAGGTCCGTAGGAAGGGTGATAGAATTTTACTTATTAAATTAGTATTAGGTACGGATATTATTAATATTATTAGTGTTTATGCACCTCAAGTAGGTTTAGATGATTCCATTAAGCATCAATTTTGGGAAGATTTAGATGGAGTAGTACAAGAGACATCTTATGGAGAAAAGCTTTTCATCGGCGGTGACCTTAATGGACATGTAGGCATTAGTAGGGATGGATTTGAGAATATCCATGGAGGCTATGGTATAGGAGAAAGAAATGAAAGTGGAGAAAGGATTTTAGATTTTTGTTTGTCCTATGATATGATCTTAGCAAACACTTGGTTTAGGAAGAGGGAGTCTCACCTAGTAACATTTAAAAGTGGGGTTAATACGAGTCAGATAGATTTTTTCCTACTTAGAAAGAGAGATAGGGGTTGTTGCATCGATTGTAAGGTTATACCAGGAGAAAGTGTAGCTACACAACATAGAGTCTTAATTTTAGATCTTAGAATTAGACAATGCCGCAAAAGGGATAGACATAGGATAGATCCTAGAATTAAGTGGTGGGCACTGAAAGGAGCTAAACAAGGAATGTTTGTAGAGCAGGTAGTTAAGGAAGTTGATTGGTGTCTCGAGGAGGATTCAGAATCAATGTGGAATAAGATAGCGGGTGGTATGAGAAAAGTAGCTAAGGAGGTATTGGGTGAGTCTAAAGGCGGTGCACCACTAGGTAAGGATACATCATGGTGGAACGAGGATGTCAAATTAGCTATTAAGGTTAAAAGAGAGTGTTATAGAAATCTAAGTAAGAGTCGTGATAATGAGAATTTGGAGAAGTATATGATAGCAAAGAAGGAAGCTAAAAAAGTTGTTCGAAACGCGAGGGCTAAGGTATATAAGGAGGTTTATGACAAGTTGGATACCAAAGAAGGCGAGAAGGATATTTATAGGCTTGCAAAGATGAGAGATAGGAAATCGAAGGATTTGGGTATGGTTAGATGTATCAAAGATGAAACGCAAAGGGTTTTAGTCAAAGATGAGGAGATTAAGGAGAGATGGAAAGATTATTTTGATAAGCTATTTAATGATAGTCATGCTCAAGATCTTGGAGACTTCTCCATTCCTTTTCATGAGATAAATCGTGACTTCATGCGCAAGATTCAAAAGAAAGAAATTGCAGAGGCTTTGAAGAAAATGAAATCAAGAAGGGCAGTTGGCCCAGATGGTATACCTATCGAGGCTTGGAAATGCTTGGGAGAGAAAGGTTTAGAATGGTTGACAAATCTTTTTAACTTGATTTGGCGAACAAATAAGATGCCTAATGAGTGGAGGAAGAGTACTTTGGTGCATTTATATAAGAATAAGGGTGATATACAAGATTGCACAAACTATCGTGGTATAAAACTCATGAGTCATACTATGAAACTTTGGGAGAGGGTGATTGAGTCTAGGTTGAGGAAGGTTGTCATGATATCGGAGAATCAATTTGGTTTTATGCCTGGAAGATCAACTATGGAAGCTATACATCTTCTTAGACAACTTATTGAAAGATATAGAGAGAGGAACAAAGATTTGCATATGGTTTTTATTGATTTAGAGAAGGCATACGATAGAGTACCTAGGGACGTTCTCTGGTGGACAATGATGAAGAAAGGTGTTTCTCTCAAGTACATTAGTATAATTAAAGATATGTATGAAGGAGTAGTAACCAATGTCCGCACTTGTGGAGGGGTGACAACCAATTTCCCGATAACGGTTGGGTTACATCAAGGATCTGCTTTAAGCCCTTTCCTATTTGCAATAGTGATGGATGAGCTTACGAGATCAATTCAAGAAAATGTACCGTGGTGTATGTTGTTTGCTGATGATATTGTTTTGATTGATGAGTCTAGAGCTGGGGTTAATGCTAAGTTAGAATTATGGAGACAGACATTGGAAGCTAGAGGTTTTAAGTTGAGTAAGAGTAAGACTGAATATATGGAATGTCGGTTTAGTAAGCAACGAAGTAGTGATGGGAGTGTAGTGAAGCTTGGTGAGCAAGATATACCGGTGAATGATTATTTCAAATATTTGGGATCCATCATTCAAAAGTATGGAGAAATTGATGGAGATGTAAATCATAGGATAAAGGTTGGGTGGTTGAAATGGAAAAGTGCTACTGGAGTGTTGTGCGATCGTAGAATGCCATTGCGGTTGAAGGGAAAGTTTTATAGGACGACTATTAGACCCGCTTTACTATATGGTACGGAATGTTGGGCTGCCAAGAGACATCATATTCAAAAAATGAGTGTAGCTGAGATGCGGATGCTTAGATGGATGTGTGGAAATACAATAAAAGATAAGATTCGGAACGAAGAGATACGTAAGAAGGTAGGTGTTGCACCCATTGAAAATAAGATGCGAGAGAATCGTTTACGGTGGTTTGGACATATTCGGCGAAGGCCTAATGATGCTCCAGTTAGAAGGTTGGAGAAATGGGAAAATATATTAGTTAAAAGAGGTCGGGGTAGGCCTAGGAAGACTTGGATGGAGATGATAGGAAAGGATATGAATGCTTTGAACCTCACCGAGGACATGGCGTTGGATAGAAATGATTGGAGGAAAAGGATTCATGTGGAAGACCCAAAATGAATTTCTTTTTTGGTTCATATCGCTGACCCCAATTGTTTTGGGATGAAGGCGTAGTTGTTGTTGTTGTTGTTGTAGACTCTTAGATCATCCCATAATGATGTATAAGAAGGATCTTTTAAGGAATGTAAATCAATGACTTAGATTTTTTGTAAATATACAAGCATAAAAAATCACATTTCTTGATCCTATTACGATGATCCAATATTCGATTCCAAGCAAATGGACCACGTTGAATGTATCTGCAAGGTTAGATTTATAAAAAAAACCTATAAAAATATCAATTCATACTAGTTTACATATTTTGTTAGTTTACATATTTCAGTTTCCCTTGATTTAGGGTAACTAAAATATGTAAACTGACATGCTTCAAAATTTTCATAGGTTTTTTATTTTTTTATAAAATTTCACCATACGGATGTGATCTAGATGCATGGTTTTATAGAAGCATACTCTTGGTTCATTCGATTACGATGTATAAGAAGGATCATTTAAGGATTGAAAATCAATGACTCAAAATTTTTGTAAATATGCAAGCATAAAAAATCACATTTCTTATTCTGATTACGATGATCCAATATTCGATTCCAAGCAAATGGACCACACTGAATGCTTCTATAGGGTTAGATTTGCAAAAAAAAACTATGAAAGTCTCTGTTAATACCAATTTACATGTTTTGTTACTTTTCTTTTGATCCAGGGCAACTAACAGTCAAATATGTGAACTGGCATGCACCGAGATTTTCATAGTTTTTTTTATTCTTTTCTAAAATTTGACTATATGGATGCAATTTAGATGAATGGTTTTATAGAAAAAGACTCTTGGATCATCTGATTACAATGTATAAGAAGGATCTTTTAAGGCTTGAAAATCAATGGCGCAAAATTTTTGTAAATATACAAACAAAAAAAATGAAAAAGCGAACACAAACCTTATATATACAAGTAAATTTGCACGCTAAAATGGAAACTTGCATCTCTTAAAGTCGACTGCATGTAAAAATCCATCAATTCCGCAAACTTTTCATGATTTTCGCATCGAAAGTACACTTTGCAACTACAAATGCAAAACTCTTAACGAAATTCACACGTAATGAATTTTCACAATGATTGTCGCGATTTTAGTACTATATATAGCCCACAATAACAATCGTCAGTTACATTACTAATACCGATGATAAAGTATTGTTGGCTATGTTAATTTAAAACCGATGATAAATGTCGTCGGCTATAGAATTTTATGTTGACGATAATTATAGTTGGCTATTTATTAAAATCAATGATAATTATCATCTTATAATCGGCGACGATTAATTATCGTCGTAACTATAAAAGATTTTTAGCGATGATTAATTATCATCATAATTTAAAATTGACAATAACATTATCAACAATATCTCTTTCCCACCTCCTCCTATTTATATTACCGACGGCATAAGAGCAATGATAAAATATCATCGGCAATAGATATTTTCACTAGGACATTATATGTTATTGGGATTAAACTATTAGTGATGATGATAATTTATCATTACTATTTTTTTGGTCAATAATGACATGTTTTCTTGTAGTGAGGACAGCATAAAAGCTTTAAGAGATGGAAACCCTTCAAACATTAAAGACCTCAGACTCCACTGAATGCACACCTCACATTCTTCAAAGTTGGGCTAATGATACATCAGTATCCAAAAGAAGCACAACAATGTCAACCTCCAATGAATTATATGTGTTCTTTAGCTCTTGTTTTGCTGTGTTTGTTGAAGCAATACTAGATAGATATTGGTAAAGAAATTAGGAATAGTGCCAAATCATGTAAAGTTGATAATGTTGTCATGATGCACTGTTGTTTTTCCTCATAAGTTTCCTCCTTTTCTCTGTCATCTCATCAGTCAATAGATTTGTAGCTTTCATCTCTGGTTTGTCATTTTAAAACCTAAGAAAAGCCTTTTTTAAGCATTGTTCAGTAACTTAACAACCATGAGTGCACTCTTATAATCAATCTGATTAACTAGGAAAATCAGCTTATTTCTATTAATATCCCAATCAAAGAAAAAGGCATTTCCTTCAGTGCAGTGGGATCAAAAGCCTAGCTTATATATTTAAGTGCCCAGACCTATGTCAGAGGGACATGTCATTTTTTCGCCCTGTGGCTAGTAACATGATATGATATGGGACACAACATGTGACACGCTCATGACACATACAGATAATATTTTATTATTCTTGATAATTTTTAATAGTATATATTTTTTTTATATTCAAATATAAAAATAATTAGTTAAAAAATAGAAAGTTTGTGTCCTCATGCCTTATATTTGAAAATATTGAAAAACTCACATAAGTGTTAGCTCTGCAGCAGAGAGAATGAGTCACAGTTCGTGTCCGTGTCTCTGTGACATAGGCCGAGACCGGTGGAAGGTCCTTAGAGTTTGAAGATTTTCAGTAGCAACAGGTGCTGCATTGGCGCCACTAAACAGTGGTGGGAAGCCTTAAACAGAAAATGGCTGTTTAATTTGCAGAAACCTCATATGGGCTGTCTTTAACTTTAGCATGTCAGATAACTATACTTGCAGGACATAAATTTTATGGTCAGTGATATGGTGACCAACGTAGAACTCCAGAATGTCACCATTCCATTAAAGTGGCATTCAAGTGGATAAAAATAAGTGTTTCAGATCATTGCAATTTGACTCGAACCTGTTACAAAAAAAAAAAATTGCACGATGTATTTGGAGACGCCACTGTTTTTTGTACTGAAGTTCCTATATAAATAGGAAATGCTATCTTTGAGTGTGGTTTGAACCATTGATTTTAGTAATGGAAAGTAACCAATTAGGCTTATGACAAAACCTAGAAATCGTTCACTAATTCAAACAATAAACTGACAAGGACTATATGGGGTTCCTACTATTGTGTCAAGGCTGGTCATCCATGCTTTTGCAAGAGCATTGCCAATAGATATGGACCAAACAAGGGCTATTCAATGGAACGACTTGAACTAGCTTCTCAAGACTGGTTATCCATTATGCAGGATTAGAAAAAAAAACTGAAAAATTCAAAATAACAATCATGATCACACCTAAGGGCCTTCTTGTTATGTCTTCTTCACTAGTAGCATCATTGGGGGAATAGAGTCGTGCAAGTTTAGTTTGGTGAAAATGCTTGTTTTCCTAGGAAAACTAGGAGTGATGATTTGTACATCCACCTTTTTTTCTTTCTTTTTTTCTCAATTGGTAGAAAAAAAAAACCCTTACACTTCAGCTGTTGCATTGACCCTTCTTATCCATCCTCAACAACCTTGTCCTCAGTCAAGCTCATCTAGCAAATTACCCATAAACCTTTTGTCATTCTAATTAATTTAGACTGTGTTTAATTGCCTCGAATCTCAGATCCGAGCCCACCTCCACACACACACATTTAGAGAGTCGTGCATTTTGGAGGATATCGGGCTTCCTTGCTTGGAATCTGGCATGGCCAGATGAGTTCCTCAGTTCTGAGAACTGAGGTAATAACACATCCTTAGAGTTTGAAGCCCAAACCTATATGTTTTCGTCCCGTTAAGTTACTACATTTCACTTTAGAAATAAACCAAGGAAAACAACATAATGCAGGTCGCAATGTTGGTGCTGATCATAGTTACTAGGAAGCAACATGGATACGGAAGCGATGCATGAAGCAGAAGCGGAGAAGCGAGTGTTAAAAAGTAAATGAATTCCGCTTCATTTTTTCTCTTAAAAAACAAAATTGGTGTTGGAAGTGATTGTGAAAGCGTGTGAAAAGCGAAAAAGGAAACGTGAAGGAAACAAGGGGGACAAGTGGGAAGCAAGGAGAAAGCAAACAAAATAAATAATAACATAAAAAACACAACAAACAAGAGGGAAGCGAGTGGGAATCAAAAGAAAGATGAGTAGAAAATGAAAAGAAAGTGAGAGGAAAGTGAGTTTCCTTCACACTTTGGAAGCGCAATTCTTCTCATAGAGAGGTGCTTCTGGGTGCTGATACACAGTGTTACAGAAGCATTTATCTACTTTAAAGGGTGTCAAAAGTTTTAGTCATGATTTTACCATGCTACAATTGGGTTTGATATCCTCAATGAGAAAGAATGGCCAAGGAGCAAATATTGTAGGCCTTGTTTAAGCATTTCCGACATACAAATCCAGATCAAAGGCTTATCTAAGGTTTTCTTGGATCTGAGACCCTTGGACACCTGAATCCAGACAAGTACCATGATTTAAGAATTAAGACAATGACCCTTAAAGGAGCATGATAGCATCATGGCTTTGATGACAGAGTTTTGCTTTGACTGTTACAGCATTGATGAAGAGAAATTTTATCATTTTTCTTAGGTGGAGAAGCAAGCTAGTCTATTGCAGAAGAAGACAAGTTCATAGCTAAATTATTGATGTTGTTTCTATGGAGTATCTTAGCAGAGTGGTCCAACCTGACATAAGAATCTCTACAGCAACAAGGTGTTCAGGACAAATATGTGAATGATTTCCACGTAAAAGTAATATCTGCCCCCCTCATCACCAACCACACATTGGTAGTCCTGCGGTTGGCCACTGGAGAGTACATCCAGCTTCCACCTTGACCTTTTCCGGAAGTTTGGATCAGCAATTGGGCAAGAAATTGAAAAAACTTGCCTGATTGTGAGAAGAGCTTTGGTAGGGAATGGACATAGGGGTAGCAGTGGACCAGGGCAGAGGCAGGGGATAAGGTCTCCACCCCCGCTCCGTCTCAAAATTCTGCCCTCCATCCTCGCACGGGTTTTGATTTTAACCTTCATCCCCGCTTCATGTCTTCCATCTCTAGTCCAAACGGGGCGAGGCAGCGCGGGCCCCGTTTCTCTCCGATCCACTGCCATCCCTAAAGGTATTTTAGTTATTTTACTAATAGGGATTAGGGACGAGGCAAGGCGGGGGAAAGTGTAAGTCCATTCCTGCATGGGTTTTGATTTTAACCTTCATCCCTGCTCCAAACGGGGCGAGGCAGGTGGGGCCTCATTTTCCCCCAGTCCACGGACATCCCTAAATAGACACGCTTCAAAGGGCTCAAAATCTCTCCCTTACTCTTGTTTGGGAGCAGGGCACTAGGTTGAAAACTTGAGAGGCCTTTGGTGCTTGTTACTTGATTATTACAAGATAACATCCTTATATCGTTTATTGAAAGCAGATGCGTTCCTGTTTTGGACTCTCTTGTTTAGGGATGCAAACGAGTTGGATCCAGAACAGCTAAATACATGGGGAAGTCAGATCTGAAACTGTCAAAAATTGCAAAACCTCCATCCTGGATCTGGCCCATTTGCATCCCTTCTCTTGTTCACCAACGGCCAATTCTCCTACTTTCCCTCCAGTATCCCTTTTCTAACAGAGGAATCCTGAGCTTTGAATTAAGATCTTGAAAGAATAAATTATAGTCCAAGGTTCAGTACTGAACCCACAGAACATAGCCTTGGCCATCTGAAAGCATGACTGGGTTGAATCCTTCCAAGTAGTGCTTACTTGGCCAAGCTTGGACCGATTAGTCATCATACCCAGTCAAGTTCCCATCTTTGAACATAACTGACTGAATCAATCGCTTGGGTTTGATAACCACACGCAGCAGCCGCTTGGTTCGACCCAGCGGAACATATTTAGTGTGTTTGGATTGAGAAGAGAGCGTTTCCTCAATATAGCCTATGTTATATCATTGATTTCTTGGTTGAGTATTCTCATGAAACATCTTTCATTAAACTCACACAATCAATTACCTTTTTACTGGGGAATTCACAAGTTATATTTGTTAGGAAGATCGAAATTCCTTTACATTCCACAGAAACATTTTTAAATTGATTATATAAGCTTTGGATTCCATCACTAATTATCATCATCAACCCTGGTCCCGTTCACATAGATGAACACACAGATAGGTTGATTTTTGTGTTACCAAACGTCGTGCAGTATGGATTAGTAAAGTAGGTTCACTTTCTGCTTATGGTAGGGAATGCTGTGCAAGTAAAGAAAAGCGAGTTTTCTTTACTTGTGAATCTGTCAAGTGCCACAAAGCCAAACACATCATAATAGACATCCACAAACACATCACCTAGGTGGATCTTTATACACCAAGCGCTATAGGTTATGCATGACTGTTTTATGTCTGCATGTGAGACGAGAACAAATGCATCATAACAACATAGACAAACACATGGATTATGTAGATCTTTATACACCAATCACTAGATGTAACGCATGATTGCTTTATGTGTGTGACACGATCAAATGCATCATAACAGACATCGCTGAACACATCTATGAGGATCTTTATACACCAAGCACTGTATAATGCAGGATTGCTTTACGTCTGCAAGCAACACAAGAACAAATGCATCACATTGCCGACCGCATCACCTATGTGGATCTTTTTTTATACACCAAGCACATGTTAGGCATGATTAGCGAACCAGGTTCACCTTCAGATTTCAGTAAAGAATGGTGGGTCCCTTTAGAAAGGGAGTTTTCATAAGTGGAAGATTCCCTCTCTAAGCTTTCCTTTATGAAAGTTCACCTTCTGTTTGTTTTTTCCCTCATTTTCTTTTTGGCACAAATATAGCCATCATCATTAAATCTCAAGGATAAGAGATTGACAAGATGACCGAGTTGATGGATATTATGTGAACAGGAATGCACAACAAAGTCGACCTTGACGAAACCATTTTGAGAGTGTACATGAACGCACCATGGGGCAAATACTTGGTATTTATTGACCTTATCATACTGTGGTAAAAAGTCATAGTTGTAAGCTTTATCTACTTATACCCAACAGATGTATTAACAGGTGTTTCATATTTTTTTAACTAGGAAGCACACTTTGGATCGAGTTGTTTAGAGATAAGAGCCTATGAGAAAGTTTTAGTGCATTGTGTGCTATAGATTTTAATGTTCATAAAGGGAAAAAAAATGTAACTAAATATCATAATACCACAATGGAAAACATGTTTTCCATTAAATGAGCTATGTAGTTTACATCTATAGGTCAACTCACATTTGTTTGCTTATCAGGGAAAAGGAACCATGTTTATGTCTTCAATTCAGAGTATGCTCATGAAACTTGTTCCATCCAACCCCAAGAGAATGGCTTTGTATTGGGAAATGAGTTATCAAATGGTGATAAGCATTTTTATTCTCAACACTAGTGGATTCTCACTTGTGGTTTAGAAGGCACAAGTTAGCACCACACTGGTGTGTTCCGAGAAGCCAAAAGGATCTCTAAGGATGTGTTTTGCTAACAAAATTCATCATATCAAGAATGATGGATGAAGACAGTCTAACGTGGATCCCTGCACCACCAAACAATTGGATGGCCTGTACAGCTGCACTGAAGTAGGTTCCCTTCTGCTTATGGTAAGGAATGTCATATCACTAAGTAAAGCGACCTTTCCTCAAATGGTGAATACACATGAATACATGATCATAAAAGTGCAATACTTTCATTATCAAATGCATCAGGTCATTGACAAACATATTGCTGATGAGGAATTTTTTAGACCAAGCACTAGATATGCCTAACTGCATTATGTTGGGGAGCAAATAGCTTCATCTTCTGCTTTCAGTAAGGAACATTGGGTCCCTTGAGAAAGTGAGTTTTCCTCAAGTGGTGGGCACCTTAGAAATTATAGGCTTTTCATCAAGAATTTATTCATGAAGTTTTCTTGTTCTTTCCTATTTTTTTCTTTTTTTGAAACAAAATGCAGTCAATCTTATTAGTTGCTAGATTGTGGATAATATAAAGCCCAACGAGGTCCACGGTTGTAGTTGAGCATGATTATAAAGAATAGAAAATCATAATAAAGTTTATGGTCACAGAACTGGTGTTCTTTAATTCTTGTTAAGGTCTGTATTTTGATAAATAAAGCTAATAGATTATTTTCTGATGCCATGTTGCTTCATAGTCTATTTTCCTCTTTTTATTGGTAGATTGCAGTATTTTCTCAAAGGATAACAACTTTCCATGCAGCTGTTATAGTCCATACAAAATAGGCTACTGTTACCATATACATAAATTTCCTCCATATCATTGACAAATCTTAGGATTGCATCTTTAACTGCCAGATCCAAAAAGATCTAACAACTCCAATGAACTTTAACAAGTTCAGCCATTTTTTCGTTAAAAGAAATTTGTAAAGTACCAGCTTGATGTTTCAAATTGATTTCGATCCATTGAAAATATTTTAACAAATTTATCGAAACATTCAAGCTAATTCTCCACTTGCACTTTCATAAACTAAACAACCTTTCCGAATAGATGCCTTTCAAGCAAAAGTATGTTATTTGACACCTTTAATGGTGAAAATCAATGTAGAGGGCTAATCATCAATTCCAGATTTGCTTAGAGGGAAAAAAGAGCAAAATTAACAAGACATTGGGTAACTGATTCACTATAAAGTCTTTCAGAGCAGATTGTACCCATAATGTGGAAAATGAAGATGAATGTAACATTGTAAAAGACAGCTAGACAATCACAATCAAGACTGAAGGACAATACCCATGATGAAACATGAGCACAGAAAGAAGATAAAAGGGAGATGGTGGAAGCTCTCTTAAAGGATGAGTCACTCCTATTCAATGTCTGAGACTCTGATGCGAACAACAGAAGATAGTAGAAAAAGAAGCAAACTTGTAAAAAACTCTTCCCCCAAATAATTTCCCCAGTAAGTGCATGATTAGCATAAGTAATGGGGCATTGAACAATAACTGGTCTGAATTCACTCACCAGTCTGCTATCAAATCCATATGTAATAATTGATATAAAGGTAAAGCAACTATTCTACTTTATCTAATCCAGGCCTATGAATGGGTTCTTATGAACCTTAGAAGTATAAAAAACTGTAGTACTTAATACAGTTTCCTCCGAGTACATGACTCATTATTTAAATAAGAATGAAGCATCATAAAGAGAGAAAGTAGATGAGATAAATCTTCTGATAGTGTATGATGAATGACAAAGTCAGTCCACAATGAAGATAAATGAATGAGATTGAGATTGTAGACAAGGATCTCAAAAGATGCATCAATTCAGGACATCCATAGAGAAGCCAACCAAGAGAATATCAAAAGGATGGAGGTAAATGCCAAGTTGGTTAGAACATATACCGCACAGGACTTCATGCACAAGCTAACTGGAGAGTGCTTCAAAGGTCATTCACATGACCAATACTAATTTGACTAAAACCTGCATGCAAGTTAGCAACGCCCCATAGATAAGCATATTTCCTTAGCCTATGCAGTCAAAGATGATATGCTATACGATTTGTTGGATATCTATGTTATTTTCACACAATGACTTAGTAAAGTTAATTCCGCTCATGGTGGATGCCTGGAATAGGGAGATAGTGAATCCTTAATGACATGATGTTCCTGGAAAGAAGAATCATTGTATTGCTCCTAATGCAATTTTATGCACTTCTACACAAATTGACAACCCAGGTGCTTGCAGTACCACCATTCACAGGCTTATAGATACTACATGAAATCAAGATACTGAGTTACAGCACTCTCAAATGCTTAGAAGCATTTCCTAGCTTCAAGAAATAATTCTTTCCATAAGAAATCAATGAACAACTTGCAGACAAATTAAAGGTAGAGTGGCAGATGATCTTGTATTTGCAATGTCAATAATTGCCATGTTCAAACAGAAACACTCTTTGCCACATATCTCTGAGGAACTAGCAAGCTTCACTTCGTTATTCAAGCACACTAACATATAGCTCCGTTCCTCAATGGAAGCTACTTGGCTTGTTCTGCCAATAAACACATGAACATCCTTGGGTGGAGATAAGACAAATAGACTTGATCATTTATCTGAATACTGCAATTAGTAGATAATCTTTTCATTTGATATGCTCAAGGCAGTGGTGTTCCAATCCTAAACACTAACAGTAAATTGTCCCAAAAAACATTCAGTAATTTAGACCATTCCCATACCAGAACCCTTTTCATCCAGAATGGTCTACAAATTAATCTGATAGTTTAGCTTAAGCTAAATTCTTATCTTGTTAAATGATTAGATTTGGATTATCAACCTTGGGAAACCAAAAAAAAAAGGGACCATGATATGAACTAATTTTGAAAGAAAAACATTTCATTTCAATTTAAATTCTCGGAACATAGAGGAACAGTATTTTACAGAACATGATCAACAAATGGAGGTTTCAAGACAGTTACACTTCTGTTAGGTATTTGCTTCTAAATCTCAGTAGGACTATGGATCACCCAATCCCTAATACTCTAGTTTCAGTTGGATTTCACTCTTGATTGTCATTCAGCTCCTACTTCTATGTGTCATTTTAGTTTAGTTTCTTTAAGTGAATAAAAGAAGATTTGAGTATGGTTGCCCTTTTATCTCCATGCACATCAACCAACTTCAAGGTTCTTTCATTTTTTTTATTAAAAATGACATGTTTCACATGTAAGAGATTTAATATAAACCCACAATAACATATAGCATAAATTTAGCATTCCATACATCTTTCCTTGATACCATTTCTAGGATCTAATTGCCTAATGTATGTACCATGATACCTAAAGTAATGCTAGCCTATGCCACATGGATATGGATGTGGGAATGGGATACAATGCAGATATGCTTGGTAAAATATGATAATTTACAAAAAATTAGGACATGGACAGGGCCGAACACATGCACAGATGTATGTCTGTGTCTGTGTGTAAAACAACAATTCTAAATCACTATAATTAGAAACATGAATAATGAAACTAAGTTGAAAATGAAATGTAATCTAATTAATGACAAATTTTAAAAGAAAAAGAACAAGTGAATATGAAATAAGAAATAAAGATCATAAAAGAAAATAGATAAATCCAATGATACAATGTTGACTGTGTGTAAAAACTGGTTTAACCATGTCCATGAAGTGCCTTAGGGTATCAATGAAGCGTCCATAGTGACCGAATGTCATGTCATTGTTAAAAAGTGGCTTTGAATACATTAGGTTCAATAAAGAACTCATACACATGCACATGAAGTGCGAATAAACCCATTAAAGGGAACAACACAAGCACATAATGTGCTAACACATAAACCCACACAAGGGGCAAAAATATGACATAAAGTCATAAGTTGAATATTATTGAAGAAGAAGGAAGAAGAGGGTATAAACCTCATACAATGGAGCATAAGCTCCTCCAAGGAGTAAAAAATACAAAGGGGGAGACCCCTATTTATAACACAAGAGAGGAGCCACCTAGAGGGCTCCCAAAGGAGTCGTTGGGGGCCCCCAACGGTCACATTTGTGACCGTTGGGGGCTCCCCAACGACTCTTTGGGGAGCCTCCCTAGGTGGCGCAAACCACAAAAAAAAAGGAAAAATAAAAAAGAAAATTAAAAATAAAATTACAAACATATTCCAAATGGAATATGCATAAAAACTGTGAAATGTCTAAACTACCCCTATGCCTATAAATAGATAAATATATATTTTATATATATAATTAGGATAATACATATGCATATATACCATATATGAATATGTATTATCCTTTATATATATATAATATATATAATATTACAATTGTTGAATGATACATTTTAACAGTCATGTCATGTCAACACATGATATGTACGCTAAGTGAAGTCCATGTGACATAGATGCTAGCAATAAAGTATCATTAGAAATCTCTCTCTCATGCACATGCATCTGTGCGTATGCACATGCATCTGTGCGTATGCACACACACAAATGAGGACCAGGCAGAGTTGGATCGAGTAGCCCAAGTAAGATTCCACAGCACCAATATAAACAAAATTTAAAGTCCATGTCATGCACATATCTTTTAGTCATCAAAGACATAACTCCCTGGCAAAGATTTGTAATCTATAGAAAAGACAGCCAGCACCAGAAATAATACAATCCACATCAATCTGTATTTAAAACCTTTTGATGTCATTTATGATGAAGGTTCAAGGACACTTAAAAGCTCAGAAATGAAAGGACAATGGTGAGAGGAGCAACAAAGTGGAAAAAGAAAGGCTCCAACAAGACTGCGTCCTTTCTCCCACCCATTTTTTCACTTTTTCTTTCTAAAGTATTCTCATACTAAACCGCTAACAGTTCTAGCCAAGACCAGCAACAACAATGGCCTAAAACCTAATTTTATGCTACATAAACCAATAAAATGGACAATCAAACCTGCCATCCACTGATGAAAACTTGTGGATGACATCGCCATGAAAATCTATTTTGATTTGTACTTGTCAGTCTAAATCAAGGAATTCCATTCTCTTCCTCATGGACCCTTTCAAGTCAGTAGCCTCTCTCTCTGTTTTCTGGGCCTGCAAATCCAAAAAAGACCTGATAAACATCAGTCGTTGTCTAGGCAAGATCATGCCATATGGAAAAATTTTCAAATTGGAAGGTCAATGCAATTAGTGCCTGACCATCATAGAAGAAGATGCACCTGCTTAATCTCCATAATTGAAACTCTAACCATGTTCGCTGGAAGCTCTTCCTTGGTTGCATCCTTCCAAATAAAAGAAGAAAGATGAGCATAAGATTGGTGATGGTAGGACAACTAAGACAAGAAATAAGCAAAGGAAGGACGTGTACCAGTTCTCCAAGAAGGACAACATTTTCACCTCGAATGATGTACAACCCAAGAGGAACATCACAGTAGAGGTTTCCAACAATTACCCTCTCAATAGAACTTTCCAACACAATATTCGCTGCAACAAAATTATGAATAAAAAGAGCAGAAAAATCAAATGCATGCCCATATAACATATAGTTGCTTGAGAAAGAAGACTCTTACCAAACTGGTCAAATGACCGAAAAATACCATTGAGTTTGCGTCCATCCCTTAACACGACCAATAATTTCTCTGTAAGATGAATGAGTTTAAGAAACCTCAATATATACAGAGAGAAAATTTACAAGAATCAGGAGTCAAAATTGATCGCTTCTCGAAACAAAACCAGAAAAAGGAAAAGATGAAGAACATATCGCAGACCAACTAAGCCTCTTGGGGCTTGCCAGAAAAATGCAAAAACAGTCTTGCAATTGCAGGACCTCAAATAGCTAAAGAACATCTATAATATTGGACAACATCTCCACTTATGTCATCAATTTGTTCATGTTAACTTAATTACTACATAATAAAATGTCCACATGCTTGAATTGCTAATGTTCTCTGTCACTTCTTCCAAAGATGCATTATAAGTTATAACTATAAGTTACTAATAGAGGTAGCCCCTGACGTTCAGGATTTACATTTCTCTTATTCATGGTTGTCAAACCTGCAAAAGCAGAGATATTTGGCTTTTTGAATATGCAGCCTAACACAAGCAGAATGCAGAAAGAAGAGATATAATTGCACAAGGCTACACTTAGTAAGCTACAAGGAGACAAGCATAATTAAGGACAATGCACATCACTCCGCATTTTCTTGTGAATGCTACCAGCTAAAAGCTCCACAAAATATCAAAAGAACCCAGAAAATAGTTCTCTTGTAGATCCTCAATAAGTTCCAGAGCACAAGGCCTAGAAAATTTTACAATATCTTAAAATGTAAAAACATAAATAATTTACTACAATCTGTAAACAATTCATACTCAATATGAAATTATAAAAATGATTACACAATGGTGTCGTCAATATACATGTTATTTTAAGAATTACATGTAGCATAGGAGATTCAATTACCTTGTGATCCCTTTTCTTTAAAAATGCATATCACCCTCCCCAAATTCTTTCATGAACCTATCTATATGTAAATTAGAAATGATAAGTCTAAGAACATTATTAGACAAAAGATTTAAGAAACTAGAAAATGGTAGGGGAAAATAAAAAGAGTAACTAAATAGGGTAAACTAAGTGATTTACAAAATCAGGAGAACAGGAATACAATGCGCTTCTGATATTACAAAAGTCATATGAAACCTTAACAAGAATAGGGAAAAGATGCATAATTGGAGAAAAGACATCAGAAACATACCTTCACTTTGATTTTTTGACCCTTTGAAGAGAACATATGGGACATGACTTCCATTTGAAACTTTTTGGAGTTTTTTCCTGTCACATGGGTGCGGGTGCGGGTGTGGGTGCGGCACTCTCAAAAAACTTGGGTGCGGGGGTGCGGCAAAAATATAAAAAATTATATATATATATATAGTCCAAAAGTTGGACATAAATGACCCTGGGTGTGTTGACTGCACCCAGGGTCAGGTTGACCACATCGGGTGCGGGTGCGGCACCTAGTTGAAGAGTCCCTGTGACATAGAATTTTTCCATAAAAAATAATTTCTTCGAAACTTGAAAAAATAGCTCTAACAAGATCTTTTGTTTACTCTAAAAGGTTAAAAAACTAAAAAAAAAATCTGTTTGGTGAAAGTGATGTGCATTCAAAAGTTACAGTGCTTGGTTGTTTACATGGGAAATGGAAGCTCTTTATGTAAATGTGGTACCTCTGTCTATTACATGAATACTGCCCCTGAAATACCACATTGTCACAGGACTCTATGTGCCTATCCTGGAAGAACCACAGTATGCTACTTCCTGCAGTAGTATCCTCTATGAATTGTCAAGCAACCGCTAGTGAAACAATTTTCAATCTGGTTCAGCTCTAAAGCTTAACCATCATAAAAAGTGCAGTCAGGTGAAAGATAGGAACAAGATTCATAGTTTGGGTGATCATCTAGATATGGTTGTGCAACCCCACTTTGCAACCCTAACATTATCTAGGGGTGCATAGGCAGCTGCACAAACAAAGTGGAACCTTCGGGCTTAACGAAGAACAATTGTCTGGAAGTTCCACCTAAAGACAATCCCAGACGCCCCAAGATTTTCTCTTGTAAGCATGGAAGGTGGAGCCCCACCTTCCTGCCACAATGTCATAAAACTTCCACAGAAGACCAAACTTTTGTGTTTGTGGGTGTGTACAATGTTGTCTTCTGTTCACATAATGAAAGCTTTTTTATACATTAGCCTGCAATTCGTTGATTCCTCGGGTTCTACCTCTATTAACATATTGGCTAATCTGATATGAATTATGACTTGGATCAAATTGATTCTTCTTTTAATATCTATACATGCAAAACCTGAGGGTATTCTCATGTTTTTGTACATAATTCTTGATACAATCCTGTATTTTTTCATCTTCCTAGAGACCTTTGGAATATAATATATATCATAGTCACCTATATCGTTAAAGGTAATTTCTCAGAGAGATTTTCAAAAGTTGATAATTCTCGAGAGTTTAAAAAATTGAAAAAATATAAATAACAACAAAAAAGCTAAGAAAATACTAATTTTTGCATTATTTTTCTTTCAAAAAATATAAAGAAACATGTTTTAAAGGTTTTAAAATATAAAAGAAACAAAAAAATACGAAATACAAACTTTAAAAAAAAAGTTTTTTTCTCAAAAAATATCACAATATTTTGAAAATATTGCCATATATTCCCGATATTATCGGCTAGCTTGAAATAGGCGATAATATCGTGATATTTTCAAAATATCAGCGATATCAGTGACAGTGATATATATATATATAGAGAGAGAGAGAGACACCTCATTTTGATAGTATTTAATATCATACTGTGCAAAGAATTTTTGTCCTATAAATGTCACAGAAATGCAAATTTGGTTCAGCCTGCACCGTTGTAAGCAATAAAATTGCCACTCTCTCAACCCGAGCAACCAAATTCTGGCCTTAGGCAACCAACGTGAAGACATCTTCACGTACCAAAAACCAATTGATTTTTTAGTAAAATGAAGCATGGGGTGCATCACACGTCACTGTACACAAACACCTACATCACACTGAAAAAAGTACTCTCTCTCACTCTCTTGTTTCAAAGATGACTAAATAAGGAAAACTCATTCTGAAAGAAAATCCCTCCTTCCATCTCCACCAAAATTCGAAAAAGAAAAAATGGATTTTTGCTTTTGATATAAGGAATTAATAACAACTATGACAATGACAACAACAGTGATGATCATAGCAGAGTAGGAGAATGCACTCATGAAAAAAATGATCTTTATGTGGAAACAAAAGAATCCTAAGAATAACATCTTACAGAGGTTATATCACAGTTCATGCATTTAACAAGCCTCATATACCCCACATGCACTCCAAAGATTGCATGCAAAAGATCCAATAACACGTAACTTCAAAACTAGAACGAAGTGCACCAAAACCCTCCTTTTCAATAACTATGCAGAATTCACATGGAAGGCCCCATAAAAGAAGGTCAAGTAAATCAACAAAATGTAGTCATGGTAACAACTAATCCGCATAAGATAATAGAAAGGTGGGGAACCATAAAATAGATTTAGAAGTTTAAAACCAATTGGGGGGAGGGGAAAAACCCCCAACGCCAAGAAACAGAAACTGTTCCACATTAAAATTAGAAAAACATACAATATAGACTGCATTCAATACTATGTTGAAGAAAAGAAGAAAAACACATCCAAGTACCCACCTAATCTGATAAAAGAGAAGCAGAGAAGGGACATTGATTTCGCGTCATTCATCGCACCAGACTAGTTGATTTGGTCATCACACATTTTTTTCTCTCCATCGTGCGTCGTCATTTTCTTTATGGCATCGAATAGCATCAACAGCAGGACTGGTTCATCCAAGAACACCCAAGAGTCGATGCTTAATCCCTTTTTTCTTCTTCACTCAGATAATCTGGGGATATCCTTAGTATCGCAACAGCTTTTTGAGACAACAAGTCGATATGGAGTAGGGCTACGGTTATGGTACCAAGTGCCAAAAATAAATTACGTTTCTTTGATGGATTCATCGCGAAACCTGAACCTTCATCACCAAATATTGTCATATGGGAGCGAAGCAATAATATGGTGTTATCCTGGTTGCTCAATTTCATCCATAAAGATCTAGCAGCCAGTGTCATCTATGCTCAAACCACAGCTGAAGTTTGGGCAGAGCTCCGCGAAGGGTTTTCTCAATCAAACGCTCCTAGGATATATCAAATCTAACAGGAGACAATCAATCTCAAGCAAGATCAATCTCTCATAACCATGTACTTCAACAAGCTAAAAGGATTATGGGACAAAATGTCCATATATATCGAGATTTCACCATGCTTGTGTGGCACCATGAGGGTTATTCAAGATCTCCAACAACGTGAATGGCTCATTCAATTTTTGATGGGCCTCAATGATAGCTTCAGTGCCATCCGGAGTCAATTACTCCTTATGACACCCTTACCAAGTATATCCAAGGCATACTCGTTGATCATCCAAGATGAACGACAGCACGACCTTCGTCTCATGCCATCACATGAACCAGCTATTGCGACCGTCGATCGAGGCAATATCCCTGTCAAGGCCGACACATCAAAGATAGGCCAGACGCATCCAAGACCAAGATGTGATCATTGTGAACATCTTGGACACATCAAGCAAAAATGCTATTATCTTCATAGTTTTCCTAACCGACCAAGGAGTTCTTCTAATGCTCACTTCACTAGCCAGGCTAATGCATGTGCCCCCAGTAACGAACCTGAAAAATCCGTTTCAAGTTCTCTTCTTCCTAAACTTACCAAAGAACAATATGATAAGATTATGGCCATTGTCAATCTAGGTAACCAAAATATTCCATCTATGGCCAACCTTGTAGGTAATATACCCGCATCTTCAATTTGTTTGTTTGCATCTCAGAGTTGGATTATAGATTTAGGGGCAACAGATCATATCACAAACTCCATATCCAATCTTTCTTCTCTAGTGTCGATCTCCTTTCCACCCATCGGTCTCCCTAATGGGACATCCACCCATGTCACTCATACTGGCAGTGTTACATTGACTCCAACTATTACTTTACACAATGTTCTTTATGTTCCTCATTTCAAATTCAATCTTATTTTCATTAGCAAATTAAATCATGATTTGAAATGTGTCGTTGTGTTTAATGACGATCATTGTGTTTTTCAGGACCCGCACTCGAAGATGACGATTGGAACGGGTAGGCTGCAAGAGAACCTTTATATCCTTGAGGGTGGTAGTAACCATGCCTTGAATACTGCATCTCCTTCTATTTAGCATCTTCGTCTTTGACACTTATCAAATTCACGTCTTCAAGTTCTTATCAATTCAAATAAAGTTAATGACAAAATTTCTCATGACCCTTGTTCTGTTTGTCATAAAGCTAAACAAACCAGGTTACCATTCCTTCATGAGACTATATCTTCTTCTAAACCTTTCGAGTTACTATATTGCGACATATGAGATGCATATCAAACTCCCTCTATATCCGGGGCTCATTTTTTCTTGACCATCGCAGATGACTACAGCAGATGCACGTGGGTATATGTCATGAGGTATAAGTCGGAGACATTCAATATTATCAGAAATTTCATCGCATTAATTCACAATAAGTTTCAAACCAACATTTTAAGCATTCGATCCGATAATGGAATCAATTTTTTTTCAAAAGACATGCAAATTTTTCTTAAAGACAATGGCATCCATCATCAGCACAGTTGTGTCGCAACACCACAACAAAACAGTATTGTTGAACGCAAGCATCATGACTTGTTGAATGTCGCTTGGGCTCTCCGTTTTCAATCCAATTTACCACTCAAGTTTTGAGGAGAATTTGATAATAGAATCAATTTTTTTTCAAAATACATGCAATTTTTTTTTAAAGACAATGGCATCTATCATCAGCACAGTTGCGTCGCAACACCACAACAAAATGGTGTTGTTGAATGCAAGCATTGTGACTTGTTGAATGTCGCTCGGGCTCTCCGTTTTCAATCCAATTTACCACTCAAGTTTTGAGGGGAATGTGTTCTCACCACCACATACCTTATTAATCGTCTTTCCTCCAAACCCTTGATGGATGAAACCCCTTATGATATGTTATACAACCAAATGCCTAATTATGCTCATCTACACATTTGGTTGTTTATATTATGCCTTTAACATCCACCATAACCACAAATTTGACACACGTGCCAAATAAGGAATCTTTGTAGGATATCCATATTGTTAAGTTGGTTATAAAGTTTATGACCTTGAATCACAAATGATTTTTGTCGATAGAGATGTTAAATTTTATGAAAATATTTTTCCTTTTCAAGATCAAACGGCTCCTCCCTTTGATGTCACCAATGTCATACCCATACCCATTTTTGAATCCCAAGAATCATATTCATAACCTCCTGCCATAGAGCCTTTGTCCACCAACCCAATTCCCCCCAACACCCAAAACCTCCCTTCGCTTTGCGGCTCTGATACCATGATAAAAGAGAAGCAGGCAAAAGAAAGAACGATTAACTTTTATTCTTGAATGTTCTGTTTTACATTAGATCTACAGGTTACAATATATGCACTATTAACAATACAGGAAAAAGCGATGAGATCGTTATTCTACAGATGACGGATAACCCTGGTCTATTGCCACAAATGTAGGTTGGTAGTTATCATTAGAGGGATATCGGTATGACCAAATGGCCTGCGTCAGTTTTAGCGATAACCATCTAACAGTTTGTGAAGAACGATAATTCAGTATCGAGTTATCCGATAACGTTAGCTTTAACCACCTAACGATAACTCATTATCGAGTTATTTGGGATGACTAATATAATCTAATACAAGATCACCCACCAATACCAACAAAATAAACTACAAAATCCACAACACCAACAACCCAAATTCTCATCTTCACAAACCATCAACTCATTTCCTAGAATTTTTTAGTCTACTCAGAAAATAGACCAAGTAACCAGAAGAAGATCAGCATCATCCAAACAACCAAGTTCATAACTTTTGATGGGTTTCCCATTTACAAAACAGACAATAAAAGATCCAAGAAAGAACAAAAAGAGAAAGGCTTTAGAAAGGCTCAAAACTTACTATCAAGGTAGCTAACAAGGGATGTCGATCGAAATATGTCATCTAGAGTAGCCCAAGACATCTTCCAATACGAGATACTCAAGCTCTGATATAAAAAAAGCCATCACCCATGCTCTCTCTCTATATATATAGGCTTCTCTCCGGGCTCTACTTGTAGAAGCTGGCTTAGATACGAAGAGTCATGTAGCAAATGAAAAATTATTAGTATGGTCACTTCCGAAAATACTCAAAAATAAAGTTCCCACATTTTTATGATGCCAGCTAACAATAGTTTGGAGTAAATTTATCTGACTTGCAAGATGTCAGCTTATTATTTAAAAGCTTAACTTTAGCGTGTCTTCCCAAAGCCATTTTCCAAACAAAGCAGGACTGTTGGGTTTTCCTCTCCTGCGGTCACGGTGTGTGATAAAAGGCAACCGTCTACCCCACTTTACACACGCTCCACGTGTCAAGAATCTAGTGATTGGACGGAGCCCACGGGGATGTGCGTCCCAACTAGGTTGCCAACCAAAGAGGGTAAAAGCCTTAACACATTAGGTGTGTGTCCTCCTCCACAACCTTTACGTAGATTCTCTGTCTTTATCTGTTTTCCCTTTTTTCTCCTTTTTCCCTCTTGCCTTTATTAGTCTGTTTTTTTAGGGGTGCCAATGGGTCCCGTACAATACTCTATAGGGCCAGACTTTGGGGATAAACAAGAAGGTTCGATTGGAATTTGGGTCGGACCTGAAGTATCCGATTAATATATAGGGTTGGGTATGGTTTGTGAAATTTCATACCAGACATGAGTTCAAACTAAGATCCACAAATTTTCAATGTAAAAAAGATAAAAATTATTATTTTACCAAGTATGGTCGAGGTCTGGTTCATGGAATGCTTATAGGATCCAGGTATGGTTTCTCTTAACCTGGGTTCGGACTCAATACCATCATCTCAAATCAGGTGTGGGTTTGGTTTCACCTAGGTTCAAACCAAATCTGACCCGTTGACACGCCTAGTTTTTTTGTGATTTAGGGATACAACTCAAATATGAGAAGCTGTCTCACCACATTGGGCATATTCTTTGTTGTTTGGAACAGTTGTGGTTGAGGAGTTAATAGTATTGTAGGTTTACTCTTATTAAGTCCATAAATCCAGGTCACAAGAGCTCCAAGGAGTTTGGCTTAGTTAGAGATCTTGGCTGCTACACGGGTGGTTAGGGTTTCATTCTCATGGATGTCTTGCATATAAGAAAGGGCAAGAGCATTATGTTTCTTGCTCGTGTCGAAGCAAGGTGCCACGGGCTTACACCATCGGGAAAGTGACCATAAGTACAACAAGCTTAGCCAATGTGATTAGGTTTGTCCGTTCCTCATGGAAAACAAAAAAAAATCAAACTTACAAGTGCTCCACACACTTGACTGGGTGAGTTGCCTTAGTCCTCCAAGTTAAAGGATGTCAAGAGTTCAACAGCAAGTGTGTGCCTCCATTGCCTTAAGGCCAAAGCAACAAGTAAAGTGGTGGCTGAGGACTTTTAATCGCATGGAAGCGAGCCATGTCAATCTTTCTTATGCCCCACCACCTAAACCAGGGTTTCCACTCATTAAATGTCAAAAATCTCTATAATTCAAGCCATACGTTTTAACATTGCATGTGCATAACAGTATGTGGTTGGCAGCAAATCAATGTAGGCTTTGTGTTTCAAACAATCTTTTGTTCTCCTCCTAATAAGTTGGTAGTCTCGTTCATTGTTTTCATTAGTGCTATTCATAATCATTGTGTATGAATAACACTAATGAAAACCGTCAGAACTGCATGTGTGTATGGATAGGTTGAAAAGGACCCTAATTTGTCATTGGACTTACAATAGTGTTCTTGCCATTGTTAAGTGGTGAAAAATCACACGCCAACTAAGAAGGATTTCAGATTGCCATCCAAACAAGTGCTATGTCTTTCCCTTACCTTTCCTCTTCCTAATGACAGAAAATCATAGGAATCTCAGATCCATGGGAATTTTATACAAGAGTATATACGGAAGCTTTTACAGCTTTCTTCAAAGCACACCGTATGGTTTTTCTAGCACAAGATATGGGAAATTTTGGGGCATGAGAGAGAGAGAGAGATGAAATGCATATGCACTGTACTCATACCATAAATCTAAAAAGCACCAAACATGAGCAAACCATGTGTTGCATTCTAATACCCGGGTTGGCTCGGAAATCCTGTAGTGCATTCTAAATAAGTACGTTAAGGTTCGTCATAGACCTAGATCACTTCATTGACAACCATTCCCAACAGCCTTTGATGCCATTAACCATTTTTGCTCCGTCAAGCACTGCATCACGAGCCTATCCAAACTCGAGCAAACTTGTTTGAGTCTGGCCTGGTTTAGATGGACCATTTTCAAGCTCGACTCAAATTCAAACCAAGGTTGAGCAGCCATATTAGAGCTCCGCTGGGCTTGGTACAGTTCAAACTGATGTGAACTGTATAAAAAGTAATTGGTATTTAAACCCAAACACTAATGTGTAAGGCTACCATGGTAATCATTAGGACAATAATTTTTTTCTTTGGAGAGGCAGGGTGGGAATGTCCCTCGCCATAAGGTTGAAGCTGGGTGAACTCCTTAGTAAGGAACACCTCAAGGCTTTTACCAATTGGACGCCTACTAATATGCAGTCTTGGTAGGGAGTTTTCCTTGGAAGTGTCTCAGGGAGGTCAATACCATGCCAAGCAAGGGGCAAGCCGTGGGTTTGAACCTTGTAAGAACCTTTCGGAGCCCATGCAGATGTTGGCCTCAACCCGTTTAAGGAAATGAGCCCAAGGCTAGTTCAGGCTCAAGCGAGCTCAAACCAACCCATAACGAGCAGAGCTTCGATTTTCATGCAAAATTTGGCTTTTTTCTACAGCCCGCAACGGTGGTTTCTCTTAGCGAATTCAAATTGAGAGGGCTCAAAAGGTCATGAGCACCTTCTTCCAGAAACTGCAAACACTGATCAACAAAAAGCCCTACTTTGATCTGCAAAGTAAACATCACTATTCTGGCCTTGGGCAGCTTTCTAAATGGAGAGCATTTGCTTGACAACAGGGCCAATGCTTTAGCAATGTTAAAAGGAATCATACAAATAGCAATAATACCAATGATAACGGTGAATTGGTCGACATTGAAATAACTATTTCCCTTGATGATTGTGGAACAGCTTTTGGAAAGCAAAGGTCTTTGGTATCAGCTATCATCTTGGTGAAGTTATTTGTGGCATCCAAATGTGCTAATGTCAGAAGTCAAGAATCGGCACAGTGACTTTCCTCAACCAAAAAAAATGAAAAAGAAAAAAGTTTTCACCTTTTTAGGGCGCCATACTAACGCTCATAAAGTGTGAGAGTTCATGAACTAAAGTTTATGACCTGGGGCAGTTTAGTTGTAAACAGTGATATCAAAATGCTCCCAACGTGCTAAAAGCAAGAAAAAGTCTCAACCCAATTGACAAACTGATAAGGAAAGGAAAGTCCACTAATCCCAAGAGCACTGGTCAACTGCCATGACAGACATTGAGAACCAATTTAACCAAGACAAAGAAACACAAGATGTGCTAATACTTGGCAGGCAAACCTAACCGTATACCAAAACCGATCTGAAAAGCCAAAATTCCACTACTACATTGGTAGATGCCTGCTCATCAAATTGTCATCGGCCATCAATACAAAAGCATCACCACTTTGGACCCAAAGTGAGAACCCTTTTGCATCCTTTTCAGAAACCTCACAAAATTTTTAGCATTTCATCTCATAACAAGTAGAACCTCCATGCAAACAAAAAAGAGGGAAACAAAAACCTCACAAAATTTTTAGCATTTCATCTCATAACAAGTAGAACCTCCACGCAAACAAAAAAGAGGGAAACAAAGCTTATACCAAAACCGATCTGAAAAGCTAAAATTCCACTACTACATTGGTAGATGCCTGCTCATCAAATTGTCATCGGCCATCAATACAAAAGCATCACCACTTTGGACCCAAAGTGAGAACCCTTTTGCATCCTTTTCAGAAACCTCACAAAATTTTTAGCATTTCATCTCATAACAAGTAGAACCTCCACGCAAACAAAAAAGAGGGAAAGAAAGCCACCACAAGTTCACATATACACAAATAAAGATCTAAAATGGTGGCACTCCTGAGCCCCAAACAACAAAGACAGATGGACATTGTAAGTTACGAAATTGTGAATAAAATCGCCTATTAAGACAATGTAACTTTATGAATCAAGGTGCGAAAGTGATGTAAGGGCATCCAATGTGGTTCACACTCGCTAAGATGTGAGAACATGGTGAAACCATTTATGAGATCCTTTAGGAGGAAAAAACCACATACGAGGGATGATACATACCTCGCTTGAACAATTCACTTAAAGACCATGATAACGTAAATCTAAAGAATCAAAAACCATCCAACAGAACACAATGTGGCAAGAAGCAGACATGGAACTATGATGCATCATGAGATGATCCCTTAAACAACTGAACTGGTATTGACTATTACCATATTCCATAATGAACATGGGGTCTGCTAAGAGAACAACTACAAGTGAAATGTGGAATAAACTACATGTAGGTTGATATCACTGCATACTCATATATGGGCTCATACATACATTGACTTATTAACTTTAAAATTTAAGAATCTACAACGATTTGAAGCAACTGAAAAAATGTAAACCCAAACTTTGGGAAGTGGAGATAAAATCCCATAGACTGCATCTTGATATTTAAACAATTTATATTTCTAGATTTTCCATCAAGCCAAGAAACTTCCAGTGAAAGTACAGAAAACATTGAAAAGACATTGAGATCATAATTAAAGAATATCGTCGGTTTGAGAGGAAGTAGCACCAATACTGTTAATACCAGAACCTAGCAGCCACGAAAGCCATATAGAACTTAGATCTCTCTCTCTCTCCTAAGTATCAGGAGTTTGTTAATTAATAAATAACTAATTTTTATCTTCTCTGTGTTTCTTATCTCTCTCTCTCTCTCTCTCATGTGTGAGACGGCGTAATTGTCACAAAATTTATATACAACTTTAGAAAAGATATATACATCTAACACAACTTTTATGTCATTTTTAAAAGGTTTTTAAAGCAAATCAAATTTGGACACGGATGCCCATCTTTCATCTTTAAGTAGTAACACATGTTAGAATTCCACCTTGGTACCTGTATTGAGAAAACGAGAGAGAGACGAAGAAAAGATTACAAGAGGGGGCTGCGGCTCACGATTTCTACCTACAGAAATCGTGACCTAATGGCTATATTAATACACTTAAGTTTACATTTTGGGTCGGGTCGGGTCAGGTGTAATATCCGAACCCGGATACAAATCGGGTCTGGTACAGGATCCACCTTTTTCACCCCCCCTCAAGTTGATCATGGTTATGGACCATGCACAACTTGCCTTTAAGCATCCAAAAACGATCATTTGTTAACCCTTTCATAAATAGGTCCACAACTTGTCTTTCAATATTGACGAACTTAGGCTCAATCTCTTTTTCTTCAACTTTCTGTCTCACAGAGTGTTGGTCAATCTCAATGTGCTTAGCACGACTGTGATGTATTGGATTGAATGACATGTTTATAGCATTTTGGTTGTCACATAGCAAGATAGTGTGGGAGATCTTTTCTCCTACTTTAGTTAGTAGATGTTTGATCCATGTGGCTTCGACAGTAGCAGCAGCCATAGATCTATACTCAGCCTCAGTACTTGATCTAGCGATAACCTTTTGTTTTCTATTGCTCCAAGAGACTAAATTTCTTCCAATGAAGGCACAATATCCTGATGTAGATCTTCGTTCGTCAGGGTCTCTTGCCCAGACTGCATCACAATATACAGTGAGTCCGTGTTCATCTTTGTCATATGGTTGTGGTGAGTATACCAATCCATCCCCAATAGTCCCTTTCAGATATCTAAGGATCCTCTTGACGGCCTCCATATGTCCAGTATGTGGCGCATGCATAAATTGAGACACTTGATTGACTGAATAAACAATATCAGGTCTAGTGAATGTGAAGTACTGTAACATTCCTATTATGCTTCGATACCTGGTGGGGTCATCACACAGATTTTCATCATGAGCGCTAAGTTTTTGATGAAGCACACTCGGAGTTCCCAGAGGTTTACAATCTTTCATGCCTACCTTGCTGAGAACATCTACGGTGTACTTGTGCTGAGTGAGTGTCAAGCCATGAGCCTGATTATCAACTTCTACACCAAGAAAATAGCGCAGAGCTCCAAGATCTTTCATTTTGAACCTCTAATCTAGTAAGTCTTTTACTTCTTGGATGTGGGCCGCAGAGTTTCTTGTGATAACAATATCATCGACATATATTAATAACAGAGTAGTCACAGTCTGACTTCTGAAAATAAACAATGAGTGGTCTAGCATGGAACGTGAAAATCCATGTTTCTGAATCTCTAGTGAGAAGTTGTCAAACCAAGAGCGAGATGCTTGCTTCAGACTATAGATAGCTCTTTTTAACCTGCACACATGAGTTTTATAATTTTGTTCTTGATATCCAGAAGGTTGCTCCATGTACACTTTCTCAAGTCCCCATGCAAGAAAGCATTTTTTACATCAAACTAACTCAACTTTCATCCATGTTCAACAGCTAGAGAAATAATAATTCGAATTGTTCTCATTCTTACGACCGAACTAAAAGTCTCATCATAGTCTTGCCCTGCTTCTTGAGTGAATCCTTTTGCCACAAGCCTTGCGTTGTATCGTTCAATGGTTTCATCTGGCTTGTACTTTATCTTGTAGACCTATTTACATCCGACAACATTTTTTGTCAGGTGGTCTGGGAACAACTTCCCAGGTTCCACATTCATACAAGGCTTGCATTTCATCATTCGTGGCTTCTACCAACTTGGTAGAAGTGGTTGCCTGATAGTACATAGTGGGCTCATCTTCCTCATTGAGAGCAGTTAAAAAGAGTTGAAGATCCAAGGAGAAGTTGTTATAGCTAACCCACCTGTCAATGGGATGTCGTATGCGGCTAGATTTTCTGACCTCAAGAGTGTGAGAAGGAGTCGGATTGATGACTGAGACATGATCTAAATGGCTTGATGTTGTTGGTCTCTGTCTAGAATAGACAATGCCTTTGTATCTGCCCGGTACTTTCTCTGAATTCTGTGGCCCCGACGTCTCAGTGTTCTCAGACATCTCTTCTTCTTGTTGCACGCAATCTGATAAACATGCTTCATTGGAGCCAGCAAAAAGTTCTGAACTCAACCAAGGATAGTAAACTTCAGTTGGTATATTCGTTGCATCAGCTCTATTATCAAAATTTTGTTCATCAAAGACAACATTTCTTGAGATTCTGATACGTTTGTTGGTGGGATCATAACACCTATATCCTTTGTAGTCATCTGCGTATCCCACAAACCTACACTTCTGGGCCTTGTCCTGAAACTTGTTTCTCAGAGACCGATCAATATGCACATAGCAAACACATCCAAAAACACGCAGATCATGATAACTAGGATGAGCTCCAAAGAGACAGTGATAAGGAGACTTATTTTCCAGAACGACCATGGGCAATCTATTTATCACATGCACGGCAGAATGAAAAGCTTCTGTCCATAGGTTGATGGGAAGATTGTTGTCATGAAGCATACTCATGACACTTTCAACGATATGTCTATGTTTTCGTTCAGCAATGCCATTTTGTTGAAGAGTGTGAGGGCAGGACACCCTTCTTCCTATTCCGTTATTTCGAAGAAAAGAAATAAAATCACGGGATGAGAATTCCCCACCTCCGTCACATTGGAAAAATTGAATGGACTCAAAAAATTGATTTTTGACCAAGGAAAGAAAATTTTGAAACAAAGAGAAGACTTCTGACTTTTTTTATGAAATATATCAAAGTGTATCGAGAATAACTATCAACAAAGATTAGATAATATCTGCTTCCAGACCCAGAGACAATTGGGGCGGGTCCCCACACATCAGAACAAATAATCTCAAAAGGTTTTGAAGCTCTCTTATTAATAAAATAGAAAGACAATACATGACTCCCACAATGTCATAACCGACTATGCCATAAGAATGGCTTATTACATTCAGAGATACTAAAAACACTGGAAGAAGAGGATAAACACGACTCTAATGAAGGCTTCGAAATCAGGTGAGCAGGGCGAACATCATGACATGGAGCTTCTTCAAAGATATACATGTTGCCTCGTCTCTTTCCTTCAGCGAATGTTTCCCACGTGCATAGGTCCTTGACCTGCACAGAGAAGGGAGTGAATTCAACTGAAGCATTATTATCATCAATAAGTTTGGAGACGGAGACAATATTTTTCTTAATGTCAGGAGCATGAAGAACGTCAGAAAGAGTAAGAGTGGAATGTGACATGGGAATGACAGTCTTTCCAACATGAGAAACAGGATGGTGGGATCCGTCTCCAGTGACAATCTTACTTTTTCCGAAATAAGGAATAAGGTTAGAAATTTTACCTGCATCGCCGGTCACATGAGTTGCTGCCCCTGAATCGACAAACCATGTGCATTCATCACTCTGCTTCAATTTTAACTCTGACAAGGCAGATATCAGCAAATCTTTAATCTCTCCACTATCTCTGGTATTTGTGAACTTTCTTTTGGTTGCTGTCTGCGGACCCTTTCCTTTATTCTCTGGATTATGCCAACGATTCGCCTTGATATGCCCCTTCTTGTTACAAAGGAAGCAAGTAGGAATGGATCTTGGTCCCTGCGCATGAGCTGACATGTTTGGAGTGGGAAGCAAACCACGCCCTCCGTGTCCACTTCGCCCTTGTCCTCCTCGTCCCCGTCCTCTACCATAAGTCACTCATGTGGTCAAAACTTCTTGAGTATTTGGATGATTATGAGTTTCTTCAGAGAATCCCTTCAGAGTTATTTCATACTGGATCAATTTGGCTCGTAGCTCATCGAAGGTGGGAAGAACAGGAAGGCACAGTAGTGATGTAACTATCATATTGTAGTCAGATCCCAATCCACTCAGAGTTTGTTGCACCATGTCATTATCACTAACGGCACACCCTATAACTGAAAGTTGGTCTGTGATGATTTTTATCTTGTTCAAATATTCCATGATGGTCATAGAATCTTTTCTTAGCAACTGAAATTCCCCTTTTAGAAAAACCACCCTTGCTTGAGAAACCTGCGAATACGTCTGAACCAGTCGTTCCCAGAGTTGTAGGGTTGTACAGTTGTCAGGAATGGCAACGAGAATCTCTTGAGACAGAGTTGATGTGATGTATGAAACAACTGATTGATCTTTCCTTTCCCAATTGAGAAATTCAACATTTTTGACATACACGATTGAACTCGCCCCTTGGTCATCTTTTTCTTCTCTCGGTTTAAATTCTGGTGGGACTGAAGTGGTTTCATCCAGGTGACCTAAGAGGCCTTGACTCCTTATGAAAGGAATAATTTGTCTCTTCCAAATCAAGAAATTTGAGGTGTTTAACTTTTCAGAAACAAGTTGGTTGAGAAAACTTGAAGAAAGGTTTGATTGAGAGTCATAAGAATCCATTGAGAATTAGAATCAACAGGAGTATCCACAAAAAATTTTAACTTTTTTTTTGGAACAGAGGGTCGTAAATTGTCAGAATCAGAGGATGCAGAAACTGATGTTCAACTTGGGAAAACTGTTATTCAACGACGTGTGAAAAACACTTTCACACGTTAAATATATTTGCAGAAATAAGAATCAGAAAGGGAACTATACAGTAAACATATATTTGAATGTGCAAGTACGAGGAGAAGGGTGGACACAGAAAGATCGAACAGACAAGCAATAAAGAAATGTCAAACAGGCAATAAAAATGAAATAGGGATCGTGATTGGTCTGGTGTTTCACGTGAGTCGATTTCAGCGATTCACGTGAAACACAACCACTCCTTTTACGGTTTGGGTTCACGTGAACAGGATTCACGTGAGCCTCAGATCCAAGAGAAAAACAGACCCACTAGAGGTGTGGGTGCACAGAATAATTCAGGAAAGAGAAGAAGAATGAGGAAAGAAGAAGAGAAAAGAAGAAGAGTAGATAAGGGGAGAAGCGAAAAAAAAACTCAAAATTTTAATTGGATGTCAGAACTCCTGTTTAGAAGAGATGAGGGCTTCAGATTGGGCTGTTGATGGGTTCGGTTGAACAAGATGGAGAGGACTCGCTGAAGGATCTTGGCCTTTGATGGTTCGGCTGAAGAAGATGAAGGAGATGAAGGGGGCTCGCTGAAGGAAGAAGATGAAGACGTGCTGAACTCCAATTGTCGCACCTGACGAAAACTTTTTCCGGCCCTTAGACAGATCTCGGCTCTGATACCATGTTAGAATTCCACCTTGGTACCTGTATCGAGAAAACGAGAGAGAGAGACGAAGAAAAGATTACAAGAGGGGGTTGCGGCTCACGATTTCTACCTACAGAAATCGTGATCTAATGGCTATATTAATACACTTAAGTTTACATTTTGGGTCGGGTCGGGTCAGGTGTAATATCCGAACCCGGATACAAATCGGGTCTGGTACAGGATCCACCTTTTTCAACACAGACCAGCAAGAGTTACACACAGTCTAACAACGCAGGGTACAGAGGTGGGGTTTAAAGCCCCAGTTATGTCTGTGTAGAATCATGAAGCTCCCAGACATCATTCAAACTTTAGGCATTGATTTGCTTAAGAACATCCAACCAAAGAACATTTGCAGTAATGTCTTTCACCAGTCAAGTTGCATATAATATAGTGAAGTTCTGTCTCCTTTAAAGTGACATCAGGCAACAAAGGACAGAGCATGGTAAGAGATGGCTGAAAAACATGGCCTAGTTAATAATGCTACAGTGATTTCTGATTTGATATTTGGTTATAATAGAAATAAGAATATGGAAGTTGAAAACTGCCGTTGTCTGGGCTTCGATCTTTGCATTGATCTTCTTTCATAACAAGCAATTAGAATTGAAAGGTGGGAATAATAGAGTAGGTTAATCGAAAACACTAAGTATTTAGAAAAGATGATTGCATTCATTCAAAAGGAACCAACTTTACCAATTGCTAGGGAAAAATATCAGTTGCACTGTGTTTGGTTTCCTGATTAAATGTTTTATCCTATCTTGCCCTTCCAAACAAGTAAGACTTTTGTTCTCTCTTATCTTCTTAGCCTATTATGATAATGGTGCTGATAGGTGGCCAGGAGTATTGTTATGATGTCTTCATATGTTGATACCCTATCAGTGACGATGTTGATACGGTATCATGGAAGCCGATAATATTTAGCCAAGGGTTATGAAGATGAAATAGGTGGAATGTCATGATTATGTTGGTGACAATCATATAGTCATTTATCTTGATAACCATGAAAAATGTAAAGAGAAAGCCATCATAGCACGTCCCCAGTACATCCATTGTCTTGTTACAGTCGTTTTTTTCAGTCAAATATCATTTCATTGGGTTTTTTTTATGGCCAGAAGCTAGACGCTTTTGAGCAAAGCAACCCAATGCCAAAAGTTTGGTGACCACTGGGGTCTTGCTGACCCTTCCAGTTCCATCCCACCTTCGCAACCTGCCTGATCTGTCTGCTCTGTCCAGTGTTATTAAAAACGCGCCTCAAGGCGCACAAAGCACACATTGCCTCAAGGTGAGGGCCTTTGTGCCTTGAGGTGCAGCATAAAAGCGCAAATGCCCTAAGGCATACGCCTCATACGCTTTGAGGTGTACGCCTCGAGGCGAGGCGCGCCTTAAGGTGTGGCGTACACGCCTCAAATTTTTAGTCAAATGGGGGTCAAAGCCCCAATTTGACCAAAAATTATGGTTAAATATTAGGGGGCCCGACCCTAAGGACCCGTGCCAGGGGGGAGCCCCCGGACCCCCCTTACTGCAAAGGGAAAAACTCTAAATCAGGCTCCACAACTCATCAGGTATTGGTACTTCAATGGGCATGGGTCAGACTAGTTTTGGATTTGACCAATCAAACCCAATCCATTACCTATTTTAATCCATTTTAACTTTTAAGGTGCATAAAGGGTTGTTTTTATTCATTATTGCATGGTGCTTGATACACACAAACACCTGCATGTATACCTATTTTTTCTCAAACAAAAAAAATACACACATGTGCACATACACACATAGCTGTGTCTTACCCCTATACCCCATACTTTTGTAAATTCTGATGTTGTACCCTATGTGCCCACACCTGCATCCATACCCATAGCTGTACCTATGTGACAGTTTATAGATTCAACAAGATTTCATTAGAAAAAAGTGAACAAGAAGCTCTTTGCAGCTTGAATCAACCTTTATCTATTGTTTCATATTAATAGATGAATTCTGGCCCTTATGTTGACAAGCTACTTTTAGTGAATGCTAGTGGCAAAAAAGTTAACACACTACATTTGAATAATAAAGTTACCCAATTTTTTAATTGTTTGATATTAAGTTTTTTTATTGAATATTCTTATATGTTAGCGTATATATGTGCTTTACTCTCATTTTGAAGAGTTTTGGACAAATATATTAACATTTGGTTGTTAATGCTAACATGCATTTTCTAATTATGACATGATGTTGTTAATGCTAATATGCATTTCGTTGTTATTTTTTTATTGAATGAATGCTCATATTTTATTTCTTAGATACTTACATAGATCAACTTGTTACATTAATGTTACTTTTACATGTTAATCTCATATTCTGTCAATATTTATTTGAGATTTTTTATTTCTTGTTGGTTGTTGCTTCATCAATAAAGCATTATTTATTTATTTATAATTTTAGATATTTTTTACAGTTTTTTTTTAAGTTTTCAAAAAAAAATTTTGAGGCTTACGCTTTACACCTCGCCTCAGATTTTGGTGGAGTGCCTCGCTACGCCTCAACGCTTTTCACAACACTGCTTAGGAACTTGCAGATAGAAGATATATTTATAGATTTACATATGTTAATATAAACATAGAGAAGTATTCCCATGCCTAATCACTTAAGAAGGGTTTGTATTTGCAGCTCCATGTGATGCATGGCTTCCTTATTCATCTCTTTCACATTTTCAGTATGATAGGATATGATTTTCAGAAGGAAAGTCAGGCTGGGACAAGTCCTAAATTAGAATCAATTATAGGACCTATCAGTCAGGATTTTAGCAAGAAACCATCAGATCATTGCATCTAAGACAACAACCAATGTCCAAACTAGCATGGTATCGTTATCCCCTAGAGTTGCCAAGCTGCAATGCCAGTTATGTCATACAAGGCCTACAAAAGTGTACTGCAACTATGGTTTTTACCAGAGTTACCGAAAGCGCCTAGGTAAGTGGGGAAGCGCGCTTCGAAAGCGCGAAACGTCACGCTTCCAAAACGCGCGGGGAAGCGCCCTTTTTTAATGGGAAGTGTGCTTCCCATCACGCTTCCCCTTCGCTTCACCCATTTTTTCAATATTTTTTGTATTTTTTATTAATTTTTTTTATTTTTTATTTTTTATTTTTTGCTTCCCCCTCGCTTCCTAGGTCGCTTCCGAGACGATTCCCGATTCGCTCCTAAGTGGTCCCACACTTCTCGATTCCTAAAATTTTGAAAGTGCCTTGCTTCCCGCTTCCTCAACTGGCAACCATGGTTTGACATATTTTCAATATCAGAGATTAAGGGTGTGTTTGCCTGCCATGGAAACATGTGTGTTTCTGCAGAAACACATGAAAACCATTGTGTTTCCGCAGGCCCCAACATGGCAATCCATGCACGGAGTCTTCTTCCGGTGCACACAAGCACACCCTGAAAATATTTGGAGTAAGGACATAATATCAATTGCTTCTCCAATTCCACCACCACTGAATGCTTTGAAGCCTTTAATTTAATGCATTCAATTTTCTTGATGATAATACTTCAAAATAATCTAATGTTACATAGCTACAAACTTACATTCATAAGCCTCCACCTCAGATGTTGCACTATACTATGACAAGTGTTTGCCGATACCACATCATCCCTTTTTTTTTAGGAAAAGATACGTCATCATCCTTTATGTGGAACTCAAATGAAATCTTATTCCACCAATCATTTTGTAAATGATCATTGTAAGACATCCTCTTATGAACATCGAGTGCATTCTGGAGATATGTCCAATGAAACAGATAGCCTAGACAATTGCAACTAAGAAAATGGAAAGGTATGCTAACTTAAAATTTGGTCAATATATCAAAACATTGGTACTCCTATTTTCTGGCTAAGATGGTACAAGGATATAAAAAAGAAGCCAAGTAAATTGATTGTCTCCCCTATGCATGTGCTCAAATGTCTAAGTGGAGTCAGAAATGCAAAACAGGAATACCAAAACTATACCCTCTTTCCATATGCATATACTGATAAATGACTAACTTGTATTTAAGAAAGCAAAACAAGAATCACCAATACTACTTAAGGTAGGTAGTGTGACATAACACACAACCAGCTAAACTGAACAGAAAAGAAAAGAGTGAAACTGCAGTCATGAAATCATCAATTGATAGCAATCTAGAGATAATCCAAGTTCATTTTGAACATCAGGAATGCGCACATTGCATGGATTATGATTATTAACTAGCATTTCATTTCAGAGGAAAAACAGAACAATAGCAATCCCATGAATTCAATATCGCAGAAGTGATCCTGATCCTGATATCTTTATTAAGTAATAGACCAATAACTAGAGAAAGCTGCTTGCATTACCATTTAAATCTGTCTTTACTATTTGAATAGATAAAGGCTGTCAACTTAAGTAAGAACTCTATGTGAAACCGCCTCAGTTCTTTTGTCTCAAAAGCCTAGAATTACAACAATTGAATCTCTCATAGCCTGCCTTGAACAAGAGGTAGGAAGCCAACCGTGTTAAAAAATAAGCTTCAGTGAATAAACACCCATTTGAAAGACAAGAAATAGAAAACAAACCTAATTATTCTAATTCTTTTGACAATGATTGCACCTAACATATTCGACACCTTTTACAAAATAAACATTCACGTATTCAACATTACTTGGTCTGAATATATGGATCAGATTAGTGGGTCGATATAGTGCAAAATATTGAAAATGTTAAGCTTCACACCTAAGAAGCTCGTCAACAAATGCTAACAAGTGCAAAAAAAATGAGCAAACCATAAAGTCTGTTATAGCCAAGCTATTGTATCCAATAATACAAAGGCATAATAGAGGTTTCAACAATATATAGAATAAAACATGAAAAATGTACTTAACAGGGTATGAACCTAAGAAGTAAGAAAATGCACGTCAACATTATGAAAAGAGTTATCCTCCAATAGAAGGCTAAATTGTGGAGGCACTTAAAACAGTTCAAGAGGTCTCAGGAGCCTGCTGGTTAACTCCAAATTTTACCAATAATTTGTTAACTGATTCTGGTGAACAAACTTGGTATTTCACCTCTCCGTTAGGAGCTATGGAGATCTCAGCCAGTTCAAGTTTGTCAGAAGTGAGGCTTGTGCTGTCCATGGTTTTGCTAAGCACTTTCAACACTAACTGAACGGCCTCTTCTCTCGTGATGTCATCCTTGTATTCCTGTTTAAGCATGGACTGTGCAGCCTGGTTATTTGCTCCAATTGCAGCAGCCTTCCATCCTCCATAGTTTCCACTTGGATCACTCATGTATAACTGAAACCCAAAGTTCTTGTCCCAACCAGCAAACAAGAATGACACACCAAATGGTCGAAGCCCACCAAACTGTGTATATCCTTGCTTTGTATCACACAGAGATTGCACTAGCTGCTCGACAGGCATAGGTTCCTGGTAAGCATACACATAACGTTGAGCTTGAACACGAGCTGTGTTAATCAGAATGTTAGCATCAGACATGATTCCTGCCACAGCGCATGCCAAATGATCATCAATCTTGTACATCTTCTCCGTAGACTTTGATGTTTGAAGAAGCTTTGATGTCACTTTTTTCTCCCCAACCAAAACAACTCCATCCTTGGCCAGAACCCCAATTGCAGTTCCAGCATTTCCTATAGCTTCCATAGCATACTCAACCTGGTAAAGCCGACCTTCTGGAGAAAATATGGTCGTTCGACTATCATACCTCCTAGACATCTTGGCTAATAACTGCAAAAGGAAACAAAACAGAGCTGTCTTCTCAGATAAATAAATTTAAAAAAAATATCTTCATAATAAGCTGCTACATAAGCACGTAAACAGCAAAATTTGACATAAATGTCACGCACACACATCCCACCAGTTGATCCAAGATTGAAGCATCGATCAAAGGACTTAAAGAGACCTTATCCCATGTTAATACAGAAACCATGAAACCACGTGATCACCACATTGCAATGAAAAGTATGGGGCCAATATGGGCGACACCATGCTCATAAACCAAATCATTGGGCTCCAGAACCAGGTGCACAGGTAACCCTCCAAACCAAAAGCCCCCAAACAATGGGTTCAAGATAATCAAGAAGCAGATTGGAACTATAATTGACCTCTCAAGGTTACTTCATCCACACACACCATCTACAAGAGGCCATCACATATTTGCTGCCACCATTAAACACATCGGCCAGTCTACCTACACCCATCCATCTTCTTCAGACGTTTCGTCGACCAATTGGTGGGCATGATTACAACCCCAGATTTACGCTCTCAAAAAACATGCAGAACCCAGGAACTGCAATGGTTCATACTAAAATCCAACAAAAGGAGGATATCCAATATAATTTAATACAAAAAACCACCAAAACCTTCCGCATCCAAGAAGGAAACTCACAAGCTGGTCATTCCAAACTTAAGAAAAAGGAACAAAACCAACCACGGAAATCGTGATTCAGATATCAAAAAGACGACAAAGAAGAAGGAGACACTTACAGAGAAATTTGAAAAACAAAAAGAAAAGGGAAAAGGGAATCTCTAATCACGATGATCGTTACCCATCGAAACATCACACATCAATCATATTTACGGTCCGATCATAAAAGAAACACCATTCCTACTTTAAAAATGCAAGAAAAAAACACAAAAGAGGAAGAAATTGGGTTTAGGGTTTTATGATGGAGCAAAAACAAAGATCAAGACCAGATCAAGAAGATTTAAGGCATGGGTCGAGATCGAACTAAAAAATCGCGAAAATTGACACGAGAAACAAACGGGGACCGTGAAATTCCAAGAGAAATGAAGAACCAAAATGAAAGTAAATCATCTAAAATGCAGATTAAATAGAAAAGAAAAGAAGAAGAAGAGAGCTTACGAGCTCTGGAGCTGCTACGGAGAAAACTTGCGCGCTCGGTTTCCCTTCTTCGCACACTTGAGTCTGAATCTTCGCTTCATTATATAGGGATGGTTTGAAGAGCGCTCTTATTACATGAGTGCCTTGCGCTTATAACTTGGGTGAGGGGGCTTCCAGATCGTCGGATCTCTCAGGAACAAAGGGCTCGACGCGTCTAGGTCCTAATGACAAATCCCGGACTAGAAACCCAAACCGGTCGGATGTTGACCGGATCATTCTTGAACCACAAAAGATATTTTCTCCCCATCCGATTTGCTTCCCACAATAAGGGACCAGAACCCAATTTAGTTTTGTGAATTTAGGGATGTAAACGGGTCAGATCTAGGCATTACCGTGTCCAACATAAGATAAAAACAAATCTGGATCTGACTAGCTTAAAACCCAGTAATTTCACTTAATCGGATTTCGGTCTGGGTTTGAATGCAAAACTTAATACCAAAACTCGAATCCGATTATTATTTGGTTCCAAATTTGGCTACCGAACTAATTAAATGTGGATATGAGTTGGATGTCGAGTTACATCCGACCCATTGACATCTTTTTTTTATTGATATTGCTAGAAATTTTGCAACTACTGAACCATAGTCACATATATGTAGCAATCAACATAGCAATCAACATATATACCTCGTGAAGGCCGCACTCTTAAATGATCAAAGCAGGTTATATGTCCCCCCCCCCGAACAGGGCAGTTAGCTACATCTCATGTTCGGGGGTCCCAAAGAGCACCACGTATGTAAGCATGTGTGTCTCGTATCCCCATGTTTGTCAGCATTAATTAGCATTGGAGTTTGATGCGATTGCAAAGACTTAAGTACCCTCTCCTCCATTGGTGCCAAAAAAATGACGATTCTTGAAAAGGAGTGGTTGTAAAGACTTAAGTGCCCCGAAGATGATTATTTAAGACCCAGTCTCTGCACTGCAGGATTATCTGAGAAAGAAATCTCCCTTGGAGGAGGTCATGAACATCAACCCTCTCACTCTCTCTCTCTCCCTTCTCTTTCTGCTTCTATGCACATCCAACAGAAGATCTTACATTGCTCCATCAAGCACTGGCTGACCTGCACATTGACTGTTGTGGAGTCTGATTCAGAGTTTTTACCCTTACAGAAGGAGGGTTTGGGGGCTCCTCCCAGCGTGGGTAGCATCATTCAACTAAATGAGTTGTAGATCCTGATTCAGAGTTTTTACCCTTAAAGGAGGAGGGTTTGGGGCTCCTCCCAACGTGGGTAGCATCATTCAACTTGATTCGTTGTGGAGCCTGATTCAGAGTTTTTGCCCTTACAGGAGAGGGGTCTGGGGGCTCCTCTCAACGTGGGTAGCATCATTCAACTTGAAGAGTTGTGGAGTCTGATTCAGAGTTTTTACCCTTACAGAAAGGGGGGTCTGAGGGCTCCTCCCAGCGTGGGTAGCATCATTCAATTTGATGAGTTGTGGAGTCTGATTTAGAGTTTTTTCCCTTATAGGAGGAGGGTTTGGGGGCTCCTCCCAGCGTGGATAGCATCGTTCAACTTGATTCATTGTGGAGCTTGATTTAGAGTTTTTGCCCTTATAAGAGGAGGGTTTGGGGGCTCCTCCCAGCGTGGGTAGCATCGTTCAACTTGATTCGTTGTGAAGCCTGATTTAGAGTTTTTGCCCTTACAGGAGGGGGGTCCGGGGGCTCCCCCCGGCACGGGTCCCGGGTGTCGTGGTCAAAAAATGCACAGGGTATCGTGGTGAGAAAGACATATTTTTGTGCCCTGAAGATGATTATTTAAGACTCAGTCTCTGCACTGCAGGATTATCTGAGAAAGAAATCTCCTCTGGAGGAGGCCATGAACATCAACCCTCCCACTCTCTCTCTTTCCCTTCTCTTTCTGCTTCTATGCACATCCAACAGAAGATCTTACATTGCTCCATCAAGCACCGGCTGACCTGCACATTGACTGTTGTGGAGCCTGATTGGAAGAAATCAATGGAAAATCCAACAAGGAGCATGCCAGAATCAAGATGTGGATGTCAAGCGAGAATGGTGTTGTGCAACTCAAATAACACAAAATAATAAGGGTCTAGTTTTTAGTTAAAATGAGGAATGAAATGACAATAGAAATCGCTGAAAATTTACAGAAATAAACTAGACTCAATAAAGAAGACACCAATTTTTACGGATTTGGAATATGACCTCCGGTTAGGGAGATATGGCCCTGACAAGTTTGTCCTAATTCGGATAGCGATTTACAGTGATTTGCTTACTGAATAACACTACAAATCGCTATAGTGATTTGCGGAAGACACCACAAATCGCTATAGCGATTTGCGGAAGACACTACAAATCGCTATAGCGATTTGCTGAAGACACTACAAATCGCTATAGCGATTTGTAGTGTCTTCCGCAAATCACTATAGTGTTTCGTTGGAGACCCGAAAATGCTACAAATTGTTGTAGGAAAGCTCGATAATACTACAAATCGTTGTTGGAAGGCCCAAAAAAAAAATGGTCCGGAGGGCGCTGCCCCCCGAGCCCCCGCCAGAGGCGGCCCCCCCTGGACCTGCGCCCGCTGACCGCGCAATGGGATCCACGCCGGAGGGGAGCCCCCGGACCCTCCTCCTGTAAGGGCAAAAACTCTAAATCAGGCACAGAAGTAGAGAGAGAAGGGAGAGAGTGAGAGGGTTGATGTTCATGGCCTTCTCCAAGGGGAACCCTTTACCTCCCTTGATTTCTTCTCTAGAGAGAGAGGGTTTTACAGTGTTTTACGGAGAAGGAAGAAGAAGAAGATGACGATGGAGCAATGTAGGATCGTTTGTTGGATGTGCACAGAAGTAGAGAGAGAAGGGAGAGAGAGTGAGGGTTGATGTTCATGGCCTTTTCTAGGGAGAACTATTTGCCTCCCTTGATTTCTTCTCTAGAGAGAGAGAGGGTTTTACAGTGTTTTACGGAGAAGGAAGAAGAAGAAGAAGATGGCGATGGAGAAATGTAGGATTGTCTGTTGGATGTGCACAGAAGTAGAGAGAGAAGGGAGAGAGAGTGAGAGGGTTGATGTTCATGACCTTCTCCAGGGAGAACTCTTTGCCTCCCTTGATTTCTTCTCTAGAGAGAGAGAGAGAGAGAGAGAGAGAGAGGGTTTTACAGTGTTTTACGGAGAAGGAAGAAGAAGACTTTGAAGAGTCAACACCATCCTCGTCTTTCTGGATGGAGGACATGTTTGTCCTTTTTTTGAACGGAGAAAGAAGAAGAAGACTTTGAAGAGTCAACATCATCCTCGACTTTCTGGATGGAGGACATGTTTGTCCTTTTTTTGAACTGTTTGTTTTTTCTTTTTTGAATGAAGGGCATTTTTGTCATTTTCTCAAACCATCACTTTATGAGAAGAATAACAAAAAAGGGTACTTAAGTCTTTGCAACAACACCAGAGTCCGATGCAAAGTTATGTCAACATACACGGGAATACGAGCCCCATGTGCTTGTATACGTGGTGCCCATTCAAAGCCCCGAACACAGACGTGGGATTCAGTGAATCATTGGGGGCGAACATACACCATTCTCTCTTAAATGATCGAGTATAAAAACCAATTGTCCGTACCCCATGGCTATTTAGAGTTATTTGTGGTCCCAACTTGCTTCCCACCAATGACTTTTTTAATAACAATTTCTGGCAACTATTTCTTACTTGCATATGCTTAATGATGTGAAGAAAGAGGAGTCAGAATTGCAGTATGATTACTGGTTTCCCTTTCATATCATTTTTCTGATTGCCTAAAATTTGATGGATTCACAATAGCTTCTCTCATGTGGAAATTCTGCACCATCGTGTGAGCTTGAATTTTTCTGGACGTTTTGGTAGGCCTTTTTAGTATTTAATATTTGTTAACTAGTGCAGCGATGTGTATGAATTTCGGTAACAAAAACAGTCTGGCAGAAGTAATGGATTCCAATAGAATATCATGTCAAATGATTTTCTTGGTTTGTTGTCTTTGAAAAGTAAGACAAGCGGTTGCTACTTTAAAAAAATGGAAGAAAAAAGTAAGATAAGCTGCAGATTGTACAACATTCATATAGCTGAGTCTGATTACACAGTTATTATTTTGTAATCCTTTTTGTTTATATATTAACACAGGGATGCTTTTCTTGAACAAATGGTTCAGTTTAACAAGATAAGGTAATAATTTCTGGTTCATGTCTTTCTTGATGGCATGCTTCTTTCTTCTAAAATTTTTAACTGGTTTTGATAAACAATGTCTCACACTCTCAAATTGCATCAATTACTAAAGTTGTACCCTTAACTGATATTATCACACTTTCATTACCCAAGGCAAATGAGCAAGATAAGTTGTACTGATGGGACTTATGTCTGATAGTGTCTGCTAAGGGAAATTTTCCATGTGTTCATAAGATTATGATAGCTGACCATGAATGGCTAGATAAGAGAGTTGAAATGGTTGACAGATACTAGCGATACTGCCATATTTTCAGTCCTTTTTCCTACTCTTTGAAAAAGTTATGGGTTTGCTTGCCTCTTCGACTTTGATTTTTACCTTCTTCATGCTTATGGCTATAAGAGGGTTCAAGATTGCCTTTTTACATCAAATTATGCAAGCAAACTGCTTTTGAATTAGAAAACTTATTTCAAAGTGCTAAACGAGTTCATTTATTTTCTTCATTTTATTTTTATTGGAGTATTCATGAGAGAACGGTCTGTGTTTGGGTTTCATTTTCCATTACAACAATTTCACTGAAAAAAGAAAAAAGCTCTTAGTATGTAACTTTAATTGGCCTTTGCAGGGAAGTTCAAAAGGCTTATGAAGCACGCCTGCATCGACAATCTTTTGAAGAAAAAGATTGAGATCGCATTTTGAAGGTATACATCCATTAGGCGTATATGCAATTGAACGTCCTTTAATTGCTTTAACTTGTTTGTTGCTGAAGCACATTTTACCAATTCTAGATTTTCTTTATCATGCATTTTTTATGTTACATACTATTGGTGTGGCAATTTTATCTCTCCATATTGCACTTCTTCTGTTTCCCAACATTGATAGGATTGATTTATTGTTGAAGAAAGAGGCGCTTAAACTGTTGTTTGCTGCTGTTTTGCATTAGTGACATGGATTTGGTAGAAACAGAGATTCAAAAAACCTGTGATACGCTCGTGTGCATGATGCTATGATAACAGTCAATCAGTTTAAAGATAGATTCATCAACTTTGACAATGGTTAAACTGTTGAGCAGAGATGTCATAAGGTTCTCCATTATCTTATGAAGGTTGTAGCTAAGATAGACTTGTTCATAGTTGAATCTTGATAATAATTGTAAGGATCAGGCTCTAATAGTAGGAAGCGTGGAAGTCTCTGATGATGACTTTCTAAACACTGAAACCCATACTTGTTCATTACATCCTTGACACTGAAGCCCATACCTGTTCATTACTTCATTGACACTCAAACCCATATTTGTTCATTACTTCAGTAATAAAACTAGTGTAGTACATGGAATTCAGCCTGTATTTTTTTATGAGGGTGATAGCTGTTTTCTGATTGATTCTCTTAGTAGTATTGTAACATGAAATAATGTCAGTTAAATGTCGGTGACTTTCATGATGAGCAGCTTTGCTTGTTGAAAGCTCCCTGATTTGGTTTTTCTCCTTTGACTTGTGATCCTTTTTAGTTATTCCATTTATTTTGTGACTTGAAATCGTTGGCCTTTTTCATGAATGTGTTAAATATGAAGCTTCTGTCTCAAATGACCAAGTGGTCTTGCTTGCTCTTCACTAGTCAGACTTGGTCTCACTGAAAAATATTCAATTGATTCAAATATTTTTGGTCCCCTGTATTTTGATAATGATGGTGGACTTAATTAAGCTGGCCAGAAGATGGAGACAGAAGCATTTGCTGACCTTCATGCTGCTATAGAAGATAGGGAGAACAACCTAGCATGTGTTAGAGATCAAATACATGGTACCAGGAAAGAGCTTGAAGGAGATCAAGCCATATCTAATCAGGTCAGTGTCACCAAGTACAAGTTCAAGCACAGGATCACTAAAAGATTGATAATTCTGGCTTTTTGCCTGGAAAGTCCCTTTCTGAATGCAGTTTAAGCTCTAAATCTGACAGAACACATTCAGCTGCATTATCAATGTGGGCTCTAAGAAACTGGTGTCAATGTTTGTTCAAATACACGCGGTAAATCTGAAGGAATATCTCATTTTATTGGGAAAGCATTTTGAACTAGAGGATGACATTATTCTATTTGTAATTATGGATAAATTGTAGCTCCTACAGATCAATTTTTGGTGAAGGAAGAAAGTCCATTGGTATCACATGAAACATCAGAACTAGAAAACAGTTGAAGCTCTAAACTGATGGGAATAAGCTTCATGGAAAATTGGGTCTCTCAGATACATGTAGCACATAGATACTATTGACATTGAGATTTGGAGAAATTACCAATCAGAAAAATGAACAAATAAAACATGTAAATTATCAATACTTCTTAGGTTGGAAACTAAAAGATTATTCCCCTTTGACAACCCAACTTATGAAACTAAGAGATGAAACTGGGTTAAAGCGACGGGAAAGATCTAGAATATTGGAAAAATGGCTTGAACATTTGAACTGGAGGGCAGGTCAGCAGAACTCTTATATGCACCATTTTTCTTTCATCTAAAAAAACAGAGGGCATTATTAACTTGCATGCACACAATTTCTTATGCCAGTGTAACGTACCTCAGGCATCAATAGTTAAGGTCCTGTTTTGCAATTGTGTTTTATGCATTCTTTCAATTGTGTCCAGGTGTCACAGGAGATGGACAATCTTCAAAGAAATTTTTTTCTCATGGAAGCAATCGTGAAAGAAACAAAAGAGTTGCAATCCCTTTCCAAATATCCTTTTTATTCACCCCACAACAAGCATTATCATCTTCATATGGTTTCATTTACAAGAGTGATCTTTAACAGCCAACAAGCAGACTGCTGAGGCAGAACAAAAATACACATATACATGCCCAAGCTGTAAAACGGATAACATGGAAGAGATACTTGGAAATGTCGCTGAAGCATCACAAGACTTCTGAAACTACCTGAAGTTTTCGGCACAGGTCATATTGAATCTCATATGATATGATTTCCATCAAGTATTTCTATGAGACTCATAACATGTACGCTACCTTTTCCCTTTTCTTTGAAAAAACTATACATAGTTTGTGCTCTGTACATGGTCTGCAATTATACTCGAAAAAAAAATGCAGAAATAAAATCATAAATTCCAAGCATCTCAATGCAAAAATATGGAGTTATTTGACTATTATTAGCTCTAAGCACAATTCTCCAGCTATCATCACTGGAACAATCAAGGTTTCTTTTGTACCATTATTAGCAGCATTAATCATCAATTCCCAATGCTGATGTTTGATCTCATCATATATTGGTCAACAAGCATAGCAAAATGAAGATGACTTATCCTGCAAAAGCTTGGCTGGAGAATCAAGCTCTGTAACAGTAACTGAAGGAAAAAAAAAGAAAAAGAAAAGGAAGAGTGAATCCATTTGCAGAAACAGTAATTCAAGCTGTATGATATTACCAAAAATTAGCATACTATTATGAATGAGTAGAATCCTATCTGTAACACCTCAAAATCGTGGACTTGAAACCTTTTATGAAAAAGGTTAAAAGCTTTGAAATCAATCGTTTATTAGAGTTTGAAACAGATGTTCAGCGAAAAATCATGTTTGAAATAGCAAGTCATTGGACCTTAGGCGCATTACAACGCAAACTCCCATTTACAAACCGATTTGCAACTTAAATATATATTTCAATGAAATGAAAAGAAGAACAAAGTTTTGGTAATACAGTTTTAGTAATCTAGAGTTTTAATCAAAAGAGATACTTTCAAAAAAACTTTATACCACGTTTACCAAAAGTATCCTCAGGAGTGCAACGTCAGGGAAAGGGCCTCGCCTTAAACGCATCACGTCATCGTGTCATTGCAAGTTGTCTCAACCTGTCCACCACCTGCCCATGAAACGGGTCAGTCTCACAACAGACTAGTAGGGGTGCAAAAGATAAGGAGAAACAAATGCTGCAATAAGCAAGATATTCGCTAGAGCAAGCAGGAAAAAACAAGACTAGCAGACTAACCAAACGAATTGTGGAGTAAACAAAACTTTAGTAAAGCAAACAGCTAAATACAAGAGCAGTAAGAACCATAGTGCTAAATAAGCAACAATCCAACTGAATAAGACAAGCATTCATAACAATGCTCGCAATACATACAATTACTATTAGATGGTTTAGTCCCTCGATAAGTAACTAGTTAAATCGTAAGGCACAAACTATTGCATCACAAGCAATTCATAAGCTACACAGGATAATCAATCATACGGTAGCAGTTATATCACAATATGTAAGCAGCTTATAAGACAAACGACTACATCAGTCTTAGTTGCCACCAGTTCATAGACTACGAGCTGTATGCAATCACATCAATCATAAGAGACACACATCAACGAACTGGTATGAGAAGCTAGTTATTACTATACAAAGAACTGCGTAAGCAGTTTAACCAACTAGAGTAACTCCTCGACAGGCATGCATAGCTCAACGAGTAGCGTACTGAACTACCAAGTAAGCAAGCAATGAATTCACGTTACAACATACATATCTCGTAATCATGTGTGTAAGTTATACCTTGTTCTCATTATGAGCAGGTCAGTGTGGGTACGCACAAGGCAAAAACATAGAAACAGTCGAGATTGATTCGAGGGTCCATTATGCTATGTATTTTATTATACCCTGAATGACTAACTGAGTCCGCTCCTAAGGGGACGACCAGTGGCCAAGAGAGTAAGTCCCCAAAGGCAAACTGGGCCTATGGATGCATCCAACTTCTGCAGAAGTGTCAGGCGACTACCACCTAGGATAATTATGGTAGCCCTATTTTCCCTAACCTCTGATGACTGGGGAAGTCGGACCTTTACCCGTAATAGCCATTAATGGTATGTCCATCAGAGTTTTGTACCATCCATCCTCTCTCTTGATGAACCATCCCGAACGAGCACGACGGGGGGTTTCTTAATCGCCGTCCCATTCTACATGCTCTGGTCTTTTGACCCAATCGAGCATTTTGCCTGTGAAGGCGCATAATTATCATTATGTGAATTACACACACCATTGCAGGTTCGAGGCAACTACACACCTTCATCCTACTCACCGCAGTACGCAACGTACCTATTCAAAAGTACAACCACGATGAAAGGGGTAAGGATCTCTCCCAAAAAATCCCCCAACACATCTGTTTTACAGAAGTCCACGGTGAACTCATTCAAGTTTCAACTTATCGTGTTCGGGTCCTTTAGACAATCGCAAGCATTCTACCTATTAGGCGAATATCAACATAACGAGATTTAACTTAAAGTGTCAATACACGTTTCGAAGATACTATAGACCTCTCGTCTAGCTCTTCGTAGTTTAAACATATCGTACGTGACTAAGAGTACAATTATAAAAGGAGGAGCATGGATTTCTCATAAGAAGTCCATCAACAATAATCTCACGAAAGAAGAAAGTGCGCCAACTATCTTGGTCTGACCAGAAAGCCTAGAAACTAGGTCTCGCATCAGAGGTGATGTAACGTCAATCTAGCGATGGTGCAAGTACCTCGATATGATTCTCGCCCTACTCGTGCAAAGGCTCCTAAACAGGGTTGTCTGAGTCGTATCAGATAGGCGAACTGAAGTTGTAACACATTTCTCCCAAATACATCGATTTAGGAGATCCAACCGCTATCTCGTAAAAGGCTTTCAAAATCTGCTTTGCAAAACTATACATTTCGAAAATAGGTTGGTGCTTAAAAAGTCATCCTTTGGAAAACCGTGTGCATTGTGTCTTTTAAGACAAATGAACAAGTTGAAATACGCTCGAAGTTGCTATCCGGGAGTGCAAGCTGACACGAGGAAAGGCCATGCACATCATAGTGTTGTGGCAAATCTATGAGCAAGACTCGATGTGCGAAGCTGCACCTCAAGCGTAAAACGCACAAGACACACATGAGGTATAAAACCATACCTCGACCATCGAAACACCCAAGCAGACAACTACGTAAGCAACTCATAGGGTATGGGATCCTATCCTGACATAGCAAGTGCAAAAGATGACTCGCGAGGCATGGAGTTGTCCCTCGATAGATCGATAAGTGTAAGCAAGTAAAAGAGCATACGACAGAGATAAGAATACATGCACGAGCAAAGCATATGCACGAAGTGCGATAGTAAAGTAAGGACGAACAACACATACAAAAAGTAAGTGCGAAAGCAAGCACGACTACAACAGGAAAGTAAGGTAGTAAGTAGTAAGGCCATGGCGCATAAAGCGCGGGGCAACAAGTAAATGCAGAAAGTAAAGTGCGAGAACGTAAAGGAGGACCAGGATTGCATCCTAGAGGAAAAGGCATATATATACAAGTGAATGCCATGGCGCAAAGCGCGAGGCAGCAGGAAAGTAAAGTACAGAAAGTAAAAAGGACAAGGATCATGAAATGCGTCCTTGAATGTAAAGACATGAATTAAAAGCCTGGGCACATATAGCGCGGCGGCAACAGAAAAGGAAAATGCAAGGAAAGTAAAGAAGACAAGGATTGTGAAACCGCGTCCTTGAATGTAAAGACATACATATATATTTTATACGTATACATATATCATCATCCTCCTTTAGTTATTTTTCCTTATTTAGCATTTATCCATTCATTATCCTTTTTCACAAGAATCCCCTACCTTGAGGGGTTGCGGGTCCTCGTACGCCTGCGGCGTAAGTAAGCACGAGCTCGAGCCACTAAGGCAAGCTGGATCCACCGTTCAACCTGCGAATGTTTAGAACATTAGTATATGTCGTAATATAAACGAGAAGCGGGTCCGGTAAGACCTGCGGTGGTACCAGACCCTAAACACGATGGTAGGCAGGGAGCCCAACTCCCTGCAGAAAAGCAACAGAGGCAGCAAGGCCTTTTGCAGGTTGCAGAGGCAGGAACTCTGTATCCTGCCAACAAGGGTGCCAGAGACAGGGGTGAGACCCTGCCTGGCAAAAAGCAGCAGAGGCAGAGAGCAGGAGCTCCCTGCCCGCCAGGACAGCGAAGGCAGTGGAGGAAATGAAAGCTCCCTGCTGAATATGCCACAACAGGACATGACACTCCCTGTCGAAACACAAATTAGGAGCCCCCTGCTGGGAAGGAGACAGGCAAGGGCTCTACCCCTGCCAGCAGAAAGATCAAGGCAGGGGGGTGAAGCCCCCTACCGAAAAACAAACAAGATGCAGCGCTTCGCCCCCTACTCGAAAATAGGAAGGCAGGGGTGCTTCGCCCCCTGCTAGAAACCAAAGGAGGCAGGGAGAGCCTCGCCCCCTGCCGGCAAAACGCAGGAGGCAGGGGGCAGAACCCCCTGCCGAGAAGCAACAGGAGAGCAAGAGGGCTCCGCCCCCTGCTAAAAAAACAAAGCAAAGGCAGGGGTGCCTTGCCCCCTACCAGGAAACAAAAGAAGGTAGGGGGGGCGAAGCCCCCTGCTGAGAAGCAAAACAAAGGCAGGGGGACCTCGCCCCCTACCGAGAAACACAAGGCAGGGGGGTGGTGATATCATTATTTATGCATGATCCATGTTAAAATCGCTCTAAAAACCCATTTTTATTGTTACTTTTGAGAAGCCACATTGAATTGAATTTTATCAGAAATCGGGTTTTTCAAAGCTTTCCCTGCAGTTTTAGTGTTTTAATTAGATTTAGTTTTTCTTAATTGTAGTTCAATTAGTTTAGGCATGTATTAAATAAATTTTAATTAGTTTAGTAAGTTTTGATTTTAAAAAAAACATGTTTTTCATAAGAGACCTTGTTTTAGAAATTAGCAAAAATCTTCGGACTCTTTTTGAAAAAACCTATTTTAACCTAATTAGATCTTTATAAATATATCTTTTCCAACCATGGAGGCTGTTTTTCCAGCAACCCTCACACCCCCTCCATCTTGTGTCTCTCTTTTCTCTCTCTCTTGCTCTCTCTCCCTCTATTGTCGATTTCTCCTCCTCTCTTCTCCTCTTCTTCTCTTTCCCCCTCTGTTTCATCAAGCCTCGAACCCCTTCTTCATCAGCAACTTCTTCTTCGTCGTCGGGGCAGCGTGGATGCAACTGGATTGACCACCTTCTTCTTCTCAACCCCTCCATCGGATGCAGATGGTATGGTTTGTATCTTCTCTCTTTTTTCTCTTCATCGTAGCTAGATTGCATTGCATTCCATCATCATATTTATTTATTTTTTACGTAACTTGCATAGTGCATATGGATCTGCATATTAAATTAGATTCATCATCTGAAAAAGAAAATAAAAATAATAATAATAACAAAAAGAAAGAAAAAAAAAGCGTTGTGTTGTTTTCTTTGATAGGAAGTCGAACTTGCGATTGGTGATTAGCGTGTTATTTTTTAGTCGATTTAAATCTCTTCATTTTATTTTGATTCAGTCAATGCATTTTATTTTTTATTCAGTTGGTATTTAATCTCAGCGTTCTATTTTTTATTCAGTGGGCTTTTGCATAAGGCGTTAACTGCATTGATTTTTTTCATTGTTTTAGTCCACGCTCTTAGCGGTAATGTAGCTGCGTGAGAGTCCGTGTTTTTATAATGATTTTTTTTATCAGTCCATGTCTATTCAGTTCAGCTTGTAGGTTAGAAACATAGGCTTTGCAATTTCTGTGTTAACATTTTTTTTTAGCAACATTAGTTAATGTTTTGACTATCAATAGATAGGTTGTTTGATTTCCTATTAGTTTAATTAGTTTTGTCTTTATTTGTCATGTTTGGTTTGGTTAATCATACTATAGCATACAATAGATTTTCATTCGTACATTACTTAGTAACTTAATGGTACAACATTAGTAGTTAACATGGTTAAATCAATTTTTGGTTTAGTAAACTAGATTTAATTGTTATACTCTTCTTTTTTTGGATAGTTCTTCAATTGACGTGACTTGGTTTCCTTTTCAAATTTAATCAGCTTATTTTGTTAACTAGGCAAAAATTCCTTAGAATAGTTAAAATTAGTCTTTCGTTTAATTAAGTAAATTAGAAATGCTTACTTTATAGGCTTAAGTAGTTAGATCTACTTTATTTAGTTCACGTTTTGTTTAGATTGGTTGTAGTCATTTTATGTAGTCTAATTCACTAATAGTAGATTAATGGTAATCTATACGGTTTAAGTTTGTTTGGCTTGGTGTTTAATTCATTATTTGATTCTTGCACATTTTTAGTTTGTAATTTCGTATTTCATTGATTAAGTAGGTTGATTCAAAGTGTTTTAGGAGGTAGTTTGTCATAAACTTTAGTTAATTGGTTTTATAAATTGTTTTTTAGTTTATGTTAGTTTAGTTTGTTTTGAAATTGAGTTAGTTTATTTCATAATTTGTTTTAGATGTGACAATTTGTTAGAAGGTTAGTTTTGCTATTTCGTCTTCTAGTGTAGCTAATGGGTTAGTTTAGTTTGATTCTTTCTCGTTGATTTTTAATTCATTAACTAGTAGGTTTCGTTTAGATTTTTTTGTTTATGCTTCGTGTTTTATTTTTGTGTTTTGCAGGGAAGCGTTGGAAAGTGCGGTAGAGCCCTTTTCGTGCCCTAAAAGTACCCTCCGAGGTTCCCTCAGGCTCTCAGAAGTGCCCTCAGAGAGTCCTCAGAAAAGCAAAAATTCAAGAAAACATGCATTACCTCAAGAAGGGACAAGAAGACTCGAAGCACTGAAGCCGTTTCTTTTAGTTTTAGGTTAGGATTTTAATTCTTTTATTTTATTAATTGGGTCTGTAATAAGTCATTCAATTATTGTTTAAGCCCTCTGCGTAGGGCAGTACTCTCGTAGTTATTTATTTAAATTCTTTTTTATTTTGGCAATAAAGAGTAGTTTAGCTTGTGTGTTTGAATACAAGTATTTTCCGTTCCCTGAGATCGACCCAGACTCCACCACTCGTGCGAGCCGGTTTTTATTATTTAGTGTCTGGCTGTCACACTTGTTTTTATTAAAAATATTGTTTTAAAAATTATTTTCATAAAACTCACACCAATTTTTTGGCATCGTTGCCGGGGAACAGTGAAATACGAGTATTCACTTTATTGCCTAGTGTTTGCTTTTTGCATTTAGGTTTAGAACCATGTGTATGCATACCGTAGAGACGAGCTTACTTTTCTGCACAACCCACTCACTAGGATCCCTTTAGAGGTGATGTGTACGATTGGTATCGTGCAGATAGATTTCATTTTTTTTGCATAATCCTTGTTGTGTGCAACTGCGTGGTGTTTGTCTATTTCTCATTTTTTTAGTTTACTCGCTTTGTGGTTTGCGTGGTTTGGCCGTTAGCGCGTTAGTTAGGTAGAAAAATTCAAATTTAGAACGTGTGCTACACCGGTCTACGTCGATGTGCATGCAAGGGCGACACTCGCTTGACCCTGAGCTGGTAAAGTCGATTGAGGACCTAGAGTCCCTTATTAGGACAACCCAGAGATCTGCAACTATGGCTGAGGAGCAGCATATGATTTGTCCTCTTAGGGAGTACTTCATGCCCAAAACCTATACTTCTGCCTCCTGCATCGCAAGACTTGATGTAGGAGCAAACCATTTTGAGATAAATGCCAGTGTAATCCAGATGTTACCTTCGTTTTATGGCCTTAGCAATGAAGACTCATATCGTCATCTCGACGAATTTCTTGAGATTTGCTCGATAGTGCGAATCAACAATTTTGGAGACTACGCTATGAGGTTAACCTTGTTTCCTTTTTCTCTGAAAGATAAAGCCAAGCAGTGGCTGAAGGCGTTAGACACTGTTCAAATTACCACGTGGAAACATATGCAAATGGAGTTTTTTAAAAAATATTTCCTAATTGGTAAGACGAACCAGTATCGAAAGGCTATCACCAGCTTTTCACAAATAGAGAGGAAAATATTTCACGAGACTTGGGAGAGGATGAAGGATCTTCTCCGCAAGTGTCCCCACCACCAGGTGCCTCGCTGGCAACTGGTGTAATATCTCTATGATGATCTTACTGAGAAGAACCGTCAAATGGTTGATTCATCGTGTGGGGGTACTTTCATGCTCAAGAGTGAGGACGAGGCTTGGTCTTTATTTGAGACCTTGAGTGAGAACGAGATGCATCATGCTTTGTCTTCACGGCTCGATAGGACTACATCTGTGCCTAGTGGTCCTATGAAAGTTGGGATTTCTAAAGTAGGGTCTGAACGAGATTTGCATACCAAAGTTGACCAGTTGAGTAGGAAATTAGATCAATTCCTAGCCAATTCTTTGTGAAGTCGAGTAGGAAGAGTGTGCGAGCTATGCACTAGCCCTGCACACTGTGTTTCTGAGTGCCCGACAACACCGCTATTCGTTCAGAAGCAGGTGAATGTTGCCCAAGGTTTTTCTAGGCCTGTGCACGATTCATTTGCACACACTTATAACCCGAGATGGTGAAACCACCCTATCACCCTCCCAGACACAGCATAGACAGAGTAACTTTTCACAAAGTTACTCGTGTCCCATCGTTTCACAGGTTCACCCTCAGTATAGTCTGCCTTCTCCTCAGGAACCCACACCGTGCATATCATTTCAGGAGAAGATGTTAGAAGCCTTTTCTGACATCAAGGTCACTCTTTGTTCCCACATGCAGTCAATAGCCAAGCTGGAGACTCAAATGGGACAGTTGGCTAAAGCCTTCAGCAGGCAAAGCGAGGGGAACCTATTTAGTTAGTCTATTGTCATACCCAAGGGAGAGGATTCCATGTCATTTGGCTTGCATCCCACTGATTCACACCATGCGCAGGTCAAATCAGTTACATCCCTTCAGAATAGGAAGGTCTGTCACCCCATTCAAGAATCGACTCATGAGCCCAATATCATACCCACTGACAAGTCGATCTCCTTCATTACACCTCAGGAGAAGGGGCAAGGCCCACAATTTCTACATTCTTTATATATTCATAGAGCCCCAGTCTCCCAAGCATTAGGACCATCGATTGCTTACAATAAGCAAGAGATGCGAATGCAAAAGATGCTTGACCTAGTCAAGCAAGATCATATCCATCCTTTGTTTGATTCTACATTCAGTGATAGTCGATCGATCCTATACTCTCCTTTTAAGAGTAGTCTCCCAGAGGAGACTAATCTTCGTTCTTCTTGTAGCGAGAGTCATGATATCACTTTTAGGGGTCAAGTGGGGCGGTAACACAGTGCGTAGTGTCATAGATGACACTCTTTTCTTCAGAGAGCCTGATTGAGTTTGACTTCATGTCCATTGATCTCATGGACAATGAAGGGTTTTTTCAGGGATTCGTCTGACTGGGGACGTAAATTTAGCGTTTTATGGGACGCAACCCATATGTTGTATATTACTAGATTTTCTTTTAGGATTTGTAGATTTTCTTAGTTTTTTGTTTTTCATTTCATTCATGATTTTCATGTCATGTCATGTATACATTGCATTCATAGAACATGCATGTATAATTTATGTCAGGTTGTTTCTACACTTTTCCCTCATTGCATTTCATGTGCATTCACGTAGTGTCATGTAAGCATGAGGGAGTGCCACTGGGACAATGTCATTCAAGCATAAGGGAGGGTGTAGTTTGCACACCTTGATATTTCTGTCTACGTTCTTGCACATGTTTACAAATCTTTCATGAAAAAGTAAGTTTTTAAAGAAAGAGTTTGAACTTATATGAATGTTATTTCAAATCTAATGTTTTTAGAGGATTTTTAAGCCCCATAATTTTTTTTTGACATGAATCTAGAAACCATGGTTGTTTATGTGGATTTCAAAGAAATGATTATAGATGCATGTTAAAGTTTATTTTGAATCACAAGTATGAATATGCACAATTCTATTTTTGAAAACTAAGCAAATTAACAACATTGCAAAAGAGCTAAAAAAGTGAAATGATCATACATTTAGTTGTTTGATATCTTCGTATTCCCCAGTAGCTGGGCTTAGACACAAGTTGAAGTGTTTGAGTTTCATATCGAAAAGGTTAACAAAGGAAGTCAATTCTTTGTCTACGTTGATATCTATGGCCTATTTTGTTCGAGCAAGTAGAGCTTGAGGGGTGTTTACACCTGGTGCCCTAAAGCCATCTGGTTTAGGAGCTACCGGCCCGAAAGCCCATTACATGAACTTTATAGCGAGCCTAGTAGATATTGACATTGCACATGACAGAGAAATAGACTATACGTAAACTATAAAAAAAAAATTTGAAGGTCTAGTGACTCGAGCAATTAAGTCTGAGGGACACTTTGTATCTGGTGCCCTAAGGTCGTCTGGCCTGGGAGTCAGTGACCCAAAGTTCGTTACATGGGTCATGAAAACTGAAAATTTGATATAGTACTCAATAAAAGAAAGAAAAAAAAATGTGTGAAAATTTGAAAATCAAGAAAAAGAAAAGAGAGTAAAAGATAAAAGTTCACTGCTTAGAAGCAAATATTGAGAAAACCTGTGTAGAACACATATGAGTGAGGATAAGTAAATAATAACATGTATGTATTTGAATTTCTGAGAATAAAACATAAATGATTATACTATTTAGAAAAGTGAAAGAATTTCTTTTTCTATGGTGGTATATAAAAGACTCTAATTATGTTTTGATTTTGAAATAACAGGATATATTTGTGAAAACAAAGTCTTTAATTACCTACTACTTGTGAAGATATGTAATATTATGCATACACAACAGAGATGTTTGTGGGTAGCATCACTGGAAACCCTCACGAGACCTTACTCGTCCACTAGGGAAACTCAAGGGTTGAAAGGGCTTGTTGCATATGTTAAATGCAACCGTGATTCCTACGAAAGTGAGTTAGGCTTTTGTTTTGATTAGTCTAGTATTTTTGTTTTTGCTTCAGTTTGCTCGAGGACTAGCAAACGATAAGCATGGGGGTATTTGATCATGCATAATATTTGCATTTTATTAATTATTATTTATGCATGATCCATGTTAAAATCGCTCTAAAACCCCATTTTTATTGTTACTTTTGAGAAGCCGCATTGAATTGAATTTTATTAGAAAATCGGGTTTTTCAAAGCTTTTCATGTAGTTTTAGTGTTTTTATTAGATTTAGTTTTTCTTAATTGTAGTTCAATTAGTTTAGGCTTGTATTAGATAAATTTTAATTAGTTTAGTAAGTTTTGATTTTTAGAAAAACATGTTTTTCATATGAGACCTTTTTTTAGAAATTAGCAAAAATCTTCAGACTCTTTTTGAAGAAACATGTTTTAACCTAATTAGATCTTTATAAATACATCTTTTCCAGCCATGGAGGCTGTTTTTCCAGCAACCCTCACACCCCCTCCATCTTGTGTCTCTCTTTTCTCTCTCTCATGCTCTCTCTCCCTCTATTGTTGATTTCTCCTCCTCTCTTCTCTTCTTCTCTTTCCCCCTCCGTTTCATCAAGCCTCGAACCCCTTCTTCATCGGCAACTTCTTCTTCGTCGTCGGGGCAGCGTGGATGCAACTGGATTGACCACCTTCTTCTCAACCCCTCCATCGGATGCGATGGTATGGTTTGTATCTTCTCTCTTTTTTCTCTTCATCGTAGCTAGATTGCATTGCATTCCATCATCGTATTTATTTATTTTTTAAGTAACTTGCATAATGCATCTGGATCTGCATATTAGATTAGATTCATCATCTGAAAAAGAAAATAAAAATAATAATAATAACAAAAAGAAAAAAAACGTTGTGTTGTTTTCTTTGATAGGAAGTCGAACTTGCGATTGGTGATTAGTGTGTTATTTTTTAGTCGATTTAAATCTCTTCATTTTATTTTGATTCAGTCAATGCATTTTATTTTTTATTCAGTTGGTATTTAATCTCAGCGTTCTATTTTTTATTCAGTGGGCTTTTGCATAAGGCATTAACTGCATTGATTTTTTTATTGTTTTAGTCCACGTTCTTAGCGGCAGTGTAGCTGCGTGAGAGTCCGTGTTTTTATAATGATTTTTTTTATCAGTCCATGTCTATTCGGTTCAGCTTGTAGGTTAGAAACATAGGCTTTGCAATTTCTGTTTTAACGTTTTTTTTTAGCAACATTAGTTAATGTTTTGACTATCAATAGAATAGGTTGTTTGATTTCCTATTAGTTTAATTAGTTTTGTCTTTATTTGTCATGTTTGGTTTGGTTAATCATACTATAGCATACAATAGATTTTCATTCGTACATTACTTAGTAACTTAATGGTACAACATTAGTAGTTAACATGGTTAAATCAATTTTTGGTTTAGTAAACTAGATTTAATTGTTATACTCTTCTTTTTTTTGATAGCTCTTCAATTGACGTGACTTGGTTTCCTTTTCAAATTTAATCAGCTCATTTTGTTAACTAGGCAAAAATTCCTTAGAATAGTTAAAATTAGTCTTTAGTTTAATTAAGTAAATTAGAAATACTTACTTTATAGGCTTAAGTAGTTAGATCTACTTTATTTAGTTCACGTTTTGTTTAGATTGGTTGTAGTCATTTTATGTAGTCTAATTCACTAATAGTAGATTAATGGTAATCCATACGGTTTACGTTTGTTTGGTTTGGTGTTTAATTCATTATTTGATTCTTGCACATTTTTAGTTTGTAATTCGTATTTCATTGATTAAGTAGGTTGATTCAAAGTGCTTTAGGAGGTAGTGTGTCATAAACTTTAGTTAATTGGTTTTATAAATTGTTCTTTGGTTTATGTTAGTTTAGTTTGTTTTGAAATTGAGTTAGTTTATTTCATAATTTGTTTTAGATGTGACACAATTTGTTAGAAGGTTAGTTTTGCTATTTCGTCTTCTAGTGTAACTAATGGGTTAATTTAGTTTGATTCTTTCTCGTTGATTTTTAATTCATCAACTAGTAGGTTTTGCTTAGATTTTTTTGTTTCTGCTTCGTGTTTTGTTTTTATGTTTTGCAGAGAAGCGTTGGAAAGTGCGGTAGAGCCCTTTTCGTGCCCTAAAAGTACCCTCCGAGGTTCCCTCAGGCTCTCAAAAGTGCCCTCAGGGAGTCCTCAGAAAAGCAAAAATTCAAGAAAACATGCATTACCTCAAGAAGGGACAAGAAGACTCGAAGCACTGAAGCCTTTTCTTTTAGTTTTAGGTTAGGATTTTAATTCTTTTATTTTATTAATTGGGTCTGTAATAAGTCATTCAATTATTGTTTAAGCCCTCTGCGTAGGGCAGCACTCTCGTAGTTATTTATTTAAATTCTTTTTTATTTTGGCAATAAAGAGTAGTTTAGCTTGTGTGTTTGAATACAAGTATTTCCCGTTCCCTGAGATCGACCCGGACTCCACCACTCATGCGAGCTGGTTTTTATTATTTGGTGTCTGGCTTTCACACTTGTTTTTAGTACAAATATTGCTTTAAAAATTATTTTCATAAAACTCACACCAGGGGGTAGAACCCCTGCCAAAAAATAACAGAAGGCAGGGGGCTTTGTCCCTTGCCGAAAAAACAGAAAGAGGCAGGGGCGAAGCCCCTGCCGAAAAACCTACTAGAGGCAGGGGAGCGAAGCCCCCTGCCGGAAAGTCGAGCCGACACAAGGAGCGAAGCTCCCTACCGGCGATAGGAAAGAAACATGAGAAGGGGTTTTACCTGGGAAGACCACGACAAAGGAGGATGTCGCCGGCAGCTCCGGTCGTCAGTGGCCGCAGAAGAAGGGGAGCCAAGGATAGGGTTTCGACAAGGCGTAGCCGGCGTCGAGGCTGCTCCGATGTTGGGTGGTGCCAGCCCAACACGAGAGAAAAAGGGGGAAAGACCGACGAGGTTGTCACCGACGACAGCCATCGATGGTCGCAGGGAAACAAGGTCGTCGATGGTCACATTGGTCGAGAAGGGAAGGGAGAAATAAGGGATCATCGATCGGAAGGGTTGACGACAACACCGAGGAAGATGGCGGCTTCAGTCACCGGTGATCGCTCGTAGACCGAGAGGCTACGGGAAACAATGACAGAGAAGGAGAGGCCGAAGACCCTGGCATTGGGGAAACGAGGTCGTCGACGACAACGATCGTCGGGTTGTCTGCTGAGGCCATCAAATTGAGGGTGGTTGCAGGCGAACGTTGAGCACGGTCGGCGATGACTGGAATGCACCGCAAAGAGAGAGGAGAGCTGTGGTGGTGGCAAAGGAGGGGCCAACGATACTGTCGCTGGCCGCTGAGGTTGCCGAAACTCGGGGGTAGCCGGTGGCTTCCCTCGCTAGTGTCCTGCCGCCACGAGACAGAGACGGGAGGAGAGAGAACGGACGAGGGCATTTGCCCCTCGCCCGAGGCGCCTGTGCCTTTTTAAAAGGCACAGGCTTCTCGAATAATCGAGAAGCCAGGTCTGGGCTAGGCTCGGATCCGGGTCCAACTCGGATCCGGGTCCAACTCGGATCCGGGTCCAACTCGGATCCGACACCATAGACCGACGGAGGCACGTGTCCGACACGTGCCAAGCGCGTGTCCAATACATGTCAGATTCTTTTTTTTTTTAAGTGGACTTTACATCCTACCTCCCTTAAAAGAATTTCGTCTGCGAAATTTCATAGGAAGGTGATCTGCCGAGACCGTAGTGTAAGAGAATAGATATTGACCAGGATGCACATGCGTGTGAGCCCCCAAGCACATAAGCTGCTAAACAGACCAGAGCAACCCATAATGAGTTCCTGAGAAAGGTTCGAAGCCAACAACTCGGTCAATCAGAATATATGAGTGATTTCATCATCTTTTATCTTCGCAAGAGTTTATATGGAGCCAATAAAAGAAAAAGGGGGTTTAGGAGAAGACTATAAGAAAGGTTTATTTGTTATCTTCTACTTGATCTGATACAGATGAAGAGACATAACAAGATATTGTTCTAGTTCGTTTACGTTCCTTGAATGGGGTCTCTGAATCTTCATCAAAACGTCATTTGTCGTTCTCACAATTTCTAACTCTTCATCCTGAATAACCTTAATATATTCCCATCTCTCAAGGTCTTACACGGCCAACTGCCACCTGCTATGACTCACTTAAGGCGTCATACTTTCTCAAAAAAGCCCACCCTTCTATAGAAGGTCCAAAACATGATCACGATCTACAATCAATAAAGATCTGATTTTCACATCTAGGTTCGGCATATAATCATGCTAATTGGCTATAACCATCAATATCAGAAGATCATCACAACCCACCATAACTTTTCATGGAAATCAAAATCCACAAGTTCCACGTTGGATCGCCTGATCAGGAAAACGTACGACCTCATAAGGAATCACCGCCCTAGATGGTATACTTGGTTTTGGACAACACACTTCCTCACAGAAGTTCACCGTCTTTGCGTCTACCCGCTCTTTGACAGTGTACTTCCTCAAAGAGATTCTACCGCTCTAGCCGGATTACCAGATCTTGGTCATACCTACCCTCACAGAGAATCCTTGGGGAACTCAATCCTCAACAAATGCCATATTCAATGAAAATTATTGTGATACATGCATAAGCACAAGTGACCGCTCTCAGGGTCAATAGCCACTAATATAATTAACAAGATCCACGTCGGATCACCTGGTCTGAGAAATGTACGACCTCACAAGGAATTACTGCCCTAGATGGTATACCTGATCTTGGACCATACACTTCCTCATAGGAGTTCACCGTCTTTGCGGCTACCCGCTCTTGGACAATGTACATCCTCACAGAGATCTATCACTATAGTCGGGTCACCAGATCTTGGTCATGCACACCCTCACAGGTAATCCGTTAGAGATCAGGTCCTCAACAAATATCATACACAATGATACATGCATCAATACAATCGACTGCTTAGAACAATTGACCGCTCTTGGGGTCAACAACCATCAATATAGCTCAAGCATACATATCAGCAATATGCATCGTATCACTTCACATGGCAAAACAAAACACAAAATCACATGTCCTTCCAACAAGGTTCCATGAACCATAATCATATATTGAACTTAAATATTTATCGCATGCTCTTGATAATTCTTATCGCGTGACATAACAATCACATCATACAGAAGCATTTTACACTACGTATTGTATCATTGCCACAAGGAACATTGCATTCCTCAAATAGGACCTCAAAGCATGAGTTCTATACACATGAGAATACACACAGAATATATATGAATCAACTTAACTTCAACTTACATAACTCTTACGCAATTCAATAAATTTACAGGATTCAAGTTATATGTGCAAATATTAAAATCATGGCACCATCACATGCATTCACAATTCTTACCTCGAAGCACATTACATCTGACCTTTCTAGCGTGAAACTCATGCACAAATCTTCAAGACATTTTAGTCCAATATTCATGATACTCATCAATCATGCTATACATGTATGATGTATTCACACAAACAATCATAATGCAACCCTTTGCAACGCAACTATGTAGGCGTGATGTATCACTCAAAAACTAACCGTTTGTAGTCATGAGATGTCATTCATCTAAATAGTCTAAACTAATGATTTGTAGGCGTATAAGTCAACCACCTAAAAGTTAATCATTTGTAGGCGTAACGAGTCAACTACCCAAAAACTAATCAGCTGTAGGTGTGACATGTCATTTACCTGCATAAGCATCATAATCATTAAGATCCCAGAGACACCAAAGTCATATGTAATTTCATCGATAAGCTTTTATTTGACAAAAATACGTAACAAAACACACAAAAAGTCTTAAACTAAGACTATCAAAGTATCTACTCAACGTTTTCTATGTATTCTGTCATAGAATATTAGACATAGGTTACTGCTTGAGTTGTTCTTGTTGCTGTTGCTGAGGAGGTTGGGGTGTACTGCCCACTCGTTGGAAGTCATCGACCTTTTTCTTGCGACAATCATGGATAAAGTGGCCCATTTTGCCACAATAAAAACAGTCACCAGAGTCTCGAGGGCATGGTTGTCCATGATGAATACGATTGCATCTCAGACATTTTGGGTTTAACGGTCGTTGCGGCTCATTTTCTCTACCTCATTTCTGTCTTTTAGCAGGTCGACACTTGTTATCATCACTATTTTCGACAGACTTTCTGTCGCGATCCTGGTTAAAGTGGCATTCTTCAGCAGAATGACCCACCTTTCCACATAAAACATAATCGTTGGGGCTCTGAAGGCACATTGGACCCGAAAAAACTTAAGGGCTAACACCTCGCCCTAGATTGGTGCTTTTGCAAACCAACCTATCCACCTTATGATCCAGGTTCTGGACCATCGCTTAGAGTTGTTTAACTGCTCTGGTTAATGAGTCTATAGATTTGATTAATTTATTGAACGACATTTAAGCATAAACACATTCTTTAATTAAAATAAATGCAAAAGAATTTAAGAGAAATAATATTCACAATGCGATGCAGATGCTGGATGATCAAGGATTACCACTTTCTCTGTCGCTCTGATACCAAAAGTTGCAACGCCCCAAAATCGTGGACTTGAAACCTTTTATGAAAAAGGTTGAAAGCTTTGAAATCAATCATTTATCAGACTTTGAAATAAAAGTTCAGCAAAAAATCATGTTTGAAATAACAAGTCCCTCAACCTTAGGCGCATTACAACACAAACACTCCTTTACAAACCGATTTGCAACATAAATATATATTTTTTATTAAAATGAAAAGAAGAACAAAGTTTTGGTAATACAATTTTAGTAATCCAGAATTTTAATCAGAAGAGATGCTTTTAAAGAAACTTTATACCACGTTTACCAAAAGTGTCCTCAGGAGCGCAACGTCAGGGAAATGGCCTCGCCTTGAACGCATCACGTCATCGTGCCATCGCAAGCTGTCTCAACCTGTCCACCACCTGCCCATGAAATGGGTCAGTCTCACAGCAAACTAGTAGGGGTGCAAAAGACAAGGAGGAACAAATGCTGCAATAAGCAAGATATTCGCTAGAGCAAGCAGAAAAAAGCAAGACTAACAGATCAAATGAACTGTGGAGTAAGCAAAACTCTAATAAAGCAAATAACTAAATACAAGAGCAGTAAGGACCCTAGTGCTAAATAAGCAACAATCCAACTGAATAAGACAAACATTCATAACAATGCTCACAATACATACAATTATCATTAGATGGTTCAGTCCCTCGACAAGTAACTAGTTAAATCGTAAGGCACAAGCTATTGCATCATAAGCAATTCATAAGCTACACAGGATAAACAATCATACAGTAGCAGTTATATCACAATATGTAAGGAGCTTATAAGACAAATGACTTCATCAGTCTTAGTTGCCACCAGTTCATAGACTACGAGCTGTATGCAATCACATCAATCATAAGAGACACACGTCAACGAATAAGCATTTAACTGGTATGAGAAGCTAGTTATTACTAAACAAAAAACTGCGTAAGCAGTTTAACCAACTAGAGTAACGCCTCGACAGGCATGCATAACTCAACGAGTAGCGTACTGAACTACCAAGTAAGCAAGCAATGAATTCACGTTATATCATGCATATCTCGTAATCATGTGTGTAAGTTATACCTTGTTCTCATTATGAGCAGGTCAGTGTGGGTACACACAAGGCAAAAACATAGAAACAACCGAGATTGATTCAAGGGTCCATTATGCTATGTATTTTATTATACCCTGAATGACTAACTGAGTCCGCTCCTAAGGGGACGATCAGTGGCCAAGAGAGTAAGTCCCCAAAGGCAAACTGGGTCTATGGATGCATCCAACTTCTGCAGAAGTGTCAGGCGACTACCACCTAGGATAATTAAGGTAGCTCCATTTTCCCTAACCTCTGATGACTGGGGAAGTCGAACCTTTGCCCGTAATAGCCATTAATGGTCTGTCCATCAGAGTTTTATACCATCCATCCTCTCTCTTGATGAACCATTCCGAACGAGCACGACGGGGGGTTTCTTAATCGTCGTCCCATTCTACATGCTCTGGTCTTTCGATCCAATCGAGCATTTTGCCTGTGAAGGCGCATAATTATCATTATGTGAATTACACACGCCATTGCGGGTTTGAGGCAACTACACACCTTCATCCTACTCACCGCAGTACGCAACGTACCTATTCAAAAGTACAACCACGATGAAAGGGGTAAGGATCTCTCACAAAAAATCCCCCAACACATCTGTTTTACAGAAGTCCACGGTGAACTCATTCAAGTTTCAACTTATCGTGTTCGGGTCCTTTAGACAATCACAAGCATTCTACCTATTAGGCGAATATCAACATAACGAGATTTAACTTAAAGTGTCAATACACGTTTCGAAGATACTATAGACCTCTCATCTAGCTCTTTGTAGTTTAAACATATTGTACGTGACTAAGAGTACAACTACAAAAGGAGGAGCATAGATTTCTCATAGGAAATCCATCAACAATAATCTCGTGAAAGAAGGATGTGCGCCAACTATCTTGGTCTGACCAGAAAGCCTAGAAACTAGGTCTCGCATCAGAGGTAATGTAACGCCGATCTAGCGATGGCGCAAATACCTCGATATGATTCTCGCCCTACTCGTGGAAAGGCTCCTAAACAGGGTTGTCCGAGTCGTATCAGATAGGCGAACTGAAGTTGTAACACACTTCTCCTAAATACATCGATTTGGGAGATCCACAAATTGGATCCGCACCACCCACGCAATATAGATCCACAAGTTGGATCTAAATGGATCCAATCGTGGATCCCTTGATATACATATATATATACATTATTTATTTATTTATTTATTTATTTTATAAGTATATATAAGGTATTGTACCTATATATAGAGATCATATATGGATCCTGGATCCATAACTTGGATCCATGGCCTAATCACACGAATTATGCCTAAAATATTAAATTTTTTAATGAAAAAATATGTGGTTATTACACCCTTTCCTCTTAAAAAGAATTTCGTCCTCGAAATTTCATTGCCGGATTCCTGTAGAGATCATAGTCCGAAGGGTTTGGTATCCCCAATGATGAACGTATGTGTGCGAGCTCCCAACATATAAGGATCAGGACAATACATGCACATGTTTACGAAGAAATTTAGTTGGATATCCATGATACAAACATCAATCATGTATGATAAATTCATTCAAACAATTATAATGCAATCATTTACAATAAAACTATATAGACGTTATACATCATTCACCTAATAGGTCAAAATTAATTAATTATAGGCGTGAATTCACCTATATGTTAATATGAGCATCACAATAAAAAGAACAAGCAACATGACTAATAACAAAATAAAATAAATTATACTCACAGAGTGCTTGCAGGGTATAGCACGATCGTGATCTTAGATTTAGTGTTCCCATGCTCTGATACCATAATTGTAACACCCCAAAATCTTAACCCAAATTTTGAGAATTTTTTTTTATAACAGCGAAAACAAGTTATACTATAAGGTTAAGCATTCCGGAACATTACAAGGGGAACAAGCCAAAATGTTAATTGCATTTCATCATCAATGAATAATAACATCAGAGTTTCTCAAACTATCCTTGGAACAATAAATCCAAAATCTCGATCTGATGCTTCATCCTGCAACCCCTCATAAACTCTACTATTCACCTGAAAAATGATAAATTTATAGGAATTAGACTACAACTGTCTAAGTAGAAATTACTGTAATTTTTCTTACAGGTATATCATGTGTAAAGTATGTGGTGCGGGTGCCGAGTGTGATTTTCAGCATATACAAGAATAAGTCTACGCTACGACAATCAATAATGTATTAGAAGCTAACTGGTAGGTAACATCGTTAGCAACATTTAAATATCCCATAATCATAGATATGAATTCATATAATGATTCAGAGAAATGCAATTATGACAATTACATAATTCATGTATGCATTCATACAACATGGTGCATCTATTAGGCATAAAAGAACATTAATCAATACCATGAATTACAATTCAAGTAGAACAGGGCATTTAACGTGCATTAAAAGTTAACATCACACATCCACTAAACATATAACAATTAAGGGGACAGATAGCATATGCATGTTTTAATGCATAGCATGAATATGCATGATTTATGTGCAATGTATAAACATTTCATTATCTTTCATTAAAATTTCTCTTTCCATATGCATGCCCTATTTAATGCATACAATTTAAGTTCCTCTTTTTAATTACCGTTGCCCGCGGATACACCAAACGGGTAAAATTCTCGAGGTCAAGTAAGGTTCTCAGGGTAGCTTAACACATAAATTTGTATTTCATTACTGGGTTTCAAACTTAGCCCTCGACCGATATCAGGAAACAACACCATCCATCAGAACATTAGACCTCCACATCTAATGTCAGGGACACCCCACACCCACAAGTGACACTTCCTTGGTATACCAAAACAACAACAGTTGTGTCAAACACACCACCCCCAGGTAAAGTAGCGGACTACCCCTGCGAGAACCATCACGAGACTCCAGCCTGTAGAAACACAGCGAACAGTGTAATATAAAGCAATAAAATTACATTTGCAAATCAACATGAAAAATTAATAACATAGGCTTGCAAATCAACATGCAACCATAAGCTCACAAATCTGCATGTGCAACTCTTTACGATCTACCACCCGTGACAATAATAGAACAACACAATTAAAACCATGGTATAAATGTGTTTTTTGTGATGCATTTGAACAATTTAAGAAAGAGGAAACCAAGGCTCAAGGCTCTCCAGGCCTGTGATGATTCATTTAGACCATCGATGCATCGTATGCAAAAATCATAACAATATGCAATGTATGCAATGAGGTCAACATGCTTCCAAAATGCACATCCATTCAAACCAATTTAACAATGTACATGAGTTACCACAGTCATATGCATGTGTTCAGCATTCATGTGCAAGTGCTTTCATGTAATCACTTAACACACATGCATTCATCCATAATTTATAAGTACATGAGAACATTTATGCATGATTGTACATGCCAAACACACATCGATTTCATGTATGCACATGTACTTCTAACCAATTCATAAATGCATAATAACTAAACATGTCCTATAAATGTAGGCACATGAAACTTTTCATTCATAACATATGTTAACATCTGCCCACATGAACATAACCCGGATCTAGAAATTGAAATTTCAGGGCTGCACACATTCATATCATGTATGCATCTGTACCAAACAAACTTTGCAATAATATATTAATAGAAATCAAATATCTCATATGTTACAAACTATAAAGCATGCTAACACGTGCCATTGAATATTCAAACTCAACTTTATGTATATAATAACAGATAGAGTCATAAACTTAAATTTTGTTAACATTGAATTAACTTATGTATGTCTTTTACATACTTGGACATTCCATACCCCAAACATGGCATATCTTGAGCATTCATATATCAAGATTCATGACATTTTAACATACTGTACTTAAGTTGTACTTAAGCTGCAAGACAAATAATGCTACTCATCTCTATGCATAATAGATCCGTACTGTTGGCATTCACATGCGGACAAATCCAATGCCTATCAAATCTATAGAGTACGACTATGTGGTTGGCATTCATAAGTGTAACAATTGCATAACAAAACAGCAGGATAAATGTATGATGTAGGTGTCAAAAATTTCCTGGGTACCCTACCAATACACACCGGCTGGACAACTTCACAAACAAACAAATTTTGTCTTTCTGTCTTAGCCAGACAGAACATGCTGACACACAGTTTTGATTAGGTGCATATGTTGTTGTTCATATATCAATTGACGATTTCACAAGGTCTTTTTATTTCCAAACCAAAACACATATTCTAAAAAACCTACGAATCACGATTTTCAATAGGGAATAAACAATGGCAGCTTATTGATTGAGTAAAGCAAGATTTTCATAACCTACAAGAAAGAATCGAAAATCATCTAGCACTATCCACCTAATAATGTCACCTAATGATGTAGCCAAACTAACACTTTCAACCACACACACACATATGTGTATGTATATATATTTAAAGGATGATACATAATTGGCCATATGTCTTGATAAAACCGAACCATCACCTTTCTGCTATTTACAATACAATAGCTATTAAAAGAAAATCAGAAGACACTCACTAGCATACAAGTAATTATTGAGTTACGTAAACAATCATAGCTCAGTTACATAATGAGTTTGGTCCTGGACTTAACCGGAAAAAACTCTTGTAGTCTTGAGTACTCAACAGAAATTGAATACATCCCATGTTTTTAACACCAAAAATTCTCAGTTTATAATTGAGCTTAATCCATATCCACTTCTGCTAATAACTATGTTGTAGCACCGTAGATTTTAATATGTACGCAAAATACCAAAACCAGACTCAAGTATATTTATATTGATATCCGTCAACTTATCTAGGCGTATCAGAAGTGATTATACGACACAACTCAGGATTGTGTCCAAGTACTAATGCATTCAGCCAGATTGTAACTTGATAATGTATAATTGACAGCTATGTTCTGGATCTAGACATATACCACCAATCTGTCTTTATCGCACCAACAAAAACATTTCATAAAGAAATTCAAAACAAGCATGTCAATTCCAATCATGCATATTAGTCTCTGGATTGGACTCTAAACCATAAATTTGCAGTCCATCATATACCATCACGACGGTTAACATGATTCTAAAACAGACAGACATGCTCACACATATTTTACTTGATAAAGGATATATAATAACAAAAGAATCCATTATGCTAAACTACAAAACTTTAGACTTAAGCAGGCCAGAGAGTTCTCATTTAAAGTCCCACGTGAAAACACACTTAGCAAACAACCCGTATACTGTAATACACACTGACATTTTTTTTTGTTTACACTATTTTCTTCTCTTATTACCTACAGAGATTAAAGGCAGTGAAATCTGAAATGAGCAAGGGCTTAGCAGGGGTATTGGTATTACCCAAAACCCCTTTACAATACCAATCTGAAACCCCCAAATCATAGATTTGGGGTTTTCGATTTAGGGTTGACGGAAACCCCCAATTTGGGGATTTTCCTTTTGGTTGCCCACGCACACACCCGCACACATTCAATAACCCCAAAAAAGTCACAACATCCTTCCTTAATCGGTGAGAGGAGGAGGCTGACGTTGTTGGGAGGTCGTTGGCAAGGCTATCGAAGAGGGGAACCTCGACCGACAGTGGTGCTTGGTTGCGGGTCGCCGATGGGGACTGTCGTCGGCGTCGACAAATGTCGGGGAAGGTTCTCGCAGGGGCTCGTTGGAGATGCAGCAAAGAGGGTAGGAGAAGACAGGGAGAGATGAGAGAAGGTGTCTGCTGCAGGTGGGAGGTCGCCGACACCGAAGGTTCCGCTGTTGCGCATGAAACCAAGAGGGAGACGAGAGGATATTCTCGGGGTCGTCGGCGGAGACAGAAGCGAGAGGAGAAGAGAGAGTGGGAGAAAGAAGAGAGCGGAGGTGAGGATGAAGAGGGGCGAGACCCCTATTTGAAGAGACTGATCCCCGAAGAGGCAGGAGCACACTGCCCTCCCGGCGCCGCGCTCCAGCCCCCTTCCCTCTTTGCGATATCCCTTTGCAGGGGTTAGGGTTCACCCTAACCCCTTTCATTTTATCGGGCCTTCGTATGCCCCTTAACATAAACCCTTTTTTTTTATAAGCATGCGGGCTGCGGCCGGGTCCGAGACCCAGGTCCAGCTACGGTTTTGGATCTACGAGTTGGATCTGAATGGATCCAATCGTGGATCCCTTGATATACGTATATATATATACATTTTTCATTTATTTATTTATTTTATAAGTATATATAAGGTATTGTACCTATATATAGAGATCATATATGGATCCTGGATCCATAACTTGAATCCATGCCCTAATCACAAGAATTACGCCTATAATATTAAAACTTTTAATGAAAAAATATGTGGTTATTACATTCCCAGTACACTGAGAAGCCAATCCTCCCTTTTTCTCGTTCTTCTTGAACAAACCGCCTTTTTTCCTCTGTTACTTCCATTTCATTAGTTTGACCATGGGCCCATGCTTCTCTACTCCACTCTCATGGCATTTGTTTGGACTGTTGACATTAGATGTAGTCCCAGTGGCTTTGACAGCTGAAAAAGCTTGCTTGTGGGCACCAACCGGTTCTATGAAATTAGTTCCAGAGCATAGAACTGTATCATACGTTCCAGCTTGTGTGATCTTCCCATCTCTCATAACCTACATGAGATGCATAACTTGACATTATTGGACTATCAAAACCCACACAAATAAATGCAAAAGGACTCACCAAAACAGGGTCAGCTGTGGGTAGGAATTCCACTTGATGGGTCACATAGATCTAGGGGTGTCAACAGTCCGGTTTGGTTCGGACCCAGGTGGAACCAGACGGACCAGATTTTCGGGTAAGGTAACGAGTCTGGGCACAGTTCTAATCGGGTGTACTATAAGAGAAACCATACCCAGACCAGATTAGAACTACGTGAACCTGACCCGGACCATACCCGATAAAATAATATTTTTGATCATTTTTACATTGAAAAATTGCGGGACTTAATCGGAAACTCGGGTCGGGCACGGGTCTGGTATAAAATTTTACAAACTATACCTGGATCCATGTATTAATCAGACCTTCGAATACAGACCCAGGTCTTAATCAGGTCTTATTATTTGTCACCATACCCGGACCCTGTAGGGTTTGGTCTGGGTAAAACCGGCCCATTGACACCCCTGCATAGATCACAGTTGTTGAACCTAGAAAGCCATAGAGACACTTCTGCAATAATGACATGAAGGAAAAACATTATGTCATGGTTTTTATTGAATCAGCACAAATAGAAATAATAAGAAAACCAATAACGGGATACAAAATAATGAAAAACAAGAGCATAATGAGGAAGAACAAAAACGTATAAGAGATGAAGCAAGTAGAAAACATACTTTATCACATTCAGGGGGTTTAAACAATTAAACAAATAGAAATACATGCATTTATTTTTGCTAGAATTTCTTCAAAACACTATTTGATTGTCATCTCTAAATTGTGCATGTGTTTCTTCTATTTGAATTCTTGGATGAAACAGAAAAGGAAAAGAGATTTCCTGGAGAAAATGTTATGTACTTTACAGGACACTTCAAATAACTGTTGGCAAACAATTTCCCTATCTACCACACCACTGTATACCAAAGAGTAGAAAACTAAAGACACATGTTTTGTCCTAACAAATTTTTGTTGAAGCAACAAACCTCCTTATAGAAGTAGAATTTAGTTAAAGTAGACTTGATGAACATGATCAAATTCTAAATACAACAAATGAATGTGCCAAACAGGCAAACGTACCTTAAACAGATGAATCCCTGTGTGAGCATCAACAGCACTAAAAGGATCCTGGTATAGTGCACGGCAATTTGTACACTTTGCTTCTGGCCACCACTCAAATTAATCCCTCTATCCCCTATCTCTAAGATGCAGTACTTCTAGGTCCTTTCTTAGAACACACACATCAAGGATATGATCACACCTCTCTTTGTCCATCTCTTTACCAAAGAGTATATTCTCTTCATTTTTTCCACTTTGTTTCCAAGGTGATTGAGGAACATAGGGCATTGTTCCACTCAATCGAACAATTCCAACTGTCCTTGGAATGTCACCTAAGATGCAAGAAAGAAAGCTTGTTTTGCCTGAACCAACAGTTCCACACACAGCGACTTTCATCCCTTGGTGTACTTTCAGATTCAACGAAGGTTCTCTGACACTGCTCTCTTCATCTCTACAGTCAATCCCAGTATCACCATACAAAGAAGCATAACAAAGGAACAATCCAACAGAACTCAACGTAAAATCCACCCAAGCATACTGACCAACAATATAAGATGTTTCATGAAAGACCAATTCAATAGCAGAACATAAAGATATGATAAAGAATCCCGGAACCTTTTCTCTGACATCCCAAATCTCAGAAACACAGAAACAGCACACCAGGCCACAATTTGCACCAAGAAATCAAATTCTGTCATGATACTTTCCAGTGATCCACCCTCCCAATGCCTCAAGCGTTGGAAAACACTCAAAGAACCACACAACAGACACAAGCCCACACTACAACCCAGACTCAGGTTGTACACCATACCTGAAGGACTTGATGAGAGAACCTTACAATGCTTTCTGAATATGCAGATTGGTATCGTCATCAGAAGGAAGAACAGATGAAAACCCATCGAAATCGAATACCGAAACAGGGGCGTAAATGAAAGAAATCCACCACCATCATCAGAAAAGTCCATTCTTCTCAAACTTGAGAAGTGAGTACTGAGAGAACTATACATGGTTGATGAACTCATGCAACTTATTCAATGACAAGAGACAGGAAGAAACAGACCAGTTCTGGCATCTTGCTTGTTCTTCTTACTGCTGTTGCTGTTTCTGCTGCTCCCCACTTTTGTGATGTGATCTTACTTGAAGTTGATCAAGCTTCCTGCACAAAACAGAGCAAATAAAATGTCAAAAACTGAAAGCAAAAGCATACATCATGAAGATCTCAAACTAGTTATGAATAACAAACAGAACAAGGAAAGGATGGTTATGATATATGAAGGAATCTGATGCAGCAGGTTGAAAGGTTCCATGAAAGAGACATTCCTTAAGATTGTGAAAGGCCGGGAGCAAAATTACCTACTTTGGAAGCACGAAAGGTTCTCATGAAAGGAGAGTCGCATACCCGTGACTTATATCGTCAATGAAACGCACAAGTTATTACCACATTAAAACTAATTACATAGAGGCACCTAATTTATGGAAAATTTACCTTCAGCTGCCTCAACTTTCAAGTATTTAGGATAATCTCTTAGCTTTCAAGAAATTGGCGAGCAACGTTTTTGAAATTACTTGTTTACCCTTAATTGTAGATAGAGATATGGAGCTTAGGGACACTAAAGAGAAAAGGTTGATGGTGTCTTTTGAGAGGATTAACTAGAGTTAGTTGACATATATAGATATTCAAGTGGTCATTTGAGTAATTTCTCTTAAGAAGGATGGCATTTATTTTAAATATTTAAAATTTCATAATACGACATCTCTAGCTCATTTGTTTTATAGTTATAGTACCTGTTACAGGTTTTTTTGTTTGAAAAAACCACCTCACCACCGAAGTCATTGGTTCATTGGTGTGTGAAAACTAGGGGTGGCAATCGGGTTGGGTTGGCGAGTTGGCGGGTCGGGTCAGCGGGTTGGTGGGTCAGCATACTTCAACACAAACCTGACCCATTTATTAAACGGGTGGTTGTGGCAAACACGAACCCGACCCATTTATTATAACCCGAGCCGACACAGTTAACCCGTTTAATAAACGGGTCGGGTAAATGGGTTGGCGGGTTCATGTTGGGGGGGGGGGGGGGGTTAGCGGGCAGGTTGGGGGGTTAGCGGTAGGGTTGGCAGGTCGGGTTCGGGTAAACGGGTTGACCCATCCGCCTAACCCATTTATTAAACGGGTCAGATGGGTTGGCATACCCCTAACACGAACCTGACCCGTTTAATAAATGGGTTAGGCGGGTCAACCCGTTTACGACATGAACCCGTTTAAGCCAAACCCAAACCCGCCTAAAAAGAGGGTTGGCGGGTCGTGTCAGATTTTGCCACCCCTAGTGAAAACCATAGGTCCCCTTTGCCCACCAATGAGTACACCTAAGCTCACTTCGGGTAGCCCGATGGTTAAAGTGGTACTTGGTAAGATGGTGGAACCCCATTTTGCTTGGGTTCGATATCACTTGGGATCATACTGGTGGCTTGCCCGGTAGGTGTCCTTTACAGGCTCGGGCACTCACTCAAGGTACACTATTTAGGATGGGAGGCCCATTAAGTAACCTTGATTCTAAGCTGGTTTCTCGTTTAAAAAAAAAAAATTTCAACTTTGACTTTTTTCGAGAGAGACACACATATGGGACTTTGACTTTTTTTTTCAAGGTACACACCTATGTGTTTCGAACTCAGGACGTCTATTCAACTTGGTGACTTTAGTGAACGCCCTTACTCAATGTGAGTGTGGCTCTTGTGGCACAATTTTACGCTTATAATTATTAAAAGATCAATTTAACCCTTTAGGATAGCAATTTACATCTTAGTTTCTCTCTGCCTTTTTTCTTATTTTATTTTATTTAAAATTTACATACTCAAGCTAACACACCTTCGCTACAATACATGGTCCTCCATCTTTGCTATTTTCACACTTGACCCATCTTCATTTAGGCTGTTTGGTAGCCGGAGTTGGGAGAGGCGACAGGATTCATGGAATCTCCATCGGTCTCTACTGTTGGGTGTACATGGAAGAAATCTACCATTATCAGAATTTTTCATTTTTCAATTTTTTTTGGCGAGGAACCTTCCCAAGATGTGGGTCACTTAATGGGCCCACCTCCCTGGTAGTGCACGACTCTTATGCCTTAAGGAGAATGACAGGAGAAGGCATTGGGGTACATCCTGCAAGCAATAGGGTTTGATTCTAAATGAAAGGCAAAGAGCACACGAAAAGGGAAAATAATATATGTGGTTCGGCAACTCGAGTGCCTATGTACATGGAAAACCAGAAAATCACTCTATCCATTGTCGCCATGTTGCTTACAATTTATAGAGTTACGTGGGTTTGGTGGTCTCTTTTCTTTTTACAGGTGTGACGATGTTTCCTTTGTGATTGAGAGCTTTCTTTGTCATCTTGCCTTTGTGGGCAAACCTTCCTGATCTGGTCAATATCCTCATCGTCTTTTTTCACAAGGATGGATTGGCATGATGTTACCTTCATCAGCTTTCCTTTGAGGATCGACCTTTCTATGTGGGCAGCTATTGTCCTCACTAACTTTCTTTAGCAGGGTCGTCCTGCTAGGTTTATCATGTAAGATCGACCTGTTGAGAATATAACAGAGTTTGCTAACTTTTCAGTGTGAGCAGTAACTTTCCTGAGCAGGTTGATGTCCTCATCGACTTCTCTTTGAGGATGGATCAACATGTTAGATTGAACGTCTTGTGCCTTATCCAAAAGATGGATTTGCATGGGTTGTGATCCAGATTAAGTGATATTAGATCTAGTTCCATTAATACTCTCCAGCAAACTTGGTGTAGGAGAAGGTAAGAAGCCAAGTTTGGGCTGCAATAATTGAAGCACGAATTTGGTCAAGGGTTTTGTAAAGATATTAACCACCTATAAGTGAACAAACTTGGTGATCAACTGTCGTTGGGCAACCTTTTCACGCATGAAATAATAGATGATCTCGAGGTGTTTGGAGCGGTTATGAAACACTGGGTTGACTATCACATATAAAGCATAGAGGTTGTCGCAAAACATAGTAGGAGCTTGATCAGAGTAGACACCCAAGTCGAGAAGAATAAATGTGATCCAGGTGATTTCAGCTATGACAGATGCAAGTGAACGGTATTCAACTTCAAAACTAGATCGAACAATCATAGGTTGCTTCTTAGCTCTCCATGCTATGCAATTGTCATCGAGGTAGATACAATAGCCAGATGTGGATCGAGGGGTGACAGGACATACTACCCAATATGGGTCAAAGAATCCATAAAGGACGAGTGAATTTCGGAAAAGAAGGCGAATTCCATAGTGAATGGTGCTCTTGACATATCGCAAGATGTGCTTTATAAGTTGAAAATGATATAGTGTAGAAGCATGAATATCTTGGCAAACAATATTTACACAATAGAAAGATTAGGTCTTGTGAAGGTCAAATATTGCAAACTGCCTATAAGACTTTGATACTAACAAACATATTCAAATAGTCGCTGGGAGGGTGAGGTCGTTGGATCATAGGAGTGGAGATGAGGCAACAATCTTTTATTTGAGCTTTTTCCAAATTGTCCAGTGCATATCGAGTTTGGTCTAAAAATAACCTGCCATCAAACTACTTAACTTGAATGCCCAAAAAAATAGATATCGCCTAGATCCTTCATGGAAAACTCACTATTAAGTTTGTTAATAACTTTTGATAGAAGCATTGGTTACTTGCAATGATTATAATGTCATCAACGTAGAGCAACAGAAATATCCTACCTGCATTGCTTTGGCAGATAAAGAGGGAGGAATCTGCAACACTACAATAGAACCCCATGGCAAGTAAGCAGATGTTGAATCTGTCAAACAAAGTTCATGAAGATTGTCTTAAGCTATAAAGGGCCCTTTTCAGTCTGCATACAGGATTAGGTTTCTACAAAATCTCTAAACCCTAGTAGTTGTTCCATGAAAATGGGTTCTTCTAAGAATCTATGCAGAAAGACATTCTTAATGTCAAGCTGACAAATGTTCCAATTGTAGGCTAAGGCAAGAGACAAAACAATATAGATGGTGGTTGGTTTTAGGATTGGAGAGAAGGTCTTGATGAAGTCAATCAATGAAACTTGGATGAACCCCTTGGCAATTAAACGAGCTTTTAGATGTTCTAGAAATCCATCAACCTTTAATTTGGTTTTGAACACCCATTTGCAATCTATGATATTCATAGTGGACACTTTTGGAACCAACTCCCAAGTATTGGTTTGGTCTAAGGCTGTCATTTCTTCCTTCATAGCTTGGTACCACCCTGGATGGTTTAAAGCCATCTTAATATTTTTGGGTTTAGAGAGAGTATTAAGTTTGGCAAAAAAGTATTTTGGGTTAGGTTTGAATATCCCATGTTTTGCCCAAGTAACCATGGTATGACTGTTGATGTGTTCAAGACCATTGGTAATGACATTGTCACTTGAGTGTGCGTCACATAGTACCTCTTGGAGATTACCTATATTGGTTCCATTGTTAGGTTGGCTGAAGACTTGATGATTACTGGGATTCTGATCAAGTTGATTTGCATCAGGTAAAGTATTAAAATCATGCTTGAAACAACTCATGCAATTCTTGTGGTCATGGGTAATTATATCCGGTGGCTACAACTCATCACTAAGGGAGTCTTGTTTATTGGGAAACTATATATGCAGGTGAGTGGAGCGTTTGGTATTGCTGCCAATATCATGAAATGGATAATTTCCTTCATCAAAAACAATATGCTTACATATGTATACACGATTAGATTCCACATGAAGGCAACAATATCCTTTATAGCTTTCACTATAGCCCAAAAAAATACAAGGAAGAGACCAAGGTAAGAACTTATTTTTGTTATAGTCTCTCAAATGAGGGAAGTAACAACTCCCAAAAATATGAAGATATGAGTAATCGAGCTGCTTATGAAATATTTTTTAGAAAGGTGATATCATCCCCAAAGCAGAAGTAGGTAGTCTATTCAAAAGCCAAACAACAATATGAAAAGCTTCAACCCAATATTTTTGGGGAGCTTGAGCATGAAACATTATGGCAACGGCAAATTCAACAATATTGCAATGTTTTCTCTCAATCTTACCAGTTTTTTCAAGGGTGTAAGGACATAAAATGTTGTGATGAATGCCATGTTTTCTCAGACAATCTTGAAATTTATTGTTCATGAACTCACCTCCTCCATCGGTCTAAAATACTTTGATATTCTTTTTAAGCAATTGATGGCCAATTGATGGCCAATTGATGGCCAATTGATGAAATTCATGAAAACAATAAAAAAAAAATCAGATTTTGCTTTTATTGAGAAAAAACACACATATTTACTATGATCATCAACCAAAATACCATAATATTTAAACCCCTGATTTGAAACTACTGGTGCTAGCCCCCAAATATCACAATGAATTTTCTCAAAAACATCACAACAAACTGAATCAAAGATAGATAATGAAAGATGACTAGATTTTGCCATAGCACAACTACGACATATGCCATTATTCTTACTACCAGAAAATGAAATAAAATTATCTTTATGCAAGAAATCAATCAAATCTATGTTAGGATGTCCTAATCACTGGTTCCAAATATCCCTGCTCACCACAAGCTGCTTATCGGAGAAGAAGACCTCCTTATTCTTTGGCTCAAGCATATATAGATCTCCACTTCTATGACCCATTGTTGTCACATTCTTGGTCTGTTTGTCCTTAGTCACAAAATGATCACCATAAAATTCAAACACCAAAGATCGATCACTCGTAAGCTGACTAACCAAAATTAGGTTCTTTTTTATTTTAGGTACCATAAGGACATTATTAAGTTTTAATTTATTTTTCCCAACTTCTATGGCCGTTGACCTGATATGAGTGATTTTAAGTCTATTTTCATTTCCAACCATAATCTTTAAAAAGCTTTTGAAGTTTACTTGAATCAGCTATGATGTGTGAAGTAGCTCCTGTGTCGGGAAACCAAGTGTGATCATGATTATCAGAGATGTTCATAGCCTCAAGAACATGGGGAATATCATTAGCTTGATATATCTTGTTGAACTTGTGATAACACTTGAACACAATGTGATTTGGTTTAAAACAAATCTGACACACCACAATTTTATCCTCTTATTGCTTGCCCAATGTTCTGTTTGTTGTTCTGCCAATTTCGATTATATTGATTTCCTTGCCCTTGGTTGGATGCTTGATTCATGTCATGAGGAATGTTGTCTGATGTAAGCAAAACCACGTCCTCTTGAGAAAAAAATATTCTCAAGCCCTCCTCTTTTAGTGGGATTTCGGTCTTGGCGTTGACCAAAAAATGTCATGTTTTGATTTGGAGAACTATCCTCATTAGAGATTTGAAGGTTTTTATATGTCTTGTGCCCCTGAAGATGAGAGATAAGTTTTTTGTATGTCGAGATTGGGGGCTTCATTATTATAGTGATGAAGGCCTCGTAACTTGGTCCCAAACCATTCAACAACAACACGACCTTATCAAAATCATCAATTGGCATGCCGATGGCAACCAACTCGTCACTTACATTTTTAAAGGCAACAATATATTCAGATAGTGAGTGATTAACTTTTCAAAAGGTTATGAGCTTTTGCTGCAAGTAACATTCTCGTTCTTGCATGTCTAACGTGAAGGCCTCCTCAAGAGTGGATCAAACTTCAACGGTCGTGTCTAGTAAGTCCACACATCCAAGTACGTCATCGAACAATGTTCCTGTGATCCAACCTTGAAGTAGCCTGTCGAATTTCCTTCATAAGGTGTAGTTCAGATTCTCCTTTTATGAACCATCACTGCCAAGAATGAACTGGTCTGAAAAAGTCAGCTCTCCATCAATAAAGTTTTGAAGATCTTGACTTTCGATCAGGCCAAGAATTTGTGTTCATCATAGTAAATAGTTTATGTGCGGCAACTTAATTGACACATAATTGGCAACATTTAACGTTGCATAATATGAGAACTTGTGAGGGTTTAGAGGGGCTAATGATTGAGCCATGAAAATAAAAGAGAAATATTGATATTGAATATGGTTTTGGCTCTGATACCATAAATGAAAGGCAAACAACACACAAAAAAAGAAAATGGTATACATGATTCAACAACTTGAGTGCCTACATCCATGAGAAACCAAAAAATCACTCTATCTATTGTCTCTATGCTGCTTATAATTTATAAACTTACGTGAGTTTTGGTAAGTCTTTTTTATTTTTACTGGTCTAGCATTATTTCTTTTGTGTACAGATTGAGAGCCAGACTTGTCATCTAGTCTATGTGGACAAACCTTCCTGAGGAAGTCAATATTCTAATTGTCTTTTCCATAAGGATGGATTGGCTTGATGTTTCCTTTATCAGCTTTCCTTTGAGGATCAACCTTTCTATATAGATAGATGTTGTCCTCACCAATTTTCTTAAGTTGGGTCATCTTGCTGAGTTTATAATGTAAGATCGACCTATTAAGAATATCATACGATTTGCTAACTTTCCAGTATTAGCAGTTGCTATCCTCAACAACTTTCTTGAGTAGGTTGATGTCCTCATTGACTTTCCTTTGAGGACGGATCAACCTATTAGATTGGACATCTTGTGCCTTATCCAAAAGATGAATATGTATCAGCTGTGATCTAGATCCAATGATATCAGATCTAGTTCTATTAATAGATTTGGCATCCTTCATTTTGAACCTCTCCTCACACTCCCTAATAACTAAGTGTGCTTAGGAGGGTCAATTTTTTTTTGACAGAGAAATCTAGAGTTAGGCAGACTAGTTATACAACTTGTCGACACCCAATTTTTCTCAAGATACCCAACATACTAATGTCTTTGGAAGAATCAGGTTGTAGGTTAGAGTTCACAAATAGGATATCACGATAAAACCCAACAACTCTATTGGACGGCTAAAGCAGTTCAGCCATCCATCGCACAAACGACTATCTCAGTTCAAACATCCGACCCTAGATGGCTATTTCAGTTCAGCTATCTAGCCGATCCAACATTTGCCTTATCCTTTCCGGATGACTAGCTCAGTTCAGTCGTCTAGTCTATCCGACATTTGGTTTATCCTATCCATCTCGAGACAAACAAAACAATTTACCCATCTAATTAGTTCGAGCAAATGAGGCACATTCGCGTCATCTTCAACCACTTTTGCATATTTTTGAAAGAATATTCTCCCTTTAATAAACTTTCTCATGGAGAGGACTCCTCCCAATTAACCTCATCTCTTATTCAGGATGAGTATGAATCCACTTGGACCAGATCCGAACCCAAAGAGTCATATGATTCGAATTCATTCTAAACGCGTACAAATAGGAGCCCACCCCTTTGATCGTGGGAGGAAGGAAGACGTTCAAGCGCTAGCACTGAGAAGAACAAATGTAAGACTGTTGAAACTCGTCTCTTCGATCTTCCTCATTTGTGAGGAGGTTCTGCCAAAACAACTGTAAAAAATCCACACTTTCCAACAGAGGTGTTGTTGAACAAATGAAAAGGATAAAAATAACTCTAAAGCTTAAAACAGATCTCAGGTTTATCTATTTCTCTTTTTCTTTATTTTATTGGTTTATTTTATTCATTAATTTATTTAATTAGTTTAGACCATATTCTTGCACACTTCTTTTGTTCATTTGCATTATCTATTTTGTGAGTTGTGCTACGGAATTAAAAGACGTGCTCCAACTCTACCTTTCCTTTAGCGAAGGATGATCGAAGTTTAAAAGACGTCTCTGAATCATTTTAAAAAGAATTTTTTTATTTAAAAGATAAGCTTTCAAATTTATTTATCAACAGTTTTTGAGATCACAGTGGGATATCGTTTTTCTTTAAAATTCTGTAGCTAGATCTGCATTTCGATCGCTATTTTTTTTTTGCTCTGTTGGACGGCTTAAACAGGTTTAGTCATCCACTATTGTAACGACCCAAAATTTTAACCTAAATTTTTTTGAGAATTTTTTGTCTTTTAAAAATAGCAAAAATAACCTTTTTCTTTGGGTTAAACATTTTTAGTGGGTTACAGTGCAATCAATCATCTTAAATGAATTAAAATGTGAATAACATTTACTATTAAAATTTAATTCAGTCTTACTAATTTAAAATTTATATCAGAGTATTTTCAATCTAAAACAATAATAAATGTTTTTTCAAAACTATTTCCGAGAAAGTAAAAGACTGGCTCCTGATGCCTTCCAAGCATTTCATATCCCTGCTGCAACTATGCATTACATTTCACCTGAAAACCTATAAAATGGGTCAGACTCGTGAAAGCCTGATGGAAAATACCGATATAGGTAAATCAACATCAATATACATGAGACATACTATAGTGCTTTCAACTATAAAAAGCGATAAACATCCAATTATTATTTGCACGATGCCTTTGCATCATATTCACTCACCACGAGCACTTTGCCTAATTTTATATGCATTGTATTTCAGGCAACACACATTTATATTGAGCATAAGTATCATATTTTTGATATTTTCTATACTCAAATCAATTAAACATATAGGGCAACCATAACATCCTTAGATATCCATAACTAAGTGCGGTGTGTGTTCATACTTGCGATTGCATTTCGGTTAAAGTTTGAGCGCAATAACATCCCTAAATATCCACAACTAAGTATTGTAGGTGCATATAACTTGTATTTGCAATTTAGTTACGTATTTAACAAAATAACAACATGCTAAGATTATTAATGCCTATCACCATTGCATAACAAAAATATCATTAAAAATAATTAACAATCTTATGCATGAGCAAGCATGCACTTACCATTGCATGACAATTTTTTTTTATGCGTGAGTGATTTTAGTTGCCTTTATTTAAGTTTTTTTTATGTGATGCATGCCATGCTTAACTAAATGCATAAACAATTAGGGTTTTACTTCTTAGCCTTGTGGGTACTAATGTAGACCATGACTCAAGGGTGTATATTCAAACAATATTTTGCATTATTTTGGAATATGGATTTCAAATCCATACAAACTTAATTTTAATTTAATACCATCATATTACATGTCAAATTAAACCCAAATTCATCTGAAATCTTATTCGACTTTATTTTGTAATTTTTCATAAATTTAATTTTGAATGAAAATTTTACTAAAAATTAAATTAAAATCAACTTTAATTATTCATAAAATATCTTTTAAAGTTCAACTTAGACTAAATTATATTTTTACATTTATTTTATATAAAAATCATCATTAATATTATTTTATTCATTAAAATGCGTTGAAAAATTATAGGTATTACATCCAAATTTAATTTAAATTATAAATTTAATTTCAACAAAGATTCAATTTATTGTATAAAGATGAGGTGATAATACCTTGTATCAAGTATGATGCAATACTTACCTTTATTTGGATATTGGTTTAAATTGTTATTTTTTAATATATTTTTTATGGATATTTTATATGCTTGGAACATCATGATATTTTTATACTTTTGAGCTTAGGCAAAAGGTAAAATATTAATAAACCACACTTTAGATCATTTCTCTATTTTAATATGTTAAGATACAATTGTTAATGAAAGCCTAATATGCTTTGTTTTCTAAAAAAAAAAAGCCTAATTTGGTATAGGATTTTATGGTTGTTATTTTCACTATATGTATAAGTATGATTTTGTACACTCACGTGTATATCAACAACTTGTACACCTTATTGGTATCTAGCAATGGTGATCGGATAACTAAGTTTGACAAAAAAATGTTGTACTTTTGAATTGCACCGTTCTGTCATTCAATTTGAAACCAAGTACGGTAGCACCGATTATCATGCTCAATGCCTCCTATTGTTCCATTCGATCTAATGTTGGATAGTGCCAAAAAATGCTAAGGTTTTCTTGTTGTTAAGCATAGTCACCTGTATCGTTAAGGAAATTTCTTGTTTAAGGTTTTTCTCGAAAAGATTTTCAAAGGCTGGGTTTTCTCAAAAAAATATTGGGAGTTTAAAAAAAAAATTATATATATATATATATAATAAAAAAATAATAAGCCTTGCATTATTTTCTTTCAAAAACATAAAGAAACAACCTCCATCAGTGACACATTTGCTGGCCTTGGTTGATAAACCCTTGAGATCCGTGGGTTTCAAACTTGTGACATCCCATCAACTTGGTGAGATTTGCCTCTACCAAATGAACAGAGCCATATTTTTTATAGTGAATTTGGTTAAAGAAGTTAATCTTAACTAAGGTGGACATCGAGCCTGATACCCAATGTGCTGTTAGGTATCCGGCCTGACAAGGTAGCTGGGCTCTAAACAAGCCTGGCCTATTTGCAAAAGAGCCTCAGAGATGCAGCCCAAGCCCATTATAACTGAGTTGGGCCGAGCTCCGGCATGAATATGGGTCGGACCTGTTAGGCCCTATTTAAGCAGGTGCCTGATTGTAACTGACAAAAAAGGAAGGTGAATAACAAAAAGGTTGGATCGGACTCCATTCTGACCCTAATATAGTTAATAAGTGTTCAAGTGATCTTAGGTACGGGTCGATAACCCGACTGCACATATATCAAATCTGACCCAGACTCGCACCCTAAAATATGTTTCATATGTAGGGTTGTCGATGGATATTCAATTAGTCAGATATCCGACAGGATCCGATTTGTCAAATTCGCCGAAGCAAATGGGATCCAATTGACAATCGAATTCAGATTTGTCATACAGATTTCATTTTGAATCAGATGGATAACCCTACCCAATTACTTATACATATATCCAATTAGTAATCAGATTTGGGTTGATTGCTGCCTTTCCCAAGTTGACCTTGAATCTGAATCTAGATCCAATGCCTAGATATAAACCAAATCCGACCCATTCACATCTGTGTGTGGATGATAGAATCACTAGTAAGAGCACAAACGGGTCAAGGGCTGGATAAGGTATATTGCACGGAGCTAACCACAAGAAGCAAGAAAACGTGTAAGGTCTCAACAAAAACCTCAAGTAGTTCAAATCAAGTCAAACCCAAACCCAAACCCACAAGAATTCATTATTTGTGCAGCACTCTAAAACAAAAACCCCTTTACAATTCGGACTTAGATTTTAATTTAGGCCAACTCAAGCTCCGAAAGGCGTATCACAATCAAGTCGGGTCAACTTGATTGGGTGGGGTATGCCTGACCCGGTTACCACCCTACAAGAAGGAGTGATCCTTAACTCGGACTAGAGAGCATTTGGTGGCCACTCGCCAATGCCATGCTCACTACATAAAGTGCATTATTTTACATGTCATATGAGCACACAAAGTGAGAGGAATAGAAACATTAGTCCCATATCGAAGAAACGGGAGAAGTGCAAGAGGACGATGGGTTATAAAAGGGCACGGTGTGGCATTAGAGAATCATACTTACCTGGACGGGGTTTATCGGTGAACAAAAAGGCCGATTGCCTAGGGAGGCGGCTTCCATTGCACTTCGGAGGCGCGTTTCTCTACCATCTCCCCAAGTGGGAGAGTGGACGTCATAATTTGTGTTAGCGGGGGAACGCGTTCGCGCGGCCCCCACCAATCTCTTAAATTCAAAAAATGTTTGCTTTTTATTTAGTGATCAGTAATAGTTGATAACTTGATGTTTGAGCGTTTTACTGATCATTTGTTCTTCTGCCAAAGTTATTTTTGGGTTTTAATTATCAAGGAACAACAAGGGTTTTTATCATTATCAAGATTAGGGGTGGCAATCGGGTAGGGTTGGCGGGTCAGCATACCTCAATCCGAACCCGACCTGTTTATTAAACGGGTCGGCTGTGGCAAACATGAATCTGGCCCGTTTATTAAGCGGGTAACCCGACACGACCCGCTGTCAGGTTTTGCCACCCCTAATCAAGATTATGCAAAAACACATTTAGCCATTCGAGAAGCCATTGTGCCAAAATAAAGCTTGCCAAATTACAGTGGAATTACCTATCAAACTAGGGAAAAATCAATGTAGATTAATAAGTATGATCCATGACAAAAACAACGGAGATTTGATTGAATACTCCAAAAGTATAACATATCCAACACTATAGCCAAAGAATCAGGGTTCATCTGACCAGTGTCTAAGTTTCTGCTGTTATTGTATTAGCACTTCACCTCTGTATCATGAAAATATTTGAGAAATTTCTTACATAATGCTGATCGACTACACTGTTTTCACCACATCTCATAAATACACGCACCCTAAAGTGGACTATATTATCTATGATCATGCTCAGGTTGCCTTTAAGATCACTGCGTTGCCCATGTCTGATGTTTGAAATCATAGGCAAAAACCCTCTGGTTTTGAAATTTAGCCTTCAGAATGTGCCAATTCCACAAGCAACTTTCTGGCACACATACAGGTGGTACAAGGAAGCCGCTATGGTACTCAAATGTCATAATAATTTACAGCTTCTATTCTGAAAGAGGGAAAATGGAGAATATATCAATTCATCAGAATGAAAGCAAGTAAGAACGACTCGTATGCTGAAAGAGGTGGGGGCAATGAAAATGTAAAGAAGAAAATATTAGCCCCATATCGAACAAGCGGGAGAAGTTCCAGAGGCTGATGGGCTATAAAAGAGAACGGGGTTGCATCTAAGAGCTGGACGGGGTCTATCGGTGAACAAGAAGGTTGATTGCCTAGAGAGGCGGCTTCCATTGCACTTGGGAGGAGCGTCTCTCTACCATCTCCCCAAGTGGGAGAGTGGACGTCATAATTTGTGGTAGCGGGAAACGCCTTCGTGCGGCCCCCACCAATTCTTAGTCAAAAACATAAATGTCGTATTAGACACTATTTTATTTATCGGCTATTTGTAGTGAAAAACCATCTTGTTTTTATTTTTAATTTATTTATTTATATTTTATTAAAAAAATAATTTTTATATTTTTAATTGAATTTTTATTGCCAAAATGGAAGATTTTCAAATTCTTGCAAGCTTTTGGCTGCTGATATTTTAGGGTTTTTAACTTTTGTCACTATCGTTCTTGCATCTATCACTGTTGGGAGGCAAATTTCTGATTTTTATGAGTAGAAATAATGCTATTAAGAAATTTAAACTGAACAAAAAATTAGAGAATGGAACACTTGCCTTTTTTTTGAACCATTGGTAAAATGGTGATGACTGAAACTTTTTTTCCTTACTTTGGAAACAAAGGATTTTACTAATGATCATTATTTGGTTTTTTAGAAAGTCAATAAAAATATAAAATAACAAGTGCATTTAAAACATCAAATATAGTAAACAATTTATGTAATAAGAATTTGACTTGCCATTACATAACAATTTATTTGAAAATCAAAAAAATTAAGGAATTAAATATTAAAAAAATAATTTATTCATTGAGAATTAAATTTCTTTTGCTTAAATTATAGGTGATCTATAAAAAATAACTGCCAATTCCAAAATTAAAAACTTGAATGCCCGCCTTTCAATAACAATCTTTTAAAAAATAAAAAATTGAAAAGGCAAGTGATGTAGAAAATTAAAAAAATGAATTTAGTTCAAAAATTAAATTACTTGCCATTAAGTGTGAAATCACTACAAATATAAAAAAATTAATACAGACAAGCGAAGCAAAGTATTAAAAGTAATACCAATTTATTCAAAAACTAAAAAATTACATTACTTGTTTTCAATGTAACTAATTTAAGATTAAAGATCAGGTTAGTTGTGATTGCGTGCACTTTTTTTTAGATAGGCAAGCTGAGGTTAAGCAGACCCCCACCAGTTATATACCATTGGGTTTTGAACTTGCAACATCCCAACACAAGGCGACATGCAATGACAGTTCATACCAAACAAGTGGAGCCCCTAGTGTGATTGCGTGCACTTGTACAAGCACACTCAGCTAGTAAAAACAAGGGGGAAAGTAGGGATGCCAAACAGTTGGATTTTATCTCATGTCTGGCTTTAGTTGCATTTTGTAAGCCAAATTCATATCTAATTAGAATTAGATTTTTTTTTCCTGCTATTGAATCTAGCAAATATCCAAATTTGACGGATATCCAAATCCGTTTACATGTAAAAAAGCGGATCTGGCATGAGCTTTTCACCAACCGAATCCAAATCTGAATTCAAACCTGTTTAGCCTGCACCTGATATGGTACTGGCCACATCCAGTCCAAATCCAAAACATTTACCTCTCTAGGGAAAAGATTAATGTAGGTTAATTGTTTTCTCAGTGGCTTCAACCCTGCAGTAAGATATGCACCCCCCAAGTATCGAACTCACTATGTCCTTCAAGTTGAAGGCCTGAAACTGACCCACCTAGCTAGGTGTGCGAAGCCCTTGCAAGGAGGTTGCCTTTAACTTGAAAGCAATGTTGTCAGTATCGGTGTCGGCCTTGAATCGTTTGGCCAACCATTCAGTTATATCGCTGACACCGATACTCAAGTGAATCGTTTTGTATTGGCCAGAACTAATAAAAAAAATTACAGTACCAATCTGAATGTGACACATGTTAAAACCATTAAAAAAATATTTAAAAATATTAATTTTTATATCGATTAAAAAATAACTGATTCAAGGGTAATGAGTAGCCATTTTTTTACCGATACGATACGATACGATAATGATAATGCGACCAGGTCTTCGTGCCAGGTGGGGTTTCTTCGGGTTATAAATAAAAAAAAAGTTAATGTGCATCTAAAATACAAAAATAAAATAAAATAATAGAAAATTACCTTGACATAAAATAATAAGCATGATTCATGCATAATTGAAAGGTAAAGACAAACCTCTCAACTAGTACATGTGAAAACAGTAGAGAAATAACGAATCCCTTCTTAGCCTTCTCAAAAAAAAAGAAAAAAAGAAACGATATATTATTGAATTCTTTGTGGGACATGTCTTGGGTTCTTTCTGTCTTCAGCAGTTCTGTTTCCGTTTGGGACACAGTGACGAATATTAGTTACATTTTCAAAATATCATGATTTTTATTGCAGTATCTTGAAAGACTAATAAAGCAACTAAAACATGATCATTGTAAAATATCACCTTTTTTTTTCTTTACTAAAAATCGTGATTTTATAACAATATCAATGTGATATTAACATTAGCAACTTGTTGAATTTCATGGTGTGTATGTGTGTATTAAATTTTACACAATTAAATGATTTTTTTTTGTGAAAACAATGTTTTTTAAAAATTTATCGAGAGATTTTTTTTTCTCATAGAAAATCCCAATAACACGATTAGCTACATTGAAAATTTAGACTTCTACAAGAGTAACTGTTAATAAACAGACTGCTCGACTCATAGAGATGAGGTTGAGAAAAAGGACAAAAATGCTCGCGATACCAAGGGAGTGTTTGGAAGTGACAAATATCGTGAGATTTATGAAAATCTTGCTATAATATCGCAAAAAATTACATGAAAGTTAAAGCGACAAATTTTCATGATATTTCATCAAAACATAAATATCACACATTTTTAATGGCTATTTATCATGAAAAAATGTGTGGTTTTTATTTTTTAAATAAGTATATTTATATTTTCATATAAAAACTATTTTTTGTATTTTAAATTTATTTTTATTACCGAGATTTTGCAAAAAAATGCAAGATTTTAAAAAATTCAAATTCTCTTGAGTTTTTGACTGCAGATATTTTTGTTGAAAAAACAAGTGCATAAAGCAATAATTTTTTACTCACTCCAGGCATGAAATGGGCAACAGAAAGTTTGCTTGTTCTCAAATATTCCCCAATAGTTCCAAGGTAAGTGCATAAAATAAAATAAAAGAGCCATAAAAAGCTAGTTATGCCTGGCCATATTATACGGTACGATTAGGGGTGTCAATGGGTCAGGTTTGACCCGTACCAAACCCTATAATGTAAGGGCTTGTGATAAATAAGAAGGCCCAATTAGAATCCAGGTCGGACCCTGACCCTTCAGGGTCCGATTAATATATGGAGCCCGGTATGATTTGTGAAATTTCATACCAGACCCAGGCCCGACCCGAGTGCTGATTAAGATCCGCAAATTTTCAATGTAAAAATGCTACCAGGTATGGTCTGGGTCTGGGTCTGGGTCTGGGTCTGGTTGATTAAAAGTAAGAAAGCACAGACTTCAAGAGCCTAGGTGGTCTAGGTTCAAATGTCATGGGCATCAACACTTGCACAAGCCAAAGCGTAGCGACTCCTTAGGGCAAGGACAGAGTTTTACGCTACGAGGATAGTGACCATAAGTATGGCAGGCAGAACCAGTGCGGCTAGGTCTATGATCATGTGAGCAGTTTCTCAGTGTAAATATAAAAAAATAATAGCTAAGAAGCAAAGGAAAAGCAGAAAATAATAAATAAATAAAACTTTCAACTGCTACAAGGTCGGTGTGCTCCCTGCGGGCATGGGGCACCTCAAGGGTTTTACCAACCAAAAGCCTTCCAATGTAGGGTTGGTGATAGGGGTTTCCTCTTGGCTGGGACAATAAATAAATAAATAAATAAATAAATAAATAAAACAACTTCGACACAAATCATGTTCACTAATAAGGTAATCAATCTTCCTCATTCCTGGCCTTTTTTTTTTCTTTTTTGAGGAAGAGCCCCTTAGCTTGAAACATCAACTGGAGTGATCTCTTAATATAGGAACAATATCTAGAAAAAAGAATTCATGTGGGCAATTTCATCACATAATTTTAAGTCTCAATGGGTTTGATATGGTTAAAACCCATGTGAGTCCAAAAAGGATCTGTTTTTGAGGTTCTGGTACCAGGTTCTGACCCAGGACCTATCAGGTTTGGTATAAGAAAAACTATACCCAGATCCTATAAGGATTACATAAACCAGACCTGGTCCATATACAATGTAAAATGATATTTCTGATGTTTTGATATTGAAAAATTATAGGTCTTAATTAGAACTCGGGGGCTCTGGTATGGAATTTCAGATGCCATACCCGGCTCGATATACTAATCGGGCTCTTTGGGTACGACCTGAGTCAAACCTTTTTTTTTATCACCAAACCCTGACCCTATAGAGTTCGGTACGGTTCCAGTCTGGGTCAAACCCAACCAATTGAGGGCCTTTATGAAGAAATGCTCCATCAAATAATGGAGACACCACACCCAGTTCTTTCAGGATGCCCAAAATGAGTAGGATAATGGTCTGACACCAAACAAAGCTAATAACCATTTCTAAAATCCTAAATCAACTGAGCCCGCTTCATATTCATATAAATACAGATATTTTAAAAAGATGCATAAGACACAGAAATACTAAATATAAATGGTCATGCATGGATGAGTATAATGTATCGTATCGTCAGAAAATCAATACGATACTGACTTGAATCGGCTATTTTTTAATAAATGTAAAAACTAACTTAAAATTATTTTAATGGCTTTAACACGTCATGTTTTCTGATTGGCAGTAATATTTTTTAATTATTTTTTGGCCGATTCAGAACGATTCACTTGAGAATCGGTATCTGCTGATTCACCTGAATCCTTGGCCATACCGATATAAGTCCATTCCAATACTGACAACATTGGTCTAATCAATAAAGCATGATCTAGATAATCTGACTTATGCCAACCTTTATCCTATGTCACAGAGATACGTATACGACACGTCACGTTTCTCCGCATTCAAGTCAGATTTTTTTTTTTGAAAAATAAGACATGATGACACATTTTTTTAATATTAATTATAAATGTTTTGATATTCTAATATATATAAATGTAATTTTATTGAAATACTACTAAAATATGAAAATAATATAGAAATATTTGGAAATATCATGAAAAAACATGACATTTTAAGCTGCCATTTTAAACTCGAAAATATAGTGAAATTTTCATTGAATGTAATATCACGTTTTAATCACGTTAGGGACACTTTTAACAGCTATTTTTTGAGAAAAATACATGCAAATTTATTTGTTTTTAATAAATTTATTTGATTTTTCTTAGAAATACATATTTTATTTTGCAATATATATATATATATATATATATATATATATATATATATATATATATATATATATATATTGCCAATAAAATCATGAAAATTTCCATTTCTTTGGAGAATTTGGCTGCCGATATTTTTCCGTTTTAAAAGGGTTTTGTCACCATGAAAAGGGCGTGGATTCTTCTCCTGCATAGCCGTTCCTATTAATTGGCCCTAAGCTCGGATCTCTAACAGACATTCTTGACTGGGTCCAGAGACCGGGCCCTGGCTAAGATCCACATCCACTTGCAATGCATATCACAACATCCACGTGGGCCCATCCATCACTCATCACATAACACGTGTCATCCATTTATGGGCCCGCAAACAGTTAACACGTGTCATCCATTTATGGGCCCGCAAACAGTATTTAAGTGGGCACCCACACCCTCCTTAAGCAACAACTGCTGCTCCTTTTCTCATCTGAAATCCGTTCCAATTCCTGCACATTCACCACAGAAGAAGGAAGATGGCCGACTCTCGCCAAAACTACAGGGCTGGTGAGGCCAAGGGCCAGGCTCAGGTGATAGATCCATCACTCCTTGTCCCTCATGTCAAGTATAGTACACCATATTTCACCCTCAATTAGTTCTGGGGTGTGAAAATTCTGTAATGCAGACGGCCCGCAGTGGTCCTGTCTGAGCCACAGGTTCACTCGCCTTGTTCATCGTTTGATTGCAAAGTTCGAGGGAGGATCCTGCCATAGTGAAGGGCCAGTTCACTTGGATTCATTGAATGTACGATTTGAGGGAACAATCTCACCAAATTTCAGATTCATCAATGAAAGAGTTGGAGAGACGGATGGATTTATTGTTATTTTTCCTTTAATTTCTGCATTAATTCGTTGAATTTCTTAAGCATGAATCAAGGTACGGGCCCTATGCCTTCGATTCGACCCTCACTGAAACAGGGGATCTTAGATCTTGGGATCTGAAATCGAGCAACGGGCCAAAAAAACCCCCCCCAAATCCATGGATTTAAAGTCCGATGGTGGGTTCAAACTAGAGATCCTTGGATATCATATTCTAGGATCACTAGCTCTTGTTGGACCCAATTCGGATCACTACGTTGTCAGTATCGTCTTGGCTGATTCAGTTCAGAATCGGCCGAATTCTCTGAATTGTTTTGAAAATCAATTCGGGGCTGATACCGATACTGACAACATTGGTTTCTCACATGTAACTGTGTTCAGATATCCATCAAATCCGGATGTCCGTTGAGTTCGGAAGCAAAACAAACAAAACCATATCCACATCCACATCCAATCGTAATCGGATATGCTTTTGGCTTACTCAATTCGACTAAATGGAGTTGGTTTAGGTCGGTTGAAATCTGATCCATGAAGTATATACAGGCGAAGACAGAGCAATGGATAGAATCAGCAAAGGAGACCGCAAATGCAGCCAAGGACAAGACATGTGAGGCGGCCCAGTCTGCATCTGACTCTGCCCAGCAAGGCCAGCAGCAGGCCTCTGGCTTCCTCCAGCAGGTCTGTAGTAACCACAACTTCCCTAATTTTAGTTTTAGGGGAAACCCACACAAATAATAGACTTATTTGGATAGAAATGTGCTACTTTAAACACATCCAAACAGGACCTTAGAGAGGACTAGGGCTGCAAACAGATCGGATATCCGATCCGAGTCTGACATGTTATTTCCAGATATGGATCTCTTTAGTAGAATCTGAATGTGCATTTGGATCTGATTAGGATTTCTTCAATCAGATTACTTTTCAGATTCAGATCATTTTTAAATTGGTTATGGGAATCAAAATCCGACCTGATTGCATTTTTTTTTACATGTAAATATACTCATTTATGTTTTATTTTTTCTGGATCCAGTATTACCACATGCATTTTGGATTCCGATTCAACCTTGCCTCATCGGGTCTATTTTGGATCTAGATTTGGATTTGGATCTGGATATATTGCTTAAAATTTGGATTCATATTCGGATCTAGCAAGATCCAGGCCGAATCCTACACATTTTCACCCCTAGAGAACCCAGCGTTTGAACCCATATGGGGGCGCTCTGTTTGGTATTGAGAAATTGTAGTTTGGTGTTTATATATATATTTTGGTTCTTGTCTTTCAATGTTGGTACAGACTGGAGAGCAGATAAAAAACATGGCTCAGGGGGCTGCTGACGGTGTGAAGAACACCTTGGGGATAGGTGACCAACCAGGCAGCAAATGAGGCACTATGCCTCATGATGATGATGGTGGTGGTGGCTCAGCACTCAGGACTCACTTTTTTTTTGCTGCCAATTTCCGATTTTGAAAGTTCTTACTGTTTTTTTTTTTTTTTTGTTGGTTTTGATTGCTAAGAGTTGATCAAGAGAGACGTCAAATGCTTAAGAGCGCTCTTTTGTTTCCGTTGAGATGTAATAATGTTGCTGTAGCTAAACGCATCGTGGGAAGCTATAGTCAAATTCATTTTGGAAATTCTCTCTCTCTCTCTCTCTCTCTCTCTCTCTCTCTCTCCATAGCTATACTCAAACTCATTATGGAATTTTTGCTTTCTGGCAACCTTGTGAAAAACCTCTGGACGAGTAGGAGCGTCAACGGGTCGGGCCTGTACCAAACCCTATTGGGTAAAGGTTTGGTGATAAATAAGAAGACCCGATTAGAATCCAGGTCGAACACAAAGAATCCGATTAATACATGGAGCTGGGTATGGTTTGTGAAATTTTATACCAGACCTGGGCCTGACCCGAGTTTCAATTAAGATCGGCAATTTTTCAATGTAAAAAATGATAAAAAATATTATTTTACTGGGTATGGTCTGGGTCTGGTTCATGTAGTCCTTATAGGATCCGGGTATGGTTTCTCTTATGATGGATCCGATTAGACTTGGGTCTGGACCCGATATCATAATCTCAAATCTGGTTTGAGTCTGGTTCCACCTGGGTCCAAACCAAACCCGACCCATTGACACCCCTATGGACCAGCTGAGAAAGTCCCCTTGGATCATGCGTGGCCCACAATGGGATCCAAGGTCTGATTATGATCTCAGTCTTTTGTGTTGCCGAATTTACTAAGAATGGTGAAGATTTTCATGTGGAAATGGTAGAAAGGTTAAGATGGTAGAACGTATATTATTCATGTTGGGTTTGGATCAGGTCTGATTGTGAAACCGATATTGTGAAAATAGCCTCGTCAAATTCAAGCATGGACAACCGGTGTTCAACTCAGCTTGGCTAGTATAAGCTTGTAAATTAATAAAAAATATATTTTACATATATTTTATATCATAGAGTGATGATGATGGTTAAAGTGTCTGTCTTGCAAGCAATAAGTTTAGAGTTCAAATCCTACTGCCTACAAGTTTGAAATAATTGTTTATTTGGTAAATGAGCCACTTTAAGCTTGCCTTAGTAGGCTTAAGGTCCAAATTCTATTATTTTTAACTGTGAAAAATTGTAAATGAGTTAACTTGCATGTGGCTGACTCATTTAGCTCAAGCTTTTCATGAGCTCAAGCTTGGTTCAGCTCGACACAAGAAATGAGCCAAACTTGGACACCCTCTTTTTGCAGCTCATTTACCAGCCCTACCTATTAGTTAGATTTGGATCCCCACAATTTCCAATTAAATGTGAATCTGATCCAAGACAAACAAACATGTATGGAAAGACAATGAAAGAAGAAAAATCATTTTCACCACCAGGTTTGAATCTCAACTGAATCTGACTAAACGGATTCGATCTGGGTCAGATGTTTGACTCAAATCAAGTGTTCACATGCCTGCCGCCGGCACCGGCGACTGTCGCCGTTGGGCGACAGTATAATAATAATAAAAAAAAGAGAACTTACCTCTGTTCATGGGGGTTTCCTGTCGGCGAGGACCCCGCCGGCGCTTCACTCCACATCCGCCAGTTAAAGCCCTGCTGGGACCGTCGCCGGTGACTATTGAGTCGCCGGATTTCAGAAATCTTCTGCGGCAACGGTTTTGGCCGGCGGATGGATGCTTTCGCCGGAGTTGGGGCACCATCTGATGGCGGCGTTGGTCACCGGCGGATGGCGGCGTTGGTCGCCGGCGGATGGCGGCGTTGGTCGCCGGCGGATGGCGGCGTTGGTCGCTGGAAGGCGGCGGCAACACCCTGCATTTTTTGAAAAAGGGCGAAATGGGTTTCTGTAAACCCTAATTCGACCCTTATCTTTTGTTTTTTTTTCGGGTTGGGTTCATTTTCTGAATCGGACCCGCCCACCCGAATCCGATCCATAAGGTGACCCAGATCGGATCAGGGATTCGGGTGGGGACCCGCTCGGGTCCGACCCGGATAAGATAAACCACGGGTCAGACCCGGATCCAGCGGTTACCGGGTCCGACCCGGATCCGGTTATTACCGGGTTCGGCCCGGATCCAATCTGAACCGGGTTAGACCCGGATCCGGTATGTACCGGGTCTGACCCGGATCCGGTATGTATCGAGTCCGACCCGGATCCGGTATGTACCGGGTCTGACCCGGATCCGGTATGTATCGAGTCCGACCCGGATCCGGTCTTAACCGGGCTGACCCGGATCCGATCTCAACCGGGTCTGACCCGGATCCGGTCTTAACCGGGTCTGACCCGGATCCAGTATGTACTGGGTCAGACCCAGACCCGGTCTTTATCGGGTCCGACCCGGATCCAGTTGTAACCGGGTCCGACCCGAATCAAGACTGTACCGGGTCCGACCCGAATCCGGATAACCCTAGGTCTGACCCGGATCCAGTTAGCAGTCGGGTCTGACCCGGTTCCAGAAGGGTCCATGCACTATTTGGCCTGAACCAGATCAGGGACTGACTCAGTCCCCTTCCGGGACCGGTTCGGAACCGTTTTTGGCCGGTTTCTTCCAGTTTCTCACCGGTTCCGAGATGTTAAGACCCTGTTTTCTTAAATATAAGAAAATATAGGGGTTTTGGCATACGATTATAAGGTTTAATGAACTTTTGTTCATATTTGACCGGGTTCATAAGGTTTAGAACCGGTTCGAACCCTTGGATGACCGGTTCGGGGCTGTTTCAGACCGGTTCAGAGTGCTTTAAGACCGGTTCGTAGAACGTATGACAGGTTCATTTAGTTTTAGAACCATTTCAAGAGTCATATGTCTGGTCCATTCGGTTTACGGACCATTTTAAGATATAATTTTGCATATTAGCATTAAGGATAGTTAGATGAATCAGTGTTTTCATGTCACCAAAGTGACTGAATACACGTGAGTCATAAATGAATTTTATACTACCATACAGTTCCTAAGCCGATATGCACATTGTACTTATATTCATGAAACGATAGACGACCCAAAGGTAGTTTTATCGTGTTTGGAATTTAAGTAGGGTAGAATAAGGTAAATGTGTCGAGATACATCACACATGTGTATCCAAAGATACCTTGTGTTGATGGTCTATCTTCACAAGAACCTTAGTTTTACCGAATATGGTCGGTAGGCGAAGTGGTTTCGCGTGTCGGAGCTCTTACCAAAGTAGGACTCCGATGACCCCCTTCACTCGCCTGGAAAGAAGCATATCAAGGGCCTTTATTATTTTGCTTTTTCCACTAAAGTTTTAGTCTCGTATGAATGCTTCCTGATACGTGTCTTTTGTCATGCAGTTTCTAGTTCTGTGATTTTAGATGGCTCTAGCTCTATACCTTTTCTAGATGGATCAAATTTTAGTGATTGAAAAGAAACTGTTTTATTTGCATTAGGATATATGGATCTAGATCTGGCTCTAAAGATAGATGAACCCACTGCCCTCACTGATCAGAGTACTGCTGATCAAAAGATTGCTTTTGAGAAGTGGGACCGCTCAAATAGACTTAGCTTGTTGCTTTTGCAATCTAAAGTAGCTAAGAACATTCGAAGTGTTATCCCACAATGCAGAACAGTGAGAGAATTCATGAATGCCATTGAGGCACAGTTTGTGAGTTCAAACAAAGCCAGAGCCAGTACCCTGATGTCAAAACTGATATCTATGAAATATACTGAAGGGGGAAACATTCGCCAGCACATTTTGGAAATGAGAAACATAGCGTCTCAGCTGAATGACATGAAGCTCACTATCTCTGATTCTTTCCTAGTGCATTTAGTTCTAACGTCCTTACCCTTTGAATACGGACCTTTCAAAATCTCGTACAACACACATAATGATGAATGAACATTTAATGAACTTATGTCCAAGTGTGTTGAAGAAGAAGAGAGGATGAAAGGTGAGAAGGTGCAAAGTGCACATATGGCTTCTCATACGTCCAAGGTAGGACCAAGAAAGAATGCATTTAAGAGAAATGCTAGGAAGAAGCCAACTGGGGATAAGTCATCCCAAGATAAGCAATCCAACTCTGCTCCCATATAGTGCTTCTTTTGCAAGAAGAAGAGACACATAAAGGCAGATTGCATAAAGTACAAGAAGTGGTTGAAAAAAAGAGGTAATTTGTCATTTGTTTCTCATGAATGTAATTTATTACAAATTCCTGAAAATAGCTGGTGGATTGATTCTGGTGCTACTGTTCATATTTCCAACTGTCTACAGCTGTTCTTGAGCAGAAGGGAACCAACAATGCATGAGAAAAACATCTATTCGGGAAAAAAGATGCGTTCACATGTGAAGGGTGTTGGAACCTGCAGGATTACTCTAGATACGGGCGTAGTTTTAGATCTTAATGATGTCTTTTATATTCCATCGTATAGTATAAACTTAATTTCAATTTCAAAGTTGGATAAATTTGGATATTGTTTTAAGTTTGAAAATTCCAAATTGTTCATATTCAGAAATTCAATTGAAATTGGTTCTGCATCTGTTTATGATGATTTATATAGATTGAATGTGAAGATCCAAACTCAGGAGTCTTTGACTTCTGAATACGCATTGGTTGGAAATAAACGTAGCATGACAGATGATAAATCTTACATGCTTTGGCATCGAAGGTTGGGTCATATCTCTGAAAAGAGAATAAAGAGACTGGTAAATGAAGGGATCTTGCAATCCCTAGATTTTACTTACAATGACCAATGTGTTGATTGCATAAAGGCTAAGCATACAAACACATATAAAGAGGGTGCCAAACGCAGTAGTAAGATATTAGAAATAGTCCATATGGATGTATGTGGACCGTTTTCCCATGTTACACAGGCGAAAAATATTTTGTCACCTTTATTGATGACTATTCTCAGTATATGTATCTCTACTTGATTTTTGAAAAATCTGATGTTTTTTAGATGTTTAAGGAATTTAAGAAAGAAGTAGAGAAACAAACCGATAAGGTTATTAAAATAGTCAGGTATGATAAATGTGGCGAATATTATGGTAGGTTTACTGAGATGGGGCAAAGGGAATGACCATTAGCGCGATTTCTTAAAGAGGAAGGCATTGTACCTCAGTATATCATGCCTGGTAGTGCCTATCAGAATGGTGTAGCTGAAAGGAGAAATCGTACGCTTAAAGAAATGGTCAGTGCTATGCTGAATTATTCAACACTTCCCATAAAGTTGTGGGGTGAAGCCTTAAGGACTGTTGTGCATATTTTGAATAAGGTTCCTACGAAATCTGTGCCTAAAACTCCTTACGAGTTGTGGACATGTAGGAAACCATCACTGTCTTATATGCACATATGGGGATGTCCTGCAGAGGCTAAACTATATAACCCCCACATTAAAGCCTTTGATCCAAGAACAACCAGTGGATATTTCATTGGTTATCCAGAAAGATCAAAAGGGTACATGTTTTATTGCCCATTTCACTCACCACAGATTGTTGAAACGGATAAGGCTAAATTCCTAGAAGATGGTTCAGTAGGATTAAGTGCACTTCAAAGCATTGGTTTTGAGGAAATACAGAATCTACTTTCATCACCTGTTAAAGAAAACATTGAAAGATACCACATTGTTATTCCTAATGATGGTGTGGTTGATCATTCGATTGTTAATGCATAAATCCAAAGTGAACCTATTGTGGACAATGCGGAAGAGCACAAGTAGGATGATCAGGTTTCATCTGAGCCAGAGGAACAACCTGTTTGGAGATCCACAAGGATTAGGAGATCTGCCATACATCCTGATTATGTGGTGTACCTTCAGGAGCCTGGTGATTTCATAGATATGGATGATGACCCGTTGAATTTTATGGAAGCTGTTGAAAGCAAACAATCTTCGCACTGGATTGAAGCCATGAAAGAAGAGTTAGACTCTATGGCTAAAAATCAAGTGTGGGATCTTGTCACGTTACCTAAAGGAGTAAAGCCCGTAGGGTGTAAATGGGTCTTTAAGACCAAGAAGGACTCCAAAGGTAACATAGAGAGACATAAAGCAAGATTGGTTGCTAAAGGATTCACCCAGATGGAGGGCATTGACTATAATGAGACATTCTCTCCTGTCTCAACTAACGAGTCAATGAGGATTATTCTGGCCCTCGTAGCTCATTATGACTTAGAGCTACATCAGATGGATGTGAAAACAACATTCCTCAACGGGGATCTGAATGAAGAGGTATACATGGAACAACCTCTTGGTTTCTCTGAAAATGATCGTTTGGTTTGTAAGCTTAACAAATCAATATATTGACTTAAACAGGCCTCCCGACAATTGGTATATTAAATTTTCCCAAGTCATTGTGACTTTCGGGTTTACAGAAAACATTATTGATCTATGTATATACCTTAAGGAAAGTGGGAGTAAGTTCATTATATTGATGTTGTATGTGGATGACATTTTACTTACAACCAACGATATAAAGTTGCTTTCAGAGACAAAACAATTTCTTGCATTACATTTTGATATGAAAGATATGGGTGAGGCTGCTTATGTTCTTGGCATTGAGATTCGTCGAGACCGAGCAAAAGGGTTTCTAGGCCTCTCCCAAAGATCCTATATAGAAAAGGTGTTAAAGAGATATGGGATGGAGAATTGTTCTCCTACTTCTACACCCATATCAAAAGGTGACAAGCTGAGCCTAAAGGATTGTCCACAGAACGATATTGACAAAGCACATATGAGTGCTTATCCATATGCATCAGTTGTTGGCAGCTTACAGTACATGCAGACATGTTCTCGACCAGATATTTCTTTTGCAGTAGGGGTACTTGGCAGATTTCAGTCTAATCCTGGTTTACCCCATTGGAAGGCTGCCAAGAAAGTCTTGCGGTATTTGCAAGGGAAAAAAGACTATATGTTAACGTATCATAAAGTTGACCACCTCGAGGTCATTGACTACTCAGATGCGGATTTAGGAGGATGCCTTGATAGTAGAAAATCTACTACTGGGTACGTCTTCTTACTTGCTGGGGGAGCGATCTCTTGGAGGAGTGGAAAGCAGACGACCACTGCTGCCCACACCATGGAGGCAAAATTCATTGCATTATACGAGACTACTTCGCAGGCTATATGGTTAAAAAACTTCATATCACAGTTAAAGGTGGTCGATTCCATTGGGAAGTCACTGAAGGTCTACTATGATAATGAAACTGCAGTGTCCTTTTTGAACAACAACAAAAGTACTACGTCATGCAAGCATATGAAATTAAAGTATTTTGTTGTTAAAGAAAGGACAGAGAATCATTTAGTGAGAAATTGTCAATATTGGTACCAAAGAGATGATCGCTGATCCTCTTACTAAAGGGCTAGCACCGGAATTATATTCCGAACACGTAATGAGGATGGAATTGTTAAACTCTTTTTGACATATGCATATAAATAAAGTGATCACTTTCAGTCATTTGATTCTCATTATGGTTGTTGTTAATCTCATAAGGATTAGAGATTCAACTAAGGACCTTTAGAATAGAATATAAAGGCCATTCTATTCATCAAGTTATTTCCATAAGGTTTTCTGGTTAAAAAGATTTATCGCCGGATCAAGTGGGAGAATGTTGGATTAACCACCACGATTAACGTGGTGGTTATCCACAATGTGGATACATTCCCATTGAGGGGTGATCCTGTCGATAAATCAGCATGAGATAAAGGGGAACAGTGCGTAACCGTTCCCACCTTATGCATATAAAGGCTGGGTATCATGAGCGACCCAGGTGAAGAAAATACGGTGAAAAAGGAGATCGAAGGTCTACTCACCGACTGCATCTGGTAGCCTGGGCTCGTGAAGGGTTGCAGTCCGGCTGAGCAGAAATTTCGGCGACCAACTCCGGCGACCTCCGACCTCCGTAAATGGCAGCATCAGGTACGCTGTCTATATTTCTTGTTTTTCTGTTTTGTTTTTCAGGGCCACTGCCATACAGTGACGCCGTCTGGTATGCCGCCTCGCCGGAAATCCTCGCCGGACCCAACAAACTATAGTTTGGTATTTGGTTAAATAAGACTTCAAGGGAAGATTTGCTCATGATTTTAGGAGTTGTCAAGCAGTTGATGAGGTAAACTGCTGTGGAAAACACATAGGGCCAATAGTTGATGGGAACCTTGTTGGGTTCCCTCTTTAGTGGGGCCCATTCACATGCTGAAATTGGATTTTGATTGACTGACATTTATAACCGTCATTGGTACATCCATATGCTTTTATTACTTGGAGGATTTTCAGAGTACGACCTTAGAGGTCTCTACAACTGTTCATATTCCCTCCTTTTCATTAAATGCTATTGCTGTCAACTTTTAAAGAGGGAGTATGGACTGTGTAAGTAGACAACCGTTGTAAGCAAAGCTGCAGAGTACTTTGCTTTTTTCTGCAGTAGTGCAGTGGTTTTAGCAGGCAACAGAGCTGTGTGTGCGTGCCTTGTTCTGCTGTAGAGCAAAGAGCATATTTTGCTGTAGATCGTGTGTGCGTGCCTTTTTTTTAACAGGAGCATCATAGTGTTATTCAGAAGGCAGCAATGTGTGTGTTTTCTGTAGGAGTACAGTACGAGAGGTTCTGCTAGCAAGGAGTGTGTCTTCACTTCCTTTTGGGCTGCTTCGATTGGTGTGTTCTTCAAAACATTAAGTGAGGTCTTTCCTCTTGTTTTTCGCTATACCTTTGTGTGTTTGTAAGGCTTATGCCTTTTGGTATTTGTAATCTCTTGGTTGATAATAGTGGAAGGTGTTGACCTATCAGTTGCCATGGACATACCTTAGTTTGAGGAAACCATGTAAATCTTATGTGTATCTTTATTTTCTGCTATCATATTTATATTGCTTCTATTGATTTATACTTAAAAAAATGCATTTTTCTCAACATCTGGTATCAAAGCCGGGCTAATCCAGTTTGAATTCGTTGTATTTTGTGTGTAAAAATTATGGAAAGCAACGTTGGGCGTATGATTAGTTTGAATGACACAAATTGGATGACTTGAAAAACAAAAATTGAAGATCTTTTAGTTTGTAAAGATTTGGATGGACCCATAGAGGGTGATAGTGGAAAACCAAAAGAAATGAAAGATGATGAGTAGAAAAAGCTAGACCGAAAAGCTATCGGTTTCATTCGGCAATGAATTAATGATAGTATTTTTCATTATGTCTCAATAAAAAATTTAGCACATAGTCTTTGGACCAAACTGGAGAGTTTTTATGATAGGAAGACGATAGTGAATAAAGCTTTCTTATTTCGAAACCTTGTGAATCTCAAATATAAAGAGGGCACTTCTATTGCAGAACATTTGAATGAGATTAAGAGCATTGTGAATCATTTGGCCACCATAAAAATTACTTTTGATGATGAGTTGCAAGCTTTGTTACTTCTTATTTCACTTCCTGAAAGTTGAGAAACCTTGGTAGTCATAGTTAGTAACTTCGCACCTGATGGAATGGTAGCAATGAGCCAAGTTACCAGTAGTCTGTTGAATGAAGAAACAAGGAGAAAAACATCAGGTCTTTCTCACTTCGAGGCTCTTGTGATGAAAAATTGGGGGAGAGGTAGAAGTAAGAGTAGGGCTCTGCATAATCGTGATAAATCTAGAGGCCGTTTAAACTCGAGTTTAAAGAAGAACGTTGAGTGCTATTATTGTCACAAGAAAGGGCACATAAAACGGGAGTGCAAAAAACTCAAATTCAAAGAGCAAAACAAAGAGAACAAATTAGAGAAAAAGCAAAATGACACAACTGCAGTCACAGATGATGAACTCATGATTATATGTGATGGTACTAGTATTAATTTGATTGGACAAGAGATAGATTGGGTAATTTATTCTGGAGCTTCATTTTATGTTACCTCGCAGGCTGATTTCTTTACTTCTCGCAAGGTGATTTCAAAAATGTTCGAATGGGAAATGAAGATGTGTAAAAAATTATTGGCATATGTGACATTTGCTTAGAAACAAATATTGGCTGCAAATTATTGCTTAAAGATGTGAGGCATGTACCAGATATTCAAGAAATTTAATCTCTGCTAGAAAGTTGGATGATGAAGGCTACAACAACAATTTTAGTGATGAAAGATGAAAGTTATCCAAAGGTTCTCTGGTGTTAGCAAAATGAAAGAAGACTTGCTCTCTTTACACTATGCAAGCAAAGATTTGCAAGAGTGTTGTGAATGCTGTGGAAAATGACTCATCCACCGATCTATGGCATAGAAGGCTCAGGCATATGAGTGAGAAAGGATTGCAAGTTTTATTCAAGAAAGAGCTTCTAGCAGGGATAAAAGGTACGTCTTTGAAAACATGTGTTCATTGTTTTCATGGTAAACAAAATAGAATATCATTCTGTAGAAACATTGCATCTAGAAAATCTCATGTTCTAGATTTGGTACATTATGATGTATGTGATCCTTTAAAGGTTAATACTCTTAGTGGTGCACTATATTTTGTTACTTTTATTGATGATCACTCTAAAAAAGTTTGGGCTTATACACTGAAAACTAAAGATCAAGTTCTAGATGTATTTAAGCATTTTCAAGCCATGGTTGAAAGAGAAACTGATAGACAGTTGAAATATGTTCGCTTGGATAATGGTGGTGAATACGTTGGGCCATTTGATTAGTATTGCACCAATCATGGTATCATGCATGAAAAGACAGTAAAAAAGACACCTCATTGGAATAAGGTTACAGAGAGAATGAATCACACCATTCTTGAGAGAGTCAGATATTTGCTATCACATTTCAAATTGTCAAGATCTTTTTGGGATGAGGCTATGAGGACAGCAGTTGATTTTATCAATTTGTCTATTTTTATTTCGTTGAATGACGATGTTCTAGAGAAAGTTTGGACAAGGAAGGAAGTCTCCTATGATCACTTGAGAGTATTCGGCTGCAGAGTTTTTATTCATATTCCAAAGGATGAGATGTTCAAGCTTAATCCTAAAGCAAAATAATGCATATTTCTTGGTTATGGACAAGAAGAATTTAGCTACAAATTGTATGATCCAATTGATAAAAAGGTTGTCAGAAGTCGAGATGTTGTTTTCTTGGAAGATCAGACTGTTGAAGACATTGACAAGTTTGAGACAACTAAGTCTAGTGCTGAAGATCTTGTTGACTTAGATCCTCTTGATTCACCTGTTGTTCAGGATATCACTGAGGAGATGCAAACATCTCATGATAATGTAGAGGAAGGAAATGTTGAGCTAGAGATTGAGGAAGAGCAGTTACCCCAAGAGCCACTTCTACAGTCACCATTAAGGAGATCTACTAGAAAAAAACAACCGTCTAGAAAATACTTTTCACATAAGTATGTGATGATAACAGATCAAGGAGAGCCAAAGACTTATCAAGAAGTTTTGGAGCATGAAAATAAAACTGAGTGGTTTAAGGCAATCAAATCATTATATGAGAATCATACCTATGATTTGGTGAAGCCACCTAAAGGGAAGAAGATTTTGAAAAACAAATGGGTCTTTAGGCAAAAGAATGATGGGAACAACTCTCAACCTAGATTCAAAGCACAACTAGTTGTGAAAGATTTTGGTCAAAAGAAGGGAATTGATTTTGATGAGATCTTCTCACTAGTTATGAAGATGTCCTCCATCCGAACTGTACTTGGTATAGCTGTAAGTATGAATTTAGAAGTTGAGCAGCTTGATGTGAAGATGCATTTTTGCATAGTGACTTAGAAGAAGAAATTTATATGGAGCAACCTGAGGGTTTCATTGACAAGGGTAAGGATCAGATGGTTTGCAAACTGAAGAAGAGTTTGTATGGATTGAAGCAAGCACCGAGACAGTGGTACAAAAAATTTGATTCTTTCATGACTGAGCATGGGTATTCAAGAACCACCATAAATCATTGTGTATTTGTGAAGAAATTTCTAGATGGTAATTTTACTATTCTCTTGCTTTACGTTGATGATATGCTAATTGTAGGCCAAAACATAAGCAAGATTAACAAGTTGAAGTTAGAACTGAGTAAGTCCTTTATCATGAAGGACTTAGGTATAACAAGACAAATTCTCGGGATGAGAATTGTTTATGACAGATCACATGGGCTAATCTGATTATCACAAGAGAATTATATTAAAAAGGTTCTTGAAAGGTTCAATATGGACAAAGCAAGGCCTGTTAATTGTCAACTTGCAGGTCATTTCAAACTTAGCTCAAGTCAATATCCTACAAGCGATAAAGAAGAAAATGAGATGCAGAAAATTCTCTATGCTTCAGCAGTTGGGGTTGTTAGTCGATTTCTGTCAAATTCGAGAAAAGAACACTGGGCAACAATAAAATAGATTCTAAGGTATCTTCAAGGCACTTCAAAGATTCGTTTGTGTTTTAGAAAAGGTGAGCCTATTCTTGATGGGTTCACAGATTCTGATATGGCTGGTGATGTCGATAATAGAAAATCTACTCCTGGTTATTTGATTACTTTTGCAGAGGGAAAAGTTGCATGGCAATCAAGATTACAGAAATGTGTAACTCTCTCCACCACATAAGCTGAGTTCATTGCCATCACATAAGCAAGCAAGAAATTACTACGGCTGAATAAGTTCTTACAAGAGTCGGGCTTAAAACAAGAAAGGTATGTTCTTCATTGTGATAGTCAGACTGTAATCCACTTGAGCAAGAATTTCTCTTTTCATTCAAGATCAAAACATATTGATGTTAGATACCATTGGATTCGTGATGTCTTGAATGATAAACTGTTGCAACTTGAGAAAGTTCACACTGATGATAATATTTCATTTATGTTGACTAAGGCATTGCCTAAGGACAAGCACGAGAAATGTCGACTCTTGGCAGAAATGGTCGAGGCCTCCACAGAAGTCGGAAGGGGGAGAATTGTTGGGTTTCCCTCTTTAGTGGGGCCCATTCACATACTGAAATTAGCTTTTGATTGACTGACATTTATGACAATCATTGGTACTGTCACGGGCCTATTTCCTTCAATGGGCCAGCGCGGCGCGACAGTCCTTCCTCACCGCCGCAAGCCTACTTGTCAGCTCGCTTGCCGATCGCGAAAGCTTGTAATCAGAGTGCAAGAGAGCAAGAGAGAATACAGGGAGAGAAATTGCAATCACAAGAAGCAATCACAACAAGGGTGAACAAAAGAAAGCTCAACGCATTTACTTCATTCACAAATTTTGCCCGCAGGCTATTACAGTTCAAGTATACGGGCTGCCCCTTCGGGGTATTGATTCATCTGAACCGGGCAGCTTACATCAGACTCAACAAAAGCAAAACAGACTCTAAGCACAACTGTACACTGTAAGTCGCAAGGGAACATGCTCCCCCCTTCAAATCATGCACCGTCATCAGCTCCATCTGTTTCGTGATAAGCCCTGACTTCAGCCGGGTAGCGGCTGTTCATTCAAAATGCAGGCTCCCACATTGGTTCTGCTGTTTCCTCCCACTGCACCAAGTATTTCTTTGCTTGCCCCAAGTAGTTGACCTTGTGGCGAAGGATCTGACTGAGGTGTTTCTCGGCCCGTTGTGCTGTCGGAGCCCTCTGCATGATGAGAGCACGTTGTGGCACACTACGTTTTGGGTCTCCATCATCTGGATGGAACTGCTTGAGGTTGCACACATGGAACACCAGGTGCACCTTGAAGTCTGGGGCAACTTCAGCTTGTATGCTAGCTTGCCCACCTTCTTTGTGATGGTGAAGGGTCCTTCATACTTTCTGAGTAGTCCACGGTGCCGCCTGCGAAAGATGCCTGTGCGACCAGGATATAACTTCACCAACACTTGGTCCCCAACTTGGAACCCTACGAGCCGACGGTGTTTGTCCGCCCACTTCTTCATTCTCTTTGTCGCTTTGTGTAAGAATGCCTTCGCCAAGTCATTTTGCTCGTGCCAGTCACGAACAAACTGATAGGCGAAGGATGACCTTCCCTTTTCTTGTGCGGCAAGAGTGTACGGAGTCAGTGGCTGCTGCCCCATGGCTATCTCAAACAGACCGTGGCCTGAAGACTCGCTCTTCTGTAGATTATAACAAAACTGTGCCACATCAAGGAGCTTCACCCAATTTTTCTGATTGGCACTAACAAAGTGCCTAAGGTACTGCTCTAGTATCCCGTTAATGCGCTCTGTCTGCCCATCTATCTGTAGATGAAAGCTTGTTGAAAACAACAACTCAGAGCTAAGTAGCCGAAATACTTCACGCCAAAACTTGCCCGTGAAGCGAGCTTCGCGATTACTCACAATGCTCTTTGGTATGCCTCAATGCTTCACCACATGCTTTACGAACAACTCTGCAGTATTCTCTGCAGGACACTCCTTGGAAGCTGGGATGAAGGTGACATACTTTGAAAAACGATCCACCACAACCAAAATAGAACTGAGGCCCTCTACCTTCGGCAGACTAACAATAAAGTTCATGGAGATGCTATCTCAAGGACGTTCTGGAATTGGTAGAGGCTCAAGAAGACTAGCAGCCTTCTGGTTTGTCCCCTTATCTTGCTGACAGATGAGACATGTCCGCACATACCACTCAACGCCGTCTCTCATCTGCGGCCAATAGTAGCCGCGCTCAAGGAGTGCTAAGGTCCGCTCCTGACCAGGATGGCCGGCCCATAGTGTATCATGGCACTCTTTGAGTAGCTCTCGACAAAGGCTTCCCCATCGTGGCACAAAGATGCATCCCCCTTTTGTTATGAGGAGGCCATCCTGTAGCCAAAAATTGTCGAGTCTTCACTGTCTGCGCTAGAGAAATAAGGTGTTGTGCGGTCGGATCCTGCTGCGTACCTTCACGGATGCGGCTCAACAATGCACCCTCCAAATGCACTTCAGAAGGCTCCGCGTGCGCAGCTGCCAGTTCAGCCCTACGGCTCAGGGCATCCGCCACAACATTGGTCTTTCCAACCTTGTACTCTAAGGCAAAGTCAAACTCAGCCAAAAACATCTGCCATCGAGCTTGTTTAGGCGTCAACTTTTTCTGCATCTGAAAATAGCTCGTGGCCACATTGTCCGTCTTGATGACGAACTTGGCACCCAAAAGGTAGTGCCGCCAGGTCCTGAGGCAATACACAATGACGGTCATCTCACATTCATGCACTGTGTAATGCCTCTCTGCATCTTTCTGCTTGCGACTCTCATATGCGATCAGATGACCATCTTGCATAATAACTTCGCCAATGGCAAAGTCTGAGGCATCCGTGTGGACTTCAAAGAGTCTCGAATGATCAGACAGTCACAACACTGACTCCCTCACTAAGGCTTTCTTCAAGTCATCAAAGGCATCTTGGCACGCTCCTGTCCAGATCCATACCCGATTCTTATTTAGCAAATCTGTGAGGGGCGCAGTAATGAGGGAATAATTTTCGATGAAACATCGATAATAGTTTGCCAAACCGAGGAATGACCGCAATTCTGGCACTTTTCTTGGCGGAACCCATTCCTGGATGGCCCTTATCTTCTGCCCATCCATACGCAGCACACCACGCCCCACAATGTGACCAAGAAAGCTGATCTCCTCCTGCCCGAAGAGACACTTCTATCATTTGACACAAAGGTCATTCTCCTTCAGCACCTGAAACACTATTCGCAAGTGCCCGACATGTTCCTCCATGTTGTTGCTGTAGATCATGATATCATCCAGGTGGACTACCACAAACTTGTCTAAGGGTAGAAGATCTGGTTCATTAAAGTCGTGAATGTGGCTGAAGCATTTGTCAACCCGAATGACATTACTAGAAATTTGTATGCACCATAGCGGGTGACACAAGTTGTTTTCGGCTCATCACCTTCAGCAATACTCACCTGCCAGTAACCCGATCGCAGATCTAGCTTAGAAAAGATACGACCACTGCCTAGCTGATCGAACAAGTCCACTATCAATGACAATGGGTACTTGTTCTTCACTGTGACTTTGTTCAGAGCACGATAATTCACACATAATCATTTAAAGCCATCATGTTTCATCTGGAAAAGGACTGGAGTACCAAATATGGCTTTTGATTGACGAACAATGCTTGCGTCCAACATCTTGTCTAGCTGCCTGCACAGCTCCTTTATTTCAGTTGGCCCCATACAGTATGGAACCATTGCGAGAGGCTTCACTCCCATGATCAACTCAATTTTGTGGTCGACCTCACATCTTGGCGGAAGACGCTTTGGCAATTCCGGAGGCATCACCCCCGAAACTCCTCCAATACTGAAGCTAGGGTCGGCAACACTGCTGCTTCTACCTTCCCTTCATCTGCACGCACTGCAACTAAGAATGTATGCTCCCCATGCTTGACACCCTTCTTCAGTTGCATTGTCGATAACACTGAAGACTTGTCTTTCTGCGTAAGGCACTGTACTGTGTGGGACAGGTCTGACCCCATGATCGTCAACATGTTAAACTTTGGCAGCATCATAACATTCTGGCTTCGCAGAAACTGCATACCCAAAATCACCTTGAAATCGTCCAAGGACACCACAAAGAAGTTGGCTTTGCCGACCCAACTCCCCACTTGAGTAGCCATATCTCTTGCTTCACCAAGGATGAGCTTGGCTTCAGAGTTTACTGTTTTGATAGTCCTCTGCTTTGGCCCAATTTTCAAGCCCAATCGCTCTGCCTCTTCTCGCGAGACAAAGTTGTGTGTGGCCCCGGAGTCTATCATTGCTGAAGTAGACTTTCCATTCATAATGACTTCTACGTACATAAGTTCCTTACTGACCTGCATGTTCTTAGCTGCACAACTTCTAGCTGCGTTGATCGATCGCATGGCCCCCATCCTTGGTTGCATGGTCTCAGTGTCACTGCATTCAGTATTGCTGCATTCTTCCTGTGCAACATTGGCTTGCCCGTCTTCCTTTACAAGGCGCTTTAGGCATTGCATGACGATATGTCTATCACCGCAAAATCAATATGTCACAACCGCACCCTTGTTGCTGTTGTTATGCTTTGTGAAGTTTTGTTTCTTTTTGGATTGATGACATGTTGACGCCTCACCTTTATCATTGCACTGCTTATCCTTCTTGCCTTTATGGTCAGACTTCTTCCCAACTTTGGTTGATGGGGTGAAAGGCTTGCGTTGAGTGTCAACTAAGCGCTCTGTCGCCACATATGCATCCTCCAAAATACGAGGGTTACTCCTTTCCACTTTAGACTGTGCCCATGGTTGAAGTCCCACAATAAATCAGTTAAACATGTCATCTTCTGGCATGTTAGGTATCTCCAGCATAAGCTTCTGGAATATTCTGACATAGTTTTGCAACAAACTAGTGTGTTTGAGCTCATGAACCATCCGGTAAGCCTGCCTCTGCGCATTTCTTGTCATGAAGTAGTTGTGCAACTCCATTTTGAAGTCCTCAAAGGTGTCTATCATACATTGACCCATCTTCATGTCATTGCGCTTTCGCCTCCACCAAGCGATAGCATCTCCATCAAGTAAGGCCGCTGCAACCTTAATCCTCAGATCTTCGAGGGTCACATTCTGGATATCCAAGTAGTCTTCTACTTGGAACAAGAAGTTCTTAATGGCCTTGTTGTCACGAGAACCATTGAATTTTGCGGGTCTTGGCACATCAATCCTTGATGGTCTCTCACCATTTCCGCCATTTAGGGTCACCGTCCGCTGCAACATATGGTTCTTTAACTAAAGCTCCCCTACTTCAGTCCGTAAGTCGGCCACTGTAGTCGTCAACGAAGTGACCTGCCCCATTAATAAGGTTACCTGCTCTTGCAGGCTCGCCACCACATCATTCAATCCATTGAATGATTCACATGCGCGTGAAATTGCTTCCTCATGCGAAGTCACCTCTTTCACCAGCTTGTTAACAGTTGCCGTCAACTCTTCTTGGATCCGAGGTGAACTCATCTCTTCAGCTTTAGCAACTGCCTTGCCTTTGGTGTTGCAGATGTTTTGATAAGGCGCCATGATGTCTTGCTCATAAATCGCAGCCTGGCGGCTAGTCTGTCGACACCGACTTTGGAGTCCCTTTCCCATCACGAGAACTGGCTCTGGTACCACTTGTCACAGGCCTATTTCCTTCAATGGACCAGCACGCGCGACGGTCCTTCCTCACCGCCGCAAGCCTACTTGTCAGCTCGTTTGCCGATTGCGAAAGCTTGTAATGAGAGTGCAAGAGAGAATAGAGGGAGAGAAATTGCAATCACAAGAAGCAACCACAACGAGGGTGAACAAAAGAAAGCTCAACACATTTACTTCATTCACAAATTTTGTCTGCAGGCTATTGCAGTTCAAGTATACGGGTTGCCCCTTTGGGGTATTGATTCATCTGAACCGGGCAGCTTACATCAGACTCAACAAAAGCAAAACAGACTCTAAGCGCAACTGTACACTGTAAGTCGCAAGGGAACAGGTACAACCATATGCTTTTATTACTTGGAGGATTTTTAGACTGCGACCTTGAAGGTCTCTATGACTGTTTATATTCCCTCCTTTTAATTAAATGCTATTGCTGTCAACTTTTAAAGAGGGAGTATGAATTGTGTAAGTAGACAACCGTTGTAAGCAAAGCTGCAGAGTACTTTACTTTTTTTCTGCAGTAGTGCAGTGGTTTTTAGCAGGCAGCAGAGCCGTGTGTGCGTGCCTTGTTCTGTTGTAGAGCAGAGAGCGTATTTTGTTGTAGGCTGTGTGTGCGCGTGCCTTTTTTTAACAGGAGCAACATAGTGTTATCCAGAAGGCAACAATGTGTGTGTTTTCTGTAGGAGTGCAGTATGAGAGATTCTGCTAGCAAGGAGTGCGCCTTCACTTTCTTTTGGGCTGCTTCGGTTGGTGTGTTCTTCAGAACATTTGGTGACGTCTTTCCTCTAGTTTTTTGCTACACCTTTGTGTGTTTGTAAGGCTTATGCCTTTTGGTATTTGTAATCTCTTAGTTGATAATAGTGGAAGGTGTTGACCTATCGGTCGCCATGGACGTACCTCATTTTGAGGAAACCATGTAAATCTTGTGTGCCTTTTTATTTTCTGCTATCATATTTACATTGCTTCCATTGATTTATACTTGGAGAAATGCGTTTTTCTCAACAAACCTTAGCATGTGCCATGAGAGAGAGGCATATTTTGACGATGTGTTGATGCTTTCTCTCAGTGGTACCATTCTTCTCTTGAGTATCCACAAAAGATACTTTGTGCCCTATACCAAATTTTTTAAAAAATGGATCCAAGGCTTTAAAGTCTCCTCCACCATCACTTTGAAAAAAAAAATATTTTCTTTCAAACAACATTTTTAACATGTATCATGAATTTTTTAAAAAAATCATAAACAATAGACTTATTATTCATTATAAAAATTCATGAGAATTGGAGTAGCCATCAACAAAATTAATGTGGTATTTAAATCCATTCACACCACTAACACAAGTAGGTCCCCAAACATCAGGAAAAATAAGTTCTAACTATTCAGAAATAACATGTAACCGAAGTCCTCTACTATGTTGGAGATGTCGATATGATATAGCTCGTTACTCAGATTTTTTTTTCCATTGACGAAACCTTAATACAAAATAAGATGAATGAAATTCAAAAAAACATTGTTATCATGAGTAAATCTCTGAACTGATAATAATTGTTTCTTGATTTGATAAACATGCAAAACATCACACATAATAAACTTGGCATCATTCTTACAAAATAATGAACTACCAATATGAGATAGAGGCAAACTTCTGTCATTGCCAACTTTAAGAGTAATACTTAGCTCAGATCGGCTGGATGAAGATCCGAACTGGGTGTTGGACTGCATGGATGCAGTTGAAGGGAACAATGACACCATTGTTCCCAAGTGAGTGCTTTGATACCATCAAACAACACTCTGTGCATTGAGAAGAAGGAAAACAAAAAAGAAAAGACTCAAACACATAATGTAACGTAGTTCAGATCAATGGAAATCCTCACCAAACTCTCTTGGTGAGGTATGTCCTCCATTATTGTTTTTATAATAACCAAAACATACAATCCAACCCATATACATGCCAATAATAGAGGCACAAAACACATTACAGCTTGAGACCCAATTGGACTCTTCTATGAATAGAGATATAGACATCTTGAGTCCGTGAGGGACTTGATCTCTTTTCTTCTTGAACTTTCCCATTAGACATTCCCTCCGTATGCTTCTTGTGTTCCGATTGTGGACCCATGTAGCCATGGATATTGGACCCACATGCTCTAACACTGAGGGTCCTAGCCTAGGAGTTTTATGCTTTTAGGATGACAACCGTAGGTATAGGTATGGGGGGCTAAGCCACTGTGACGAGGTCTTCAATCAGAGAGTTTTTTTTTTAATATTCATGTTCCATGTGTGGTTCTCTTTCATTTTTTTGAAAGCAGAAGCACAATCTTCATACTTGTCATGTATCTAGGACAACAGTGTCCTACAAACTAATGTTGTCAGTATCGGTGCATATCAACCTGTATACTTATTGTATTCCCATAAAATTGATACGATACTGACTTGAATCAGCTATTTTTTAATAAATGTAAAAAATAACTTAAAATTAATTATAAACAGACTTGGATACTAGCAAGATTTGGTTCATGTCCACCATGTCACTGTGGTGGGCCCGGTCTAGGCACGTGGGCGTTGGGCCCCATCCATCTATCAAATATGATACACCAAATCTATTTCATGCGTGGTTCTCTCTCATGTTTTGGGGTGAAAAGTTCAGATGCAATATGATTGCACAAATATTTGTGCATTAAGCACCTAATCACCCATTTTGGGGACGGGCCTGTCAGGTGTGGGGCTCAAGACCTGATGGAGGACGATCGGGTGCATAATGCACAATTTTTGTGGAATCATATGGTACCCGATCCGGACTTGTTTGGGGGTTACATACACAGACTGATCAATGGATGGAATCAGAAAAGGACAGCAAATGCAGCCAATCTGTCTAATTGCCAAATGAATTACGACTTGCTTTAACAAATCTGTCTAATTGGATTCTGATTTGGTTGGATATATATAAGAAAATAGTTCAGAGTAAGAGGACACGCAGGTTTACATGGTTCAGTCCGATAGTTAATGGCTGATTCACCTCTGTCAGCACCTTCCATTATATATATACACATGGTTGATAATATCATCAAAGCCCCAGAAATTGGACAGAAATCGAATACGCCCATCGTACACCAAGTGTAGGCAAAAAAGCTCTTTAGTGTCGGCCATTGACTGCGGCTAAAGCTCTGGGCGGAAAAAGGACCTTTAATGGTAGTCACACAACCACTGCTAGTCTTTTTTTTTTTATCACGCGCATCCATGCAATGATCGGTGCACCCGCCCGGCCGATTTTCTTTCCGATCTTTTTCCACTCTCTCTCTCTCTCTCTCTCTCTCTCTCTCTATATATATATATATATATATAGAGAGAGAGAGAGAGAGAGAGAGAGAGTAATGACAAGCATGCATCGCTGATTGCGTGCGATCAGTGGCACTCTCTAATTTTAAGTTAAACAACATTTAGCGGTGGTCACTGCTGCCTCTGAAGGTGTTTTTTCGCTGAGACATTTAGCGGCGGTGATACTTTTCTGTCCGATGTTCAAAAAAATAATAGTATAATACTTTCATAGCAATTGATTTTGGATCACCAGAAAAACCTATATAGAAGTCAGATTCCGGTAATCCAAAAGCCGGTTTCCACTAAACAAAACCTATAGATCACATCTATGCTGTTAGATGCGAGAAAAAACACCAAAACCTATGATTTTCGAAGGAGCCTAATGTGGCAGAAAAAGTGAGGCATAATCAACGCATATATATATATATATATATATATATATATATATATATATATATATATATATATATATATATATATATATATATATATATATATATATATATATATACACTATCTTATCTGCACACTGATACGAGCGAGAATCGATGCCGAACACAAGAAAATCCCCATCATTTCTCCTTGAGAGTGTGCCTTACAAAAACCTATGTGCTTTTATCAAATCCTTCTGATTGCCCAAAGCAGTGCTCGTGATCTAATCAACTCAAAAAGAGTTGTTGCTCGTTGTCCATTTATATTAAGTTCCCCACCTCCATTCTGGCGCTACCTAATTTTTTTAATATAAGAAAAAAGCTTTTCTGTTTCCATTATGTGCCTATCAATACGTAAGAAAGTTAAAGATGTTTTCAGTGTTTTATTCGAGCATAAGCAAACGCAAAAGGGGGTTAAAAAAAGCTAAAATAAAAAAGAATTCTTTATCAAGTGCATGTATGAATTCTTCATGCCATCTTTTGAAATTAATACAGTAAAATATGCAGCCTCTTAGCAGGAGGCTCATTGGGGGTTGAGGGAGGTGTTCATCCAGTTTTAAGCTGCCCAAACAGTGACTCTCTCTCTCTCTCTCTCTCTCTATATATATATATATATATATATATATATATATATATATTTATCTTTAAAAAATTTCAAATTTTGTAAATCAAATATTTTGGATGTGAACTCAAAGGTTTGTTTAGTTGGAAACTTGTTTTGAATCATGTGATTATGACAAGTAATTAGGTTTTTAAAGGGGTCCAAAAATCAATGGCACACAATGTGCCATAATTTCATAACTCAAAAGATCACAATTTTACATAAAAAATGCACGAACCAAGGCTTCATCCTTAGCAAACAAACCATGTTGAACACATCTATGTGGTCAATTAGATTGAGTAGATACAACTTGCACCTATGATTTTTAGCTCATTAGTTCCTTACCTTCATTAGTAGCAAATATTTTTCACACACACACACACACACACACATATATATATATATATATAACATGTTTTTTTCTTGATTCTGATATGGAGATGTGTTCGACATAAAAGATTTTCTAAGAATCGACACCCAGATCACACATTTTTATACAAAAAAACAGTGATATACTCCTTAATGTGACAGTCTTAGAGCATTAGAGTGGCATGATATCAATGGAATCAAGTTAATCAAGGGCAGCCTGTGACCAAGGTGCACCGGCAAGAGCTGGATTCCAGGCAACTTTAAATGTAAGTGGGCCTTTTAATATCCATTTCTTCAGATAGAGGTGATCCAAATCCTGAAAATATGCCAATAATTGTTGCTCCTCAAAGATTCTCAAGATGTAACATCTTTTGATACGATATGTCGAGTTGACTCAACTGAAATTTGATCATCTTCTCAAATTTTAACAGTGTTGGGTAGTAGTTTGTGTGTTTGGATTAGTGGAATTGGGTGGAACCGGAATCACATTCCATTATCGCTTTACAGATTGACATGCAATAGACCTGTAACCTTCCAATCGATACAGGATCGAATTGTCAACTGCCTCGAATTCCATGTCTTTGTTCATTGTAAGGCATAAAATTAAACTAGGCCTGGGCAACCGGCCGGGCTCGGACCATCAACAGGTCAAGTAAGTCACAAGCCCGGTTCAGGCAAGGTCAGTGGCCAAGGCTGTGGGACAAGCCCAGTCCAAACATACATACTTCTGACCAGTCTTGCGAGCCGTTGATGGGACATGGGCCATCTGACCAGCCCATGACCCGTCACTGGGCTGGGCCTAACCCCATTGCGACCAGGCGGATCACCTAGCCTGATTCCCACCTCTTATCAAAACCTGAACATTCCCATGTTCAACCAAGCACAAAATGGAATTCCTAATTCTCCAGTCCAAACAGGAGACACATTCGCCAATCATATTAAACGTGTCCAAGTTCAACAACTACGGTGAAACGTTGGCCAATTTCAGATTGAATAAGCTCATAGATGGTTATATCCAAGGTAAAAACTTGACCAACTTCATGAACTCGGTCATGTTCAAGGTGAGATTCAAACAAGGCTAGAATGAGAATTCATAAGGTACTACCTTTTTTTTTATATTTACACCGAGAAACCGCCCATAAGATCAGAGACCTAGCTGTGCTGGCTCTGCTTGCCGTACTTAGAATCACTCTCCTGAGCGCGTAAAACTCTTGAAAGTTTACCCCTTGCCCTCAACATAGTGACAAATATCGCAAGATTTATGAAAATCTTGAGATAATATCACGAGAAATTGCCTGAAAGTTTAAAACGGCAATTTCTTGCAAGATTTTCAAAATATCACGAGAAATTGCCTGAAAGTTTAAAACGGCAATTTCTTGCAAGATTTTCAAAATATCACGAGATTTATGAAAAAACATAAATACCGTGATTTAAACGCGATATTTACATTTTAAACGGCTATTTATTGCGATTTAAATGTGATATTAATAAATTTTATTAATATTTTCTTATAAAAATTCATTTTTATATTTTTTATTGCCTAGATTTTGCCAAAAAATGCGAGATTTATAAATTTTTTTCAATTTCTCACGAGTTTTTGAAAAATTAGAAATTGCCGATAAAAACTTTTGTCACTATGGCCCTAAGAGAGCGCCACGCTTTAGCTAGGGCAAGAGATGGCGCTCATGAGATTTGAACCTAGACCTCCTGCTTAACTGCCTAGTCTCCATCCCAATACGCCAAACCCCTTTAGGGTTTAACTTATTACTTTAAAAAAGGGTCTTTTTCTAAAGGGTCCGGGAAGCACTTGCCTTTTGTAGTGCTATCCTTTCATGATTCCAAATACGTGTCTTTCTTTAAGGGATGAATCCCTCAAATTGGCAGAGTGAAACCCTTTCTCTTTGCTTTTGTCTATTTCAATGTCATCTCAAAGCAAAAGATTCAATTGTTTATGCTGTAAATGAAGTTGAAGATGTATGAAAAAGTTGGCCCCACACCCACTGATGAGTCTCTTAGATGCTCTCATAATTGGGACCAATGGGCTGTTGCCACATGCCTTGGCACAGACGCGTCTGGGTGTTTTATGGAGCATAGGCTTTTCCAGGATCAGGTCCAAGGAGACTTGGACGGACAGTTTCACTGATCATGGAGATGGACGGCACCAAAGACTAATCTAACATGATGGACTTCATCTAGATGGGCCCCACAGAAAATTTCTGATGCCTGATGAACGGCATCAATGATGCAAAAATTGACGGCTAGAAATCATCCATAACAGTATATATATATATATATATCCTAAACATATTAGGTCCCATTTTTTATTCTACCCCATATGTTTTAAGTGTTTTATGATAGATCTGAACCATTAGATGTGTTTAGCATGCTCGATTTAGTAAGAATCATGATTCTTTTGTGAAAAAACAAATTTTTTTTCAGCGGAAAAAATGGTACCTATAGATCACATCTACATCTACGGTGTTAGATGTGAGAAAAAATACATAAAACTATGATTTTTTAAGGGGCCTAACGAAAAAGGAGGCCTAAGAAATGCATTACTTTATATATATTAGAGTTGAAAATAATAGAATTTGTATCCTAAACCTACTAAGCAAGGCTCAAACTGACTCTTGTAAAATAAATTTGTTTTTAGCAATATTCCTCTTATTGTCTATTGTCAAATTCCAGTAATCACGAAACATAAAACTTTGGACACAAGGAACACACTGCCCTTGTCTCGTCGAAGCAAAAGCTGGACAAGGACAATGAGTTCTGTCCTAGACAAAACATGTGTGTCTGTCCAAGCTCGGACAAGCAATCAAACACTCCCAAAAGGAACAGATTTCACTAATGTCCAGTAGTTATTGTTAAACGGATAGAGCCAAATCAGTCCTTAATAACCTTTTTTGATGTCAAAGTTCCCCGATAAAGCGAGTAATATCCGTGTGGGATCACCGACACCCAAGCCTGTATGGAGTACCACCGAGGTGGTATCCCATGTGTTAAGTGGGGTCCTGTGTCGAAGGCTCAGCATCGAATCCCTCTGCCACATGGGGTGGCTGTTGTTCTAGTAGGGGTCTGCCTAACACCAGCTTGCCTTTCAAAAAAAAAAAAACAGAAAACCCTGTGTGGAGCCCACTAGTGAAAGGTACCTGCACACTCGGGTGAAAATCAAACCCAGGACGAAAGAGTCAATTATCTCAATTACATTTCCATTAAGATCTGCAATTAATACATGGACCCTGGTATAGTTTGTGAAATTTTATACCAGACCCGGGCCCGACTCCAGTTCCCATTAAGACCTGTAAATTTTGCTCTCACTACAAGGGAAAAAAGGTAGATGACACTATAACAAAAAAATTGTTTTTTTGTCATTTTTATATTCATTCTTAAAGAAAGAAAATTTGAACTAAACCATCTTTGCATCAACTTTAATGGGGTTTATCTTTGCTACTGTTGATAGTACCATACTATCTAGTAGCCCCATTCATATTTTAATCTTTCCATTGAATGTTTTGTAAATCTAACTATGATATATGTTCTCCATTATTTTTTTTGTTAGGAGTACGTATATTGAATGGCCGAATCTGAACATTTTTAATGTTTTTATAGGTTCTTAAAAAATCCTAAAAAAACTCTATTACAGTAAAAAAAATTAAATTTTCACAATTCACATCAAATATATTACATATAAAGCATGTTGCTTAGTAAACGAATTGTGGCAAATACATCTGCAATGTCTTAGCAAGTAAAATAATGTGTGCAACTTTTGTTTTTCTGCTAGATAAGACTGTATAATCAGATAATGTCAAAAGCAAGCTCAATGTTGTATGGTACGTGCGTGTGTGTATATATATATATATATATATATATATATATATATATATATATATATATATATATATATATATATATATATATATATATATATATATATATATATATATATATATATATATATATATATATAGGCCTCTTAGGGTCTGATAATGGTTTTAATGCAAATTGGTTTACTTTTCTTTTGATATTTATATGCAGAAACCACCCCTATAATCAGAAACCACCCCTATGATATAGTTGCACAACTGGTAGGGATTTGCCTAACTCGAGCTTTCATTGTCACGAACATAAAATTTTCTGCAAGCTTGTGTGGCGCCAGACTGCTCAGTCTAGCTAGCTTAATGGCCAAAGGTTTCGCACAAACTCATTTTTGTGTGTCGAATTCTTTGGCCCTGCACACCATCCCATGCACAACTTTCTAGTACAAGCTGATCAAACGCATCTCTTCATTAACTTATCATTATCATGCTTCGATGAATAACCAAAGAGATCATATTTCAAGTTTCAATGAAGAAATAACACTCACACTCAACCGAACTAACCAATCCAAACATCAAAGTTGTGTCTCTAAGGCCGCAGCGTAACCTCTTGAAAACATCACTCGATAAGGCTTAATGGGTCTGTACCGAATGAAAAAAGATTATTCTCGTGACTGTCCAGCCTTTCGGTCAGTTGATAATTGATATGTCATAGCAAATAATGCTACTCAAATTTCTTATCGACACTTAGGCATTCACTCGAGTAGCTTAGAATCACCATACTTGATTGTAACCACCTAATGTGATTCCTAGAAGTATTAGCCCTAACTCACAAGCACCTTAATAACTACGAAATTGGTATATTACTGGCGCACCCTGGCGGTAGCGCCATTATAAACCCCATTTTGCTGGCACAAAAATTGCTTCACTTAAATCCCATTATATTCGTTTTGCCAGCGGACTCCCGCCATTTTTATTTTCAGACCCAAATTGCTCTCTCTGGTTTAGAGCAACTATGGGTTCACAAAAAACATTTTAATGGGTGATCATGTGGAGGAATCGTGAGGGAGAATGTAACGATCCCAACTCATACCCCTTGAAAATGCGTGATTTTTTTTTAAATCATTGCAAAAATCTTTCCAGAGACCCAGGGCATTTACAGTTTCACTCCTAATTGGATAAAACAACCAACCACAATAGAGCTTACACTTATCATTCATACAAAAACTAAACTTTTATTGAATAATTAACGCTAGTCATGAGACAATTGCATAATAAAATATTTAAAGTGCAGTAACAACTAAAGGTAAAATAAAAATAAAAAAGACTGAGCCACACTGTCCTTCTGTGAACTGTCTAAAAAAAATGTGACATCCGTAGCTCTCACAAAACTAGTCGCTTCATTGATTTCTTGTGGCTGCGAAAAACCACAAAAAGAGGGTGTCAAAAATCTGAAGAATTCTGTGTATGAATCCTTCTAATAAAATAAATAAACATAAAGAATACATATAAGATTTCATGCAATAATTTAGAGGAATACAATCATGACATTTACATAATTCAATTTAAAGATTCAGACAACAGGGAACATCTATTAAGCATGAGAGAACATTTAAGCAATAGCAGTGATCACAATGTAAGTAGCCAACACACTTATCATGCTTTAGGAAACAAATTATGCATTCACCAACATTTAACATTTAAGAAAATAAGTAAATATGCATAATCTAATGCATAGCAGGAATATGCAGAATTTATGTGCAATGCATGAACACTTTATTATCTTTTCTTAAAGTTTTTTTTCTATATGCGTACATTATTAAATGCACACAATTTAAGTTTCTCTTTTTAATTATCGTTGCCCTCGGATACACCAAACAGGTAAGATTTTATGAGGTCAAGTAGGGTTCTCAGGGTAACTTAACATACAAGTTGTATTTTATTACTGGGTTCTAAACTTAGCCCTCTATCGAATCACCTTCGAAACATTAAACCTCAACATCCAATAGTGCCACTTTTTTGGTATACCAAAACAACAACAGTTGTATCTACACACCACCTCCAAGTAAAGTGACAAACTCTTAAGAACCTCAATATCGGGTTCAGGGGTAAGAAGTAAAGCACACAATATTTTTGTATCCTCATAGTCCCCCAAAATCGAATCTCTATGATTCTCATTCTTTCTATAGGAGATCGTAGAACATATATTATACTGTTCTTATTCACTATCTTTTTATTTAAAACCAATTATTGAGTTTTGCAATTCAATATGCAAAGCAAAGGCAAAAACTCACATCTACCTCTGCGAGAACCATCACGGAACTTCCGCCCGTAGAAATAAATAGAACAATGCAATATCATACAATAAAGATAAATGTGATTTTTGTGATGCATTTGAGATGCTTAAAAAAAGAGCAAGCCAAAGCTTAGAACCTACCAAGCCCACGATGATTCATTACGTTCATCGATGCACCATAAGCAAAAACCATAACAACATGCCATAATTCACATGTTTTCTAAATGCACATTCATAAATGCAGTTTTCAGCTGTGTATGAAACAAAGATATTTAGAAGCATGTTTACATTCAATTCATATAATAGTGACAAGTGCACGCTTTTATGTAATGCATATATTCAATTCTATGGCATGCTTTCATTCATTATGCATTACTCATGTCATTTGCATGCTTACATTGAAGACACATATTCATATCAAAGCATAATTTTCTTAAGTGGGCATACACCGGTCAATGCATAATTCCATTTGAATATGCATATTCATATCAATGCATAGGTTCATCAAGTATACACTTAACTGTCAATGCAATGTTTTCTTTTAAATATACATATTCAATGCATGCTCCTACTTAATACCCCAAACTCAAATCAAATGCATAATTTCAACTAATGCATGTATTCACTCTAAGAAGGTAGGTACTTAAGCAATTATACATATGCCATAAAATCTAAAATTTAAGAGTTGCACATGATTACTGTTACATTTGTAAATATCAATGTATTTGGATATTGATCACTCAACATTAGTCAATCATAAGTATGCAACATCACTTTGCACATAGACGAAACATTCACAATCTGTGAAATCTAGAAATTTAAAGATGCACAACTCATATGTATGTATATATATAATAGGGTTTACACCCAGCCGAACCAATCGGTTGGATCTTCCAAACAGGCCCAGCATACACCAGTCGGCTGAGTTTATTGGGACTGACCCCGGGCAGGGCTTGGCAGTGGGCGGCCAGGCCTGTCACAGTCCTATTCAAGGATGGACTGGACCTGGCGAGACCCTGCCAGCCACGGGTTAGCCAAGCCATCCCAACTAAACCCATCGGTTGGGCCTGACAACCCATGTACAGGCCCAACCCGGGCCTGTGTATGTGCTATCAGGGCTGGGCAGGCCCTTCAAAAGAAAAAACAGGTACATAAAAAAAAATTAAAGTCTCTTTTTTTTTTCATATAACCCAACCGACCTAGTCGGCCGGGTCTGGCTTGCTGCCACAATAAACCCAGCCGACCCAATTGGCTAGGTCAGTCACTCAGCCCAACTAACCCAATCAACTGGGGCTGACTACCCACGGCTCAGCCAACTGCAGGTCGGATGGGCCCAATAGTCTACTAGATTGTTTTCCTTTCTTTCTTTCTTTTTTTACAAAAAAATATACAGTCGGCTGCACCCAGCCAACCCAATCAGTTGGGTCAGCCCTAGCCCAGTCGACTCACTCGGCTTGAGCCGACTGCCCAGAGAAACATATATATGAACCCCCCTTTCTTTTTTTTGTTTTCTAGAAACTGTGCGTGACCTGAGCATGGTTACATGAGTGAAAAGCATATTATGCACATGATCGTTCATATATACCTAATACAAAAGAATTCAAACCTATGTATGATAAAAAAACATACATGAGCAATAGGTTTACTTGAATATACTCATTCAAGAAGGTATATATATTCAATGTTTTCCAAAATAAAAACCATTGCACATACATTTTTCGCAAAATATATGCATATAATGTTACTTCCACGCCTATATGCATGCATATACACATCTCATATCAAAATCCACCATTAGAAATCAATATTTAGCATAGGGGTCCCTTATCGGACCACTCCTTTCATGAATAAAAATTCTGTTATACATGGACAAAATTTTTGCTTCATAAAAAGAGGTAAAATACACAAAAAATCAGCCATAGAGGACGATCCATGGATCATCCTCCATGTGCTCTCGAGAAAACATGCACCTACACGTTTTTCTCATAGATTTTCTAACCAAAATATTCCATTGGATCGAATCAGCATTCGATTTCTCACTTAGAATCAAAAGAGGAGACTCGTACCTTTGCAAAAATCGAAGGGAACGAGAAAAACAATAGTGGAATATGGGTTGGATGGCTGGAGAAGAAGATTTTCTTCTTCCTCCTTCCTCTCTTTCCCTTTTTCTCTCTCTTTCATTTTTTCTTTTGAGTTTATTGAATTAGAGAAGGGATGATGGCCCCCCTTTTTCTCCAGCCCTCTCTAAGAGAGTTCCCAAAAGATGGAACTCTCTCTCTTTTAGTTTTTTAATTTTTTGAAATACTATCAAATGTTGACTTTTTAAAACAAAAACTTTAAAGCCTTTTAAAACTCCCACTTAACCTCTCTTAGGTAAGAATAGGGACTCTTTTAGAGAGTCCCACTCAACTCAAAAATGAAAATTTGGAATTGATATTAATTAATTAATTCTTAATTATTAATTAATTAAAATTATCTAAAACTTTTAAAATAACCAAATTAACCCTAAAGGCTTCTTAACCTTAATAAACCCCAAATTAAGGCTTTATATTGAATTTAAAGTTGAAAAAATGTTAGGCTTATATTTGGATTCAGATCCAAGATCCAAACCTATACCAAAAACGAAAATGAATCAAGACCTAGATCAAATCCAGATTTAAGTAGGACCTAAATAGAACCCAAATCCATAAAAATTTGGAACCTAGGCCTTATATCTAATCTAATCCAACTTCGGATCTATTTCGATAAAGTGCTCTTTTTTTAAAAAAATATGATTCTTGGGCCAACCGGGTCTTGAATTCAAAAAAGTAAAATATCGTTAAGCTTAGAATTCTGAAACGCATCTAACGATATATTACACACATATAAAATTCTAAATTTTGCCCAAAACTAACTTGAATTTTGCTCAAATTTTACTTGAATTCAAAGGTCAAATTTAAAACTCTTTCCCACGTTTCAATTGACTCGCCTCAACCTTGTTGATGCAAGCCTAGACTCAAAGACATCAGTCTAAAAACCAAGCCTCAAAAGATTTTTCTCCTAAACACCCAAATTTTCGAAAATCTCATAAAATGACTAAATACCAAATTACGCAATATTACTTAATAAGGTGGAGGGGAGCTCTATCGATAGTATAGCGTATCATGGAGTTATCCTAAGTCTCCTCGAAGGAGAAAAATGGTCACACTTTGCTGCAATTCTTTGGTGGAGCTTCAGAATCGTACGTCGATGGTGGACGAGCTAGAGAGCCTATTCTCTCTATATATCTCTCTATGGTGCAACAACATATTGTGTCCTCTTTCTCTCTCTCTATCTCAGAAGTTGAAGATACGGGAGGCAAAAAACTCAAACGTCAGAGGGAGAAGAGAGAGTGAGTCACTCTAGAAATTGAAGTCGTCAAAGGCGATGAAAACTCGGATGCCGAAGGTAGAAGAGAGATAGAGGAGATCACAAAGGGAATGGATTCATGTGGCATTCTCTCGAGGTGAGTGATTTTTTCTATCCCCTTTCTTCATATGCTTTAATCACCCTCAAAGGGAAGGGATCGTTTAGGGCTTTTCGTAGGAAAGAAGGCTTAGATGTTGGGGGAGTGGGGAGAGTGGGGTTTGGGATTTTTTGTGAGGAGATGCAAAAGGGTGGATCTCTAATAATAGGATTGGATTTCCCAGGATTTAATTGTTATTTGCTCTATGAACCATTTCAACATTCGCATTTTAGAATATGCATTTTTATTCTCATTTTAGCATATCATATGCGTTTTTTAGTTTAGCATATCATATGCATTTTTTCTTTCATTTCGGCATATTATATGCATTTTCATTTTAGCATATCATATGCATTTTTTATTTTGCATATATATATATATATATATATATATATATATATATATATATATATGCATCTCCATTTAGTATAGACATATGCATTTCCATTTTGCATTAGTATGTACATCTTAATTTAACATAGCCGTATGCATTTTCATCTTAGTATAGGCATATGCATTTTCATTCAGCATAGGCATATGCGTTTTCATTTAGCATAAGCATATGCATTTCCATTCAATTACATGCATATGCATTTTCATTCTAGCATAAGCATGAGCATTACATTTTAGCATAATCATATGTATTTTAGTTTTAACATAGCATTTGCGATTTCCTTTTTGTATTTCGTATTTTATTGCTTTGTATTGTTTCTTATTTTGAAGGGAAGCACAGAAGACCGTAGTTTATCTTCTAGATTAGGAAATTTTAATATTCAATTTGAATTTGAAGATTGTAATAATTTCATTTAATGAAATTTTTTATTTTTCTGTCTAGATTAGAATGGATGAACATGTAGTTGCATTTCAATTTCTCATAATTGACTGTGGCATCTTCTTTTTATTTTCTTTCAAAAATGACACAATGAAAAAAATATGAATGGCATGTGCATCCTTTAATAGAAAATAAATAAAGCTAAGTAAAGTTCGTATTTATGACCATAGTCGGAATGCGAACAATAATTAGAGTTATTATTCTTTATTAAAAATACAATTCATTTTAAAAAATGATCATATTTTTAAACATATTTTCTTTCTTTATTAGAATTCAAAGTACATGTTAAATCAAGATATATTTGTGGCCATAGTCATGAATATATAGAAATTTAATCTTACTTTAATTCTGTAAAGGCACAACATTTTATTTTATTCTTTCTTAGAATTTAAATAAAAATTAAATTAAAATATGTTTACAACCATAGTCACGAATATATTAAAATTTAATCTTGTTTCAATTTTATTAAAAAATAAAATTTACTTTTTATTCCAAGTTCAAATAAATTCTTTTAAATACATTCATCATTTAAGATAGAATTGCATCATTATTTTCCATATTTTAATTTCAAATTTCATTTTCAATTTCAATTTCAGGAGTTCAAATTCAAGTCTCGAATCAAGTTTTCATTTTAACTTTTAAATTCCAATTCAATTTCAATTTACAAGTTCATTTTTTAAAACTCAATCTTTCATAATTTCAAACTTCAATTCTAATTTCAAGTTCAATTCTGATTTCAAATCTCAAAATCGATTTCTAAGTTTAAATTTTCAATTCAAAATCAATTCAAATTCGATTTTCATTCAATTTCAGATTTCAAAGTTCCTAACTTTGAATTCAATTTCAAGCTCTCAATTCAAGTTCATTTCAAGTTTCAACCTTTCAATTCAAAAACTGATTTCTGAACTTCAAAGTTTACTTTTTAAAAGGATGTTTTCAAATCTATTTTAGAATCACTTGGAAAAGTTTAAATTTTTGAAACACTTCCAAAGAGCATACATATTTTTCAAGTTCAAAATCATAGCACAAGCCTGATTCCATGTACATTTAGGACTTAGAATAATTACTTAGACAAATTTAGGCAAAGCAAAAAACATGAATTCGATCCTTGGTTTGATTACCTCTGGTAAAGGCGCCAGAAATGGTTGAACTTCGTACTGACGAGCGAATCCCGTCTTTCCATTTTTCCGCAAAATTTTAAAACGGAGGTGAGTTATTTCAAAATTAAATCTATCTTTTTCAAAAGGTCAAGTGGACCTTGCAAAGAGTTTTCTTCTCTTTTTTTCCTCAAAAAGAAGAAGAAAATGAAGAAAATTTTTGCAACGATCACAAGATTCTACCTAGTTTACTATTGAATTGGGTGGTGCCTATGTGTGTTCTATTGAACCTTTATGGAGAACAATTAATGATAACAATCTCTTGCATGAATCTCTCTCACCAAGTTAGGTTCAATTATAGATTGTTGCAAACATTTTTTTTTTGTTTGGTATGTTGATCAGGTTAAGTGTATCTACTTGAATTCCTGTGAGTACACAAGTATAAGGGGCATGCAAGTTGTCTCTTCTTAGGATAATACATCGTTGTGTTCTTTGATGCTAGGATAACAGAAAATCAAGCAAATGATTGGGGCTTGCAAGCTTTCTTTTATAGATTTGGTGCCATTTTATTTTCCAACTTAGTGTATCTGCAATTGCATAAAATATTTTATTTTATCTACTATATAGAAAAGAAACCAGAATAACCTTAATGCTTACTGGCGCACTAAATAAATGCGCCAGTAAAAGATTTTACTCCGATAAAGTCTAAAAGCACAAACAAAACAGATTTTCACTGGCGCTGAACTTGTGCCTTTACCGGCAAGGCTTGTACTGGCGTAATGACTGCGCCAGTAAACCTCGAATTTCACACTTCTGAAGCGAGTTTCTTAAGAAAAACACACCTGAGAATTCAAAAGGCTTCCTCCCTTCATCTATCTTTTCACAATTGAAAATCATAAAAGGCGTAATGACCATTGTTGCTTTTTAAAGAGTGCCGTATCATCTCCAAACTTGGGGCCCCACCCTTTCCCACTGTGTCGTGGTGTTGTAGATGAGCTTGTGAATGGATGGGCCAGGCAATGTTAAAAGGCTTTAGGAGAAAGGGACGTGTCTGTACACATAGAACAAACATTATGGATCGTATTGAATGATGGTTGCAAGCATCGTACCAAAAGCCTATCTAGTATATAGATCATGCCCTGCTTATGCATGAATGGGGCTAAGAAAGTAGTGTTCATTCTGACCCTGATCGGACCCACTTATTGTTGGGTCCACAACAGGTCCAACTCATATGCATTGCCAGATCAAATGTGCATGATGCTTTTGGCAGTTAACTTGATAATGCTGTCAGGTTTGGATCCTGATCCAACATTGAGGGCTCAATTTGGATTTTTAAGGACTTCAGTCAAGCGAACCTAATCAATTAAAAATCCCTACTTCTAAAATTTGCACTCACAATGGTTCATCCCAAGTTGGATCTACAGATGAGACCATCAAATATGGATCCAGTCACACCTAAGTCTAGCACCAGTCCGACTTTGTTGACAACGATACCTGGTCTGCAGGATGGTCAGATTTACTGTCTTGACCTGAACCCTTTTGGGTCGAACCATCAGCATCAAGGGTTTGACCAATAATCGTTATTTTGAAGTAGGGATGCAAACGAACCAGATCCAATATGGAAGTTTTATGATTTTGGCTGTTTCAACCTGATCCGAATTCGACTTTCCTATGTATTCAGCTGATCTGGGTCCGATCCGTTTGCATACCTATTTTAAAGACATTGGATTGATTGTTTAATCTTTAGCCATTTACTTCCCTTAATTTTCTGGAAATTCATAAATCGTAGTTTTTTTTCCTTAGAAATAGGCCCTAATTAAGTTTACTTTTCCTCAAAAACAAAACATAAAAAAGGAATAGGCCCTAATTGGATTCACAATAAGCATTCCTGATCCAATTACTAAATACGTTGGATTGAGTTTTAGAGTTCTGTCAAAATGCAAATCAATACGTGGATCCCACTATCCGTATCCAAATAGATGCAACCTCGGCTTATAAAGCCAATCGGATCTGAACTTTTATATCTTTTTTCATCCGTATCCAAGCCCAACCCCAACAACATTTAGTCCGGATATGATTATGTTGGATCCGGTTATGCCTACGTCTGAAGTTACCGAATCCATAAATCTGTTAAATAAGTGACCATTAGCAAAGAATAATCACATCAATGGTTAAAATCTTAGGAAAGAAAAGAATAATCACACGCCAATCATCATTTCAGTCATATCATACAGGAATACTCTAATGGTAAAAAGATTCAGGATCGGGGTACAATCACATGGCACAAATGCACAAAATTTTGTGCATTAAGCACCTGATCGCCCTCCATCAGGCGTTGGGTCCCACAACTGACAGACCCTGTCCTCAAGATGGAGGATGAACGGGTGCTTAATGCACAAATATTTGTGCAATCATATTGCACCTGTTCTTTTCACGGTAAAAAGTTGCCATTCAACTTTCTTTGATCAACTTAACCCGGTTCTCATAATGTTGTCAGCATCCGGATCGTACCTGTATCGTTTGGCCAACCATTCAGGTGAATCGGCCAAGATTCTCAAGTGAATGGTTCTGAATGGGTGAAATAATAATTAAAAATATTACGTGTCAATACTCGCGTTAAAGCATTAAAATAATATTATAAGTTATTTTTTTTATTTGTTAAAGAATAACTGATTCAGGTCAGTATCGATGTACATACTGATAACACTGCTCGTACCCCCAAATGCAAATATTTATTGCGATTTAAATGCGATATTAATAAATTTTATTAATATTTTCTTATAAAAAATCAATTTTATATTTTTTATTGCAGAGATTTTGCCAAAAAATGCGAGAATTATGGATTTTTTTCAATTTCTCACGAGTTTTTGAAAAACGATAAATTGCCGATAAAAACTTTTGTCATTATGGCCCTTGGGAATAAGTTTTCCTAATAATTGGCATTAAAAGCTCCAATAAATCTCACACCAAACCTCAAGGACACGAATCGCCATGAAATTGAATTCTCTGTGACACTGTCCCCCAAGCACCTAAACAAAGCTTCTGAAGAGAGCAGAAAGAATTAAACTGACTGCATTGATTTCACTCATTATCTATTCATCCATTTTTTCAGTTCAATTTTTAAGACTCTGTTTGGAAACTGGTAGTCCAAGGGAGTTTATGCATCGAAAAAAAGTGGTAGCTGCCAAATCTTCAAATCTACTCTGGACGGTCTCACTTCCTATAGCAAATGCATAAACTCATCCCAGCTGCCAGTTTCAAAGGAGAGAAACACTCATAGAAAAAAAACAGTTTGGACTATGAGAGTTTTTGATATGAAAAGTTTTCCTGAAGAAAGTTTTTCTTCTTGTTTGTTTGTGTAGCATGAGAAAAACAAAAGTGAGAAAATGTTAAAAAAAAAAATGAGAAAGAGGAGAGTGTAAAAATAGTTTTTTTCTTAATAGAAAGCATTCCTCCCTCCACCCCCGTGGAAGAACCTTTCCTATCAAAAAAGTGTACTTTTAAAAAACAACTCACCAAAAAAGTCTCTCATTTGGAAAGGCAGAAAAGCCATACCGATATATATTTTCTATTTTGCATCAGTTTTTCCAAAATCTTTCTCGCTTCCAAACGTGCCCCAAAGTGAATTGTTCGACAAAAAAATAATTAAAAAATATTAAGTATCAATCAGAACGTGACATGTGTTAAAACCATTAAAATAATATTAAAATTTAATTTTAAACTATTTTTTACATTTATTAAAAAATTGCTGATTCAAGTGGGTATCGTATCGATTTTCTGACGAAAGGATACGTATCCGTGATTCGATAGACACCACCGATTCTGACAAGACTTATTCCAAACAACTTCCGGATATAATTCGTATCTGGCATTACTTTAAATCATGCAGCAGAGACAATGATTAAGCAACAAGCTAATGAGATCAGTAATATCTCAAAAGCTTGCAGTGGTCTCAATGAATCTGACCAGATGTCTCAGATAAGGGTTCCAACACATGGGTCCATATCAACCTGGACCCAAACTGTTCAAGATACGGATCTAGACCTCATTTAGCTGTACAACTTTGCACATTCAGATCCATCGATTCCCGGTTCCCGAATTCGAATTTGGCAGAAGACAGCGGTAAACTGGATTGGATCCTCGGATTGGATCTGGACGAGACATGAACCATGGATAACACGCAGAAAAAAAAACTTTCCTAGGGCCATTAAGGTCATATAAAAAGAAGAGGAGGGCACCAAACGACCGCTTTCACGGTTTCACCACAGAACCAGCGAATAGTGGGGAAAAAAAAGTAGAAAACACAGAATACGGTGAGAAATCGATTCCCCACTTCGTAAACATCACCAACACCAATAATTCAACTAAAATAAAGTTAAAAAATAACAAAAACACCACTAAAACCCTACCAAAGTCCCAACCAAACTCCAAATTACGACCACCATTTTAAACCCAACAGATTAATTAACTATTTATTTCATGAAGAATTTTTTTACTTTGGCGGATATATAACTATTTAACTCCAACAATATATATATCCCTCATTTCCTATACCAAGGAAAATGGAGAAAGGTATTTGCATTTGGTGCAGAGAGAGTATAAGAAATCTTAAACCCTAATCGCCGGAAAAACAAGAGGGAGAGAGATTCCGGCAAGAGGGTCCCAGAAAACGACGTGAAACCCGCTGGGGAGCATATTCATATTTTTTCCACCATAATTTATACAGTAAACAAAAAAGGAGAGAGCAACAAGAAAGAAAAGGATAAGTACGAAAGATGTCCGTACAATGGGGGGAAATCGGACGTCAAACCGTCCACAAACGCGAAGCAAAGAACCCCATCACGTCCGGAACAAGCTTCCTCACCAAACTCCGTCCGGTCGCCGGAGTGGCGAACTCCGGACCATCTTCTGCACCCTCCTCGGCATTCTCACCGTCGTCTCCGGAGCCCTCCTCCTCAACCTCCTCACACTGCTCAGAAGCCACATCCCGCTCCATCCCAGTCTCGCCCACCACCGCCGGAGAGACATCTCCCTCTGGGGCCGCGGGCGAAGGTCCGTCGGAGTCGGGAGGCGACCAGAACGGGCGGTTCTTTCCAGAAAGTCGACGGCCCCTGGATTTCCGGCCGGCCCGGGCCTCGGCAGCGGCGGCGGCGAGGTGCTCCTCGAATGCGTCGATGACGTCGTGGATGAGCTCGCGGTTGGGGGAGGCGTCCCAGCGGATCCAGAAGCTGGTGTAGCAGTCGAAGCAGCCGCAGTCAAAGACCGGCCGGTGGAGATGGTGGCTCCGGCGGCACCTCCGCGTCTTCTCCTTCTCCTGCTCCTCCTCCACCACCAGCGACCGGGCGATCAGGTAGGCGAGCACCTCGCGGTCCTCCACCAGCAGGGCGGTGGTCAGCGCCAGGATTGCCGCCGGCAGCACCTTCAGCACCGAGAAGGCGTCCGGCGATGAGTGAGGCAGCGAGGGGGAAGGGTGGACCTTGCCCTTCGTCTTCGGGTACAGGTTCTTCATCTTCGTGGTGGCTCTCCCCTCCTCAGCGGCGGCGATGGGTAGCGCAACACACAACGAGAGAGAGAGAGAGAGAGAGAGAGAGAGAGAGAGAGAGAGAGAGAGAGAGAGAGTTATCTGAAGAATGATGAAGCTAGGGCAATCGCCGTCTGGAAATCAGAGTGTGTTTATTTTTTATTTTTCAACCTATTTTTCGGGGTTTTATAATTTGGGTTGAAGAGAGAGAGAGAGATTCGTAGGGTTTTTGGAGTTCTCAGGTAGGATTTTTTTTAGTATAAGGCGGTCGGAACCGGAAGACCGGGAAGAGACCGGCTATTGCCGGTAGGCTGCGTGGGATATTGAGGTTGCTTGGTGAGGCCATACTTAGTTAACCGTTTGAATAGGTTGACGATCAAGCTTTTTCTCTTCTTTTTTTTTGGTTTTCTTCCTAATTACGGAACTGCTTCTTTCCTTTTTTGAAAACGACCGAATCTCTTCGTAGGTCTTACCCAAGTAGAAGTAGAACCAGACTTTGGACCGATTTTCGGGTATGGTATCGGGTCAGAACCCGAGTATAATCCGGTCCACTAAAAGAGAAACTATACCCGGACCCGATAAAAACTACATGAACCAGACCCGGTAAAATAATATTTTTTATCGTTTTTACACTGAAAATTTGTGGGTCTTAATCTGAACTCAGGTCAGGCTCGAGTTTGGTATAAAATTTCACAAACTATACCTGGATCCATGTATTAATCAGATTGTTGGGTCCGGACTCAAGCCTTAATAGGATCTTATTATTTATCACCATACCCAGACCCGTTAGAGTTTGGTCCGGGTCAGGTCTGGATAAACCAGACCCATTGACACCCCCTACTCTCACCTACGGGTGTCAACGGACCTGGTTTGCCCGGACTCGAGCTGAACTAAACCCTATAGGGTCCGGGTATTGTGATAAATAAGGCCTAATTAAGACTTGGGTCCGAACCCGAAGCTCCGATTAATACATGAACTTGGGTATAGTTTGTGAAATTTTATACTAGACTCATACACAACCCGAGATACGATTAAGACCTTCAATTTTTCAATGAAAAAATGATAAAAAATATGGTTTTACCGGGTTTGGTTCATATAGTTTTTATCGGGTCTGGGTATGATTTTTTATAGTGAACCCGATTAGATCCAAGTCTGGACCTGATATCATACCCGAAAATCTAATCCAAGTCTGGTTTCGCCTGGTCCGAACCAAATCCGACCGTTGACACCCCTACTCTCACCACCCCTGGGCTCGGACGATGTTCAAGAGTCAAGACAGCGTTGTGGGTTTGGCTCGGCACTCGGGTCATGTGGGCTAGTAAATACAACATATGCGTGTTTTATAAGATACTTTTATTAAAAAATGAACCGATTAGACCCGAGTCTGGACCCGATTATCAGTGTTGTCAGTATCGTATCGTATTCGTAAAAATTTTGATATGAAACGTCGCTGAATCTGTTAATTTTTTAAATGTTTTAAATATTTTTGTGACAGATGTCATCGGCCGGTTAAAAATTAGCTGATTCGGCTCGATTAGGTTTGAAATCGGAATCGGACTCGTTTTTAAAAATCGATTCAAAGTCCGATACAATTGTGACAACATTAGGTTTCTTGGCATACACATCAATGCATAAAACCCACATGACATTGGCGAACAATCTCTGCTCAGCCAGCTATACTCTCACTTTAGGAAGCCTCTTTCCTTTGGAAGATCCACTTTCTAGAGAAAGTGCTTCCTCAAAGGAGGAGGTATGAACCCTTTTTTTTTTTACAGTAAAGGTGCTTTGTTTTCAACTATCTATTTGCCATAGACATGTTTGTTTCACTTTTTATAAGAAAGGACATGAAACAAACACCTCCTTATTTTTCTCATTGTTTCTGTTATTAAGAGTTCAAGCCAACTTCACGTTTACTTGAAATTGGTCTCTCTCTTTCTTGCTATATATATATATATATATATATATATATATATATATATATATATATATATATTAATGGGTCCGTGCTAAATCAATTTGGTGCTAAACCGTGTGTTAAATGGGGTTTTTCGGGCTTTTTTCATTTTAATTTTAAATTATGACCGTACAGATGTGCTCAGTGTTGTGAGAAGCGTATGCCTCAGTACCTGAAGCGTACGCCTCAGAGGCGAAGCGCAAGCTTAAGGTACCGAGGCGCTTTAGTGAGGCGTTTGAGTCTTGAAGCGCACGCCTCGCGTCGAGGCGCGCTTCGCTTCAAAAACGTACACATCATGTTGCTCTTCCATCTTCGATGCGCGGTGGCTGGAACCTCAACTTTTGGCGGTTCGTTGGAGCCGAAGTTGGTGGTGCCAGCAGCTGCAGTGGATGAGAAGAGGAAGCGGCCGGCCTCTGGGCTGTCAAGGAACGACAATGTTAAAGACGAAATGTTGTCTTTCTCCTCTGCGATCGGCCTTCCATCCAGGGTGAAGTCGGGGAGAGACTCGGACCACTCCGACCTCGAGGCATCGATGCGGGAGGCAGAAAGCTGTCGGGTGGATCTCGAGAAGCGACCGAGGAAGCGAGGTAGGAAGCCAACCAACGAGCCAAACCTAATCGAAACAGTGAGGAGTTTACCTCTTAAGATGCCTTGACGAAAATCCAGAATACGACAGGGATTACGGTGAAAGATGGGGCTCAGCTGGGTCTACAGGTGACAGCATCTCGCCGTAGGCCTCTGGCGATTGGCGCTGAAGGAAGACAATGGCAGTCGGCCTCCGGTCGGCGCTCGAACAGGGGAAGGAAGAAGAAAGAAGTGAAGGGAGAGAAGAATGATAAGAGAGACTGCCGACGATGTGGCAGTGGCGTCAGAGGTCAAGGCTGGCTGGCCTCCGGTCGGCGCCTGAATGGGGAAAAGAAAAGGAGAAGGGAAGGGGAAGAAGGAGAAAAGGGGAGGAAGAAGGTGAGTTGCGAACAATGAAAAAAAAAAGAAACAGGGGTTTATGATTTGTTTACCGTGTGAAGGTTCGGATCAGACCCGGTTTGATCTCAACCCAAAAGATCTAATATAAAGGGGAGGAAGAAGATTTGTTTACCGTGTGAAGGTTCGGATCGGACCTGGTTCGGATCAGACCTGGTTTGGATCAGATCCGGTTCTGTTTCAAATCGGCGAGGGCTGATTCGATCTAAATCGGCCGATTCAGACTGATTTTATTTGTTTCTATCGCCTAGAGATGATGTTTATGCATACGTTCATCAATGGAGGTGTGCAACTATTTGTTCATATAGAATTTTTATTTTGATCATGAAGCTTACGCTTCAACGCCTCGAGGCATACGCCTCGCTTCATAACAGGCTCAATGCCTCGCTTCGCCTCATCGCATTTAACAACCTTGAATGTGCTCTATGTACTTGATTTTAGAGTGATCAACTTGTGAAGCATTCGATTCCAATACATTGGTGGGTTTTTATAAAATTTGGAAAAATCAACTGTCCAAAATCTTTGTAAATTTTCGAGACTCCAAACATCATTTTTTTCATCCAAAACACATGATCCAGGTATGGATTCTTAGTAAATCAACCATGTCCAACACATTTATGGGGCTGGAACCACATAAAAAGCACGAGAGAAGCCTGAAAAACCCAATTAGCATGTGGTTTGGCACCAAATTGGTTTAGCAAGGACCCATTACTCTCTCTCTCTCTCTCTCTATATATATATATATATACATATATATATATATATATATATATATAAACTGTATTTTCTCAGTCAAACCTCAGACAAATTCAACAAGCCTTGTTTGATAGAAATCACATGAAATTTTAGTACATTGTGAGTGAGTGATTTTTGAAGATCTTAAAAAAGGTACATCCATGTCACAATCACATGATTTACTGTAGTATTTGATTAACCAAAAAAACTCAAAAAATAAGAAAATTTAAAGTTTCAAGAGAGAGGGTGCATATTAGGGGTGGCAATCGGGTTGTGTAGGCGGGTTGACGGGTCAAGATACCTCAACACGAACCCAACCCATTTATTAAACGGGTCGGATGTGGCAAACACGAACCCGACCCATTTATTAAACGGGTAACCCGATACAACACGGTTAACCCGTTTAATAAACGGGTCGGGTATGAGTAAACCGGTAAACGGGTTGGCGGGTGGGTCAGGGTTGGGTAAACAGGTTGGCGGGTCGGGTTCAGGTAAATAGGTTGACCCGCCCGCCTAACCCGTTTATTAAACGGGTCAGTCGGGTTGGCATACACCCTAACACGAACCCGACCCATTTAATAAATGGGTTAGGCAGGTCAACCCGTTTATGACACAAACCCGTTTAAGCCAAACCCGAACCCGGCTAAGAAGCGGGTTGGTTGGTCGGGTTGGCGGGTCGTGTCAGATTTTGCCACCCCTAGTGTGTTTATATGGTGACTTTGAACCATGATACCTTTAGTTTGCATGGATCTGGCTATCAAGTGTTAAATCTAACCCCATAGTTGTGTTTAACATGATTCGTTTACTATAATAACAGGATTAATGATGTCAATATATCATAAGATTGCATTATAGTGAAAAATGGACAACTCACAACTGATGCAGATAAAGATGATGTAAAAATGACTTAAAACATCATGTTAAATTCAACTTTAACATGTGCATGATAAATAAAACACTTGATCCAAAGGTTAGTTTTTTAATTTAAATGTCGAATATGTCACTCTTCTCATGTAATGCCTTAGGTTGATATCTCCTCAATCTTATCATTGTAAACACTTTTCAGCTAATGAATTTTTTATCTTCCTCTAAAAAAAAACGTAAAATTTGTCTAAATCAAGTGTATGCTACACTAAGTTATGATAGTTCAATACTTCGATACACCATAAATGTATATGACCTACAATTTAATTGGGATCTCATCATAGATGTCATTTCGATTCAATCTAACCTCATAGATGCATTCAGCTTGATTGATTTAGTAGATGTCGACCCTTGGATCAGGTTTTTGCAATAAAAAATTGTTCTTTGGAGTTTAGAAATTTTGGTGAATTTATGTCCATCAATTTTTGCATCACCATAAAACTTGTATACACATTGGATTTACTCCTTAAGTGAAGTACGCAAATGAATCTATCAGGTTAGATTTACCCAAAGAATAAAAAAAAATAAGAAATGGTTTTTGTCAAGTTAACTATAGGTACAATTGTAGCAAAGTTTTAGATATAGCCAACTTATAGAGAAATGAAAACCTACCAGATAGAAAAGGTACCAACCCTACATATTAAGATTTTTTTTCGGTATTTTTTTGTGATTCTGACCTTACGGATGTGCTGAGTACATTGTAAGGTCAGAATTTCAAAAAAAGCACCGAAAATTGACGGTCTCAAGCAATTTGATACCATATGGTAGCTTCCCATTACCCCAACTTATATATATATATATATATATATATATATATATATATAGAGAGAGAGAGAGAGAGAGAGAGAGAGAGAGAGAGAGAGAGAGAGAAAAGCTAAAAATCATATTGTTGCTCATGTCAGCTTAATCGGACCTCATCAATGGGGTTCAACATGGTCCAAATGTTAGAAATTGGTCCTTGTAAAGAAAACACATGATTTTATGAGTCAAGAAAATATCACACATTATGTGATGTTGGTTTGGAAATGAAAACCTACAAAATACAAAACCTACCAAATGAAACATGCTATTAGAATTTTATGAATTTATGGTGTTTTTTTCTAAATTCTGACTGTAATGTGGTCTACTGTTTTTATAAGAATCAGATTTGAGTGAGATGCATGAATAGGTTTTTATAAGGTTTCAAAAATAAACAGCCCTGCCATTTTCATAAATTTTTGAGTCTCCAAATATTATTTTTTCATACAAAATGCATGATCTAAGTGTCGATTTTTAGTAAATCAATCGTGCTGAACACACTTATGGGGTTGGAATTTTGAAAAAAAAAAACATCAAAAAATCATTATATGTAAAGTTAATACCATAAAAAACAACTCAAGAAAAAAAAAGCTTAATATAATGGCAACTAGGGATGCGCAGCTAGCCGAGCTAGCTCTGTCTCAACCCATTTAAGCTTGGCTCGAACTTGTTCAAAAAAATAAACAGCCGAGCTTAAACACAAGTCTAGGCTTGGTGTGGATAAACGAGCCGAGCTTGATCAAGTCGTTGAGCTCGATTAAGCTCAAAAAGCTCGATAAAACTTGCATAATGTATATATAAAATATGTTGTTAAAGTAAAACTCAAGAGTTGTTGTTTCTTTAATGCCAACAGTCAGTTTCTTAAAAGGTGATGAGTTTAATTCTCATGTCTTGTAATTAAATGAGTTTTTAGCATATGTAAATTTTTTGGGTCATAATAATTATGACACAGTGTGGAGTAATGGTCACTTTTTCAAGACCCTTTAATTACTTGTAATTTTTTTTAGAACAATAGTTAAGCTCGGCTCGCCTCGAGCTTGGAACCGAAATGAGTCTGAACAATGTTGTTCAAGCTCGGCTTCAAGCTAGATCCAAGCTAACACAAGCATTTTGAAGCGAGCCTAGTTCGAACAGCTCGAACTCTACTGGTGTGCATGCCTAATGGCAACTTAATCAAATGTTAACCAGGCTCACGTGTATGGCCACGTTATATATATATATATATATATATATATATATATATATATATATATATATATATATATATATATAGAGAGAGAGAGAGAGAGAGAGAGAGAGAGAGAGAGAGAGAGCACTCATGATTAGGGGTGGCAATCGGGTCGGGTTGGCAGGTTGGCGTGTCAGCATACCTCAACCCGAACCGTTTATTAAACGGGTCGGCTGTGGCAAACACGAACCCGACCCGTTTAATAAACGGGTAACCCGACACGACCCGCCAACCCATTTAATAAATGGGTTGGGTCGGGTAAACGGGTTTTCAGGTTCGCGGGTCAGGTTGGCGGGTCGGGTTGGCGGGTCGGGTTGACGGGTGGGGTTGGCGGGTTGATGGGTCGGGCAGACGGGTTGGCGGGTTGACCCACCCGCCTAACCTGTTTATTAAACGGGTCAGCCGGGTTGGCGGGTTGGCATACCCCCAACCCGAACCCGACCTGTTTAATAAACGGGTTACGCGGGTCGACCCGTTTATTAAATGGGTTGGCTTAAGCCCAACCCGAACCCGCCTAAGAGGCAGGTTGGCGGGTCGTGTCAGAAATTGCCACCCCTACTCATGATGACATTTTCTTGGAGTTATGTACAAATGCATGGTGGACATATATTCTTGCTGGGCGTGATGTATAGTGATGCAAACGGCTGGGAACACAAATAGAATTACTACTAGGTAATAAAATTAAGAAGCTTTTAGATCTAGTTCGGATCTCTATATAAGGCAAGGTGGACGTGGGGCCCCACCCGGGGTTTTCCCACGCGGCCGTGAGGATTCCTCGTCATAAAAATAAAATCTAGTTTGGATCTTGGTGGATCACTTCTGAATTGCATATCAGACACCCAGATCCAGGTCCAGCAAGATTATATACATTTGGGTCCTCAAAGTAGAAAGGAGTGCACATTGGACAATATTGGCAAGCTGGGCACAAGCCTCATACTCAGATCCAGGTCCAATCAGTTGCTATGAATTCGGACTCCTGAAGATAAAACTGTGTGAGTGGTTGGACCACACAGGTAACTTGGCTTCAATATCCAACTAGAACCTGGACCAAGCACAGTAATCAAGAAACACTGGATTCAGCAGACCCACACTTTCATTCAAGACAGTCATACAACAAATTTCAAGTTTGGATCATCTGATATCCTGATCTGGCTCACATATCCAAAACCCAGATCCACCTCTAATGTTCAATCTACGTCTTAACCAATCTCACAAAGCTCCGTATTAAGATTTCCTAGGCAAAAGAACATTACAAAGCATATTAAAAACCTTTTGATTTTTAGAAAGATATTGGAAAAATCAGTGCATAAGACTTTTAAAAATAAAGTGTGTCTATAGAGTAACTAGAATATAAGAACTGGAAATATGAGAACTGCCGTGTGAACTGGACATTTTCAACCATTTTCAACACTTTTTTTTTTTGGAAATCCAACCATGTAGATGTGTTCGGCATGATGAATTTGCTAAGAATCAGCTGTTGAATCATGTATTTTTTATTAAAAAATATGATTTTTGGGCGCTTGAATATTTATGAAGATTATGAGCCATTGATTTTAAAGCTTCATCATAATCGGATGATTCAAGAGCTGGTCCTTATAAAACCAAGAGAAAAGAACACAAAATCCATGAACATCGCTGTTCACACAGTAGCTCTCTCTCTCTCTCTCTCTCTCTCTCTATATATATATATATATATATATATATATATATATATATATATATATATATATATATATATATATATATATCAAACATTTGCTATTGTCTAGGTATGTAAAATCTAGTTGGAAAATAATAAGTGCAAGTTGTACTTACTCGATGTATTTAACATGTTTTGTTTGCTAGAAATGCACCTTGGGTTATACTTTTTTTTTTTTGACATAAACATATGATTTTTCAATTCTTGGAATTTTGGCACATTGTAAGCCATTGTTTTCTTTTGCCCTTTAGAAAGCCTGCTTATATGTTGTAAATACACTACCCAAATCCTATTTTCTACTAAAAAACTATGTACATCACATCTGCAAGGTTAGATCTACAAAACAAATTTGCAAAATGTTTGAAAAAAAATGATGTTTTCAACTAGATTGTACGTACAAATGACTATATATATATAGTGATGAAGGTAAGGAACTAATGAGTAGAAATCACTCTTTTCTTTAAAAAAATTAATTTTTTGCAGACCAAATTTTAGGGATGTGATCAACATGGTTTGTTTAGTAGAAAACTTGTTTTGAATCGTGTGATTAATTATGACAAGTAATTAGATTTTTAGAAGGGTCAAAAAATCCAGCCCATAATGTGACAAAATTTCATAACTCAAAATATTGCACTTTTACATCAGAAAAGCATGATCCAAGGCTTTATCCTTAACAAACACACCATGCTAAACACACCTATATGGTAAGATTGAATCAATATGACTTGCGTCTATGATTTCTAGTTTATTAGTTCCTTACCTCTGTAACACGGACTCTTCTAACAGGGGACCGCACCCGTGTCACATCCGCACTTATGAGGGTGCGACACTTGGATGCGGTTTCCTTTGTGTCAGGTGAAGTTAATCACACTAAGGTCCATTTTTATCCAAAAATAGATTCAGTTAACTCTAACAAATTCTATTTTTATTTATATTATATATATATAAATAAATAAATGCACACACATACACTTATATATATATATATATATATATATATATATATATATATACCCTCCCTGCACCCAAGTTCTTTTAAAGTGACGCATCCGCATCCGTATCCGCACCCACACCCACACCTATGAGACATAGTTCCTTACCATTATTAGTAGCAAATATTTTCCACACACATATATACACTGTGTGTGTCTATATAATGATACATTCACGATATTTTCAAAGTGTCACTGATACTTGCAACTTGCACTATGGTTCTCTCCAATTTGCTTTACTGCCTCAAATCAATTTGATCCATATGCAGAGAAAAATATCTGGTTGTGACTAGTTGGAACCAATAACTGCCAAATAGATAGAAAGTTGACGAATAACTTAAACAATATACTTGTTTTCAGATAATGTTTTTTTGGTATCAAAACATATAATATTAAAAGTATAGCAATATTCTTCCAACTTGTGATAAATACTTAAATTTTCCTAATTTTTTTTCCTTCAAAGAAGCATAGAAAGTGACTCCACTTTATCTTGAAATATTTGATTAAGAATGATGCTTGTTTTCATTGGAAATTGGTGAAAGTAACAAAATTCTGTTTCAGTTTTACAAACCATGGCCAAAAAGATTGATACAGATGTCGAACTTTGGTTCAAAATTAAGCCAGATTACAGGAAATTGATTCTCGGGTTTACCGATTTTTTTTTATCCAACTACGAATTTATCTAAGAAAAACTAGAACTATAAAGGAAATAACTGAAATTATCAGGAAATTAACAATTCTTGATTTCAACTCAGGTCATTGAATGAATCTAAACCCTAGATCTTATATTTATAGGAGTAGAATCCTAATCCAAGTAGATCTAGCTTACCGATTCTGATAAACATCAATTGAGAAACTTGCTAATCCTAATGAACTACTAGGTTGAAATATGGATCAAGTATTTAGATCATACATCATTACAAGATATTGAAGTAAAAGGAAAAAAAATCCAAAACTATAAAATGAATCCAAATCGACCCCATGAACCCGGATATGTTTCTTTGTTGCTCCTACATAAGAACTGCATGATTGTATCTAAGACTAAACATGACTGAATATCAGATCCATATCAGTGTTTTTCTTTGAAAAGTATTTTGGTAGTATAATCTTTCATCTTCTATAGGTTTAAAAAAAAAACTGAATATCATTTTTTCTCACATTCTGAATTTTTTTTCTTCAAAGTTTTACTAAAAAGCTAGGCATGCTTAAACTGCTTCTACAACTATATGGGCTGTTAATGGTTAGGTAACGAGACCCATCAGGGTGCACCCAAACACACCCAAATAACAATTTGCTGGGTTCGGGTTCGGGTTCGGGTTCGGGTTCGGGTTCGGATAGAATATCCAACATAACCCAAACCTGACCCACATATTACTCGGGCTGAGCTCGGGTCAATCCGTTCAGGTCGACCTGAATCATATTTTGGTTGGCCTTTTTATACCTATACCTGGGTATTGACTATTGAGGTTTAATCATCTTCAGTATACCATAGATTCAATTTTCAAAATGGTGAACTGTATCCAAGTTATAAAGGCACTCACTAGATCTCCATATCCAATTGCAGTTAGATTCATCTCTTCCATACCTCACTAGGGGTGGAAATTATGCAGGAGTGGCCTAACGGGTAGAGATGCAAATGGGTTAGATTCGGTTTAGATATAGGTTTTACTAAATACAGCCTAATTGGATTTGGATCAGATTGAAAAGGGCAGTACCAAATTTGGATCTTAGCATAAAATAGCTAAATCAGACACTTCCGCGCATATTTGAACTCAGAAACCCATCAGATTTAGTACGTGTATGAACTCGGATTTGGGTTCAGATGTAAAACCCAAACCAAATCTGAATCCAATTGCTAAGCAAATCCTCCTTACGCTACTGAATCTGACTAAATGGATACAGATTCGCTCGGATGTCCGTCTCCGATCTGAACAGCTGGCATCCGTACTAATGAACTTAGCAACCTGTTTACACAATTATCAGCTGGTCTAATGGCTGGATCCAAATCTGGATCTGAAGTTTAAATTAGTTGACCGAATTTGAATCCTGATCCACATTAGATCCCATGAGATAGGGTATGAATCCAGATTACTATAATATATGTGTGCTGATTTGGTAAAAAAAAGAAAAAGATTACAAAGAAGCTCTCACATATTAAAAATGTGATCATGATTGAAATTTGATCCAAATTCAAATTAGATTCGACCTAAAATAAAATACTGAGTTGAATATGTTCCATATCCAAAATGTCATCCGATTTACCAAATCCAAATCTGACAAAATGCACTTTAAGGATTGCGATCCAAAAATGACATGTTGGATTCAAATAAGATATCAAACAATAACATGTCGGATTCGGGTCTGATCCTTTTGCACCTCTTGTTTCAATGCTCAAAAAAATCCATTTATTAGCCTTAGCCAGCCTTCTGCCCATTCCACCTCGAATGAGATAGCTGGATGGTTAAGGTCATACTATTCATTCATAACCAAGTGGTCTCCAGTACGAATCCAAACCAAGTGTCTTGTATGAATGCACGTGACATGAAGAAACTTAGCACACATACAAAATCTCTCATAATCTAGCTAATAACCCTGTACGAGCCCAGTCGAGCTGAGCAACCCTTGTTCATCTTCAGTTTGGTGCCCTCGACAAGCAGTTATTGGCTTGACTTTTTTTTTTGATATTTACACGGAGAAACCACCCCTAGGATCAGAGACCTAGCCGCGTTGGCTTTGCCTGCCGTACTTATGATCATTGGCTTTGACTGAACTGAGTGAAGCCAAGATGCGAGCTTACTCATCTTGTTTTCCGGCACTAGTTGTAGTCCTTTTTTTTTTCTTGCGTCTGAAAGCTGGAGTTATGCAGACATCCTACCAGTACAAATAATCAGGCTCTCATACTCACACCCATAACTTCTTGAATTTGGTCATAAGCTATGTCACAAGAATACAACTGAAAGGACACGAGACACATTATTCATGTAATTTTCCATGGAAAATCGCATGCCATCGTAGGCTACGTTACAAGGATATTGTAACACCTGTATTTTGTTTGAGAAAATTATTATTATTATTATTATTATTATTATTAGGATAAAATAATAAACGTATTTAATTAAAATTAATAATGGTGGAAGTCCATAGGCGAGCCGTCCCATACTAAATGGCACTCCAAAATAAAGATTGAAAATATGATACCAAAATACAAGCAAAAATGTTAAAATCAAAAACTAGTTGTTTGGTGCATTAAAAGTTTATTGTTTTTTTTTTTAACTTCTAAGAGGAGGACGATTTTCTAAAGGGCTTCATAGGGGTGAGGGGTGAGGGGTGGCGTCACCTCTAGAGAATCCTAAATGGAGTTGAGGGCTGAATTAAGAAGACAACAAGATATTTAACAGAAAATTAAAACTCTATTATTGACCAGTCAACTTGCTTATTTGACAAGCAAGGAATGAAGAAAAAATTAGCACTCTATTCTAACCCTTAGATCAAAGGGATGAAATTATTTTCGACCCTTGATCTAAAGGGAAATGCCTATGTATAGAGGAGGAATGCATCCCCCGCCTCCCCACCTCCCTCCCTCCCCCCTCCCCCCCCCCATTATTGCCATATTTTTTGTAGCTATCTTTCTTTCTCCGCCAAAAACCTATCTTCCTTATTCTTCTTTCCTACACTTCAACGCTGAGTCTTCTCAATATAGTTCACTATAGGAGGCTTTCACGCACATTGAGAAAGCTTGAAAAGGTCTTGAGTGAGGCCTTCGTTGGCGTAGAATGGTCAGTTTGCGCGAGGAGAGTCATCTATTCGCTCAAAATCGATTTTCGTCATTAAGGTAGGGAGTTCTATACTCTACACGTAAACCAGGATTCGTGGGTATGAATACCTTCAATTTTTTATGAGTACGGACCCTAAATCATGCCTCCCACATGTGGGTTTGATACAGGACTGTTAGATCATGTATTTGGAAGGGGTTTTTAAAAGAAAAACAACAAGAAAAAATCATTTTTCATCAAATCGGTTTCTTTAGAAACTAAAATTATAAAAATGATGAAAGATCCGTGGTAGCTAATTGTTTTTCTGAATATTTTGTTTTGGGTTGGTAAATTACAATAATATTAATATTTTGTAAAAAATTTATCAACTTCTATGGTCGTTTTTCTGAGAAAATATGAGTTTTTCAATTCAGGTTCTTTAAAAAATGTTTCATTTTTTGTTTTTCGACCTGACATCCGACCGGTAAATCATTCGTATCTCCCTCATCCAGAGGAGTTTTAATGAGAGATTTATTGTGTTGGAAAGTTAACAAAATTTTGCATCTATTATGAAATTTTGGGCTCTGTTCACAAGCTGAGCACAAATCTGTGATAGTTGAAATAGAAAAGTATAGGTTTGTACCAAAACATTTGTATCTCCCTCATCCAGAGAAGTTTTAACAAACAGTTTGGAGCATCGGAAAGCTGACGAAGTTTTATACATTCTAGAAAAGGCCTGTCTACCATACAAATTTTTTTTACAGCCTCTATAATAGTCAGACAGAGTTGGGGTTTTCTCAGAATCTAAAAGTTTGTTCAAGAACGACTCTTTATATCAGGTTTATGCATGTTCTTGATAAAGAAAGATAATTTGAACCTCTAGGGTAGAGTATTTCATGTTTAGCATGATTAAACATTACGTTATTGTGTAAATAATTTGTGTTCTATGATTTTTTATGGTTTGTTATGATTCTTGCTTAACGAAAATCTTATTCAAGTTATTTCTCGATAGATTTACGATTCTTCGATGATGTATGTTAATATTTTAGCAAGCTAATCCTAGATATGAGAAAATCTTTATTTGATGATGATGAAAACATGTTTAGACTATCAGAAAAATCATGATTTATATAGACCTTTACCTTGAGGTTGCTCTTTCTTGATAAATCTTGCATGACCTTGAATTTTGTTATTCCTGTCCTCGTTTTTAATCTTGATCTGTTTTAAAAATAAATAGACATCTCTTCAATAACGAGTCTAATAAATTCAAATAAAAATATTGAAGTGTTCTATACATCCATGGCTGAAACATAAAATTTTAATTTGTTTTGTTTGGGTCCGTATTGAGGCTGAAACATTCCTTGCAACGGAGTACAAATTTTCTGCTATGTCTGCAGGACTCTTCTGACCCATGGTTTTGAGGACCTTAAATACCTACTCAAGGCTGATCAAAATAAATCAAGAAAAATCTACGTGAATTCTAACATATATAAGATCATACTGGAAAGAGAGTTTTATAAAAAGATTTATCTGGAAGTCTTGAGAAATTTTCCAAGCCAAATTTTTTTTCTACAGAAACAGGGATTGTCTTATATTTGTCCAGAATAGGGTTTAGTCCCATAATTTTCTTGATTTATCTATGTCATTTTTTTTAGTTCTGTTTCTTGGATTGTTTTTTTGAAATAATGTGTATTTGCAGAAAAATTAAAAAAATGTGATTAGTAATCTGTAAATTTTAGTAAATTTTCCAAAATGGGGCTGACAGAAGCTCGAAACTGCAAATTTTGATATGTATTGAAATTGTTGTTATGCATGCAAAAATATGAAAGCTTGTCATGATAGTTATTGATATGTGCACATGCTTACTGAGCAAGATGTATGAATGAATGATTTAATGTCTATTTAAACTTTCAAATTAAGGTCTTAAAGTGGCTGAATTAGCTTTCATAAATTTGGTTATAGTATTGCATAAAAAATACTAATACAAATAAATAAAACCATAACACTAAAGCATTGGCATATTAAGAGAGCGTAAGCAATACATATTGGCTTCATGGATATTGTTTGAGCATGAAAGGTTGCTCATTTCTCCACCCACAAAGAGAGGAGAAGCCTCTGCATAGTCTGCAACGCAGAGAATATAGAACTCATGAGGAAAATCTGATGCATCAGGTATATTATTATTGTGTTTGGAGTCTATCTCGCTTCTGGTGTTCAGTACATAGACTGGTGAATTATATTCGGCCAGACCAAAGCCACCCTTGCATGAAATTATGCCCGAGCCATGGTCCTTCATCAGGTCATTGTCTGTATAGTACCAACATAGCTAACAAGTGAAACCTAATTATATGTGCATCATGTGGGCATGACATGCATCATATAAAAAAGAAAGATAATCAAAGATAAAAATTTATTCATGCATAAAAATGGCCTCTGCATTGGTAAGTTCATACATATTTAACTGTTCATGCATTTTACTCATGTGAATGATAAATAATGGTTATCTGTTCCTGCTTATTCGATATACTCGTAATATTTGTTGATTATTGCCAAAATTGAAATATAAGTGCATGAAAGTTTGAAGAGATTCCTACTTGTGAATTCTAGATTACTTGCTTAGTACATCTCTACTCTGCTGAGACATGTTTGTCCGACCCTATGAATATTCAATATTTTTTATGAGGTGATTGAATTTACATGCGATAGCGGGAGGTTGGGATAGGGGTCGAGTAAAATCTTTTTCAAGCTCACCAAAGTTGATGAATAAGAGCATATTATTTGCTCAGAACTCTGATTAAATTCTTGATTTTTATTATTATTAAAGAACATGTGAAATCGTTATTTCTATTATGGATGTTCAAAATTCTAAGATTTAATGTTTGTCCAAATGTGAATGTGAAGGAAAAGTAGTGTGCCAAGTTTTACTCCCGATTGATTTTATCCCGCTGTAATTTCATAAAAAAAATACAATTTTTGGGACTTGAAAATTTGGGGCGTTATAGATACGGCTAAAAGAATGTGACACACATTATTCATGCAAATTTTCAGGTAAACTCACACATAGTGGGGCATGACACGAGAGTAAGTTGGAGTGTCCCTGTGATATAGGTCATAAGAAGAGTTTGCAGCCTTGAAATTGAATCAAGGTTTAGGATCTCAATTCTCAAGAATCTATGAGGATAACCTTAACATTGTCAAACTTTGCAGAAAGCCAGATTCTGCTTACCATGTTGTTCCAAACATGGAAACTGTCTTGAAAGGTTGTAATTGGAATCCAACAATTACAAGTCTGATTGATCCAAATGCTTCCTCAAAATCAAGGCTTTTGCAGGTAAAAAGTTCTAATAGATTGAATCATGACTTAATCCAAATTAAGATATGTTGTATTGGATTCAAATTTCAGTATTAGTACATATGTGTTTGGCATGGTTGAATTGCTAGAAATCGATACTTGAATCATGTTTCTGATAAAAAAATATGACTTTTTAAGTCTTAAATATTTATAAATATTGTAAACCAACGATTTTTAATTTAAAAAAAAGCTAACGGTTATCAGAATCAGACAATCCAAAAGTTGATACTTATAAAATTAAGCATATACAACACATATGTATGGTTAAATTTAAGAAAAACGTCAAAATTTACTTTAAAAACCGAGTAGGCTAGCAATAGGCTAGAAAAGTGGTATGCAACTACCACCTGCTTATATATATATATATATATATATATATATATATATATATATATATATATATCCACCTGCTATATATATATATATATATATATATATATATATATATATAGCAGGTGGATATATATATATATATATATATATATATATATATATATATATATATATATATATATATATATATATATATATATATATATATAAGCAGGTGGTAGTTGCATACCACTTTTCTAGCTGCTAACTGACTCTTGGATCATCCAATTTCGATAAGAAGGTAGTTATTTTTATAAAGTTATATATATATCGAAATTGGATGATCCAAGAGTCAGTTAGCAGCTAGAAAAGTGGTATGCAATTACCCCCTGCTTATATATATATATATCTATCTATCTATCTATCTATATATATATATATATATATATATATATATATATATATATATATATTAGCAGGTGGTAGTTGCATACCATAAAGTTATGGATCATCCAATTTCGAAAAGAAGGTAGTTATTTTTATAAAGTTTAAAAAAATCTATGGTCAAAGATTTTCTTAAATATTTAAGACTTAAAAAGTCATGTCTTTTATCGAAAAAATACAATCCAAGTGTGTTTTCCTAGTAAATGGACCATGCTTAATACATCTATATGGTCAGATTTAAGTAATACATGAGAAAATCCCTTTGAAAGCCTGCTTACAATGGCAGTTACTTAGAAAAGTGGCTGGCAGCTACCACCTTGTCGTATATAGAGAAATGGGTAGGTGCTAAATGATACATGCCAAATGGGTTTTTCTGCCCTTCAGGTATTTTTTTTCACAGTTCTGACCCCATAAATGTGTTGGGCATGGTCGATTTAAGAGGAATCCACAGCTGGATCATGTGTTTTTTATGAAAAAATGATATTTGGAGCCTCAAAATTTTATAAAGATTTTGGACCGTTGATTTTTTTAGCATTATAAAAACTCACCCGTGTGTTAGAATCGAATACTTCAAGAACTGGACCCTATAAAATCAAGTACATACATCACATCTGTACGGTCAGAATTTAAAAATAAAATGAAAAAAACTTGAAAAACTCATTTAGCACGTACCCATTACTCATATACATATTCTTAAAATGTGCTAAATGAAATATACTAAATGAAACGTGTTAAATGAATTTTTGAGGTTTTTTTATTTTATTTGAAAATTCTGACCATACAAATGTGATCTATGTAATAACTGCAAATTTTTCCATTAAAAATTTTAATGTTTTATGCGTAAAATAGGTTGAATTGGGCACGGATCCAAGTTTCGGATCAAGAATCCATACTTAAGTAAATACCACTTATATATATATATATAAACCTATTAAATATCCATATATATATACGTAAATGAGGAAAATAGATAATATATATATATATATATATATATATATATATATATATATATATATATATATATATATTATTAGTTGAGGTTTGGACCCAACTATGGGTCCACATCTTTAATGAGACCCGAATCCAACATGTTGGATCCCGGGTGCGGGTCGCAGTTCGGACTCGGACCCGGCCCACATTTTTGTAAAACAAAAAAAGAGAGGGGGGGGGGCAACCCGATATGGGTTGCCCGATAAAGCTATGAGGGAGAAACCCTCTTCCCCGATAAATCTCACGTTAGGGTTCTTTTGAAACCTAACACGCTGAGAGCGTGAGCGAGGGGAAGGAGAGCACACCGCAGCCGCCGGGAGGAGGAGGAGCCCTTCCTTTTCGGGAGGCCACCCTCCTACAAAGAGGGGACCCCAAATCTCTCTCTCTCTGTTCTATTCTCTCTCTCACTCTCTTCTACCTCTCTAAACTTCGAATCAACCTCCGATCTCGGGCTGCAGCTCGAGGCCTTGCAGTGCGGAGCCAACCTCGCCGGTGGTGGTGTTGTCCAGACCGACCGACCCTCTTGTGGATGCCGCAATAACCTCGTCGGATAATGGTAGGATTCTGAAATTTTTCTTTTGGGTATTGACTGTGTTAGGTCATGTAGAGGTGGGTTGTTCAAAACCCAGATGGATCGACTTGCAAAGGGGGGGGGAAATCTTTAATGTTGGGGTTGTCTGTCAACCCCAAACCGAAAACCCCAAATTTTTAATTTGGGGGTTTCGGATTTCTGTTTTTTTTAGGGATCGATCATGTGTGTGGGGGGGGGGGGGGTTCGGATTTTCTGTTTTTAGGAATCAAGCATGTGTATGTGTGAATACCCTGTACATTAGGTCCAGCATATACTTGCATGTTTGTTAGGTTGAAATCAACGACCTATCTGCGTGCGATTGTTTCTACTTATGGGTTATGTTATAATTAACAACCTAAGTGTGTGTGACATGTCGATTATGCTGTCATGTCAAGTTTTTTTTGTTTAGCCTCAGCAACATATACTGCTACTGCCTTTGTGCTGAAACGTTTACAATTGCTTGTGTTTCAGAATTTATAGTGAATAGTTGGTTGACTTTTTATAGTGATCTGCAGTTAAGTCAGTAGGGCTTTATCTACTTCAGCTTGCGCAATAACAAGATAGTCGTCGGTTAGTGAGGACATTCTGTTTTATATAAAGTTGCACATGGATCTGATGCTACTGCCCATTAGGAGAATATGCTGTTTTCATAAGAAGCTGCATATAAATTTGATGCCAATGTATCTGGACATTTAATAGGCATTTAAACTCATGATAGGCTGCATGATAACCCTATAAATTATGCCTGTATAGAAATAGATTAAGTGGCTATTGGAATTGCTATTTTGCTGTGCATAAATTTTATATGAGTATAAAGTTAATTTGGATGTTTGTTAGGTTGGAATTAACGACCTATCTGCGTGTGATTGTTTCTACTTATGGGTTACATCATGCTGGTTAGGTTATAATTAACGACCTAAGTGTGGGTGACACGTTGTTGATGCTGGCCGATTGGTACAGCTGTTGCTTTGTGATTATAAGTCTTCCCTGCTAATTCTGATCGCCCACTTGATATTCTTGTTATTGCTCAATGTTGATGGTTTAATCTGTGAAGTTATGCTGAACTTAGCATAGTTATAATTAGCTTATGTTGATTTAATTATTATGTAAATCTATGTTAAACATAACATGATTTATATTGACTGATGCTAATGGTTTCATCCTGTAAAATATAACATGTTTATGCTGGCCGATTGACACTATTCCATTATGTAAACCCTAACTTGTTTAGGTAAATTCCTGTTAGCTTATTTTGTCTATGTATTATGTTGGGAGATAGGCAAAATAGGATTACAGACTCTATTAATTTTGGCCTGCATTGTGATGCACATCAAAAGGTTATGTTTTGGCATACTGGCTATAAACACTGCATATGTTAGTTTCAACAATTGTAAATACTTCAAGATCTTTAGGGGATGCATACTTCCCTTTTTACATGTTGTAAATAGTATGCATAGGAATCTTACGTTCCTATAAATGAATTATCCATAGTGGTTTGTGAATGTGCCAATCATCATGTTAGTAAATTTTATCGCCATTGGTCCTTATAAAGGGCCGAACTAAGTTAATGATCATGCAAGTCAAAGAGAGTTGTAATCACTCTTTTAGTATAAGAAATCCATGGTAGTGATTGAGGAATAAGAGTAAATTTTCATTTATGTGTAATTGTTTGTGGATTAAGGCTGGCAGGTGAACCACCAAGCCTGGTACTTGCAGGCTTTACCTTGGCACTCAAGTTAAAAAGGTTAATACCCACATAAATTTTAACATTCGTGCTTGACTGGTTTAAAGGCACCGTAGCACTTTGGGTGGGTTATGAAATCAATATGACAAAGGATTGAGATGACTCTATACCCTGGGTAAATTGACTAAGGGTGGGAATTCTACTGCCATGGTAGTAGAAGGAAGTTGGGGAAATGCCCTGTACTTCGGGAAATAAATTAAATGAAAAGATTAACCCACCCAGTTCTTGGGCTTACCTTAGAGAGGGTAAGTGGTACAAAACTCTGGGGACACGTGTTTTGGTTTCGAGCGTAAAGCGACTCGTTGGTCCCAGTCCTCAGAGTTGGGGGACCCAGACTACCAATTTATCCTAGGTGGTAGTTCTTTTGTTCTTCTGCAGAAGTGAGGGATGCATCCTGTTTTGGTTTTGGCCTTTGGGAGTTTCTCTCGGTCATTGGCCGCTCCCTTGGGATTTCAGTCACAGTTAGAGTGTTCGGGTTAATAAAACAACCCTGAATAATATACCCTCGGACATTCTCTTCTGTGATGGTTGCCTTGGCCCGTGTGTACCCGCGGGATAAGAAAAGATAAACACTAACTAGGACAGTTAGGTATCACTGTATGGGAGTCATTAAAGAGACACTTGCTTACTCTTCCATCATGTTTTATATTCGTTGCTTATGTTGAAACGACATCCTAAATTGTGTATTTATTAGTTAATTGAATTCATATTATGGATGTTGTTCAGGTTAGTGTAAGTTCTGCTTGAATTGCTTAATACCTTACTTAATTGTTGTAGTTGCATAAAATGCTTCTTGTGCTTAAGTATAATTGTTACATAATCTACCTTTCTATTCAGATATATGTCTATGATTGCTATTGCATCGAAATCCTTATGTGGTTATGTTTAGACTGTAATTCAAACACGACACCCACATCACACTTGACACATGATCTACTTGCAAGAATAATTACAGTTTTCCTACTTAGACGTGGTAGTCTAATTCCTAAAATTTCTATTATTTTCAGGAGAAGAGTAGTTCTATGAGCGATGCGGGATGAGGCGCTGACCGAGACTTGATCCATTGTTCCCTGGCGGTTCTGCTTACTTTCAGATTGAGATTTTTGTTTTGAGACTAAATGTGAAAACTTTGATGTTGGATTTTATTATTATGGAAGTGGAAATAAATGGTGTGGTTTGCTTTTACCTTCCTGTATCGTTCTGAAATGCTTAACCCGAGACTTATTAGTTGTTTCCGCTTGAAAAAAAAAAAATTTTGGGTTAAATTTCGGGGCGTTACAGTTATGGTATCAGAGCCTGGGAACAATAAATCAAGGATCACGGTCATGCCACATCCTGAGATCGCTCTGTGAGTATATTTGTATCACTCTTACTTTATTAGGCCTGATAATTGCATTGTTTTCTATATAAGTTTAGATATATACTTGTGATGATTTTAGGGACACTACAATTCAAAGATAGTAAAACTGTGTGTATTGAAATGGTTATTAGATGTACCGTCGATCCCAAGCTAGTTCGAGCACGGCGAACGAATGGCAGGACCAAAGGGGTTTCGTGATGGAAACTCTCGGTAATCTGGCTCAAACCATGGACACTCAAATGCGCCATCAGGCGGAGTTAGCCGCAGCCATAAGTGAAAGGCATAATACAAACACAATCACCTATGAGAAGTTCTTGAAGTTGAACCCGCCTACCTTCTCAGGCAAGGCTGATCCTGAATTAGCTGAGAGTTGGATTGCCGAGACAGAACGAGCTTTTCGGGTTCTGTCTGTTCCTGTTGATAAGCAAACGGACTTCGGCACATACCGCTTGACGGAAGATGCACAGAAATGGTGGGACACAACCTGAACCATCCACTTTGCTGGAGTGGATACTATTCCATGGGAAGATTTCAAACGAACATTTCTCGAGACATATTTCCCCCAGTACGCTCGTGATCAGAAGCATCAGGAGTTCTTGGAGCTCACCCAAGGAAATATGAATTTGGTGGAATACACTACCAAATTTCGGACCTTGGAGCGGTATTGCCCAAATTTGTTCGCGAATGATAAAGCCAGAGCAACTAGGTATGTCCGCGGACTCAAGGACGGATTGCGACCATGAGTGATGATAAATCTGCCATCTACCCTCGCACAAGCCATTGAAGTGGCTACTATGCTGAATGAAGAATGGGAGAGATCAAGGAAGAGTAAAAAAGACACACCGGGGAAACGGGGAGCCGGTCCGCCGCAGCATCACAGTGGCAAGAAGTACCAGCCACCTTACAAGAAGCAAAAGTACAATGATGGAAATCGTCCTCCGCAGCATCAAGGACAAAATCGGGTGTGCCAGAAGTGCAACCGGTCCCATTATGAACAACCTTGCCCTAGAGACACAGGAGCATGTCTTTACTGTGGAAAGATGGGTCACTATGCCCGTCAGTGCCACAAGAAGATGGCGGATATGCAGAAACGAAATGCCGGGGGAGGACAGCAACACCAACCATCTTAGCCGCAGCAAACACCGCAGCAAAATGCACAGAAGAGGGTGCCGGGACGAGTATATGCCACCACTGCGGAAGAGTTGGAGAAAGGAAATCTGGTACAAGGTACGGTAATTGTCAATGGCTGTGCTGCACTTGTTCTATTTGACTGTGGTGCCACACATTCGTTCATATCCGTAGAATTTGCAAAATTACTTGGTGCACATACTGAATCTCTGAAACATGAATTATATGTGTACAATCCGATAGGATATAATTCGATATGTGTAAACTACATCCCTGATGTCATAATTGTACTTGAAGGGCAGAACTTACCTGCTGACCTAATCTTGCTCGATATGACTGAATATGATGTCATTTTGGGGATGGATTGGTTATATGAACATTATGCCAACGTTCTCTGTCGACAAGGGAAAGTGGTTTCGTCCCGACCAGGACTGCCAAAGGTTGAGTTTCGACTCTCTAGACCTACAGTGAAGGGCCGAATTGTATCGATATTAAAGGTTCAGAAGTATATGCGACAGGGGTGTCGAGCATTCCTAGTAAATGTATTCTCCGGCGAGTCGAAAGTCACACCATTAGAAGAACTTGAAGTGGTTCGTGAATTCCCGGAAGTATTTCCGGATGAGTTGCCTGGACTACCTCCACAGCGTGAGGTGGATTTTCATATCGAGTTGGTGCCTGGGACGGCACCGATCTCGAAAGCGCCTTATCGTATGGCCCCGGTAGAATTGGAGGAGCTGAAGAAACAACTCCAGGAGTTGATGGAGCAAGGTTTCATTAGACCGAGCGTATCACCATGGGGAGCACCAGTTCTTTTTGTGAAAAAGAAAGATGGTTCTATGAGGCTGTGTATAGACTATCGGATGTTGAATCAAGCAACAGTAAAAAATAAGTATCCCCTACCTCGTATTGAAGACTTGTTCGACTAATTGCAAAAGGCTAAAGTGTTTTCAAAAATCGATCTTAGATCTGGTTATCACCAACTCCGAATAAAGGACGATGATATTCCTAAGACAACCTTTAGAACAAGGTACGGTCACTACGAGTTCGTAGTTATGCCATTCGGACTGACAAATGCTCCTGCAGCATTCATGGACTTGATGAATCGAGTATTCAGAGCATACTTGGATACGTTTGTAATTGTCTTTATTGATGATATACTCATATACTCAGAAAGCATAGAGCAACATCGTGAACATTTGAGGATCGTATTGGAGACTCTCAAGGAACACCAGTTGTTCGCCAAATTCTCCAAGTGCGAATTCTGGCTCGAGAAGGTCATGTTCTTGGGTCATGTCATATCGCGTGACGGAGTCGCTGTAGACCCGGCTAAGGTTGAAGCTGTATTAAATTGGGGTCAACCGAGGAATATCAGTGATATCAGGAGTTTTCTGGGATTAGCAGGCTATTATAGAAGATTCATTCAGGACTTTTCACGAATCGCCATGCCCATGACCAAACTTCTAAGGAAAGGAATCAAGTTCGAATGGACGGATAAGTGTGAGGAGAGTTTCCAAATCTTAAAGAAGAAGCTTACCACCGCACCAGTGTTGGCTTTACCTTCAGGTCATGGTGGTTTTGTGGTCTACTCGGACGCATCAGGCACTGGGTTAGGATGTGTTTTAATGCAGAATGGTAAGGTGATAGCGTACGCCTCTCGCCAATTAAAGATTCATGAGCGAAACTATCCAACTCATGATCTCGAATTGGCAGCCGTAGTGTTCGCTTTGAAAATATGGCGACATTACCTGTATGGGGAACAATTCGAGGTATTTACTGATCACAAAAGTCTCAAGTACCTGTTTTCCTAGAAAGAGTTGAACATGCGACAACGACGATGGTTGGAGTTTATAAAGGATTACGATTTTACCATTTCCTATCACCTAGGAAAGGCAAATGTGGTAGCTGACTCTCTCAGTCGCAAAGCTGGTTGCAGTTTGTCCAGTCTATTGACAAAAGGGTGGAATTTGGTGGAGGAATTCATGGATTGGAAACCGTTTTCAGATGTCGTGGGGAGTATCAAGTTATCTAATTTATCTGCTCATCCGAAGATCCTTACAAAGATTATTGAAGGTCAGAAAGAGGATCCCCAATATGAGAAATTGAAGTCACTAGCCCAACAAGGGAAGTCACATATCTCACTCAAGGAAGATGGCAGTATTTGGATGAAAAAGCGACTTTGGGTCCCTAGTGATCCCAAGTTGAAGGAAGAACTATTGGGGGAAGCACATAGGTCCAAATACACCATACACCCAGGAGGCACGAAAATGTTTAAAGATTTACAACGTGGGTATTGGTGGAATGGAATGAAGCGTGAGGTCGCAAGTTATGTCTCGAAGTGTTTGACTTGTCAGCAAGTCAAGGTAAAACATCAGAAACCTGGTAGAATGATGCAGCAAATGGAGATTCCATAGTGGAAATGGGAAGAAATCACCATGGACTTCGTGGTGGGTTTGCCCAAAACAAGGAAACAACATGACGCTATATGGGTAATAGTGGATCGACTAACCGAATCGGCTCACTTTCTACCCATACGAATAAATCAATCCCTCGAGAGCTTAGCAGACTTATACATCAGAGAGGTTGTTCGACTGCATGGAGTACCAGTTTCTATTATATCAGATCGAGATCCTCGATTTACTTCTCGGTTTTGGGGTCAGTTGCAACAGGCTTTGGGTACGAAACTGAAGCTGAGTACTGCTTTTCATCCCCAGACTGACGGACAATCAGAGAGGACTATCCAGACACTAGAAGATATGCTGCGAGCATGTATGCTGGATTGGAAAGGTGAGTGGGATAAGCATGTTATTTTAGCCGAATATGCTTACAATAACAGTTACCATGCGAGTATCGGCATGGCTCCTTTCGAAGCTCTGTATGGAAGACCATGTAGATCACCTGTGTATTGGGATGAAATTGGTGAACGGTCGGTAGAATCACCAATCATGTTACAACATTATACCCAACAGATAAAGATGATAAGAGATAGACTTCTCACAGCCCAGAGTCGACAAAAGAGTTATGCAGATCAAAGGCGCAGGGAGCTCACTTTTGATGTGGGGGATCGAGTCTTTGTGAAGGTATCGCCCACCAAAAGTGTGTTTCGTTTTGGTAAGAAAGGAAAATTGAGTCCCAGATATGTCGGACCTTTTGAGATTTTGGAACGGATTGGAGAAACGGCCTATCGTATAGCCCTACCTCCCCAGTATGCTCAGATACATAACGTATTCCATGTATCTATGTTAAGAAAATATCTTCAAGACCCGTCACATGTCATCCAGTATGAGGACGTAGATATAAGGGACGACCTAACGATAGGAGAAAAACCAGTAGAGATATTGGAACGAAGCGAGCGTGTCTTGAGATCAAAGACCATTCCTCTCGTCAAGGTGAGATGGCAACACCATGGCATCGATGAAAGCACGTGGGAACCGGAGGCTAATATGCGGGAGAAGTACCCCAACCTTTTCGAGTAAGCAACCACAGGTAAATTTCGAGGACGAAAATTCTTTAAGGGGGAAAGAATGTAATAACTGCAAATTTTTCCATTAAAAATTTTAATGTTTTATGCGTAAAATAGGTTGAATTGGGCACGGATCCAAGTTTCGGATCAAGAATCCATACTTAAGTAAATACCACTTATATATATATAAACCTATTAAATATCCATATATATATATATATATGTAAATGAGGAAAATAGATAATATATATATATATATTATTAGTTGAGGTTTGGACCCAACTATGGGTCCACATCTTTAATGAGACCCGAATCCAACATGTTGGATCCCGGGTGCGGGTCGCAGTTCGGACTCGGACCCGGCCCACATTTTTGTAAAACAAAAAAAGAGAGGGGGGGGGCAACCCGATATGGGTTGCCCGATAAAGCTATGAGGGAGAAACCCTCTTCCCCGATAAATCTCACGTTAGGGTTCTTTTGAACCCTAACACGCTGAGAGCGTGAGCGAGGGGAAGGAGAGCACACCGCAGCCGCCGGGAGGAGGAGGAGCCCTTTCTTTTCGGGAGGCCACCCTCCTACAAAGAGGGGACCCCGAATCTCTCTCTCTCTATTCTATTCTCTCTCTCACTCTCTTCTACCTCTCTAAACTTCGAATCAACCTCCGATCTCGGGCTGCAACTCGAGGCCTTGCAGTGCGGAGCCAACCTCGCCGGTGGTGGTGTTGTCCAGACCGACCGACCCTCTTGTGGATGCCGCAACAACCTCGTCGGATAATGGTAGGATTCTGAAATTTTTCTTTTGGGTATTGACTGTGTTAGGTCATGTAGAGGTGGGTTGTTCAAAACCCAGATGGGTCGACTTGCAAAGGGGGGGGGGGGAAATCTTTAATGTTGGGGTTGTCTGTCAACCCCAAACCGAAAACCCCAAATTTTTAATTTGGGGGTTTCGGATTTCTGTTTTTTTTAGGGATCGATCATGTGTGGGGGGGGGGGGGGGGGGTTCGGATTTTCTGTTTTTAGGAATCAAGCATGTGTATGTGTGAATACCATGTACATTAGGTCCAGCATATACTTGCATGTTTGTTAGGTTGAAATCAACGACCTATCTGCGTGCGATTGTTTCTACTTATGGGTTATGTTATAATTAACAACCTAAGTGTGTGTGACATGTCGATTATGCTGTCATGTCAAGTTTTTTTTGTTTAGCCTCAGCAACATATACTGCTACTGCCTTTGTGCTGAAACGTTTACAATTGCTTGTGTTTCAGAATTTATAGTGAATAGTTGGTTGACTTTTTATAGTGATCTGCAGTTAAGTCAGTAGGGCTTTATCTACTTCAGCTTGCGCAATAACAAGATAGTCGTCGGTTAGTGAGGACATTCTGTTTTATATAAAGTTGCACATGGATCTGATGCTACTGCCCATTAGGAGAATATGCTGTTTTCATAAGAAGTTGCATATAAATTTGATGCCAATGTATCTAGACATTTAATAGGCATTTAAACTCATGATAGGCTGCATGATAACCCTATAAATTATGCCTGTATAGAAATAGATTAAGTGGCTATTGGAATTGCTATTTTGCTGTGCATAAATTTTATATGAGTATAAAGTTAATTTGGATGTTTGTTAGGTTGGAATTAACGACCTATCTGCGTGTGATTGTTTCTACTTATGGGTTACATCATGCTGGTTAGGTTATAATTAACGACCTAAGTGTGGGTGACACGTTGTTGATGCTGGCCGATTGGTACAGCTGTTGCTTTGTGATTATAAGTCTTCCCTGCTAATTCTGATCGCCCACTTGATATTCTTGTTATTGCTCAATGTTGATGGTTTAATCTGTGAAGTTATGCTGAACTTAGCATAGTTATAATTAGCTTATGTTGATTTAATTATTATGTAAATCTATGTTAAACATAACATGATTTATATTGACTGATGCTAATGGTTTCATCCTGTAAAATATAGCATGTTTATGTTGGCCGATTGACACTATTCCATTATGTAAACCCTAACTTGTTTAGGTAAATTCCTGTTAGCTTATTTTGTCTATGTATTATGTTGGGAGATAGGCAAAATAGGATTACAGACTCTATTAATTTTGGCCTGCATTGTGATGCACATCAAAAGGTTATGTTTTGGCATACTGGCTATAAACACTGCATATGTTAGTTTCAACAATTGTAAATACTTCAAGATCTTTAGGGGATGCATACTTCCCTTTTTACATGTTGTAAATAGTATGCATAGGAATCTTACGTTCCTATAAATGAATTATCCATAGTGGTTTGTGAATGTGCCAATCATCATGTTAGTAAATTTTATCGCCATTGGTCCTTATAAAGGGCCGAACTAAGTTAATGATCATGCAAGTCAAAGAGAGTTGTAATCACTCTTTTAGTATAAGAAATCCATGGTAGTGATTGAGGAATAAGAGTAAATTTTCATTTATGTGTAATTGTTTGTGGATTAAGGCTGGCAGGTGAACCACCAAGCCTGGTACTTGCAGGCTTTACCTTGGCACTCAAGTTAAAAAGGTTAATACCCACATAAATTTTAACATTCGTGCTTGACTGGTTTAAAGGCACCGTAGCACTTTGGGTGGGTTATGAAATCAATATGACAAAGGATTGAGATGACTCTATACCCTGGGTAAATTGACTAAGGGTGGGAATTCTACTGCCATGGTAGTAGAAGGAAGTTGGGGAAATGCCCTGTACTTCGGGAAATAAATTAAATGAAAAGATTAACCCACCCAGTTCTTGGGCTTACCTTAGAGAGGGTAAGTGGTACAAAACTCTGGGGACACGTGTTTTGGTTTCGAGCGTAAAGCGACTCGTTGGTCCCAGTCCTCAGAGTTGGGGGACCCAGACTACCAATTTATCCTAGGTGGTAGTTCTTTTGTTCTTCTGCAGAAGTGAGGGATGCATCCTGTTTTGGTTTTGGCCTTTAGGAGTTTCTCTCGGTCACTGGCCGCTCCCTTGGGATTTCAGTCACAGTTAGAGTGTTCGGGTTAATAAAACAACCCTGAATAATATACCCTCGGACATTCTCTTCTGTGATGGTTGCCTTGGCCCGTGTGTACCCGCGGGATAAGAAAAGATAAACACTAACTAGGACAGTTAGGTATCACTGTATGGGAGTCATTAAAGAGACACTTGCTTACTCTTCCATCATGTTTTATATTCGTTGCTTATGTTGAAACGACATCCTAAATTGTGTATTTATTAGTTAATTGAATTCATATTATGGATGTTGTTCAGGTTAGTGTAAGTTCTTCTTGAATTGCTTAATACCTTACTTAATTGTTGTAGTTGCATAAAATGCTTCTTGTGCTTAAGTATAATTGTTACATAATCTACCTTTCTATTCAGATATATGTCTATGATTGCTATTGCATCGAAATCCTTATGTGGTTATGTTTAGACTGTAATTCAAACACGACACCCACATCACACTTGACACATGATCTACTTGCAAGAATAATTACAGTTTTCCTACTTAGACGTGGTAGTCTAATTCCTAAAATTTCTATTATTTTCAGGAGAAGAGTAGTTCTATGAGCGATGCGGGATGAGGCGCTGACCGAGACTTGATCCATTGTTCCCTGGCGGTTCTGCTTACTTTCAGATTGAGATTTTTGTTTTGAGACTAAATGTGAAAACTTTGATGTTGGATTTTATTATTATGGAGGTGGAAATAAATGGTGTGGTTTGCTTTTACCTTCCTGTATCGTTCTGAAATGCTTAACCCGAGACTTATTAGTTGTTTCCGCTTGAAAAAAAAAAAAAAACCCTAAAAATTTGGGTTAAATTTCGAGGCGTTACAATCTATGTACTTGATTTTATAGAGATCAGCTCTTAAAGTATTTGATTCCAACATATGGGTGGGTTTTTATGACGTTCTAAAAATCAACAGTCCAAAATCTTTGTAAATTTTTGAGGCTCCAAATATCATTTTTTTGATTAAAAACACATGATCTAGGAATGATTTCCTTGTAAATCGACCATGCCCAACATATTTATGGGGTCGAAACTGTGAAAAAAAATACCAGAAGAGCACACAAACTCATTTAGCACGTTTCATTTAGCATGTACCCATTACTCTTAATATGAAAATGCCCTTTCTTGTTTGTGCTATCGATGAGATAGAAAAGAGACCAGTCAGGGCATGTTTGTAATGCCCTGTGATTTCTTGGATTTTATAAAGAACCTGCCATTGTAAATTATAATCACAATTCTATATTAAATATGAAAAAAGTACAAGTTGTGATTGTTATTGACAATTGTGATTGTTTTTTGGCTTGAATCTTGTAAAAGTTGATCACAAAATTGACCTTGTTACCAACAATCCCAGCTTCTAATTTTTCATCTATGTTGTTACTCTCCACTTAAACCATAGGATTCAAACCCCATTAAACGAAGACATATATAGGTAAAGGGAGTGGAATATAAGTGAGACATGATCCGTTTCCGGCCCGGAGTTGGGCAGGTCAGGTCAGGTTCGTTATCAATTGGGTATAAGTGAGAACCGTTAAGCGACGACCAAAACGGGAGATATGTACCAAAGCAAACATATAATGGATGCATCATATGTCGTATGATGGGATCTGTGGTGTTGTTCGACTCGATTACCAGCATACAAAGGAGACTAATACATAACGAAATATATTATCGTTCTGAACCATACTACCTCACGATGATACACTTTTTCTTCGCAATGTTCTTGCTATAGAACCTTAGATCTAGCCAAACCGATGCATTAAACATGATTTATTTATTATGTTAATAGTTTAATCAGATCCAATATACCAATACGATATAATTTTTAAGATGGTAAAAAATGAACGTCTCACACTTGGAAAAGATAAGTATGCTTAAAAATAATGCAATCTATCCTGTTATAATCAATTTTAACATATGAAAAAATAATACAATCTATCCTGTTATAATCAATTTTAACATATAAAAATAGTAAACATAACATGCTAGAATGATCTGAAGGTTAGATTTTGCTTTTGAATCTAAAACTATGTAAATCAATGAGTATATCATTATAAGAAGCACACAAAGAGAGAGAGAGAGAGAGAGAGAGAGAGAGAGAGAGAGAGCACCTCATTGCACGTCTTATCTCAATTCTTAACCAAAATTTTGAATGCATTATTATGCAACATAAGTAACACCTTATATATTTATATGGGTTAACATGTGGTACCTTTGAAGGCATCAAATTATATGGAACTAATGAGCTAGAAATCATAGATGCAAGTTGTATCAACTCAATCTAACTGCACAGATGTGTTCAACATGGTTTGTTTGCTAGAGGATCAAGCCTTGCATCATGGTTTTCTGATGTAAAAAGGTGGTTTTTTTTAGATATGAAATTTTGGTACATTATGGGTTGTTGATTTTTGAACCCCTTTAAAAACCTAATTACTTGTCATAATTGCATGATTCAAAACAAGTTTCCTATTAAACAAACTATGTAGACCACATTCATAACATTTGACTACAA